>NC_052084.1:29251617-29919474 GCF_015852505.1 Tachyglossus aculeatus | reverse complement strand
TTGAAGGTCAGCAAGGAAGCTGATACTGTAATCAAGGCGGGAAAGGATGAGTGATTGCATTAACGTGGTAGCAGTTTGGATGGAGAGGAAAGGGCAGATTTTAGCGATGTTATGAAGGGTCCCACATGAGCCCTGGGGGAGCCCTGCAGGGTCAGGGGGAAAAGCCAAAGTCCCTCTCCATGGCTGAGAAGGCTGCGGCAGGCTTGGAGCAACCTCTGGGCATGGGGAATAAACGGTGCTTCCTTCCACTTGGGTCAGTCCAGCCGGGACAGGGAGGGCCCGCTGTCTCCGGTTTTTAATCTCCACTCTGGCTCCCCGCCCTTAGTGGTCAGGTTAACTGGCACACTTCCCGCCTGATGAAGTGGGCTGGTGGTCAGGGCCCTGGCCTGCTGCTTGGTAGACTGGGCTCTCTTATCTTCTTCACAAGCCGAGCCGCCCTATCACAGCCAAGTCAGGAATTCCACAGAGTCTCGCCTGTGCCATTGCCTCGGGGCTGTGTGGGATGTCAAGAAGTTTTTGACGTGGTTTGGAAAAGGAACGAATGTTTCAAATGTCAACAGATTCTACTTTCCCTCTTAAGCTCTAGCAAATCATCCAAAATGCTGGAAAAAGCGGCAGGAAAATTCACAGCGAAATATGGCATGATGTGCTTCAGAAGCCGGCAGTGGCTTAAATTGGCTCACGTCTGATTCCTGGGTACAAGTAAGAGTCTCTCTTTCGTTCTCTTGCATTACCTCGGATAAAATCTAGGCTCTCTCGAGCTGGTGGTTCTTAACAGGAACATGTCCCTTCTCTGTTCCAAGGTGGTTTTCTGCTTTCTCTGGTTCCAGGGTCATTACCAATATTTTCACCAACTGGGTGGGTGGTAAGGACAGCTAGGAAATCCAAGATTGTTCTGCCTAAGCCAGGGTGAATAATCAGTGTTCTTATATAGAGCATCATCTCATTCCCCTCTTCAGCAAACTTCTTCTCTTGTTTGATGAGCTCAATCAGCCAATCATATTTATTGAGAGCTTATACTGTGCAGAGCACTCTACTAATAATTTGGGAGAGTACAATATAACAGAGTTGGTAGACATGTTCCCTGCCCACAGTGAGTTTATAGTCTAGAGAAGCAGCGTGGCTCAATGGAAAGAGCCCAGGCTTGGGAGTCAGAGGCCATAGGCTCAAATCCTGGCTCTGCCAATTGTCAGCTGTGTGACTTTAGGCAAGTCACTTAACTTCTCTGTGCCTCAGTTACCTCATCTGTAAAATGGGGATGAAGCCTGTGAGCCCCACGTGGGACAACCTGATCACCTTGTAACCTCCCCAGTGCTTAGAACAGTGCTTTGCACATAGTAAGCGCTTACCAAATGCCAGTATTATTATTATTGTTATTAGAGGGGAAGACTGACATTAAAACAAATTGTAAATATGTACCTAAGTGCTGTGGGGCTGAGGGCGGGATGAATAAAAGGTATAAATCCAAATGAAAGGGCGACACATTAGGGAGAGGGAGAAGGGAAAAATCAATCAATAATCGTATTCATTGAGAGCAAAACTGAACTCCTTATCTTCCCACCCAAACCCCGTCCTCACCCTGTCTTTCCCAATGCTGTAGACAACACAACTACCAACCCTATCTCACAGCCCATAACCCTGGCGTTGTCCTCAAATCATCTCTCTCATTCCACCCACATATTCAATCTGTCACCAAATCCTGTCGGTTCTACCTTCACAATAGTGCTAAAATCCAGCTTTCCTCTCCATCCAAGCACTTAATCCTATCCCGCCTTGACTACCTCATCTGTCGCCTCACTGACCTTCCAGCCTACTGTCTCTCCTTACTCCAATCCATACTTCACTCTGCTATATGGATCACTGATTAACAAAAACGTTCAGTCTATATCTCCCCACTCCTCAAGAACTTTCAATGGCTGCCCATCCACCTCTGCATCAAACAGAAACTCATCACCATGGGCTTTAAATCACTCAATCACCTCGCTACTCTTCTACTACAACCCAGCCCATGCATTCTGCTGCTCTTGTGCCAGCTGACTCCCTGTGCCCCGATCTTGTCTATCTCTCTGCCAACCTCTTTCCCACATCCTCCCCACAGCCTGAAACTCCCTCCCCCTCCATATAAGCCAACCACCACTCCCTCCACCTTCAAAGCATTATTAAGGTCACATCTTCTCCAAGAGGCCTTCCCCGATTAAGCTCTTTTTTCCCTGGCTTACTTTCTCTTCCACATCATCTGTGCACGTGGAACTGTGACCTTTGGACAACAGGTATTAGTCCCGGCCCCAACCCCACAGCACTTATGAACATATCTTTAAATTGTATATTATAATTATTTATTCATATTAATGTCTGTCTCCTCCTCTAGACTATAATCTCATTATGGGCAGAGAACATGTCTGTTAATTCCGTCGTACTATCCCAAGCACTTAAAATAGCGCTCTGCACATAGTAAGCCCTCAATAAATATAACTGATTGATTGATTGAGAGCTTATTGTGTGCAGAACACTGTACTAAGTTTCTGGAGGGGTATAATGCATCGAAGTTGAAACCCTGCCCACAGTGAGCTTACAGTCTTAGAGGAGGAGGACTTAGTCAGGGAAGACCTCTTGGAGGAGGTATAATTTTAACAAAGCTTTGAAGAGTTTGAAGGTAAACCCAAGAAGTTGCAGTGTATCCCACCAAAGAATCAATGACCTGCTAGCGGATCGGGAGAAAGGGAGTAAGCTCAAAGTGTTAATTTTGGCCTAGATATTAATGGATCAACCAGTCAGTCATATTTATTGAGTGCTTACTGTGCACAGATACTGTACTAAGCACTTGGGAGAGTATAATATGACAGAGTTGATAGACCCACTTCCTGCCCTCAAGAAGCTTATGGTCTAGAGAAGTTGCTACCGAAGGGACTAAAATGTGTCCCGTTGAGCTGCGTTTTTGAAACCCAATGGGGAATACCAAAGACCTAGAAAATGTGGAATGCTTCCCAAGTAACCCTGCTTAACTGTCTCCCCGAGGCTAGAAGTGGCTGCCATGGAAACCAAAATGCTTCATCATCTAAGAGATTAAAAGTGGCGACAGTTAACGGACACTCCGGTAGTTTGCATGTTTCATTAGTCAAAACTCTCATTATTCCGAGGCTCAAGAGAGTAGGATGTTTGAATAATGTTTCTGCTCCTTATTAAAAAAGATTCTAGAGTAATTCAAGCAGTCTAAAGGGAAGCATGAGCGAGAAGACAAAGTCGGCTTTCCCTCTCACTATTTCGTCCATTGGCTGGCTCCTGAACTGCAGGGGATAGACAGAGTCAGGAGGACAGGAGGAAACTCCAAACGTCTCACTAGTAACCTCAATCAGTCAATCAGTCAATGGTATTTATTGAGCGCCTACTTTGTGTAGAGCACCATTTAAGCGCTTGGGAGAGTACAACAGAATGCTACCTTTGTCCCCAAGCTAGCCACACAGCTCCATTGGTTTCTGTCCCTGTTGCTAACAACCAACCCCTTTCACTAGTCTCTTTCAGGAAGTCTTTCATAATTCCCCAGCGTTTAGCACAGTGCTGGGCATATAATATGTGCCGTGTAGTTACCATCATTACCCACATCTGCAGGGTCTTGTTACATACCCTAGTGAGAAGCAGCGTGGCTCAGTGGAAAGAGCCCAGGCTTGGGAGTCAGAGGTCGTGGGTTCTAATCCCGGCTCCACCAATTGTCAGCTGTGTGACTTTGGACAAGTCACTTAACTTCTCTGTGCCTCAGTTCCCTCATCTGTAAAATGGGGATTAAGACTGGGAGCCCCATGTGGGACAACTTTGATTACCTTGTATCCCCCCCAGCGCTTAGAACAGTGCTTGGCACATAGCGCTTAACATACACCAACATTATTATTATTATTATACCCAGTGTTACATACCAGGTGACAATGCAAGGGCCAACATCTCCCTCTGAACTGTAAACTTGTTATGGGCAGGGAATATGTCTACCAACTCTGTTGTGTTGTACTCTCCCAAGCGCTTAGTACAGTGCTCTGCACCCAGGAAGCACTCAATAAATACTACTGATTGACTGATTTCCATCCTTCCTTGCTGGGAACTTTGAACCACTAGAGAAAAGTATCGGTCTTTCCTTTAGAGGGAGATCACTTGGGAGAATGTAAGAGCCAGACACCCCTACAAGATGGGCCGTTCAGATCATTACCGTGACAGGGAAAAACCCAGATGTCCTTAGCAGTCATTAAAGATTCTTACTGTTCCTGGCTAATTTTAGCCCCTGGCAGTGGTAACTACTATGTGAATTCTCACTTTCACCTTGGGAACGGTAACAGACCATTGCTAACCCACCCTTTCCCCTTCCCCCAGATGGTGATTTTCAGAAGGGACCCGGAGGTATTATCCCCTTGGTCTCAGGAATGCTAACAGAGAGCCCCTTTGATTTCACGCATTCCATTTCTGGGGACACCCTTCCGACATACAAAATAAACAAAGAGTCCAGTGAAAGACTCAGATGTCTGCCCAATGATGTCTGACCCAGACTCTCCTTTTCCTGGCAAGGCCCTTTTATCCACCACCTCAGCCCTTTTGCATTTCTCTGGTTATTGATTTCGTAATTCGCTTGTGTCTATTATTTAGGTCTATGGAATATTCCTCAAGTTCTTTCTATTGCCTTCCCCTATTGAGCACTTACTATATGCAGTGCAGTTAACCCAGCGTTTGGGAAAGTACAATACAAGAGTTGTTTGGTGCAATCCCTGCCCATAAAGAGCTTGCAGTCTCCTCTTGAAATGACAGTTCCTTTAGGGCAGGGAGCTTTTTTTTTCCATTGTATGTTCCACAAGTGCCTAATACAGAGCCCTACACCCAATGGGGGTTGAATGTGTCTGTTTATTGTTATATTGTACCTCCCAAGTGCTTAGTACAGGGTTCTCCGCACTTTTAGCGCTCAGTAAATGCGAATGACTGACAGCTTTTGACAGACTGACAGCTTTCCTAGGCTAGAGTACGGGTTGTCCATCTAAGGTGGGGGGGGAATTGAGAGATCAATCGATCAATCAATCGTATTTGTTGAGCACTTACTGTGTGCAGAGCACTGTACTAAGCGCTTGGGAAGTACAATTTAAAGAGTACCTTTCAATATGGATCTCATCCTTCTCTTGGCCCAACTCTATGCAGTGGTGTCGTGGGGAGGGGGGAGGAGGGTCGCAAGAGGCCCTCTTCCACCAATTCCCTGCTCCGTAGTGGACTTGGAGGCAGTGTGGTCTAGAGGATAAAGCACAGGCCTGGGAGCCAGAGGACTTGAGTTCTAATCCCAGTTCTGCCACTTGCCTGCTGTGTGGGCTTGGGCAAGTCACTTATCTTCTCTGGGCCTCGGTTTCCTCAAATGAATGAGGATTCCTTTTCTGTTCTCCCTACTTCTTAGCCTGTGAGCCTCACGTGGGAAAGGGACTAGGGACCGTCTCTATATGTTGCCAACTTGTACTTCCCAAGCACTTAGTACAGTGCTCTGCACACAGTAGTCACTCAATAAATGATTGAATGAATGAATGAATGAATGGTGGGGGTATTTTCTCTGTAGAGATGTTTAACAAACTTGAAAGTGTTTCAGTTTGGTCTGATTAACATGTGTCTACTCCAGCGCTTAGATCAGTGCTTGACACATAGTAAGTGCTTAATAAATACTGTAAAAAAAGAAAAAGAAGTGGAGAGAACTCTCTTCTGAGTAATAATAACAATATTTGTTAAGTGTTTCCCATGTTTCTAACACTGATCTAAGCACTGGGGAAAATACAAGATAATCAGGTCTGACACAGGCCCTGTCTCACACAGGGCTCACAGTCTTAGAAGGGAAGAAAACAGGTATTAAATCCCCATTTTACAGATGAGGGAACTGAAGCACAGAGAAGAGAAGTGACTTACCTAAGGTCACCCAGCAAGCACGTGGAGGGTCCTCCCACTCCCAGGCCCACTCTCTTTTCACTAGGTCATGCTTCTCCTCCGGACAGCCCAGATTACATCTTGGGTATCCTGTCTCCCCTCTTTATGGTTCTTTCCTTCTTCCAGGTCCCTGACTTTGGTGTCTCTGAAGTTGGCAGTGATCACTGTCCAGAATCATTTAGCTTGTCTGGTGTTCCCACAGGGCCAAACCACTTCAAAGCCGCCTTCCCCAGGAAGCTCCCTGGTCCGCTTGGGAGGGAGAAAACTGACCCATCCAATTAGCATTCCAGCACTAGAGTAGCAATGATTCATGGGAAGGACCAAGCCAAACTTAAAAATAATCAGGACAATTAAAAAAAAAATTCTTTAGTGTTGAAACTTTTTAAAAAAATATATTTTTAATATTGTAGGTCAAACCCGCTAAGCAATTCTGGGAGGCTGCAGAGAAGCAGAAAATGCTTAGTGAACAAGGCCCTATTGATTGGCTGGCTCATTCTTGCTGAGTCTGATTTACTGGTAAATAATTGATGTCACCAATGAGGTGAGATGCCCAGACAGCCTTATGGGTTCAGAGTAAATTTTAGGGATCAGAAATAGGTTTGGGGAGCTAGGGGTTGTCTCTGAGTTTCCATCTTACTGCATTATTTTATTTCACTGCTTGGCACAAAACGATAAATAAACAGCATGGCCTAGGAAAGCACCTTGGTCTAGCAGATAGAGCACCGGCCTGAGAGTCAGAAGAACCCCAGTTCTAATCCCAACTCTGCCATTTGTCTGCTGTGTGACCTTGGGCCAGTCCACTTAATTTCTCTGTGCCCCAGTTACCATTTTTTTTTTAAAAAGGCAGCATGGTCTAGTGAAAAGAGCCAGTGGCTCAGAAACTGGGGTTTCAGTTGGGATCTGACACTTGGCTATTGTGTGATTCAGGGCAGATCTCTCAACTTCTCTGTACCTCAATTTACTCTTTTGTAAAATGGGGATAAGATACCTGTTCTTCTTCCTACTTAGATTGTGAACCCCATGTGGGATATGAGGCTGTGTCTGAGCTGACTGTACTGTATCTATCCTAGCATTTGACACATAGTAAGCGCTTTACAAATAGCATTATTTTTACTATTACCACAATCAGTAATAATAATAATAATGGCATTTATTAAGTGCTTACTGTGTGCAAAGCGCTGTCCTAAGTGCTGGGGAGTTTACAAGATGATCAGGTTGTCCCACATGGGGCTCACAGTCTTCATCCCCATTTTACAGATGAGGGAACTGAGGCACAGAGAAGTGAAGTGACTTGCCCAAAGTCACACAGCTGACAAGTGGCGGAGCCAGGATTTGAACCGAAGACCTCTGACTCCAAAGCCCGGGCTCTTTCCACTGAGCCATGCTGCTTCCCCATACTACAAACGAATGGAGGGAACATTGCAAGAACTGTCCTAAGAAGGTGTTTAGAGGAACCAATCGATCAATCAATGAATTGCATTTATTGAGCGCTTACTGTGTGCAGAGGAAAATATAGCTGTATAACAGACACAGTCCCCTCCCACTACAAGCTTACAGTCTAGAGGGGGAGACAGACATTAATATAAATCAATTTTACAGATATGGACATAAGTGCTGAGGGAATGAGGGTGGGGGTTAAATAAAGAGAGCAAATCAGGGGTTTGGGAGAAAAGGAAATGAGGACAATCAGGGAGGAGATGTGCCTTCAGTAAGGCTTTGGAGCTTGGGAGAGTAATTCTCTTTCAGTTACCTCCTCTGTAAAATGGGGATTAAGACTGTGAGCCCCACGTGGGACAATCTGATCACCTTGTAACCTCCCCAGCGCTTAGAACAGTGCTTTGCACATAGTAAGCACTTAATAACTGCCATTATTATTATTATTATTATTATTATTATTATTATTATTATCTGTTGGATATGAAAGGTGGGGGTGGGTATTCCAGGCCAGACAGGATACAGGAGAGACGTCAGCGGCGAGAAAGATGAGATTGAGGTACATTGAATACTTTGGCATTAGGGGAGTGAATACCAACATCATTATTATTATTTATATGGGCAGGGTTACAGTAGGAGGTAAGAGGGGGCAAGGTGATTGAGAGCTCTAAAGCCGATGATAAGGAGTTTCTGTTTGATGCAGAGGTGGATGGCCAACCACTGGAGTTTCTTGAGGAATGGAGAAACATGGGCTGAATGTTTCTGTAGAAAAATGATCTGGGCAGCAGAATGAAGTATGGACTGGAGTGGAGAGGGACAGGAGGTCAGGAGGTCAGCAAGGAGGCTGATACAGTAATCAAGGTAAGATAGGATAAGTGCTTGGATTAGCTTCGGAGTCAGAGATCATGAGTTCAAATCCTGGCTCCGCCAACTCTAAGCTGTGTGACTTTGGGCAAGTTACTTAACTTCTCTGGGCCTCAGTTACCTCAATGGGAAAATGGGGATTAAAACTGTGAGCCCCCCGTGGGTCAACCTGATCACCTTGTAACCTCTCCAGTGCTTAGAACAGTGCTTTGCACATAGTAAGCACTTAAATCCCATCATTATTATTAGAGAAGCAGCGTGGTTCAGTGGAAAGAGCCTGGGCTTGGGAGTCAGAGGTCATGGGTTCTAATCCCGGCTCCCCCACATGTCTGCTGTGTGACCTTGGACAAGTCACTTAACTTCTCTGATCCTCAATTCCCTCATCTGTAAAATGGGGATTAAGACTGTGAGCCTCACATGGGACAACCTGATCACCTTGTATCCCCCCAGTGCTTAGAACAGTGCTTTGCATGTAGTAAGTGCTTAACAAATGCCATTATTATTATTAAGTGGCTAATAATGTTGTAATATGTTGCCAACTTGTTGCCAATATGTTGCCAACTTGTACTTCCCAAGCGCTTAGTACAGTGCTCTGCACACAGTAAGCGCTCAATAAATACGATTGATGATGATGATGATAATGTATAGTCTGTGAGAAGAACTGCACTTCTTGGTCTCCTTGACTCCTTGCCACTCCAGTCCCAGCCCTGCCTGCCCAAACTGGCACCTCCAACCCACCATTCTCTTAATCAATGCATCACTCAACAAAATAGTATTAATCGAGCGTGTAGTGTGAGCAGAGCACTGGACTATGTTGTTTGGGAAAGTACAGTACAACAGAGTTGGTAGACACATTCCCAGTTTTTTCTGGAGTGAAGATGGCTTCTGCTGGACCTTGGTTCTGGTGGGAGAAGATCCTCACTCTTGTGGGGTTGGACAGTAGCAGTGATAATAATAATAATAATAATAATAATAATAATAATAATAATAATAATGGCATTTGTTAAGCACTTACTATGTGCAAAGCACTGTTCTAAGTGCTGGGGGGGATACAAGGTGATCAGGTTGTCCCACGTGGGGCTCACAGTCTTAATTCCCATTTTACAGTTGAGAGAACTGAGGCTCAGAGAAGTTAAGTGACTCACCCAAGGTCACACAGCAGACATGTGGCGGAGTCGGGATTCGAACCCATGACCTATAACTCCAGAGCCCGGGCTCTTTCCACTGAGCCACCCTGATTACACCCAGGAAGCACCAGGGATTCTGGAAAATGTTCAAAGCCACCAAAACATCTTGCGTTGAGGCAACCGGAGATCCGTCGTCATCCTTGGGCGATGAGTGCTTTTGGAACCCGCCGATTTGCTCACCCCTGTAGTGAAGACTTGGGACTCACTGCTAGGGACAGTAATAATTCATGGCGACAGACAAACCTGATTAATATTCAAGGACAATTCATTAAAAAGAAATGGCCCTAACTGTTCATTCAGTTCCGGTCTCAAGGGAGGGTCATCACAAGTGGGAAAATCCAAGAAGAGTCAAATCTGTCCACTGAGTATAATAATAACCTTTAAAAGCAAAGAAGCAGGGACACTTCTTTGACCTCTGTTCATTATTAACAATTATTATTTACAGACTAGTAATTATATATTAATATTCATAATTCTGAGTGATGATTATAATTAATAATAGCACCCCTGTAGTGAACCTTTTTAATGTTTCAAAAATGTTTCCATATCTTTGATTATAGTATATGACAACATCGCTGAGAAGTAGGGAGAGGCAGGTACTATTATGCCCATTTTCGGGTGAGGAAACTAAGATTCAGAGAGGTGAAGTGACTTGACTGAGGTCACACAGCAGGCCAGGGGCAGAGCTGGGACTGCAATCCAAGTCTTTAAGCTCCCCGTCTTTAAGCTCCCCACAGCACCTGTATCCCCACAGCACCTGTATATATGTATATATGTTGGTACGTATTTATTACTCTATTTATTTATTTATTTTATTTGTACATGTTTATTCTATTTATTTTATTTTGTTAATATGTTTTGTTTTGTTCTCTGTCTCCCCCTTCTAGACTGTGAGCCCACTGTTGGGTAGCGACCGTCTCTATATGTTGCCAACTTTTACTTCCCAAGTGCTTAGTACAGTGCTCTGCACACAGTAATCGCTCAATAAATACGACTGAATGAATGAATGAATGAATGAATGAATGTTCTTTCTACTAGACCATGCTACCTCTCTTAAATCTCTGCCACCTTTCTCCCCTGTTGCCTCACTGTTTAAAAATAAAAATAAAGAGTGTTCTCAAAGGAAATTGGAAGTGGAAGGTTATCGATTTGTGGATCTTTTCTTCATCGTGCAGCCCCAAGTCCCCCTCCAGGTGGAACAGCTCTGAGGTAATGAAGTAGTTTTGACCACGACTTCAATATCCTCCAGGAGACAGACTGAAATCAGGAATCTCTGGGCCATACCCCTCTCTCCCAGCATGTCTTGGGACCACTGGGGCTCCAGAATTGGTCCAGAAAAGTAAGGAGGCCCGTACTGGGCTCTGGAACTTTGTTTTTTAATGGTATTTCTTAAGCACTTGCTACTATGTGCCATACTGGGGTCGATTACAAGTTCATTCATTCATTCATGCATTCAAGTTAATTGGGTAGGATAAAGTTCCTGACCCCTATGGGGCTCACATTCTTAATCCCCATTTTACAGATGAGGTAACTGAGGCACAGAGAGGTTAAGTAACTTGTCACACAGCAGACAAGTGGCAGAGCTGAGATTACGAGCCAGGTCCTTGGACCAGAAAGGTAAGGAGGGCTGTACTGGGCTCTGGAACTTTGTTTTTTAATGGTATTTCTTAAGCACTTACAACTATGTGCCAGGCACCATATTGGGGTCGATTACAAGTTCATTCATTCATTCATGCATTCAAGTTAATTGGGTAGGATAAAGTTCCTGACCCCTATGGGGCTCACATTCTTAATCCCCATTTTACAGATGAGGCAACTGAGGCACAGAGAGGTTAAGTAATGTCACACAGCAGACAAGTGGCAGAGCTGTGATTACAAGCCAGGTCCTTGGACTCCTAGGCCTGTGCTGTATCCATTAGGCCACACTGCTTCTCAATTTTTAAACTCCCTCATGGCTTCTGAGGGCTCTTGGGATGGAAGGAATAATGTCACATAGGTGACAGGTGTCACTGTCACTCATGCAAGTAGCAGTAGAAGTAGGAGTAATAATGGTATTTATTGAGTGTTTACTGAAGGCAGTGCACTGTACTAAGTACTTGGGAAGAACAGTCATTCAGTCAATTGTATTCATTCATTCAATCGTATTTATTGAGCGCTTACTGTGTGCAGAGCACAGTACTAAGCGCTTGGGAGAGTCCAATGTAACAGACACATACTCTGCCCACAACAAAGAACAACAGAAGCACAAAACACATTTCCTGCACCACAAGGAGCTTACACTCTATCAGAGCGTACTTTCTAAGGGACTTACATGCTAGGACACTCTGTCAAAGCCACCTCCTATCAGGTATTTTTTTCCCTAGCACTTCCTTCCTCCCTCATCCTCCCATCCCTGCGCCACCCACGGGGACAGATTTAAAAGAGCGGATGGGTAGGGTGGGATGAGTGAAGAACCTGGAGCAAAAGAAAAAACTGCTTACCTGAAATCTTCTACTACCATTCAAATTAACAATAGGGAGATCACCTCTTGCAAAAGGAGACCGGAGCCAGCTTCCTTTAAATTGGTACTCAGGAGTTTTTTAGGTCTGGGAGAATGAAGTGAAAGTCCTCAGTGGGAAACTGCCAAGTAAGATCCGAGGGAAAGGAATTTATTGCAGGGGGGCTGCTGCCTGGAAAGTGCCCCGATTATAAATCACCACACCTTCCGCAAGGTTTCTGGGGAAATTACTTGTCAAAGCAAGTTCTGCATCACCTTCCAGAGCAGCCAGAAAAAAAGAAGTGGGACTAAGGATCAGGAAAATATTAGATACAGAAGGGTGTTTCAGGGAGAGCCAGGAACAGAGATATCAAAGGCAAAAGTCATCCCTCTGCAAGAAAACAGGGTTTTGGGTCTTTTTTCTGGGTCGATTTCTCTGCCAGATTCCATCCCCATTCATCAAAGTGAAACGAGTGGACACGTACTCTTCTCCTCTTTCCGCATCCCAGCTGGGAAGCGCATTCTCCTTTCTCTAATAGATGCTATTTATTGAGCACTTACTGTGTGCAGAGCACTGTGCTAGGCACTTGGAAAAGTACAACAGAGTTGATAGATTTCCTGCCCACAAGAAGCTTACCATTTACAGCCTTCAGATGCCTAGGATGCAAAGCAGAGTAATTTTGCCCTAAAGGCGTCTACATGGAGAGCGGATAGATGTATCAGGCAAGTCCCAGCCTATCCCTATCCCTAGTTGAAGCACTTTGGGAGGAGCAGAAGGTCAGACCCTTAGGGCACCATTTAATGCACTACAGGCATTGAAGCAGAGTTATTGGGCCCCATCAGGAGCTGTTGGCAGTGAGAGAAGTGGAATTATTGCTCTCCGGATCACTTTCTCTTACCTCTTCAAAAGTGAATCACTGGTCATTAAATCACCAGAACAGGGTGGCCTCCATACTATCAAACCCTGGTGACAGTGGAAAAGGATTTGTTGGGAGGGAGTTGGAAAGCAGCCATGACTTGGCATCCTCTTTTTGGTATTTCAGGATGTCCTGAGGGACTTCCCCTCAGAAATAATAATAATAGTAATAATAGTAATTGCATTTGTTAAATGCTTATGATTTTTACATGGTATTTGTTAAGCGCTTACTATGTGCCAGAAACTTTACAAGCACTGTACTAGTGTGGCTCAGTGGAAAGAGCACAGGCTTTAAAGTCAGAGGTCTTGGGTTCAAATCCCAGCTCCACCACTTAGCTGTGTGACTTTGGGCAAGTCACTTAACTTCCCTGTGCCTCAATTCCCTCATCTGTAAAATGGGGATTAAGACTGTGAGCCCCACGTGGGACAACCTTATTACCTTGTATCCCCCCCCCAGAGCTTAGAACAGTGCTTGGCACATAGTAAGTGCTTAATAAATGCTTTCATTATTATTATTATTATTATTATTATTATTATTATTACTAATCAGGTTGGATACAGTCGGTCATGGACTGTGGTCATGGTCATGACTGACACGGGGCTCACAGTCTTAATCCCCATTTTGCAGATGGTAACTGAGCAAAGAGAAGTGAAATGACTTGGCCAAGGTCACACAGTAGACAAGCGGCAGAGCCGGGATTTGAATATAGGTTCTCTAACTCCCAGGTCCATAGTCTTTCCACTAGGCCAGACTTCTTCTCAAATGTCTAACTTTAACCTGGCAATAAAATCCCAGAAATCTGTGTTACCCCACTTAGTACAGTGCCTGGCACATAGTAAGTGCTAAACAAATACCATTAAAAAAAGATATCAGCTGGCCCTTTGTTACCAAGGATGGACCTCACCAATCTCCAGGATCCTGAGGGACCTATTCTGATGCCGAGATAGTCTCCCTGGAGTCTCAGCTCATAATTATATTATATAATTATATATTAATTATATCATTATTATAATAATGGCATTTGTTAAGCAATTACTACATGCCAGGCATTGTACTAAGCACTGTGGTGGATACAAACAAATCAGGTTGGACACAGTCCATGTCCCACTTGGGGCTCACAGTATTAATCCCCACTTTACAGATGAGGAAACTGAGGCACATCGAAGTGAAGCGATTTGCCCAAGGTCACAAAGCAGACAAGTGGAGATGGGATTAGAACCCAGGTCCTTCTGAACTCCCAGGACTGTGCTATCCACTAGGCAACGTTAGTGGTCATGGCAAAAACAGTCTACTGTGGGGTGGTGGTGGTAGTGGGGGTTGAAATCTGGGGTAGATTCTGTCTCCAATGGTTCAAACAACACATTCCTGGACTAAGTCTTCCAGAGAAAGGGAACAGAGCTAAAATTTCTCCGGCAACAGAAGCCCAACTGCTCATGATTGAGAATTGCAGCCCCCGCAAGACTCTCACGCTCTCATGCTCGAAAGAGTTTCAAACCATCTGAAGGATCATCTCAGAAACACACAGCTTGGATTTGCTGGCTTAAAAATATGGATTTGGCCCTATTGCTTGGAATCTGTCGGTGTGGGCCCGGGTAGACCTTGGAGGAGAGAATCCTTGCCAAGGAGATGTGCTCTATGGGTTATGACTGTCCCCTCTCCACCTCCCCGACATGGGCTTTAGAAATGGTCTAGTCCAGCGGGTCGATATAAATGAATAATAGATGGGAACTGAATTACACAGAGGTTAAGAACTGGGAAAAATGTTTCAGTGACAAACAAGTGGAGAAGTTAACACAGCTGAATTTTTTTCCTGGAACCATGGAGTCCTAGTGCTGAAAAAAGGATCACGCCTTCGGGCAGTTGGTCTAGAGGAAGGAGCACAGGTCCGGGAATCAGAGGACTTGGGTTCTAATCCCAACTCTGCCACTTGTCTGCTGTGTGTGGCCTTGGGCAAGTCAGCTAACTTCTCTGAGACTCAGTTCCCTCATCCACAAAATGGGGATTCAATACCTATTCTCCCTCCTACTTAGACTGTGAGCCCCATGTGGGACCTGGTTGTCTTGTATCTACCCCAGTGCTTAGCACACAGTAAGTACTTAACAAATACCATTATTATTATCATTATTATTTGTGTAGGAGAATGCCAAAACCATCCCAGACAGATGAGCGATTATTCTATTTTGAAGGGCAAAAACGTCTCAACTCCTCTCAGAAATCTGCCATGATTAATCCTTTTCCAAACTAAAAATTCTTCAGTCAGTTAATTAATCAATAATATTTGTTGAGCACTTACTTTGTGCAGGACACTGTACTAAGCATTTGGGAGAGTCCGGTAGATCATTCAGTCAATGGGGTATTTATTGAATCTTTATTGTGTTCAGAGCACAGGAAAGTAAAGTACAACGGAGTTGGTAAAAGTGATTGTTGTCCAGAAGGAGCTTACAAACAGGTTTAGAAGTCCAGACCCCTGCTCTCGAAGAATTACAATCTAGAGGAAGAGGTGGACACTAAAATAAATAAGGGCTTCCGTCTCTCTAATCAGACTCTCTTCTATGAAATGACTTGGCCCACCTGAAATGGAGGAGACCCAGTCACCGCGATGTGAAGATGGGCATGATTCATGGACAACCATTCATAGCATCTAAGCAGATGAAACAAAATTAGCAAAGAATTTTGGGGTTAAAAAAACCTGAACAACTTTAACTTTTGTATATGGGTTACTCACAGACATTAGTGAGTTACTGTCTCGGGAAATTCTCATTATCTAACTTTAAAGATTTCATTAACTTCTGCATCATAATTATATTCCTACCTGCTCAAAAGAAAAAGGTTCGTGTTTCATAAATAAAAGTGAAATCAATTATGCCACATTAATTATGATTAAATATTTACGGCCAGGATTTTAATTGCCCCGAGCAATTAAGTTTTACAAAACCTAAAACAATATTTGACTTGTTTTCAGAAAAGAGTGAAGTGTATTTTAGTGGGGAAACCCTTTCTTTCATCCTTGAGGAACAAAATGATTTTAAATGACTAGATGAGAGACCAGCAAAAGCCTGAATCAAAGTCCCATCCTATGGGAGTGTCCTATTGGAAGAAGTCCAGATAGCAGCAGCAGTAGCAGTAGTAGTAGTAATAATAATAGTACTTATTAAGCTCATCCTCTAGACTCAGCTCCCTGTGGGCACATCTCCATATGTCCACAAACTCTGAAATATTGTGGCAGTGATAATAGCAGTAATAGTATTTATTAAGCGCTTACTGTGTGCAGAGCACTGTACTAAGCATTGGGAAAGAATACGCTGACGGGAACTAGACAGGATCCCTGTCCCTTGGGGACTCACGATCTAAGAATATAAGTGAGAAAGCCGGGGCTGGAAATAGAGCTCAACCCTCAGGCATCCGGATAACACGCATGGGAATATTGGTCACAGGCCCAATTATTTGCCTATTCTCTGTCAGAAAAATTAGTGTAATTTCCCTTGCTCTCCAGAAGAGCATTCAAACATTTAAAAGTCATCATTCAAGGCATTTAAGAGAGCCTGATTTGTACTTCTCCTGAGATAACCCCTTAGTTATAAGTGAAGCCCTTTGGAAAGACAGGAAACTCTCCTGCACAACCAGGGAGATACATAATAATAATAATAATGATGGCATTTGCTAAGCACTTACTATGTACAAAGCACTGTTCTAAGCACTGGGGGGGGATACAAGGTGATCAGGTTGTCCCATGTGGGGCTCACAGTCTTAATCCTCATTTTACAGATGAGGTAACTGAGGCCTAGAGAAGTTAAGTGACTTGCCCAAAGTCACACAGCTGACAAATGGGGGAGGCGGGATTAGAACCGAAGAGTTCTGGATCCCAAGCCCGGGCTCTTTCTACTGAGCCACACTGCTTCCCTAGTATACTTAGTTCAGTGCTCTGCACACACTAAAGGCTCAATAAATACTATTGAGTGATTGATTGCTGTGCAAAGCACTGTACTAAGCGCTTAGGAGAGTGCAATATAATAGAGTGGGTCAATATGTTCCCTGCCCACAAGGAGCTTGGAAGCAGGTAAGCCCTAGGGGTCCGAAGGACTTAATTTTCCTTCTAAAGGGACTGATTTACCACTAGGGAGGACCTTTACATTTTCAAAGATGTAGCTACAGCTGACAAGCAGCAGGGCCTAGTGGAAAGAGCACGGGCCCGGGAGTCAGAGGCCCTGAGTTCTAATCTTGGTTCTGACACTTGCCTGCTGTGTGATCTTGGGTAAGTCACTTAACTTCTTCATGCCTCAATTCCTTCATCTGGCAAATGGAGATTCAATCCCTGTGCTCCTTCTTACTTGAGCCCACGACCATGAGCCCCATGTGGGACCCGATTGTCTTGTATCTACCCCAGTGCTTAGTACAGGGCTCGACACACAGTAAGTGCTTAACAAATACCACAGTTATAACTACCCTTAGGCTCTGGGAGAATACACCTATAATGCGGGAGTTGTGCTCTTGAAGAACCTTGCATAGATTTTAACGATTACTCCCGACACCCCATCATGTTTGATCCAGATGCTCACTGTAGGAAAAATATTTTCTCATTCCCCAAAAGCATTCTATCCCAAATGCATAATAAGAACAAGTATGCTGGGAGAACTGACTGCATAGTAGTATGGGGGGCAAGGGGGTGGGGTTGCGTGTGTGTGTGTGTGTGTGTGTGTGTGTTTGCATGGGTATGTGTTTATAGACCACATTTTTATAGCTGTCCTTTCACCTATGGCTCAGAGTGAGTTATCCTCCAAAGATGACACTAATGCCAATACAATTTTGTTCCCAGAAGATGTTTTCCAGGCCCTTGCCAACAATGGAGAGCAGAAAGATACCAATGCTCTGCATACATTAGACACTCAATCAATACTATTGATCGATTGACTGATTGATATATGCTGAGGAAAGGTCTGAGCAGGCATCTGCACATTCTTTCCGACCTTCTGCCTGCTTAGATCTAGGGTTCAGATGTCCCTTCTTCAAACACGCTCCACAGATCAATTATTTGGGATTGTGGGAATTCATCAAACAGAGAGTGGCTCAAAGCAAAATCATCAACAGATTTCAGTTGTCTGAATTTCCAAATATCTAAATCAACCTGGGTGGAATCCAGGACCAGTAAATCTCTGGAATGGGGATAGTTCATCTTGGCTTCCTCTTCTCCAGGGCACAGTCTCCTTGGTCAGAGCGAAGAGGTGAGTAGCAGCATGGTCTGAGGGATAAATCATGGGCCCGGGATTCAGAAGGACCTGGGTTCTAATCCACTTGTCTGCTGTGTGACCTTGGCCAAGTTACCTATCTTCTCTGTGCCTCAGTTACCTCATTTGTAAAATGGGGATTAAGACTGTGAGACCTATGAGGGCAAGGACTGTGTCCAGCATCTATCACAGTGCTTAGTACTTGGCCTGGCACATGGTAACCACTTTACAAATACTGTAAAAAAAGGTCCTTCTCAAAATATGGTGGGGGGGGGTGGGCTTGAATGGATCCCTTATCTTCTCCATATCTTCTTCTGGGGCAACCTCTTTGACTGCTGTGTGACCTTGGAGACAATTGTCAGCAACTTAACATGAGTTGACTCAATGAGTCAATCCTTGACCCTCCTATGGTTAATCTGAGGTAACTTGCCAGAAATTCCTCATCACGCCAAGTATTAATAACCAGCGGATGAATAGAATTTACATTACCCATCAATCATTGTTATGAGGACGCTTGTGATCCAGAGAATACGTTCCGAAGAGGAGAAACCATACTCTTTTGCAAGAATTTATCCTTCAGGGGACGTTCATTTTCCATATATGAGTGGGGTTTTTTTAGAATTAGACATTAATTAGCGAACAAGAGTCAATTAAAAATGAACAGCTATATTAGTGTGAGCTCCTACCATGCTATCGCAGAGGAACAGATGTTAAAAGAGTCAGACGGAGTCATGCTTCTCAGAGAATTGTCCTTGTTATCCCCAAACCAGAATAGCCCCCCCATCAGTAGCATTGACCTACATGCAGGAAAACATAGCATTTATAAGAAAGCCAGCCTTCTGGTTTTTAAGATAGAGTTTTTGAGCTCCAAGGCTGAGATAGAGAGGAATTATTCACTCAAATCTTGAGAGCAATATTTTGTCCAGAACGTTAGTGTTAAATACAGCATTTTCTGAGGAAGGTTAACTAGGAGGAGACTGATTGGTCAATAGTGGGACAGGGATTGTGTCTGATTTAATTGCATTCTATCTACCCCAGTACTTAGTACAGTGCCTGGCACATAATAGTAATAATAATGGGATTCATTAAGCACTTACTATGTGCCAAGCACTGTTCTAAGCACTGGGGTAGATAGAAAATAATCAGGTTGTCCCAAGTGGGGTTCACAGTCTTAATCCCCATTTTATAGATGAGGTAGCCGAGGCATACAGAAGTTAAGTGGCTTGCCCAAGGTCACACAGCAGACAAGTGGCGGAGCCGGGATTAGAACACAGGTTCTCTGACTCTCAACCCCATGGTTGCCGAGTACAGCTCACAGAGAACTTTCTAACATTTTATTTTTCAGAGGGCGGAAAGCATGGGGCAGATATGGGTGATTTTTAAGGAAAGGAGAACTCACCTGACTCTGCCACCTGTCTGCTGTGTGACCTTGGGCAAGTCACTTCATTTTTCTGTGTCTCTGTTACCTCACCTGTAAAATGGGGATTGAGGCTGTGAGCCCCACTTGGGAGAGGGACTTTGCCCAACTTGATTTGCTTCTGGCCACCAACTGCCTCACCTCACAAACTGAATCATGGTGTGGTCATTTATTTTAGGACAAGAGTCTAACTCCTGAAAAACAAATAAATCATTTTGCTCATTCCTTTGCTTGAAAAAGGAGAAAAGACCCAAGAGCTACAGTGAGCTTCATGTCATAGATTTGGAAGGGACCTCATGAGGTCTACTGGTCTAGTACCCTGCTTCTAATCAAATCATTTACCATAGATTAATTGGGAAATTGGTGTAAGCAGTTAACACCCTTGGAAGACTAGTAGAACCAAGGCAGTTTTCCACGCCTGGAAGAGGAGGAAGAGGAGGGAGACCAAGAGGAGGAGGAGAAGAAGGAGGAGGAGGAAGGTAGGAAAGGGAATGAACAAATTAGGATTGGTGAGCGTCTCATTAATTCTCTGATGACGGCTGCTAATTTCCCCTGTGAAACTGGCTGCCTTAGCTATTTATCTCCATCTGCATACGTACTACACTTCTGAATTCTGAATTAATGAATCACCATTGAACTGGTTCGATGGGTAAAAGGATCCTCTGGAGCGTTGAATCCAGATCACCGATCTGAAGTTCCTCTCTCCCGCCTCACTCCCTTTGGATCTTATTTTTATTATTATTATTTTTTAATCCCTGGGTCCTACCACAGGGGCACCATTCATTCATTCATTCATTCAATCAATCATATTTATTGAGCGCTTACTGTGTGCAGAGCACTCTACTAAGCGCTTGGGAAGCACCAGATGAAAGTAGGTTCAACATCAGCAGTTGAATCGTCTGGCTCCCAACCAGCTCCTCAGAGGACATTTTAGGACGTATAATGGAAGTCTTCTACACAATTTCAATTTGTTTCCACAACTCACTGACCCTAAGTACCCAGGCAAGCAAAATCTTGACTGGAGGCCAGACATATTCAGATACCCTCCTCCCTCTGCTCGGAAACCAACGTAATGCATGAGAATATTTTTCACACATTTTCCATTAAAGGACAATCCTCACTGAAAGAAGGACCTGTTTTGGAAATGTTTGTCCTCTTTTTGGACCAAAAATCAAAAATCAATTTGCTTCTATGGAACTCTCCTGGGAGTTCCTTTTCACACACACACACACACACACACACACACACACACACACACACACACACACATATTTCCAAGCAATATGGATATGTGTCAATATACATCTAAAGTGATTCATTTTTTTCCTTGCATGTAGAATATATCTACTTGCATAAATATAAAATATAAAAATATACATATACCCACTAGATGGTAAGCTCCTTTGGCAGGGATCATTTCTGTGAACTCTCCCAAGAACTTAGAACAGTGCTCTGCACACAGTAAATGCTCAATAAGTACCTCTGATTGATCAATATATGTAGGCATATTTATTTATTTTTGGAAAATGAGGTTCTGAATTGGTTCCTATCTAAGCATGCAAGGATAGCTGAAAAGATGGATATGTGACTGACACTTTCACCCACATTGTGTATACATGAAGATGGTTCTGTGCTTGTGCCAATACAATGCAAAGAAATCCCTGCCTCTTAGAGGACCAATCTTAACGGAGTCTTTGCTTAAAAAGAGAATAAGAGAGATCCTGGTTCCGCCCCTTGTTGGCTAGGTGATCTTGGGCAAGTCACTTCACCTCTCTGAGCCTCTGTTACTTCATTTGTTAAATGGGGATTGAGACTGAGCCCACGCGGGACAGGGACTGTGTCCAAATCAATTTGCTTGTATCTACCCCAGCACTTAGTACAGTGCCTGGCATGTGGTAAGCAATTAGCAAATACCATCATTACTATCACCATTATTATGGATACTCAGACCTAACCTAAACTCCAGGTGTCTGCTGCAATAAGCATCTTTTCTCTTTAAAGGACCATGATGCAGCCTTTGCTGATGGGAGCTTTATTTGACTGCCAGAAACAGTCTTCCAACATGGCAACACGAATTCCACCACCTTGCAACAAGAACATGACAAATAGCATGCAACTGTTTTGAGGGGCTATGTTCCTGGCAGATAGTAATAGCAATGATGGCATTTGTTAAGTGCTTACCATGTACAAAGCACTGTTCTAAGCACTGAGCACTGTTCTAAGCGCTGAATGAGAGCAAATTAGCCTCTGGGAAACCTTTCTTCTTGGTTTGGACCTATCTTCCTTCATTTTGAGGACACCAAAGTAGAGCTGAGTTGGCTCCAGAAAAACCTCTTCTTCCCAAGTTCCAATGGGACGAGGGACACCATTGTCTGGAGCTGGTTCTCAGTCACGCAATGACCCAGGTTGGTGACCTGATGCCACCAATTGATTCATTTGTTCATTCAATCATATTTATTGAGCACTTACTGTGTGCAGAGCACTGTACTAAGCGCTTGATGGTCCTGGGGAGTTGGCCAGGTTCCATACCTCTCAACCTATGGGTTGAAAGAACTGTAAACCTGACCCAAAGAATTTCTCCCCAAGTGTCATGCAACTTTAAACTAACCCAAACAAAAGCAACAAAATGCAGTATTGATATTGACAAATAGCAGTCATTATGACTGGTGTATGCAAGTTTACAGTAACCCGAATAAAAACAAAAAAATGTAGTATTGACACTGACAAATATCAGCAGTCATTATGACTGGTGTACACAGGTTTATGCTAGCCCGAACAAAAGCAACAACAGAAAAACCCACAGCTGTTTTCAATGCCTGGTTGCTGATCTAGCCTAAAGGCTAATGCCCCAAAGTGGTTGGGTTAATTTGATTTATCTATCACAATACACCAGAGGTCACCAGTGGAATTTGGGAAGCAAAATGACTTAGCTTATTAGTAGTAGATAATGGACTTCTTTATATTATACTTTACTGAAACCATAACATTACCATAGGGCCTCTTAATTTGATTCAAGCAGCACAAGACATGGTCTGCCCCTCAAAAGAAGTATAAGTTACTTCAGATAAGGAAGATCAATTGGTTTCCAAGTGTGAAACCATCCTTGGGTTTCTAATACTACTAAAATAATTATGGTACTTGTTAATAGCTTATTGTTTACCAAGCCCCCATTGTGTTAATAGCTGGGGTAGTTACAAGATAACAAATAATAATAATGGCATTTATTAAGCGCTTTCTATGTGCAAAGCACTGTTCTAAGCGCTGGGGAGGTTACAAGGTGATCAGGTTGTCCCACGGGGGGGGGGGCTCACAGTCTTAATCCCCATTTTACAGATGAGGGAACTGAGGCCCAGAGAAGTTAAGTGACTTGCCCAAAGTCACACAGCTGACAATTGGAGGAGCCGGAATTTGAACCCATGACCTCTGACTCCAAAGCCCGTGCTCTTTCCACTGAGCCATGCTGCTTCTCTAACAAATGGACACATTTCCTCTTTCCACCTGGGGGCTCATAGTCAGAGTAAAGGAGGGTAGGATTTAAATAATAATTACAGTATTTGCTAAGTGCTTACTACCTGCCAGGCACTGTACTAAGCGCTGGATAGAGAAGCTGCATGGCACAGTGGATAGAGCACGGGCCTGGGATTCAGAAGGTCATGGGTTCTAATCGGCTGTGTGACCATGGGCAAGTCACTTCACTTCTCTGTGCCCAGTTACTTCATCTGTAAAATGGGGATTGAGACTATGAGTCCCACGTGGGACAGGGATTTGTGTCCAATGTGATTTACTTGTATCCAATCGAACAGCCTGTTGGGAATTTCTCAGTATCTGAGGCTCATTTCCCCTTCCATCCCCATCGCTTTTCCCTCCATGGAGAAAATTCCCATTTGAAGAAGATTTCACAAAACAGGTAGAGTAAATTAAGCAGCATTTCATAGCCTTACTTTTCTCCGCAGGATGACAGTTTGCTTGTGCTGACACTGCAGCCCCGTGCCCGGTTTTGTCAGTTTCATCCTAATTTCCTTCAGTTGCCCTGCTGCAGTTCTGAGAAAGCCCACAAGCAGGTCTAGTGAACTCAATTTTTGCAGTACGTGTTGAAACATCCTCATTCCCTCTCAGGTAAGAAGCCCTCATAAATTGAATTTAAGGCACGTGAAGTGGAACTCTGCTTGTAATGATAATAATAATAATAATAATAATAACAATTGGGGTACTTGTTAAGTGCTTACTATGTGCAAGGCACTGTTCTAAGCGCTGGGGAGTTTACAAGGTGATCAGGTTGTCCCACGTGGGGCTCACAGTCTTAATCCCCATTTTACAGATGAGGGAATTGAGGCACAGAGAAGTTAAGTGACTTGCCCAAAGTCACACAGCTGACAAGTGGCAGAGCCGGGATTTGAACCAATGACCTCAGACTCCAAAGCCCGTGCTCTTTCCACTGAGCCACACTGCTAAGCACTGGGGTAGATCCAAGCTAGTCAAGTTGGATGCAGTCCATGTCCCATATGGGACTCACAGTCTTAATCCCTGTTTTACAGATGAGGGAACTGAGGCCCTGAGAAGTAAAGTGACTTGCCCAAGGTCACACAGTGGACACATGGCAGACCAGAGATTAGAAAGCGGGTCCCTCTGACTCCGGGGCCCAGGCTCTATCCACTAGGCCACACTATTATTGGCCTCTCCCTGGTTCTTAGTCCAGTGGTCTGCACACGGTGAGCGCTGAATACACACTTCCAACTGTTGGAGCTATCCATCTCCCTCTAGCCTCTGTTTCCTATGAACCCCGGCCATCTCTCCCGGCCATAGCCCTCTCCCCTCTTAAAACCCTCTCCCCACCAACTCATGTGCATAGCCTAGTAGATAGACCATGAGCCTGGGAGTCAGAAGGACCTGGATTCTAATCCTGGCTCTGCCACTTGTCTGTTGTGTGACCTCGGGCAAGTTACTTCACTTCTCTGGCCTCAGTTCCCTTATCTGTAAAATGGGGGTTAAGACTATGAGCCCCAGGTGGGACATGGACTGTATCCAATCTGATTTGCTTGTATCAGCTTCATTGCTTAGTACAGTGCTCTGCACATGGTAAGCACTCAATAAATACGATTGAATGAATGAATGAATACTGTGTCTGGCACACAGAAAGCGCTTATCAAATACCACATACACAACACAAAATTCACCCATATCGCTCTGATGAAACCAAGAGGAGTGAGAGCTGCATTTTGAAGAGTGGATTTTGTGCCTAACAAATCCACTCAAGGCAGAGGAAGACTGGCTAAAGAGATTATTTTATTCCTTCCCTTGTGAGAATCTGACATTCATGGACAGGCCTTGCCTCAATCCACCTGATGTCTTTAAACATCTCCCTTCAGCCGAGTCAGTTTTAGCACACCCGAGCCACGTTGGATGGCAAACATTCACCTTTTTCTGCTTCCCCAGAGGACTAAAGGTTCCCGAGGGAAGAAGCAAATATTCCCTAGAATAAACGTGAAATGTGAGTGCTTTGTAGAAGTGACTCCTCATCGGGTTCCCACCTGCTTTAATATTGATTCAACGGGAGAAAAAATATTCATCTTTAATGTTTAAAAAGTAAACAGTGGACTTCCAGATTGAGAGAGATTGAGAGAGAGCAATAGTGTCTCTTTTAGAGCGTGGCTCAGTGGAAAAGAGTGTGGGCTTTGGAGTCAGAGGTCATGGGTTCAAATCCCGGCTCCGACAGTTGTCAGCTGTGTGACTTTGGGCAAGTCACTTCACTTTTCTGAGCCTCAGTTACCTCATCTGTAAAATGGGGATGAAGACTGTGAGCCCCATGTGGGACAACCTGATCGCCTTGTAACCTCTCCAGCGCTTAGAACAGTGCTTCGCACATAGTAAGCGCTTAATAAATGCCATCATTATTTTTACCATTTGCATTCTGGAAGTGGGGCTGGGGGGTGCCCCAGCAGCTGTTCCTGTAAGAAGGAAAGCACAGACTTTGCCAGTGGCAGAAAACGAAGGAAATTTCCACAAAGTGGAAGTGGAGGTTTGGTTCTCTGAGGCAGAGAGATGTTAAGTGACTTGCCCATAGGAAACCCAGCAGGCAAGTGGCAGAGCTAGGGATTAGAACCCAGGCCCTCTGACTCCTAGGCTTGTGCTTTATCCACTAGGCCATGCTGCTTTCCATTGATTTATTGAGCGCCTACTGTGTACAGAGCACTGCACTAAGTGCTTCGGAGAATGTAATTCAATAGAATAGGTAGACTAGCCCCACCTTCAAGGCACTTACAGTTTAGAGGGGAAGACAGACATTAAAATAAATCATAGATGGAGAGCTCATTACAACAGTTTGAGACACGTTCTCTGCCCACACAGAATTTACTGCAGTCTACATACAAAGCCAGGAGCAAGGATGGGACAAAGGACAGGAAGGAGAACAGAGTGAGGAAGCAGAGCAGAGATTTTTGCCTCACGATGGGTCTTGCGAGTGGTACTTTCTGAAGCATTCAGCTCACGTGAAGCCTTCCTTAAGACAGAAAACCCAGAGCAGCACTTCAAAGGTGAACGTAAACCATTCTGGAGTTGGCTCAAGGACAGCCCCAGTAAGACAAAGACAGGCAAGCAAGTGACCAGTGTCTGATTGTGGCATTTGCCAGCTGGGGAGGGCGAGCCCAAATTTTGATCCGAAGAAAATGCAATTAATGCTTAAAGTCACTCTTCCTCTTTGATCCTCGGCGATAATGAAGGCGCTAATCCTCACCATCTGTCTTCGTTTTGCTAACTTGTTTGACTGAACACGGAATCTAGAGAAATCCTTGCTGCTAGTATTCTACAGTCCATTAATTTTATTCCTTGTTTTAAAGAAAATTTTCATTGCTCGTAATGTGTGGTCAGAGAGGTCTTTTAGAAGTTGACTCGGTATCGGATAAAGCTTGCTCCTAGTAGTGACCCCTTTTTAAGGGACTGGAAGACAACACTTTCTCTCTTTCCAAATAAGCATGGCTTTACTGCCCCCTTCTATAATAACAGAACACTTCAAAAGAGTGAAAGTTCATTAGGCGTTCTTAGGGGACTTATCTTCTGAGGTCTAGAATCACTGCTAAACTCTTCGATTGGATCCGTGATGAGCTATGCTGTGATGTGAAAGGCATTCTGGTTGATGTGGCAGAGAGGCAGCTGGAGAACTACAGTTATGAAAGCATTAGGTAGACTACAAAAGAGAGTGGTGACTAGGAAGAAGAGCTCAAAGGCCTCAAGAGTTTTGGGTTTTACTTGAAAGTGAAGGAAAAAAATGAGGTAGGCAATAAGACAAAGAGTGTTTTTGCTGCACACAGTGTGAGCTTTTCATAAATGTCATCGGTTGGTTGACAGATCTACGTTGTGCTTCATCTGCAGTGTGGATCGAATAAGTCAGCCACTTGGGTGGTAACAGTAGAGGTCACTGGCTCCTGCCTTACATTCCTCAAACCATCGTCATCTTTGACACCGTCCTCATCTTCGTGTTATCCCTCACACATTTCCTTCAAATGAGAAAATCTCAGCACTTTTCTCAGAGGCCCTTCTCTGCCTTTAGAAATAGGCATCACTGTCACGGGAGAGGAGGGGGGGCAGAGGATAGCGAGACCGATTGTCCAGTCTTAAATTAGATGGCTTGTTTTAAACCATCCCGCATTCAAATGGGTACTGAACTGGAGGCCTTTGTAGCCAGTGTTTTTATTTTCAAAGCCCAGTCTATTTCCGCCTTGTCTCTTGCCACCAAGTTCCGTTGCTCAGAAGCAGAGAAGCAGCGTGGCTCTGTGGAAGGAGCACGGGCTTAGGAGTCAGAGGTCATGGGTTCAAATCCCGGATCCGCCACTTGTCAGCTGTGTGACTCTGGGCAAGTCACTTCACTTCTCTGGGCCTCAGTTACCTCATCAGTAAAATGGGGATTAAGACTGTGAGCCCCCAGTGGGACAACCTGAGCACCTTGTAACCTCCCCAGCACTTAGAACAGTGTTTTGCAGATAGTAAGCACTTAATCAATGCCATTATTATGTTCACACAGACCTGGGAAGAGAACTTGAAGTCTCTGGAGCCAGAAGGGAGATGGTCAGGGACCCTCCCCCAGAGAAATGCTGTAGGTTTGGGCAAACTCAGTATATTTCCACAAAATGACTGTTAATGATGTCAACAGGGAAGCAGCTTGGCCTAGTGGGTAAAGCATAGGTCTGGGAGTAAGAAGCGTTCTAGTCCTGGTCCCACCACTTGGTCTGCTGTGTGACCATGGACCAGTCACTTAACTTCTCTGTGCCTCAGTTACTTCATCTGTAAAATGGGGATTAAGACTGTGAGCTCAGTGTGGGACATGGATTGCGTCCAACTTGATTATCTTGTATCTACCCCAGTGCTTAGAACAGTGCCTGGCATATAGCAAGTGCTTAACAAATACCATAAAAAAAACCCTCATGTTTGTGATATCATAGGCATCTCAGTGCCTGATTGGACCCTCTTTACAGAGCTGGGGGCAAAATCATATTGAATGCC
Source organism: Tachyglossus aculeatus (assembly GCF_015852505.1). Lineage (NCBI taxonomy): Eukaryota > Metazoa > Chordata > Mammalia > Monotremata > Tachyglossidae > Tachyglossus > Tachyglossus aculeatus. Next base: position 29,891,539 of record NC_052084.1, on the reverse strand, counting down.
ATCATTGGACCCTCTTTACAGAGCTGGGGGCAAAATCAAGTCTAATACTCACTTTTTCCCTTTGTACTTTCACCACTAATCCATCTGCTTTCAAACCATTACAATCCCCTGTGATTTTCTCTTTTAGGTTGTCTAATGTTCTTGCATTTCGCCTCTAGGAGAGCGGATTGCTCGCACTAAATTACTATTGTGTTTTGGTTGATGTTTTTTCATTACCTTCTTTATTAGCACATTTTAAATACCTTCTTGGCATCGTTAAGTTAGAAATGATTTTATGCTTGTATGAAACTTATTTACCTGAGTAGGAGGACAAGGTTTCTCCCAGCATCATCATCATCATCAATCGTATTTATTGAGCGCTTACTATGTGCAGAGCAGTGTACTAAGCGCTTGGGAAGTACAAATTGGCAACATATAGAGACAGTCCCTACCCAACAGTGGGCTCACAGTCTAAAAGGGGGAGACAGAGAGCAAAACCAAACATACTAACAAAATAAAATAAATAGATATGTACAAGTAAAATAAATAAATAGAGTAATAAATATGTACAAACATATATACATATATACAGGTAGACCCAGCAGACCCTAAGTTGTCATTGGAATAGACTATGCGCTTGTTACGGGCAGGGAACGTGTTGCCTAATTCTGTTGTATTCTCTCAAGTGCTTAATACAGTGTTCTGCACATAGTAAATGTGCAATAAATGTGATGGTTGGATTGATTGATTGATTGATTGATTGATTGATTGATTGGAACGGCGGGATCTAGTCTTCCTGGAGCCATGTGCATTTGCTTGGAAAAAGCTATGGTTGTCCCCCTGCTTCACCCCTAGAGTGTCCCCAGGCCATGCCTCTCTCATAATAATAACAATAATAATAATAATAACAGTGGTATTCATTAAGTGCTTACTATGTGTCTAGCACTGTTCTAAGAGTTGAGATTAGAGCTGAGGCTACCAGGTTGGATGCAGTCCCTATCCCATGTGGGGCTCACAGTCTTAATCCCCATTTTACAGATGAGGGAACTGAGGCACAGAGAAGTTAAGTGACTTGCCCAGGTTCACACAGAAGACAAGTGACAGAACTGGGATTAGAACCCATGTCCTACTGACCCCCAGGCCCATGCTCTATCCACTAGGCCACACTGCTTCACATGCTGCAGTCTCAGCAAGGATCAGCTCCCCTCCAATCCTTGGCCCCTTTTTTTTAAATAGTATTTGTTAAGCATTTACTTTGTACTAGGCACTGTACTAAACGCTAGGGTAAATGCAAGCTAATCAGGTTGGACCCAGTTCATGTCCCACCTGGGGCTCATAGTCTTAATCCCCATTTTACAGATGAGGGAACTGAGGCACAGAGAAGCTAAGTGACTTGCCCAAGGTCACTCAGCACACAAAAGTTGGGCCCTGGGAGGAAGTACTTTATACCTAGTAACTGCTTTAAAAATACTATTACTATTACTAAATCAGGCCTTGTAAGAGGAGCACTCACTCTATACACGCACTAGGGGGAAGTTGGGTGTATTGTTGTCTACATGAGCAGATACGAGTTTCTAATAGTGATATTTGTTAAGTGCTTATTATATGCCAAGCATTGTACTAAGGGCTGGGGTAGATGCAAGAGAATCAGAGCAGTCACAGTCCCTGTCCCACATGGGGCTTGCAGTCTAAGTATCAGGGAGAACAGGTATTGGATCCCCATTTTACAGATGAAGAAACTGAGGCACAGAAAAGGTTAAGTGAATTGTCCAAGGTCACACAGCAGGTAAGTGGCAGTACCAGGTTTGAAACCCAGATCCTCTGATTCTGAGACCTGGGCGTTTTCTATTAGGCTATGATGCTTTTCATTGAGGGGAGATCTATGTTTGTTCACTGAAGGGAAAGTCCTGAAAAACAATCCATAATTAGAATTATGCTATTTCCCACATTGCTGAGAAATGTGTGTGCCTGTATGTGTCACACTTACAAATTTACTATTTATATGCATCTGCAATATATATATATTCAATTGTAAATTCAATCATTTATTTTCACCTCTCTAACTGCAAATATTTTAATGTCTCTTTCCCCTGTTACAGTGTAAGCTCTTTGTGTACAGGGAAATGGGCACTTCTTTAGATTGTAAGATTATAGATTATAAACTTGTTTTGGACTGGGAACATTTCTACCAACTCTGTTATATGGTACTCTCCCAAGCACTTAGTACAGTGTTCTGTGCACAGTAAGTGCTCAGTAAATATGACTGATTGATTGATTTTCATTCCATTCTTCCTAAGCACTAGTTCAATGTGCTCCTCAAAGAGGGTGCTCAATATATGCTACTGCTAACTATGAGCTGGAGGAGAAATTGAATTAAAGCCCCGCTGATTTAAATGAGATCTCTTCCATGTGGATTGGGATCTAAAGTTCCACTCCAAGCAAAATGGCAGAATAAATTCTTGCACGTTAGAGCACTGGTGTATGGGAGTTTCAACTAGAAGGAGTCTAGTTTGGGGGTCAATCAATCATATTTACTGAGCATTTACTATGCGGAGAACACTGTACTAAGCGCTTGAGAGAATAAGTATAACAGAGTGGATAGGGTCCCACTTGATTCCCCGTTCCCCAGCCTTCTCCCCTCTCTTCTCATAGCTGGAGGGCCTGAGGTGATTTGACAAGTGAAACCAGAGACAGCGAAGTAGTCACACGGATGTGATTTCTACCGTGTGCAATCCTGCAACGGGGGGAATGATTGATTGTTTTTCCATTTTGCTCAGAAGAATGACCTATTTTGCACTTGCACCAAGCTTTTCAATGACTCTCTTCCAAACTCTTGACTGTTGATGGGACATTAAAGGGAGATAGAGCTAGGGTGTGTAGTGACGGCTCTGGAAACGTGAACTCCCAGGACACCTGTGAAGTCACACGCACTATGCTGATATACTGCTTATGATGATGACGCAAGGCCAACATTTTGGGGAAGATTAGCTGAAATCAGCCTGAAACAAGAGCATTTCTTGGAATTCTCAAAAATGCAAGTCTCTGGGGATTGACAGTGCAGTCCATGGCTGCAGATTCAGAATAAAACTGGGTTTTCACTGCTCAACAGGACTGGGGATGTATAAAGTCCCTAAGGGAAGCAGGGTGGCTTAGTGGATAGAGCACGGGTCTGGGATTCAGAAGGATTGGGGGTCTAATCCCAGCTCTGCCACATGTCTGCTGGGTGACCTTGGGTAAGTCACTTGACTTCTCTGTGCCTCAGTTCCCTCATCTGTAAAATGGGGATTCAAAGCGTGAGCCTTGGGTAAGTCACTTGACTTCTCTGTGCCTCAGTTCCCTCATCTGTAAAATGGGGATTCAAAGCGTGAGCCCCACGTGGGACAAGGACTGTGCCCAACCTGATTAGCTTGTATCCTTCTCAGTGCTTAGAACAGTGGTTGGTTTATAATAAGCGCTTAACAAGTACCATAATTATTATAAGATGACTGTGTGAAATAGCAGTTTAGAGTGCAAATGTGTGATAGCTGTCTTTGGACCAGGGTCAAATCAAAACTCCTGTTCTTTGGTCTCTTCCACTTCCTCTAAGTCCCCTCCTTGGGTTCTGTGATTCAGCCCTCCAAGCCTGCTTCTTGTTCCTTGTCAGTGACTCTCCGCTCTGATCCATCAGATGCCTCCAACACTACTCAACCTGAAATATCACCCTCCTCCTCCTCCTCCTGCTCCACCCCAGCACCACAACCACCACCACTTTACTAAACCTAATTTATTCTCACCTTAAAAGTTTTGTCCAAAAAATCCTCTCATAATAATAATGGCATTTCCACAGCGAGGCGCAGTGGAAATAGTCCAGGCCTGAGAGTGAGAGAATCTGGCTTCTAACCCTGGGTCTGTCACTTCACTCATTCATTCGATCATATTTATTGAGAGGCTTACTGTGAGCAAAGCCCTGTACTAAGCGCTTGGAAGAGTACAGTAGAACAATAAACAAAGACACATTCCCAGCCCACAACAAACTTACAGTCTTGAGGACGAGCTTACAGTCTAGTTTACAGTTTAGTCCGCTGTGTGGCCGTAGGCAAGCAACTTCTCTGTGCCTCAATGACCTCATCTGTTAAATGGAGATTAAATCCTCCTCCCTCTGTATTAATGATGGTATTTGTTAAGCGCCTACTATGTGCGAAGCACTGGGCGGATACAAGGTGATCAGGTTGTCCCACGTGGGGCTCACAGTCTTAATCCTCATTTTACAGATGAGGAAACTGAGGCCCACAGAAGTGAAATGATTTGCCCAAAGTCACACAGCTGGCAAGTGGTGGAGCTGGGATTAGAACCCATGATCTCTGACTCTCAAGTCCATGCTCTTTCCACTGAGCCATGCTGCTTCTCTGTTTTGGACTCCATTTGTGGAAGAGGGGCTGCGTCCAACCGGATTATCTTGAATCTGCCTCAGTTCTTAGAAAAGTGCTTGACACATAATAAGTGCCTAACAAATGCCACTTAAAAAAGCCTAAAATAACCTTCCTAGTTGGGATCATTCTGCTCATGCCAGCTATGCCTACTACCTAGTTAAGCCCTTGCAAACTATGAGGAAACTGTTTCTGTTCTGATGCCTCTCAACCCCTTTAGACTGTAAACTCGTTGTGAACAGGGAACGTGTCTGTCACTTCTGCTATACTGTACTCTCCCAAGAGCTCTGCACACTGTAGGCGCTCAGTAAGGGCGACCGACTGATTGATTTGCGCTCATGTTTGCTTTGCCTCCTCTTTCGATTGTAAGTTCCTTGAGGGAAGGGACCTTGTCATTTTATTTCTTGGCCATTCCCCTTGGCCTCTAGTCAGGACAGCAGCTCTCGGCACCCAGTGGGCGCTCAGCACATCCTTCTGCCCGACTGGTGCTTCTTCTGCAGTTCTCCGAACAGACAGTATCCCAGCCTCATGTGAAGAACGGCTATTTCAGGTTTGGGAGGCCCTCCAAACAAAGTTGAAGACATTTTTTTAAGGATGGATTTGATGGAGCAACTTGGCAGTTCTCAGACCATCACTCGACCCAGAGCCTGTTGTGTTTGCCGTTCAGAAACAACCGAGTTGAAATATGGCCCCTGTGAGCCTTTCTACACAGGGCTGCCCACCGTGACAAAAATGAATAACTACAGGAAAGCCCAATAGGGTCTTATTTGTCACTTCGGGCCTGTGAGGGACAGGAAGCAAGACAATTCTGAATCATTTCCAGACTGGCTTACAGATAGTGTATTATTGAGGTCTAGAACTCTGTTAGAGCCAAAAAAAGATTTTTCTTCTTTTTTTTATTCCAGAGGCATGTGAAGGAAATTTGACAGCAGAAGCATTCAATCAAATGCAGAAACTTGACAGCTTTTAGAATGATGGGAATGTCGAGGGATATTGGGATCGTAACAGAGAAAGTCTCAAGGCATAGAGGCTTCCTTTACAACTAAATTGGGAAATAAAAATTACATTCAAGTGCCAACGTGGCCTCTAAAATATCTGTAGTATGCCCTGTATAAAGCAAAAAATAAATAAATAAACAATAAAGTCTTCAGGCTGGAAAGATAGAGGCAGGAAGAGGGCATGATTAAAGTTTCTGAAATCATGAAGGGTGTGGAAAGGACAAGCGTGGAATTGTTGTTCACCAAATCCCTCGGCTCCAGGATGATAGGAGCAGCCACTGAAGCTTGAAGGTGGCAGATTCAAAACCAACGAAGGAAACACTTTTTCACCCAGCTGGTGGTAGACATATGGAATCTGTTCCCTAGGAAGTTGGGCAGATGGAAAATATCAAAAAAAGTTCAAGAAGGGCTTGGATAAAATTCAGAGAGCGTCATGGCCTAGTGGAAAGAGCACAGGCCTGGAAGTCGGAGGAACTGCGTTCTAATCCTGACTCTGCCAACTGCTTCTGTGTGACCTTGGGCAAGTCGCTTAACTTCTCTGTGCCTCTGTTATCTCGAATGTAAAATGAAAATTAAATCCTCATCCCTTCCATTTAGACTATGAGCCCCATGTGGGCCAGGGACTGTGTCCAACCTGACAAACTTGTTTCTACCCCAGCACTTAGAACAGTGCTTGACCCAAAGTAAACACTTAAAAAATGCCATTAAAAACGAGTGAGAGATGAGTGGACCATAATAGACTAAGTATAATAATAATGATGATAATGATGATAACAGTATTAGTTAAGTGCTTACTATGTGCCAAGCACTGTTTGAAACACTGGGGTAGATACAAGGTAATCAGGTTTGACATAGTCCCTGTCCCACATGGAGCTCACAGTCTTAATCCCCATTTTACAGTTGAGGTAACTGAGGGCCAGAGAAGTGAAATGACTTGCCCAAGTTCATACAGCCCACAAGTGGCGGAGCAGGGGTTAGAACCACTTCCTCTGACTCCCAAACCCGTGCTGTTGCTGCTATGTCATGCTGCTTCCCACAAATATTTAAGAGAAACAGCATGGCTCAGTGGAAAGAGCACAGGCTGGAGAGCCAGAGGTTGTGGGTTCTAATCCCGGCTCTGCCACTTGTCAGCTATGTGACCCCTTGGGCAAGTCACTTAACTTCTCTGGGCCTCAGTTCCCTCATCCGTAAAATGGGGATGAAGACTGTGAGCCCCACGTGGGATACCTGATTACCTGATTGCCTTGTGTCTACCCCAGCGCTTAGAACACTGATTGGCACATAGTAAGCGCTTAAGAAATACAAACATAAATAAGCAGCATATAGAGGAACACGTACAGTAGGATGTGGAGGAGAACAGTTAAGGGTTTTAGATGGTGCATCCCCAGTTGGAAAGATGGACATCACACGGTTTCTCCAGGCCTCCCATTTCCCCAGTCAGCAATAGAGCCCTGGACTGGTTCGGCCAAGGGTCTAATAATAATAATAATAATGATGGCATTTATTAAGTGCTTACTATGTGCAAAGCACTGTTCTAAGCGCTGGGGAGATTACAAGGTGATCAGGTTGTCCCACAGGGGGCTCACAGTCTTCATCCCCATTTTACAGATGAGGGAACTGAGGCCTAGAGAAGTGAAGTGACTTGCCCAAAGTCACACAGCTGACAGTTGGCAGAGCCGGCATTTGAACTCATGACCTCTGACTCCAAATCCCAGGCTCTTTCCACTGAGCCACGCTGCTTCTCTAGGGTCTGACAAGGGTCTGACCCTTTATGGACATCGCTCGTGGTCTTATGCCCTTGTGTTCAATGACACTGTGTTCAATGAGAAGTAGCATGGCTCAGTGGAAAGAGCCCGGGCTTTGGAGTCAGACGTCGTGGGTTCAAATCCCAGCTCTGCCGATTGTCAGCTGTGTGACTTTGGGCAAATCACTTAACTTCTCTGTGCCTCAGTTACCTCATCTGTAAAATGGGGATTAAGACTGTGAGCCCACCATGGAACAATCTCATCATCACCTTGTAACCACCCCAGTGCTTAGAACAGTGCTTTGCACATAGTAAGCGCTTGAACAGTGGTTTGCACATAGTAAGTGCTTGAACAGTGGTTTGCACATAGTAAGCTCTTAATAAATGCCATTACTATTATTAATAAATGTCATTATTATTATTATCTAGTGCCCACTGTGATAAAAAGAGAGTGGGTGGTGCATAAAGAACAGAGAGATCAATTAATCAATCAATCAATAGTATTTATTGAGCACTCCTGGGTGCATCATACTAAGTACAGTATAACAGAATTGGTAGACATGTTCCCTGCCCACCAGGAATTTACAGACTACAGCGGGAGGCAGACTTTAAAACAGATTAGGTATAGGAGAAATCGTAGAGGGGTAAATCTCCCTGACCCCAGTAGCGCCATCTTTGAGACTTGCTCTAATTGGCAATGAGGCTTCGACAACTCATCAACATCCTTTCTAAAGAAATGCAGATTGAGATTGAGATGTGCACTCAATCTGGGGGCTTGACTGTGCTGTGCTCTTGAAGGCTTCCAAGAAATAAGGTGGTGGTGCTTTGCACATAGTAAGCACTCAGTGAATATGATTGCATGAATGAATGAATGAATGAATGAATGAATGAATGGTGGTCCCCTTCTTCCCTCACCCCTAACCTCACTGGTCTTGGGAAGGCTGTGGACTTCTTCTCGGCTTCTCGGCTTTCTCTCTGAGGCCCGATCCAGTCACTGCCCTGAATTTGGCTCGAGCTGACAGGCCTCATCTCCCCACAGGAAGGAGGTTGAATGGGGCAGGACTGTCTCAAGTCTCAGACCTGGCACCTTTTTTGTTTGTCTGTTTGTTTTTTGGTATTTTTATGCGCTTACTATTTGCCAGGCACTGGACTCAGTGCTGAGATAGTTACAAGCAAATTGGGTTGGCCAAAGTCCACGTCCCACAAGGAGCTCACAGCCTTAATCTCCATTTTACACATGAGCTGATGGGCAGGAGTTTCTGCTTGTTGTGGAGAGATGGGGATTGAGAATTAGACTCATCCAGCTCAGGGAGCTGGGGCAGGGCAATGATTACCTCAAACAACTGCATTTTTTCCCTCCATCCCGAATACTCTCTCTCTCTCCCTCACCCCTCCCACCCCCCTTTCTCTCCCTTTCTTTCTCTCCCTTTCCTTTTCCTCTCTCCCCCCCCCCCCACACACACACCAGTCCTGAAGCTTTCTCTATTTGCCTTCATTTGCATGGGCCCAAATTCAAATCAAGCTCTTCCTTGTTCCCCACCCCACCCCAGGGACTGTCCTGCAGCTGTTTTGGTTATGTCAGTATTATCCACATAGGTGGGTTTAATGCTGTACTCAGCTTTGGCACTAAAACCTTTCTCTAAAACTCAGTCATAGAAGGTGGAGCGGTCTCCAGTATGAACGGATGAAACTCCTGGCCACCTGTTCGGTAGTGGGCGACTGCCCACTTGCTCACTCTTCATACCGCATTAAAAGGTTTCTTTTTTTTCCACTCTAGGCTAGATGAGAAGGTACCCATACCCCTCTTCCTCCAGTGCCCTACTCTAACTGTACCTCTCTCCGCTGGTGCCTGTAATAATAATAACGGCATTTGTTAAGCATTTACTATGTGTCAAGCACTGTTCTAAGCGCTGGGGTAGATACAAGTAAATTGGGTTGGCTCACACGCTTAATCCCTAATTTATGGATGAGGTAACTGAGGGACAGAGTAGTGAAGTGACGCCCACAGTAGACAACTTGTGGAGCTCGAATTAGAACTCAGTTCCTCCGGCTCCCAGGCCCGGCTGTTTCCTCCAGGCTATGCTGCTGCTGCTGCTCTTTCTCCTCCTCCTCCTCCTCCTCTGGCGGTGCTCAATAAGTTTCAGCATTCAACAGATGGAGCGAGTGCAGGAGAGAATCCCACTTCAGCTAGGGAAAGACCTGAGGAGGGAGGTGGCTTGGCTAATGTTTGAAAGCCCCTGTCGTTTGGCTTCCCAAACAGCCAGAGGCCTTTGGGCTAGGCTCAAATGCCAGACTCACACAGAGGAGTCAACCATTCCAGAATTGTCTTTCTTTTGAAGATAAAAGAGCTAGTGACCCATAGTCTCAATGGGAATGGACAGAGCAAGCAAGGGCAGGAACCAGGGGTTTAAAAAGACAGGGTCTTGGTTTGGAGGAACAAGTAGGAAAATGGAGGTGATGGGTGGCCTGGGCTCTGGATGAGGAAACTTAGGACATGGGAAAAAGCCGAGGCCTTTCTGAGCAGAAGCCTCAGATTCCTCCTTCCGCAGGAAGTTCCGTCGAGGCCCCAGATCTTGTGGAATTGTGTGAGGGTGTTGGGAGGAAGCTGACAGAAGATCAGACAGATGAAGAGTCCAAGAAGCTTACTTACCAGGTTTCCTCGCAGTCTCACCTTCTCTCTGTTGGTCTTTCTGAACAAAGTTTGAGGAAGACAGACAACTTCAGAGACACACAAGGAATAGCATGGCCTAGCGGATGGAGCATGATCTTGGGAGTCAGAGGACTTGGGTTCTAATGCCGCTCTGCCATTTGTCTTGGGCAAGTCACTTCTCTGGGCCTCAGTTACCTCATCTGTAACCTAGAGATTAAGACTTTGAGCCCCCTGTGAGAGAGGGACTGTGGCCAACCCGATTACGTTGTATCTACCCCAGCACTTAGTACAGTGCCTGGAACATAGTAAGTGCTTAACAAATACTATTATTATTATTACATATGTCTGGCTGACCCTGGGCATGGTGGCAGAATGGAACGCCCAAACCAGCTTCATGCATTTATCCTGACACTTCTCAGCTAGGCGAAGCCATCAGCATTTCAAGGGAAGGAGGAGACTGAGTGAACCAGTGCAGCACTGAATAAATGAGAAATTCAATTACTCCTTCCCCTGCCATTTATTTTCATTTCGTTTTAAGGGCCTCGTTCTTCCCAGTGAGTTACAGTTACAAACGATGTAACCTGGAGCCTGAAAAGAGGACTGTTTCTCAAAATCAGGCGCCGTGGGACAAACTCTTCTGTTAAACATTTTGCCAGAGCCCTTACCTCACCTTTATTATCTGCAGTAGCGCTACCTAATAAATGACATGGATAAATGAATAAATAAATAAATGAATAAATAAATAAATAAATAAATGCTAAAGCGCTACCTAATAAATGACATATATGAGAAGCTACTGGAGATAGCATGGACTTGGGAGTCGAAGGATCTGGGTTCTAATTCTGGCTCCGCCACTTGGTCTGCTCTGTGACCTTGAGCAGGTCACTGAAATTTCTGGGCCTCACTTACCTCACCTGAAAAATGGGAATTAAGACTTTGAGCCCCATGTGGGACATGGACTGCTTCCAACCTGATTAACTTGTATCTACCCCAGCATTTAGTACAGTGCCTGGCATATAGTATACCATTCAAAAAAAAATGGCAGACTTCCACCTTTTCCAGAGCCAAGAGAAGCAGTGTGGCCTACCGAGAAGAGTGCAGGGCTGGGTGTCCAGAGACCTGAGTGCTAATCCTGGCTCTGCCCTTGCCTGCTGTGTGTGACCCTGGGTAAGTCGCTTAACGCCTCTGAGCTCAGTTATCCCATCTGAATAATGGGGATTAAATGCCTGTTCTCCCTCCCTCTTATTGCTATTATTGTGTTTGTTAAGTGGTATTTCATGTCAAGCACTGGCGTAAATGCAAGGCGGACACAGTCCTTGTCCCACTTGGGTCTCAAAGACTAAGTATTAGGGAGAACAGGCCTGTCCTGTGTGGGACTGTGTCCGATCCGATCATCTTGTACCTACCCGAGGGCTTGCATAATACGTGCTTAATTCTGCTATTATTTTTATTACTCTCAAAAGCAGCAAAGATGTTGGGTGGAAAACAAGACCTCAGAGACTTATGTCAATATCTGCCTTGTCATTCTCTCCAAGGATATATAAGAGAGTGAGGAAAGGAGCAGCAGGGAGAGCTTGACTGAAGGGAGTCTGTGGTTGGGCCCAGTCCTCCTGCAGCCAAGAATTCCTTGGTCCAGGTTTCCCTGGTCACCTCTTCTGTCATGGTTGCCATCACACTTTACCTGTACATATTTACTATTCTATTTATTTTGTTAATGATGTGCATTTAGCTTTAATTCTATTTGTTCTGACGACTTGACACCTGTCCACATGTCTTGTTTTGTTGTCTGTCTTTCCCTTCTTAGACTGTGAGCACGTTGTTGGGTAGGGACCGTCTCTATATGTTGCTGATTTGTACTTCCCAAGCGCTTAGTACAGCACACAGTAAACACTGTGTGTTTACACACAGTAAACACTCAATAAAGAGATTGAATGAATGAATCACACCTTCTTCAACTCCCAGGGCCCTTCAGTAGACCCCTCCTCATCTCTTCCCCCATATCCCATTGTCACCCTACTCCCTGCTGTTTGAGTGGAGCCGGGAGCACAAAAAAGGAAAAATGCCAAGAGGGCAGAACAGGGATCTTCTGGGCCTAGGTACTGATCTGCAGATAAAAAGGAGTTCAGTGTTGTTGAAAAAGCCACTTGTTTGTCTCTCAAAGGTTCTAATAGAAAGCAGAGAGGCCAAAAATGAAGGAAATTTTTCTTACGATCATGATTTAGTATCATTTGTGAGCATATTTTTCAACAGAAAATGACTCTGAAGTGGAATTTGAGTGATCATTAACACTGTAGTATAGCTTTCAGGTTGAGTGCTGGAGACAAACTGAATATTGAACGCATTTACTTAATTTGCTATTACAGAGCATCCATTAAATCAAATAATATCAGCTGGAGACATTTAGATTTCCCTCTGCTTGGGCTTTTTCCTGCAGCCAACAAAAAACCCAAAATACAGAGATACATAAATAGTCGCTTTTGAAGCCTTTTAAAATCAGAATGGAAACAACCATACAAACAGGCTTCCCAGATCTATAGGCCTATAACCAATCTACTAGCCCTGTTTTCTACCCATGACAACTTTGCCCCTTCTGCCAACTCCACTCCTCTTACCTCATCAGGTGAAGGGATCGGAATTCCCCCCAAGTTGTAGTCCCAGTTCTGCCACTGGTCTGTGGTGTGACCTCTGTGCTTCAGTTTCCTCATCTGTAAAATGGGAATAAGATACCTGCTCTCTCTACCTCTTAGGTGGTGAACTCCATGTGGGACAGGGATGGTAGCCAATGGGATTATTTTGTTTCTACCCCAGAATTTAGCATAATACTTGGCATCGAGTAAGTGCTTAATAAATACTGTAATTGCTAATATGAGGGCTCTTATTTCTTGTTTATTGTCTTCCTGAGGAAAATGTTCAAATGCTCAAAATAGAGAAGCAACATGGCCTAGTGGAAAAAGACATGGGCCTGGAAACCAGAGAACCTAGATACTAATCCTGGCTCTGCCAATTGCTTGCTGTACGGCCTCGGGCAAGTCACTTAACTTCTCTGTGCCTCAGAAACCTCATCTGTAAAATGAAGATTAAATCCTCCCCCCTCCAATTTAGACTGTGAGCCGCATGTGGGATGGAGACCACTTGGTAAAACTTGTATCTACCTCAGCACTTAAAACAGTGCTTGACATATAATACAGAAGCACGGGCTTTGGAGTCAGAGGTCATGGGTTCAAATCCCGGCTCTGCCACTTGTCAGCTGTGTGACTTTGGGCAAGTCACTTAACTTCTCTGTGCCTCAGTTCCCTCATCTGTAAAATGGGGATTAAGACTGTGAGCCCCCCATAGGACAACCTGATAACCTTGTAGCCTCCCAGCGCTTAGAACAGTGCTTTGCACATAGTAAGCACTTAATAAATGCCATCATTATTATTATTATTAAAAGCTTAACAAATACCATAAAAAACCCTCTTTTCCCAGCTTTGTTTAATAACAGAAGTAGTTGCTGTTGATTTAGGTGCTTCTCCCTAACTTCCTGAACCTTGGAAAGTCAATCCCTGGAACACACACATTCTCAAACAAAAATGAGATAAATCACAAGAAAAAGGAGATAAATTTTTCCCTGGTCCCCATTCCATTTGATAGAGTGGGTTGAGAAGGGGGGAAAGGGTTAGTGGCAAGGAATCAAAGGACCAACTGCCCCTTAACCTACTGCTGAATCACCAGACAATAACTTCTACGTTGGCCAACACTGAATTGGGGTGTGGAATCTTGCGCGAGAATTGGGCAAGATTTGGACCCTTGAGGTCTATCTGACCTTTGCCACCATTAAACACCATCATCTCTAAATCGTAATCATCATCATCATCATCAATTATTTATAGAGAACACAGAACCAAAAGACAAAGAGAAATGTCAAGGGGCCATCCCGCCCTGGAATGTGTCTCCACCGGCATCAGGATGTTTGGAGAAACTGTGAAGGATGTCCCCCAGGAGCCCACCCTAAGGATTAGGGGTGAGCCATCTGACACCCCTAACTTTCCCCTCCACATCCTTGACCCTCTCTCTATTAACAATAATAATAACAATTATTGTGGTATTTGTTAACTGTATTAAGCCCTGGGGTAGATACAAGTTAATCAGGTTAGACACGGTCCCGTCCCACATGGGGCTCACACTCTTCATCCCCTTTTTACAGATGAGGGAACTGAGGCTCAGAGAAGTGAAGTGACTTGACCAAGGACACGCAGCAGACATGTGGCAGAGTTGGGATTAGAACCCACATCCTCTGAACTCCCAGGCTGGTGCTCTTTCCACTAAGCCAAACTGTACTGTACTCTCCCAAGCACTTAGTACAGTGCTGTGCACATAGGAAGTGCTCAGTGAATACCATGGTGATGGTGATGATGATTATGGCTTTCTTGTTCTTACAATGTACAGGGTATAAGGTCCTTGGGAAGACATGCAAGGAGTGAATTACAACAGTTTCTCTAATAGAGCCACAAACTACAATGCAGTGAGGGCATCCTCTGGAAACTCCCTAATCAGTTTAGTTTAGTGAAAAGTGCACGGGCCTGGGAATTAGGAGATCTGGGTTTTAATCCCAGTTTCACCTCTTGCCTGCTGGGTGACCTTGGGCAAGTCAGTTCACTTCTCTGGGCCTCAGTTTCCTCATCTGTAAAATGGGGATTAAATGCCTGTTCTCCCTCTTAAACTGTGAGCCCCATTCTCCTTCTTAAACTGTGAGCCCCATTTGAGACAGGGACTGTGTCTGATCTGATTATCTTGTATCTACCCCAGTGCTTAGCACAGCTCTTGGCAAAAAGAAAGCACTTAACAAATACCACAGTTATCATTAGCATTACCTATACAGGGAGACTATCTACCTTTCAGATTCTGCAGGGACCACGTACCGTGATGGAGATTAAATATGTGCCTTCCTTCTTCATTCCTCTATATCTATTTTAGGATGTTGGTCTATTCCTCCCCTCGCCTTCCTTCTTAGAAGGAAATTAAGCCCACGCTTTCAATTCCCTTTGGGTCCGACTGTGGGGAGTTTGGAAAGATAAGAGGGGAACCGGGACCTTGAGTGAGTCTATTTGGGTACCGAACATCACGCCTGTTTGTGGTTTGTCCTCCCGGAGTTATCTGTGATGTAGTTAGCCGTGACAGTTTTTCACTCTCACTCATCATGATTTGTCTTGCTTTAAGTCAGCCTGCCGGAGAGGTAAGCCAAGTGAAAAGATGCTGCTGATGAGCTACTTCTCCAGAGACGGTTCGTGCTGACTGCAAAATCTGAGTTTCTGCTGATGGCCGTGGGTTGGAAAGACTTTTGCTGATGCCCTGGGTCTGGTGCTGGCAAGCATCCCATTTCCCAGGATTTTCTCTGGGCTCCTGGAGCTCAGGTGGGCTGGGTTGGGCGGTGGAGGTTCTGGACCCGCCCATGGAGATATGAAGCTGCATCCTGGAATCTCCGGAAGCTGCTCAAAAGGACCCTGAGCCTTTTCCCCATCCTCCAAGGCTGATGTGGATAGCCTGAGAAACTCTCCCCTCCACTCACCCACACACGAACACACGCACGGGCCAGAAGGATCTGAATCCAGACCAATCCGTGGTCCAGTGACCAAGCACATAGTCACTTTTGTGATATTTGTTAAGCACTTACTATGTGCCAAGCACTGTTTTAATCGCTGGGGTAGATACGGGCTAATCGGGTTAGACATAGTCCCTATCCCACATAGGGCTCACGATCTTCATCCCCATTTTACAGATGAGGGAACTGAGGCACAGAGACGTTGAGTGATTTGCCCAAGGTCACACAGCAGACAAGTGGCAGAGCCGGGATTAGAACCCAGGTCCTTCTGACTTCCAGGCTCGTGCTTTATCCACTAGGCCAAGCTGCTTTTGGTCTCTGCTTGCTGGGCTACTCGCCATCCTTCCCAAGTAGGCCAAGTACGTGGCTCAGTGGAAAGACCACGGGCTTTGGAATCAGAGGTCATGTATTCAAATCCCGGCTCTGCCGATCGTCAGCGGTGTGACTTTGGGCAAGTCACTTAACTTCTCTGTGCCTCAGTTATCTCATCTGTAAAATAGGGATTAAGACTGTGAGTCCCCCGTGGGACAACCTGATCACCTTGTAACCTCCCCAGCGTTTAGAACAGTGCTTTGCACATAGTAAGCACTTAATAAATGTCATTATCATTATTATTATTAAATGCTGGAGTGGTTACAAAATAGTCCCATTGGATAGAGATCAAGTTCACCACCTAAGAGATAGAGAGAGCAGGTATCTTATTCCCATTTTACAAATGAGGAAACTGAGGCACAGAGAATGATGCGCTCAGGGTCATACAACCTTCCAGTCAGTCAGAAGCCTGACGCTTGGTTACTCAGTTCATGCATAAGGGGCTGTTCCATACAAGACTCACAGTCAATCGATCAATCTGTGGTCTTTATCGAGATCTTACAGTATGCAGAACTCTGTACTAAGCACTTGGAAGAGTATTATACAGTTAGTAGACACAGTCCCTGCCCACGACAGCTTACAAGCTAGTCTGAGATGAGGGAACTGAAGCACATAAAAATTAAATGATTTGCTCAAAGTCACATTTCATTCATTCATTCATTCAATTGTATTTATTGAGCGCTTACTGCGTGTAAAGCTCTGAATTAAGCACTTGGGATAATAAAATTTAACAATAAACAGATACATTCCTTGTCCACAACGAGCTTACAGTCTAGAGAAGCAGTGTGGCTCAGTGGATAGAGCATGGGCGTTGGAGTCAGAGGTCATAGGTTCAAATCCCAACTCCGCCACTTGTCAGCTGTGTGACTTTGAGCAAGTTACCTAGCTTCTCTGTGCCTCAGTTACCACATCTGTAAAATGAGGATGAAGACTGTGAGCCCCACGTGGGACAACCTGATCACCTTGTAACCTCCCCAGCGCTTAGAACAGTGCTTTGCACATAGTAAGCACTTAATAAATGCCATCATTATTAGAGGGGGAGACAGACATTAGTACAAATCAATGAATGATAGATGTGTATGTAAGTGCTGAATAAATGATAGATAAGTACATAAGTGCTGTGAGGCTGGGAGGGAAGATGAATAAAGGGAATAAGTCAGGGAGATGCAGAAGGGAGTGGGAGAAGAGGAAAGGAGGACTTAATCAGGGAAGGCCTCTTGAAGAAGATGTGCCTTCAATAATAATAATAATGATGATGATGGCATTTATTAAGGGCTTACTATGTGCAAAGCACTGTTCTAAGCACTGGGGTGGTTACAAGGTGATCAGGTTGTTCCACGTGGGGGCTCACAGTTTTAACCCTCATTTTACAGATGAGGTAACTGAGGCCCAGAGAAGTTAAGTGACTTGCCCAAAGTCACACAGCTGACAGTTGGCAGAGCCAGGATTTGAACCCCTGACCTCTGACTCCAAAGCCCGGGCTCTTTCCATTGAGCCACGAAGGCTTTAAATGGTAAGAGAGACTGATTGTCTGAGAGGCAGGTGGCAGAGCCAGGACTAAAATTCTCGGAACTTCTCTTGAAGGTATACTATCTTCTTGAAACCCTCTTTGGGTTTTGTTCTTTTTACTGGGTGTGGTGTTACAATAATTCCAAGCCTGGGCAACGGATGAGGCAGGAGGAACCCTCTAGAAAGTAAGCTCCTTGTGGGTAAGGAATGCATCTACCAACTCTGTTATATTGTACTCTCACAAACGCTTAGTATAGTGCTCTGCATACAGTAAGCACTGAATAAATATGATTGATTGATTGATGGATGGATGGATGGATGGATGGATGGATGGATGGATGGAGCTATCCTGCCATTTGTAGAAGG
The DNA here is from genome assembly GCF_015852505.1 of Tachyglossus aculeatus. Classification (NCBI taxonomy): domain Eukaryota; kingdom Metazoa; phylum Chordata; class Mammalia; order Monotremata; family Tachyglossidae; genus Tachyglossus; species Tachyglossus aculeatus. The sequence continues at coordinate 29,873,934 of NC_052084.1, read as the reverse complement.
CAGAGCCTAGCACCAGATTCCGAACAGTGTTATGAGCTGGGAATTAAAAGTCACACTACCCTTTATCCACCATCCTTGTCCATAGTAATTAAATGTTCTGGAGGTTACTCCCTCCCTTCTCACTTCTCCCTCAGTTCCCTCATCTGTAAAATGGGGATTAAGACTGTGAGCCCCATGTGGGACACGGACTTTAATAATAATGATGATGGCATTTATTAAGCGCTTACTATGTGCAAAGCACTGTTCTAAGCCCTGGGGAGGTTACAAGGTGATCAGGTTGTCCCACGTGAGGCTCACAGTCTTCATCCCCATTTTACAGATGAGGTAACTGAGGTCCAGAGAAGTTAAGGGACTTGCCCAAAGTCACACAGCTGACAAGTGGCGGAGCTGGGATTTGAACCCATGACCTCCAAAGCCCGTGCTCTTTCCACTGAGCCACGCTGCTGGACTATGTCCAACCTAAGTAACTCGTATCTACCCCAGGACTTCATAGAGTGCTTAGCACATAGTAAGCACTTAACAAATGCCATTAAAAGATGTAGTCACCCGGAACTGTTTCTATATTGCAAACTCACTGTGGACAGGGAACATGTCTATGAACTCTGTTGTATTCTCCCAAGTGCTTAGTACAGTGCTCTGTCTGGACTGAACTTTCTGCACAGTGAAAACCCTTCCTTAACCATAGACTCGACAAACATGCCCATTTTGGGAGTGTTCTGGGTGATGAAGCTATGAAGAACATTCAAGAAAACGCTTTTTGAAACTGTAACTACATTAACATCTCGTATATTTTCCATATTTAAATAGCTTAGAACTGAAGACTCATTTCTTACAATTATGACATTTTGGAAGCAATTAGAGCTTTCAGAAATCACTGCCCCAGACACTGATGTGCAGCACTGCCACTTTTTCAAAATTAATCTTCCTATTCTGGAGCTTGAGGATGATTGATTTCTATATCCACGATGGCTGTTTAGTTTTCAGCTAGAATTAAGACAAAGGTATCTTCTGAAAAACTTGTAGCAGAATTTACTTATTGATTAGGAGATTTGCTCGATTCTAAAATTTTCAGAAGCTCACCAAATGGAATTAATTGCACAGTTAACCAGAACCCTGAAGTTCTGAATGATTTTGCTATTTCACTATATGTAGAAGGGGTTTTTTTTGAGTTTGGTAACTTTTTAATAGGTTTGTTTTTTAACTTTAGCTGATTCATTTACATTTTTTCTAAAACTCCATAGGGCTATTGTACAGGCTTTTTTTTCCCGATAAACATGTAAACATCAACCCCCTACTTTTGGTGTATTAAAATATTTTTTGATAATAAAGGTAAGATGAACATGTGGCCCAACTAGTCTCTTCCTAATCGGTCAAATGGATCAGAATTGGTTCATGTTACTTTTGCATTTTTCACAAAATTCATGGTGATTAAATTGCTCCCTATTCATTCAAACCAACTTATGGAGGGTCTTTCTTTAGCGTGACAGCGATTCTACTGGATTACAATTGTCTCTCTGGAAACTAGGACATAAAACACTCTACATTTCTTGAGGAGAAAAGACACGTTTGTATGACCATTACATACAGCCAGACGGTGAAACTCTGCTGGTGAGAATAATCTGCCGGAGGATCTCAGAAAGCTCAGAGAGTGGGTGGAAAATTTGAGCTTCAACATGGCAAGGACAAAGGGGAAAAAAACTCATCCAAATTCTAATCTCTTGGTGAAGGAGACTGAGCTGTCAGTCACTACTCAGGAAAGAGATCTCAGAATCAAGGCTAACTCTTAATAACAGCAGTGGTATTCTGTTAAGAACTTATCATGTGCCAAGCACGGGGGTAGATACAAAAAAAATCAAGTTTGGATACAGTCTATGGGGCTCACAATCTAAATAATCAATGATATCAATCAGTGGTATTTACTCAGCGGTTACTATATACAGAGTATGGTACTAAATGTTTGGGAGAGTACAATACAAAAGCATTAGGGGACACGGTACTGTCATAATGAGCTTCCAATCTAGAGGGGGAGGGAGAACAGCTATTGAATCCCCATTTTCCAGATGAGGAAACTGAAGCAGTAAGAAGTTAAGGGATTTGCCCAACGTCACACAGCACTGGGGAGGGACCGTCTCTATATGTTGCCAACTTGTACTTCCCAAACGCTTAGTACAGTGCTCTGCACACAGTAAGCGCTCAATAAATACGATTGAATGAAATGAATGAATGAAGTGACAGAGTTGAAATTAGAACCCAGGTGTTCCGACTCCCAGGGCCATACTCTTTCCACTAAGCCACTCCTTATCCCCAGGCCCCTGAAAAGACCTGAGTCTTCCCATCAGGGCTGAAAAAACAAACAGTGACCTTTTGGTTTATTATTACTTCAAAGCCTGCCCCCCTCTTATTTCTCATCCCCGCTAAAACTCCCACCTCTTTCCACTTTCTCTTAATATTTAAACTTGGCATTTCCAATACAAACCTAAGAGATCAATAGGTTCAAGGAGGAATTAGATAAATTCATGGATGAGTGGTTTATGATGGGTTACTAGAGAAACAGTTAGGGATGGGGAGGGAAAAGTTGGGGAGAGTAGATAGTCCATCCTTAACAGTGAGGATGCTCAGGTGGGCATTCTGCTTCCTTGGGCCACTGACCATCATCTGACTCGGTATTGCTGCTGCCCTTATCCCGTTGTTTGTAATAGTTTTGTGTTATCATCAGTGCCTGAACTAAACTGGAATCCCTCCTCCAGGCTTTGAAAGACATCTGCTCCTGGTAAATATAAATTTTGAAACTGTGATGTCATAACACTTGTGCTTGCAAAGCTAAATCATTAAACCCAATCTGTGCCAATTGCACATTTTATTTTTAATGCTTTGGGGGGTTTGTTTGCAACCTCCAGGAAGTGAATTGGGTTCACCTTTTGGAAAGCTCACAGAAAAAAAGGAGGGATCAATGAAAATAAAAAAGTACACATAACAGTAATATTAATGGTATTTGTTAAATGCTTCCTCTGTGCCAAACACTGTACTAAACGCTGGGATAGACGCAAGATAATCAGGTTGGATTCAATCCTGGTTGCACACTGGGGTCGCAATTTAAGTAGGGGGTAGGACAGGAACTGAATCCTCATTTTACGTCATGGCCTAGTGGCTAGAGCATGGACTTGTGAGTCATAAGGTCATGGTTTCTAATCTCTGCTCTGCCACTTGTCTGCTGTGAGACCTTGCATAAGTCACTTCACTTCTCTGCACCTTAGCTACCTCAAATGTAAAGTGGGAGTAAGACTGTGAGCCTTATGTGGGACACGGACAGTGTCTAACCTGATTACCTGGAATCTAACCCAGTGCCTGGCAACGAGAAAGTGCTTAAAGAACACCATAAGAAAAAAAAAAATTCACACTTCAAAAAGGAACAGTTTGCTGCCTCCAAAAGACTTGCAAGAAACCTGAAGCAAAATGTCACCTGGCTTTTAAAAAAAAAAAAATTATCAGAGAAAATCAAAATTGTAATTTGATTTTCCCCAGGGGAAACCGTCCTTCCTCCTTCAAACTGAGTTTATGGTGTTTGGTGTATGGTGTATGGTGAACAGAGCAATTTCAAATGGAAGACTGACCCCTTGAAAGAACAGTTATCAATAGGCACTGATCAAGTTGGATTCAGTATTGCCACCACTATTCATAGTGTATCAATAGTGTCATTCAGTGAAGAGCACGGGCTTGGGAGTCAGAGGTCATGGGTTCTAATCCCGGCTTCGCCACTTGTCAACTGTGTGACTTTGGGCAAGTCACTTAACTTCTCTGTGCCTCAGTTACCTCATCTGTAAAATGGGGATTGAGACTCTGAGCCCCACGTGGGACAACCTGATCACCTTGTATCCTCCCCAGCGCTTAGAACCCTGCTTTGCACATAGTAAGCCCTTAACAAATGCCGTCATCATTATTATTATACTGTACAATAATGGCAAAATTATGCTGTTTCTTTAAATATAAATTATTTATTGAAAATTGTGGAAAATCAAGTTTACATAGCAGTGAATAATTGTTCTCTTGGAGACTCAAAGACTGGGATTGGTAAAATCCTCCTGAATGCTTTTTGAATCGCAAAAACCCCTTTCACTGAATTTGATTAGCCTAGGGGTGGATAATCCAATTTGCAGATTACCTATGCCCTTCTGGCTATTTTAATTGCATTAGCACCTCAATCAAATACTGGGTGTGGAACGAGGGGTGATAAAATGCAGACCATCTTAATACAACACGTAACCCGTAAAAGACGAGGCCGAGGTCTTTTTTTTTTTAAGGGCAGCCACTTTAAAATGGTTAATTTGAGCCTAATTAGTAATTTATACAGGATCACAGAAATAGGCTGAATTGTGGTACTTGCTAATAATAATGATGGCATTTATTAAGTGCTTACTACGTGCAAAGCACTGTTCTGAGCGCTGGGGAGGTTACAAGGAGATCAGGTTGTCCCACCGGGGGCTCACAGTCTTAATCCCCACTTTGCAGATGAGGGAATTGAGGCACAGAGAAGTTTAGTGACCTGCCCAAAGTCACACAGCTGACAATTGCAGCGCGGCTCAGTGGAAAGAGCCCGGGCTTTGGAGTCAGAGGTCATGGGTTCGAATGCCGGCTCGCCACATGTCTGCTGTATAACCTTGGGCAAGTCCTTAACTTATATGAGCCTCAATTACCTCATCTGTAAAATGGGGATGGGGATGAAGACTGTGAGCCCCACGTGGGACAACCGGATCACCTTGTATCCCCCCCCCCCGCGCTTAGAACAGTGCTTTGCACATAGTAAGTGCTTAACAAATGCCATCATTATTATTATAATTGGCAGAGTCGGGATTCGAACCCATGACCCCTGACTCCAAAGCCCGTGCTCTTTCCACTGAGCCATGCTGCTTCTCTGTTATGGACTTACTATGTGTCAAGCACTGTACTAAGTGCTGGAATAGAGACGGCCCTTATTCCACTTGGGGCTCACAGTCTAAGGAAGAGAAAGGACAGGAATTTAATTTCCATTTTACAGATTAGGGAATTGAGACCCAGAGGAGTCAAGTGACTTGGTCACAGTGGGCAAGTGTAAGAGAGTTGTGGGCGGGGGGGGGAATGTGTCTGTTTGTCATTATATGGTACTCTCCCAAGTGCTTAGTACAGTGCTTTGCACCCAGCAAGTGCTCAATAAATACAATTGAATGAATGAAAGTGGCAGAGCATGGATGAGAACTCTGACTCCAAGGCCAGTGCTACTTCCACGAAGCAATGAATTCAATGAAAAGAACGGGGAGAAGAGAACAACTAAACGAACTTGAAATAAATATGTTTGCAATTAATAGGCACGAAAATATTTTGGTTTGCTTAAGGCAAAAGAAAGGATGGAAACAGTGACAAATGGAAGCTCATTTGCAGTGGAGATGAACAGCCTACCTGTAAATGATTGTGTTTAGAAATGATTATTCTGTTCTCTACCAGTCACTATTGAATCTTTAGAAGATTCTCTTAGCATTTATCAAGGGCGAGATGTCACGATATCCTCTAATTTCCCATGTAGATGGGAATCTTCAATCCAGTTGAAAGGTTTTTCAATGTGCATCTTTATTAAATGTTTAGTTTTCAGTGGTTGCCCTCATAGCAGTTTTCTTTCTGGTCAAGAGAGTCAAGACTTCCTGTAGGCCTTCTCATGAAAAAGACCGCTTCTATAATTACCATTAATCCCCACCCAACTATAAGGTACAGTGAAGATGAACAGTCTACCCTTAAGTGATTGTGTTTAGAAACGATTATTCTGCTCTCTACTAGTCACTATTGAATCTTTGGAAGATTCTCTTAGCATTTATCAAGGGCGAGATGTCATGATATCCTTTAATTTCCCATGTAGATAGGAATCTTCAATCCAGTTGAAAGATTTTTCGATGTGGATCTTTCTTAAATGCTTAGTTTTCAGTAGTTGCCCTCTTATAGCAGTTTTCTTTCTGATCGAGAGTCGACTTCCTGTTGACCTTCTCATGAAAAAGACTGCTTCTATAATTACCATTAATCCCCTCCCAACTATAAGGTACAGTAACAAATTTTATAGATTCATTGAAACAGTGCTGTTGCAACCATATTATGCTGGCTGGTTTTGAAAGCATTTCCTCTCCAAAAACAAGTGTTTCCTTAGCAACTTTTCCAATATTCAATTAAGAACCTAAAATTAAAATCTCATTATCTCAAAAAAATTCTGTGCATACACTGCATTTATCCTTTTGTACACCGTTTAATGGAAGTATACAGTACAGTAATGATCCTTAATATAAAAACTACAGTTTAACTTTAAAATCCATAACAAAGCAATTTAGGCAACCAGGCCAGTTTGAGATAACTATATCCATCATCAACATCTCCAAATTCTGGCGCCAGTCAAATAACTTGGAATTGCACATGCCCTACACATATGCATACATGTCTATAATTAACTGGGATTATAGGAATCATGGTAAATTTCAGTCTCACTTGCAACATCTGTAACATTCAGCGTTCGTCCTAGAGATAAGGCTTCTTACTTCACAAGAGAGTCTACGATACAAAACAATTAAAATATTTCACTAGTCTGCCACTGATCTGAGTAGCTCTCCTTGGAACTGAAAAGGCTCTGAAAAACATGGTGAAAGACCTTCCAATCGGCTCTGCAAATTCCTCATTTTTGAATTTTATCTAAACATGTCTAAACAGTTGCAATAAATGGTGGAGTAGCTCCTTCCTTCCGGCCACAGGCTTGACAGGCTGCATGGTCAGAGATCCCGGTCTTCGTGGCTGTGTTTTCATGGGTTAATTTAGTCTCATCCTTAGTACGCCAGTCCAAAGATATCACTGTTAAAACACTTGGGTTGGGAGACGATAGTGCGTAGCTTCATTTTCTTGCTTCAGAACGTCAGGAAAGGAAGAGGTAATTAACTGTATACAATATCCATAAAGACTTATTTGTCCTCTCTATGAAGGTGAAAGGCTCTAATGTACTGTTCAGGGAGAATATTATCCTAAACTAATTATTTCAAGTGTATCAATCAAGTGTCTTGCAGCCACTCCGCTGACTGAACAAAGAGTTCTGTCAAGGTATTTTTCACAAGGTACTTGGAAAGTACCAAGTCCCTACTATTTATTAAATTGTACCTACCCCAGTGCTTAGAACAGTGCTCGACACATACTCAGCCCTTGATAAGTGCCATAATAATAATCATATTTATAGCACTCTAGGAGAAGTGGAATTCTGTAGTCTGTTTCTTACCAAATTCATCCTTTCCTGCCTTCCTTCATCAAAGGCAGAGGCTGAGCAGGCAGAGGGTGCTGTGGGGTAATTAAGAAGAAAAAAATATCTCCCTCTTTTCAGATCGAAGAATCCCCTTTCCCATCCCTACTCGGGCCGCGAAGGAGGTCACTGGAGATCATAATCAAGACATTCCCTAATGGAGACTCAATTCAAGCAACTGCCCCAAGACCCGGCCTGACCAAGCCCGGCAATTTGGGATGGAGCATGACCGGCACTGGTGTCTTGGACTTCTCTGAAGTCACCTTTGTGCTGCACTGGAGGGAGATTTAAGGGCATGACTTTGACCACATTTCCCTGGAGTGAGAGATTTTCAGCTCCTTTAGGGCAGGGATTGTGTCTGCCAACTCTTTTAAACTGTACAATTCCAAGCACTTAGTTGAGTGCTCTGCCCACACATCTCCCCATTCCTCAAAAGCCTCCAATAATAATAATGATGATAGTATTTTTTAAGTGCTTACTATGTGCCAAGCACTGTTCTAAACACTGGATGACTGTCCAACCACCCCTGCAACAAACAGAAACTCCTAACCATTGGCTTTAAGGCATTCTATCGGCTCTCTCCCTCCTACCTTATGTCATTGATCTCCTACTACACCCAGCCCATTCACTGTACCAACTCACTCACTGTACCTCTGTCTTGACTGTCTCTCCACCAACCCCTTGCCCAGCTCCTTCCTCTGGCCTGGAATTCCCTCCACCTTGATTTCCCATAGACTACCACTCTTCCCATCTTCAGAGCCCTACTATAATTGTACTCTGCTAAAATTCCATGTCAGAGGAAGGGCATGCACATATACTATGTCATTCCCCCTATCTATAACTTATTTTCATGTCTGTCTCCCTCTCTAGACTGTAAATTCCTTGTGGGCAGGAATCCTTTCTATGAACTCAAGTGTACATTTCTCTGCCAAGTGCTTAGTACAGTGTTCCACACCCCTTAAGAACTCAATAAATACCACTGATTGAATAAATGCTATTGATTGATAGATCGATTGATGGAACCCCACACTGATTTTCTGGCTCTTAACCCATGAGAGCTACTGATTATCCTATTTGAAAATATTTTTCTGTGTCTTCCCATTAGATGGTAACCTCCTTGTGATCAGGCATTGTGTCACTTTTTGCTTTGTATTTTGCAAGCGTCTAATACTACACCAAACAGGGAATAAATAAATACTGTTACTACCACTACTAGTGCTACTACTACTATTGCTACCACCACCACCACCTCCACCACCACAAGAAGGATTCTCAGGCTGAGTTCCAAAGCTCTCATTTTTTTAAAATGGTATTTGTTAAGCACTTACTATGTGACAGGCACTGGGGTAGACAAAAGCAAATCAGGGTGGACACAGTCCATGTCCTTGCCCCACATGGGGTTCACAGAATTCATTCCCATTTTACAGGCGAGGAAATGAGGAAACTGAGTCACGGAGATGTGAGGTGAATGTCTACAGCATCCAAATGCTAGGTGAGATGTGTAGAAGTCTTTAGGCTGGGCTAAGGAAATTAACTCACTTGGCATATACTGAGGTATCCTTAAGGGCACAATTTTAACATCTCTGTATTCCTCCCTTTAAACCTGTATTCAGAGAGGTTTAAAATTAAATACAGACTCAGCCACGATCCTAATTAGAGTAAAAAAGGGAATTCTGAAGAGTTTGCCCACTGCTTCCCTGGTGCTCTAAAGACTCCATTCTTCTTTTAGAGTTCTTAGTAAATATCCAAATCAATTTTCATTTGCATGTTTAATTTCAAGAGGCCCGTCAAAAGGGCTCAGATTCTGCCTTTCTCCCCATTAACTGTACAGTTGAATTGTCCTGTCTGGCTTCCAGCTGAACTGGCATGAGTGGCAAACAGGTGAAAATTCCAGTAAAGGAGCAGAACAGAATGGAAAAATGGCTTCTGAGTCAGTCATTGCCCATTCAGGCCAAGATTCTCTCTCTGGCTGGCACTCAGGGATGCGGAGAGAAGGTTTCCCTAAGCTTTCCAGACTGTAAGCTCCTTGAGGGCAGCGATCTTGTCTACAGACTCTTTTGTAATCTCCCAAGAGCTTAGAGTAGCGTTCTGCATAGAGTAAGCACTCATTAAGTACTGATCGATTGATCCCGATCATCCCACCCAATTAATCTATCCAAACCCTTCTTCGGTCCATATTTATTGAGCCTCTACTGAGAGCAGAGTACTGTCCGTTGTCTGTCTCCCCCTTCTAGACTGTGAGCCCGCTGTTGGGTAGGGACCGTCTCTATATGTTGCCAACTTGGACTTCAGAGTGAACTCTGGAGTACAGAGTTGTACTCTGACAACAGAGTGCTTGGAAGATTTAATAGTAGAAAATGACACAGATCCCTGCTCACAAGCGATTCTTTCATGCTGCTTCTCAGTCCTGAATTCTCCTGGACAGAACTGAGAGTCATCGGTCATTCATGTTCATAGACTTCATCCATCGCCATCATTTTACTAACAGAGCTCTGGTTAATTTTCTAAAGGATGAAGGATTTCTACATCTCCAGTCCATTCTCTCACTGATGACTGATGATTTTTTTTTCTAGCTCAGAAAGCCTTTATAATAACAATTAACCAGCAGGTCCAGAAACCTATAGCTTTCTGGGTATCCATGGAAATATACTGTTAACAAAGAACAACCACAACGTTGTATTTTACTCTCCCAAGTACTTAGTACAGTACTCTGTACATGCCGTTGATTAACTCAATACAACACTTTCATTCATTCATTCATTCAATCGTATTTATTGAGCACTTACTGTGTGCAGAGCACTGTACTAAGTGCTTGGGAAGTACAAGTTGGCAACATATAGAGACAGTCCCTACCCAACAGCAGGCTCACAGTCTAGAAGGGGGAGACAGACAACAAAACAAAACATATTAACAAAATAAAATAGAGTAATAAATATGTACAAACATATATACATATATACAGGTGCTGTGGGGAGGGGAAGGAGATAGGGCAGGGGGGATGGGGAGGGGGAGAGGAAGGAGGGGACTCAGTCTGGGAAGGCCTTCTGGAGGAGGTGAGCTCTCAGTAGGGCTTTGATGGGAGGAAGAGAGCTAGCTTGGCGGATGTGTGGAGGGAGGGCATTCCAGGCCAAGGGGAGGATGTGGGCCAGGGGTCGACGGCGGGACAGGTGAGAACGAGGCACTGTGAGGAGGTTAGCGGCAGAGGAGCGGAAGGTGTGGTCTGGGCTGTAGAAGAAGAGAAGGGAGGTGAGGTAGGAGGGCGCGAGGTGATGGACAGCCTTGAAGCCAAGAGTGGGGAATTTTTGCCTGATGCGTAGGTTGACTGGTAGCCACTTGAGATTTTTGAGGAGGGGAGTAACATGCCCAGAGCATTTCTGCACAAAGATGATCCGGGCAGCAGCGTGAAGTATAGATTGAAGTGGGGAGAGACAGGAGGATGGGAGATCAGAGAGGAGGCTGATGCAGTAATCCGGTCGGGATAGGATGAGAGATTGAACCAGCAGGGTAGGGGTTCGGATGCAGAGAAAAGGGCGGATCTTGGCAATGTTGCGGAGGTGAGACTGGCTGGTTTTGGGACAGACTGGATGTGAGGGGTGAACGAGAGAGCAGAGTCAAGGATGACACCAAGGTTGCAGGGCTTGTGAGACGGAAAGGATGGTAGTGCCGTCAACAGTGATGGGAAAGTCAGGGAGAGGGCAGGGTTTGGGAGGGAAGATAAGGAATTCAGTCTTGGCCACTGATGATGAATAAATCAAATAGAAATCAACATCTACCTATGTTTAAGCGTGTTACCATATGAAAACATAGCTGGATGTTGATTTCTATTTGATGTATTTATTGACTTTATATAGCACCTGCCCTCCTGGGAGCTCAAGTGGATTTAAATTGTGTAACCAAATTTCAGGTCTTACCAAATACTTGCTAATGTTGAGAGAGCGCAACAGGGTGAAAGCTGGAAAAAGAGCAGGTGGAAGCAGGCGGGGCCCATAATGGGAGAAACAAGCAATGGCAAATTTGAACAGCAAGGAACTCTTCCCCCTCCCCCCGGCCCCCCGCCTCCACTCCACATTCAAAACCTTAATGAAGGCACATCTCCTCCAAGAGGCCTTCCTTGACTAAGTCCCCCTTTCCTTTTCTCCCATTCCCTTCTGTGGCATCCTGACTTGCTCCCTTTATTCTTCCCCCGTCCCAGCCCCACAGCACTTAAGTAGATGTCTGTAATTTGTTTATATTACTGTCCATCTCCCCCTCTAGACTGTAAGCTCATTGTGGGCAGGGAATGTGTCTGCTTATCGTTATATTGCCCTCTTCCAAGCGCTCAGTATTGTGCTCTGCACACAGTAAGTGCTCAATAAACAGGACTGAAGAATGCAGGAAAGAACTCCTACAGCACTATTATCATCACTATTATTTCTATTATTGAATTGTTATTGAAGCTGTACTTCAGAAAGTCATTTGGGATCCTCCAAACTGTAAGCTTGTTGTGGGTAGGGAACATGTCTACCGACTCTGTTGTATTGTACTCTTAAGTGCTTAGTACAGAGCTCTGAATTTGATGTGCTCAATAAATACGATTGATTGATTGATTGATTCTGACAGGATGCGGGAAAATGGAATTTCCGAGCTGTGCAGATCCAGGAAACGTGGACACAGTTCACTAACAACTATTTCTATCATCTGTACATGAAAATTCTGATGCAGATTAAATGATTCTGCTTAACAGATGTTAGAGCAGCAGTGACATTTGCTTCTGGAATAATTACTGATTTGCTGCATTCCTGACGGTCTCAGTAGGCATATTGTATTTCTAAAACCTATCGGAGCAGCTTACCCTTAAGTAGTTTATAACGTTACATTGTGCTGTTATTAATTAGATGTTCTCAATTCTTCTGGCAGGCTGATATTTCCTTCCTTGTTAGTAAATAAGAGCCAGCCAGTGATATGAATGCCTGGTGAAATTTTTAAACATCACCCACACCATTCACTGACATCATAAAAGAACTAAAACACATTTTGCTTTGTTACAAATAATTAGTATGGCTTTGGGTATTCATTCCCAAGCCATGATTTAATACAGTATTTGGTAAAATATTAAATGATTTAAATATTCGGGGCAAATAGCTTTCAAGTTTAAAAGCTATTTCTTCTGAGTGACTCATTTACTCGATGGGACTTTTCCAGCAGGAGAAAAATATTAGCTGAAGTCTTCGCTGAGAACAAGAACTCAAACACGAGCCAAAAACTTGTTAAATTTAAAAAGAGATAAAATGCATCATTTTGTTCCTTCAGAGGTACACAGCTAGGGAAAAGAAGGAAGGCCTCATACAATGCGGATTACTCCGTATCACATCGATGATGATGATGGTGTCTCTGGGAGAAAACAAGGGATAAGCCTCATTTCTGAAACTTCCAAGGTTCAGGAATCTGCGTGGGGGGTGTGGTTCATTGTGGGCAGGGACTATGTCTGTTTATCATTCTATTGTACTCTCCCAAGTGCTTAGTACAGTGTTCTGCACACACTAAGTGCTCAATAGATACGATCGATTGAATGGATGAATGCTTAAAGGGATAGAGTGACAGTGAAGTATTACACTCTCTTCCAGGCTAAACACTGGCGTGCAGAGACATTGTGAAAAGCACACGACACATTCTTGGTAGTAACAGTATTCATTCAGCTCATTGTAGCGAGGGAACATGTCCGCTAACTCTATTGGTGTGTACTCTCCCAAGCGCTTAGGACAGTGCTCTGCACATAATATGCACTCACCGAATACCACTGATGATTAAGCACTTACTGTGTGCCTCACTGTACTAAGCGCTGAGCAACAGCGCCCAACTGGGAATTAGACCTCGACTGTGAGCCCCGTTTTGGGCAAGGGCTGGGTTGGGATTGTATCTCGAAGCCACCCTATCACTTATTTCAGGGCTTGGCACATAGTGAGTGCTTAGTAAATACCACAATTGTTATTTAAAATGTGCAGGGCCCATTTGTGTTTAAGTGGGATAACCTTAGGCGGGGAATGTGTCTGTTTATTGCCGTACTGTGTTCTCCCAAGTGCTTCGTACACTGCTCTGTACACAGTAAGCGCTCAAAGAATAGGATTTACTGGCTGACAGTATTGACTGACAGTAGCACCATAATCCGGCAGGCGGTTGTTTGGGGACTTGCTGTGGGAGATGCCGTGAGCTTTGAAATTGTGAGCCCCACACGGGATGGATTGTGTCCAACCCAATTTGCTCGTATCCATCCCAGTGCTTAGAACAGTGCCTGGCACATATTAAGCACTTAATAAATGCCATCATTATTATTTGCCACCCAGTCAGCTTATCCCTCAGGATGTCTGCTGGGGTTGTCCACCTTGTGAAATGGCCGAGGTGGTTCTTCGGTCAAAAACCTTCCCCATTGACGAGAGCCTCAGCAACCATCCCCCTATTCGGAGAAGGGACGCGTCTCCCGATTCCTAAAGCCATAATCTTGAGAAACGGTGTGACCTCGTGGAAAAAGCCCGGGCTTGGGAGTCAGAGGACCCGAGTTCTAAACCCAGTCAGCCACTTGCCTGCTGGGTGTCCTTGGGCAAGTCACAACTTCTCTGGGACTGGGTTTCCTCATCGGTAAAATGGGGAATCCTTACCTGTCCTTCCTTCCCCTTCAACTGTGAGTACCATGTGGGACAGGGAACGTCTGTCCTGATTATCTTGTCCCTACCTAGTGCTTAGTACCACGCTTGGCACAGAGTAAGCACTTCAAAATTCCCCCATTATGATTATTATTCCACTGGCCCAACACGGTACTTGGAGGCTCCAGCTGCAGTCCGCTTTCAGTTGTTAAATTTCCATGAAAAGGTATTGAGAAACAAAAGCAACGTAGCCTTTCAAAAGCCTGAGTGTTGTAGAGGTTTGACTTCAGCTTACATTGTTTTTTCATAAAATATTAAGCAAAGTATAGAAATTTCAAATAGTAAGTGGGAAAAGCCCTGTTCAGAACTCTCTGAGACATGTGATGAACTGCAAAGAACAGAAGGATGAATTTGAATAATTACATAAGCTGCCCAAAAGGAAAAACTCATGCGATTGATAACTTCCAATGATTCAGCTGCTGCTTTTGACATCCCACCCGACTGGTTGCTCTAGTTCTAGCTGCTCATGTGTTCCTTTTAAATTCAAAGTTAATTTTCAGATAACTTAGAGCAAACTTTCCTGAAATCAAAACTCTTCAAGCACATCACTGACAGCAGTTTTAAGATTGGCGATCGATCATTTTACCCAATTATTTTTCTGATTTTCCCTTCTGAAATGACTCTAGTGACCATGCCTAAACGTTCCTTTACAAGAGGCAAAATAATTCTGCAAAGTTTGTAGATAGTGCTAGAATCTAATTACTTGCAAGATCTTGGAAAAAATTAAGATACTCGATTTTCAAAACATTTACCTAAGTCCCATGACGGAATTCTCTTCCAAAACTTTAAATCATTCCTGCCGGATCCATTTCTACATCGTGTTGCAACCGGGAGGCTTTTCCCGAGGAACACGGCTCGGAAAAAACTTAAAACAGGAAAGCAGCAGAGAGGGATCAGGCTTCCTGGAGAGAAATTTCCATCTGGATTTTCTTTGTGATACTCCCGTAAAAGGATTTCAGGACAGTGCGCCTCCACTGTACTTCTCCAACTGGTAATTATGCTCTAGGCTCAGTTTTTTTAATAAACGCTCAAACGCGAAACGGTGAAGAGTAATTCCAACTGAACTCAACATGGGTAGAGAAATCAAAATATTGCGGGTGCTAACTGGGGTGTGCAGATGTGGCGCTAGGGGACAAAACTGTTGAAAATGGGTTTGGACTAAGTGGGCTACCCTAATTCTTTCCCCCATTTTCCATCAAACAGCAAATTAGGACACCGTTGGAATTCTTTTACGACCCTTTATTTAATGTTTTTAACAGTTCGTTTTGTTGACTCCATATGCAGTTTATATAAAAAACTTGGCAACTTTTCACGTAAACTGCAATCAAAAAGTAAGTTCGTTTTTACAAAGAGCTTGTCTGAGGTTGCAAGGTTTTTGTTTTGTTTTTTTTTTTCATTATTTGCAGACCAGTAAAATATATGCATGCTTTCTAATTCATGTGCTATTTTGTTACGGAATGGTTAAAAAGAGCTCTTTAAGTGTGCAGGCAATTTATGGAATGAAATGATTCCTGTCCACCATGACGATATATAGGACTAAAACTGGAACTGCCGGATAAAATACTTTTTTCCCAAAAGAGTTGAGGCAGCTTTCGTTGAACGGTATCTGTAGTGGTACCCTTGCTACACCTTAGTACTGGGAGAAATCCTCTTTTTTTTCGGGCGAAACTTAGAAGAGAGAAAGAAAGGAAGAAAAAAATCTTTCCAAACAAGCACTGCCCGAGATCCCCCTGAAGCGGAGGTGACCAGGCTCCAGAACGGGGCACTGGAAGGGGGCGAGGGGTGGGGGAAGAGGGCGAGGGAGGGGAGAAAAGGGGCGAGGGGAAAGACCCCAGGGAGAGGTCCGGGGGAGGGCGGGGGCACAACCAACTCGACCTCGAAGCCCACTCCCTGCCCATCTTTTAGAAGTCCAAGTCTGTGGTTCCTGGGGGTGCGGAGGCCAAAGAGCGGGGGCACAGGCCCTGGGGGCAGAAAGTGGCGGTGGGGGGGAGAAGCTTGAAGTCTACATGTCATGCAGAGCCGCGGCCCCTCGCTCCTGGAGGGGGGTCGGGTGGGTGGAGGGAATCCTCGGCTCCCGGCTAGACGTCGGAGTTGGAGCTGAGGTTGGTGAGCCTGGGGTCAGCGTTGATTTCGTAGCGGTAGTGGTAGCCCTCCATGTGATCCCGGCAGGCGTCCCGGATGTTATAGATCCACTTTTTGATGCCCTTTCGGTTCAAGTACAGGACCAGCAGGAAAATGGCCCCGATGAGGGCCAGGACGATGCCCAGGAAGACGTAGGAGGTCTGCAGCTGGGCCTGCAGGTCCAGGGGGGCCGGGCCGCAGTCCAGCTCGGACAGGTTGAGCTGCAGCAGCGGGCGGGCCCGCAGCCGGGCGGGGAAGGCGCAGGCCAGGGCGGCCTTGCCCTCCACCTGCTCGCTCTCCCGGAGCCAGGCCAGCAGGCCGGGGGCCACGTGCTGGCAGTCGCACGCCCACGGGTTGCCGTCCAGGTTGACCCGCAGGGCGGGCAGGGCCCGCAGCTCGGCCAGCGTGGCGTTGTCCAGGCCCTTGAGGGCGTTGTGGGCGAGGCGCAGGCGGCGCAGGCCGGGCAGGTGGGCCAGGAAGGTGCCCCCGGCCCCGTCGCCCAGCCCGAGGAGCGAGTTGTTGCCCAGGTCGAGCTCCGCCAGGGCCGGCAGGCCGGCGAACATGCCCCGGGGGATGGCCACCAGCTCGTTGCCCGCCAGCTCCAGGCGACGGAGGCGCCGCAGGGCCACGCGGTCGGCCGGGGCCGGGTGGCCGGGCTCGCCGGGGGGCTCCGGGTCGCCCCGCAGGGCCGCGGCCAGCATGGAGGCCAACCGGCTGACCTCGGGGGGCCCGGCCGGCTGGGGCAGGGCCTCGTTGAGCGCCAGCTCCTCCAGCGCCACCGGGCCGGCGAAGGCCCGCGGGCCCAGCTTGCCCAGGGGGTTGCGGCTCAGGTCCAGCTGGCGCAGGGCGGGCAGGTGGGCGAAGGCCCCGGAGGGCACGGCCTCCAGCCGGCTGCCGCTCAGGTTGAGCGCGGCCAGCTCGGCCAACGGCGGGCGGCGGGCGAAGGCCCCGGGGGCCAGCCGGCCCAGCCGGTTGCCCGTGAGGAAGAGGATGCGCACGTTGGAGGGCAGGCGGACGGGCACCGCGCTGAGGTTGCGGTTCACGCACTTGACGGTGCGGGCGGCCGAGGAGCACTGGCACGGCTCCGGGCACCAGTCCCCGGGCCCGGACGGGGGCGCGTTGTAGGGGAAAGGCGCCGCGCTGGAGGCGGGCGCGGTGAAGGGAGCGCGGGGCGCGTTGTAGGGGGAAGGGGGCGCGCCGGAGGCGGGCGCGTTGTAGGGAGACGGGGGCGCGCTGGACGAAGACGAGGCCCAGCCCCAGCCCAGGAGCAGCAGGAGCAGCCCGGCCGGCCGGCCCCGGCCGCCGCCGCCCCCCGGCATCCTGCCTGGACCCCCGCCCGCCCCCCTCTCACGCCACTCCGGCCCCTGGACCCTCGCCCCCCGGACATGCACCGCCCGCCCCTCACCCCCCAAGGAGGGGGTCCTTCTCCGGCTCCGGCTCGTCCTGGGCACCACCTGGCCGGAGAGACAGGGGGATGGGAGGGGAGATGGTCAGTCCTCTCCGCCTGCTGTCGCCCCTCTCCGCCCGACGTCGGCCCTCCCCGCCTGATTTCCCCCCATCCTCCCAGGGCCGCTGTCCTGGGGATCAATCCATCGAGCCTATTTATTGAGCGCTTACTGTGTGCGGAGCACCGGACCAGGCGCTTGGGCAGTGCAAGTTGGCAACATCTAGCCCAGTCCCTGCCCAAGTCAGCCCGTCGTTGGGGAGGGTCTCTCGAGGTGGCCCACTCGGACTTCCCAGGCGCTCAGTGCAGCGCTCTGCACACAGGGAGCGCTCAGTAAGCAAGGCGGAATGGTGACTGAAGGATGCCCAGCCCAGGAAGGAAGGATGCCCACCGTCGCCCTCCGCCGTGGGGACCCCCTCCCCGTCTCCTAGGGGACCCACCCACCCACCCCAACGCCCAGCACGGCCGGTCCTGGCGGGGGGGGGGGGGGCAAGGGGAAGGGGATGGAGATGGGCCCCCTCCAGCCTGGCAGCCTCGCCACTCACCTCCCTCGCCCGCGGTCTCCCGTGCCAACTCGGCCGGGTGGGAGAGGAGGGCCAGCCCCCTGGCCCGGGAGGACCGCCCCCCGGCCCCGCCCCCGCACCCGGGACGAACCATCGCGAGGGGGATGCCGGCTAGACTCGGAAGGGAAGGCGGGAAGGGCGCCCCACCTGCCCCGGCCTTTCATTCATTCATATTCCTTGAGCGCAGACCGCTGTACTAAACGCCTGGGAACTACGAATCGGCAACATAAAGAGACGGTCCACAACAATAACATTATCAATCAATCAATCAATCAGTCGTATTTATTGAGCGCTTACTGTGTGCACAGCACTGGACTAAGCGCTTGGGAAGTCCAAGTTGGCAACGTATAGAGACGGTCCCTACCCAACAGTGGGCTCACAGTCTAGAAGGGGGAGACAGAGAACAAAACCAAACGTGTTAACCAAATAAAATAAGTAGAATAGATATGTACAAGTAAAATAAATAAATTAATAGAGTGATAAATATGTACAAACGTATATACATATATACAGGTGCTGTGGGGAGGGGAAGGAGGTACGACGGGGGGGAATGGAGAGGGGGTCGAGGGGGAGAGGAAGGAGGGGGCTCAGCCTGGGAAGGCCTTCTGGAGGAGGTGAGCTCTCAGTAGGGCCTTGAAGGGGGGAAGAGAGCTAGCCTGGCGGATGGGCAGAGGGGCTTACTATGTGCCAATCACTGTTCTAAGCGCTGGGGGTGGGGGGGGGGGGATTCAAGGTTGTCCCACGTGGGGCTCACAGCCCTAATCTTACATTTCCCGGCATTTCATTCATTCATTCATTCAATCGTATTTATTGTGCGCAGAGCACTGTACTAAGCGCTTGGGAAGTACAAGTCGGCAACATAGAGAGACGGTCCACAATAATAGTATTGGTATTTGTTAAGGACCTGCTATGTGCCAAGCACTGTTCTAAGCGCTGGGGGGGGGGGGGGGGGGCTTCAAGGTTGTCCCACGTGGGGCTCACAGCCCTAATTTTACATTTCCTAGCGTTTCATTCATTCAATCCTATTGTGCGCAGAACGCTGTACTAAGCGCTTGGGAAGTACAAATCGGCAACATAGAGAGGCGGTCCGCAATAATAACGTACTGAGCGCTTGGGAAGGACAAATCGGCAACATAGACAGGCGGTCCACAATAATAATGTTGGTATTTGTTAAGGACCTGCTATGTGCCAAGCACTGTTCTAAGCGCTGGGGGGGGGGGGGCTTCAAGGTTGTCCCACGTGGGGTTCACAGTCCTAATTTTACATTTCCTGGCGTTTCATTCATTCAATCGTATTTATTGTGCGCAGAGCGCTGTACTAAGCGCTTGGGAAGTACAAGTCGGCCACATAGAGAGACGGTCCGCAATAATAATGATGTACTAAGCGCTTGGGGAGTACAAGGCGGCAACAGATGGAGACGGTCCACAATAATAATATTGGTATTTGTTAAGGACCTGCTATGTGCCAAGCACTGTTCTAAGCGCTGGGGGGAGGGGGGGCTTCAAGGTTGTCCCACGTGGGGCTCACAGCCCTAATCTTACATTTCATTCATTCATTCATACAGTCGTATTTATTGTGCGCAGAGCACTGTACTAAGCGCTTGGGAAGTACGAATCGGAAACATAGAGAGGCGGTCCACAATAATAATGTCCTAAGCGCTTGGGAAGTACAAGTCGGCAACATAGAGAGACGGTACACAATAATAATGTTGGTATTTGTTAAGGGCTCACCAAGCACTGCTCTAAGCGCTGGGGGGGGATTCAAGGTTGTCCCACGTGGGGCTCACAGTCCTAATTTTACATTTCCTGGCGTTTCATTCAGTCAGTCAATCCTATTGTGCGCAGAGTGATGTACTAAGCGCTTGGGAAGTACAAATCGGCAACATAGAGAGGCGGTCCGCAATAATAATGTACTGAGCGCTTGGGAAGTACAAGTCGGCAACATAGAGAGACGGTCCACAATAATAAGATTAGTATTTGTTAAGGGCTTACTAGGTGCCAAGCACTGTTCTAAGCGCTCGGGGGGATTGAAGGTTGTCCCACGTGGAGCTCACAGTCCTAATCTTACATTTCCCGGCGTTTCATTCATTCATTCAATCGTATTTATTGTGCACAGTGCACTGTACTAAGCGCTTGGGAAGTACAAATCGGCAACATAGAGAGACGGTCCACAATAATAATGTTGGTATTTGTTAAGGACTTGCTATGTGCCAAGCACTGTTCTAAGCGCTGGGGGTCTTCAAGGTTGTCCCACGTGGGGCTCACAGTCCTAATTTTACATTTCCTGGCATTTCATTCATTCAAACCTTTTGTGCGCAGAGCGCTGTACTAAGCGCTTGGGAAGTACGAATCGGCAACATAGAGAGGCGGTCCGCAATGATAACGTACTGAGCGCTTGGGAAGTACAAGTCGGCAACATAGAGAGACGGTCCACAATAATAATGTTGGTATTTGTTAAAGAACTGCTATGTGCCAAGCACTGTTCTAAGCGCTGGAGGGGATTCAAGGTTGTCCCACGTGAGGCTCACAGTCCTAATTTTACATTTCCTGGCGTTTCATTCATTCATTCAATGCTATTGTGCGCAGAGCACTGTACTAAGCTCCTGGGAAGTACAAGTCGGCAACATAGAGAGATAGTCCACAATAATAAAAATATTGTTGGTATTTGTTAAGCGCTTACTATGTGCCAAGCACTGTTCTAAGTACTGGGGGGATTCAAGGTTGTCACACATGGGGCTCACATTTCTTAGTCTTACATTTTACAGATGAGGGAACTGCGGCACAGAGAAGTTAAGTGACTTGCCCAAAGTCACACAGCTGACAAGTGGCGGAGTCGGAATTAGAACCCACGACCTCTGACTCCCAAGCTCGTGCTATTTCCACTGAGCCACGTTGCTTCTCTAATATGATTGTATATTATGTTATATATATAATACAATAATAATAATAATAATGTTGGTATTTGTTAAGTGCTTACTATGTACCAAGCACTGTTCCAAGTGCTGAATTCAATCAATCACATTAATTGAGCACTTACTGTGTGCAGAACACTGGACTAAGCATCTAACAAATGATAATCATAATAATTTGTTCATTCATTCAATTCATTCAATCGCATTGATTGAGCGCTGACGGTGTGCAGAGCACTGTGCTAAGCGCTCGGCAAGGACGATTCGGGCTCAACAATGGGCTCAATTTGTTAAGCGCTTGCTTTGTGCCAAGCAATGGTCTAAGCACTGGGAGGATCCAAGGTAAACAAGTTGTCCCGCGTAGGGCTTACAGTCTTCATCCCCGTTTGGTAGATGAGGGAACTGAGGCACAGAGAAGTGAAGTGACTTGCCCAGGGTCACACAACAGACAAGATAATAATGATGGTGTTTGTTAAGCGCTTATTACATGCCAAGCACTGTTCTAAGCGTTGGGAGTAGATACAAGTAATCAGGTTGTCCCACGTGGGGATCACAGTTTTAACTCCCATTTTACAGATGAGAGATAGTAATGATAATAATAATAACGGTATTTGTTAAGCGCTTACTATGTGCACAGCACTGTTCTAAGCACTGGGGGGATATAAGGTGATCAGGTTGTCCCGCGTGGGGCTCACAAGATTTATCCCTGTTTTATAGATGAGGTAACTGAGGCACAGAGAAGTTAAGTGACTTGCCCAAAGTCACAGCCGATAAGTGGCGGAGCAGCTTGCCCGGGGTCACACAGCAGAAGATAGAGAAGGTAGAGAAGCAGCGTGGCTCAGTGGAAAGAGCACGGGCTTTGGAGTCAGAGGTCATGGGTTCAAATCCCGGCCCCACCAATTGTCAGCTGTGTGACTTTGGGCAAGTCACTAAACTTCTCTGTGCCTCAGTGACCTCATCGTAAAATGGGGATTAGGACTGTGAGCCCCAAGTGGGACAACCTGATCACTTTGTAACCTCCCCAGCACTTAGAACAGTGCTTTGCACATAGTAAGCGCTTAATAAATACCATTATTATTATTATAAGTGGTGGAGCTGGGATGAGAACCCACTTCCTCCAACTCCCAACCCCGGGTTCTTGCCATTAAGCCATGCTGCTTCTCCACTATATGCAGACCACTGTGCTAAGCGCAGCCCGAATCAGGACTGGAGAGACCCAAGAGTGCAACCTGTAGAGAAGCCAGATGAAGCTCAGGGTCCCCGGGGGGGGGGGGGGGCCCGCTGGCAAATTTTAGGGCCACCTAGAGCAGAGGAAGGACCAGGGGTAGGTCCAGGTTTTTTGCTGATGTTGTTTGCTTTGTTTGGGTTTTAAAAAAAATTATATTTGCTAAGCACTGACTCTGTGCCAGGCACTGTTCTAAGTGCTGGGGTGGATGCAAGCAGGCCAGGTTGGACACAGTCCGTGTTCCACGTGGGGCTCACAGCATTTATCTTCATTTTACAGATGGGTCAGTCAGTCCCACAGATAAATCATATTTATCGAGTGCTTACTGCATGCAGAGCACTGTACTAAGTGCTTGGAAGAGTGCAGTATAACAATAAACACATTCCCTGCCCACAAGGAGCTTGCTGTCTAGAGGGGGAGACAGACATTAACATCAATCAATCAATCAATCACAGACAGTTTCTGGGAGGCTGGGAGGGAGCATGAATTGTGGGCAAGTCAGGGTGACCCAGAAGGTCATTGAAAAAAAGGAAAAGGCTTAGTCACGAGGAGATGTGCCTTCAGTAAGGTAACTGAGGCACAGAGAAGTGAAGTGACTTGCCCAAGGTCACAGAACAGAAAAGTGGCAGTCAGAATTAGAACCCAGCTCCTTCTGATCCTCAGGCCCGTGTTCTATCCACTAGTCACACTGTTTTCCCCCGGGGGCAAATGCCAAATAGGGTTTCCAGCCCTCAACTGATGCATTAGTTTTCCTTCCCAGGCATAGAGAGCGAAGCCCAGTGAAGCTCATGGAGAGACCCGGACGGGCCTGTGTTTTGGATGCTTCCAGTGGTATTTGTTAAGCCCTTACTACGTAGCAGGCCCTGTAGTAAGCGCTGGGGTAGATACAAGCTAATTAGGTTGGACACAGTTCGTGTCCCATAGGGAGCTCTCTGTTAATCCCCATTTTACAGATGAAGTCACTGCCCCAGAGAAGTGAAGTGATTTGCCCAAGGTCACATAAAAGACAGGTGCCAGAGGTGAGATTAGAATTTAGGGGCTGAGGTCTCCTCCTACGCACCAATTCCGGAGCAGGGCTGGGGGTCGGCGAGCCCTCCTAGGGTCGAGGGATGAAACCCGGGGAGCTAGCCGAGGAGGGGGCTTCCACTGTAGTCCAGCCAGGAAGGTAGGGACTAGTTAGGGAATCTCTCGGAAGAGGTGGCTTTTTAAGAGGCCTTCGAAGATGGAGTCCTCTTTTTGAAAACAAACCTGGGTAAGTCTTCATTCTCCCCTCTCAGGTCGCACCTGGAGAGTTTCCAATACTCTACCAGTCTCAGCTATGGGAGGGAGAATCATCATCATCATCATCATCAATCGTATTTATTGAGCACTTACTATGTGCGCAGCACTGTACTAAGCACTTGGGAAGTACAAATTAGCGCTTGGGAAGTACGAATTCGAGGCCTACCCATTCCGTTCCTACCTTGAGCAGGGGCTAGCGAGTGGAAGGCAATCGGCTACAAATCAAAACTCACCCATGCTGGGCAACAGCGTCATGGGAGACAGTCGAGGGCAGAGAGTAAAGTTTACCGCGTGGAAGGAGGCAGTGGTAAACCACTTCTGTATTTTTACCAAGAAAACTTTCTGGATCCACTACCAGAACGATTACAGATGGAAAGCGGGGAGTTCTGGGAGAGATATGTCCGTGGTGTCGCTATCTGTCAGAAAAGACTCGAAGGCATTAAACAAGTCTTTCAGTCACCTTCTGTAGCCTAGGCATGAAGTGACTTTAGCACTTGCTCTTTGTTCTGGTCCCACTGTCGTGTAAGATCCAGGAAGGGTTTCGGTGCCTGGTTGGAGAAAGGTAGATATCATGTCCTTTGTTCAGTCACTGTTTTCAGCCCCCAGAAAGAGATGCATAGAATCTAGCCGAGTGATATTGTTCCAAAGATTTCTCTTCCATGACCAGAACAGAGCTGAGTCCAGGAACTAAAAGAGCTGTCTGTAGCTGTTCACTTAAACTCCTAAGTCATTCAGGATGTTAGTACACTGTTGGCTGAGCCCAGGAATAAGGAATTTATATAACGGGCATTCGAACTCCCCTGATGTTTGCTGCAGAGAAGCACATTACGCTTTGTTTGGGGAAGTGAAAAAATGAGTTTCCAAGAGCTGTTTGTTGTGGTTCCCTCTCCCAGCTGTCCCAGAAGGCTGCCACCTCGATGTTGCTCTGGACCCCTTGCTGTTTTTCAAGTCCTATTTGCATCTAACACTACTTGGTCCCTGGTCCAAGCTCTGGTACAACCCAGCTGGCTCATTGCATCAGCCTCTTTGCTGGGCCTAGGTCTTCCAATCCTCACCCTCCCTCCCTCCCTCCCTGCCGATCATCTTCTAGAAGCCTTGCTTGGCACACATCTCTCCACACTTCAAAATCCTTCACTGGCTTCAAGCAAGAACTCCTCACACTCGACCTCAAACCTTTCAACCTACTGGCCCCTTTGGCTTCTAACAATCATCATCATAACAACTGTAGTGTCTGATGAGGGGTTGCTATGTGGACTCTCACATCTCTTTTCCTGAACTTTCTTGAACTTCCTCTCCCTTCTCATCTGGCAGATCACTGCTCTCCCCATCTTTAAAGCCCTTCCTCAAGGCCCACCTCGTCCAGGAGGTCTTCCCTGATTGATTTCTAATCTCCCCACTTGATATTCCAACTGTCATTTCAGCACCTAGGCGATCCTCAAACAATTAAGTATTTTCCTCCCCCAACCTGTAACAAGTATATGCTTATCTTTATAGTCAGTCAATCCTATTTAATGAGAGTTAACTGTGTGCAGAGCACTGCACTAAGCACTTGGGAGAGTACAACTTGTACTTCCCAAGCGCTTAGTACAGAGCTCTGCACACAGTAAGCGCTCAATAAATACGATTGATTGATTGAGTGATTGAATAAAACAATATTGCGGAAACATTCCCTGCCAACAATGAGCTAACAGTCTAGAAGGGAAGACATTAGCAATCCATGGTATTTATTGAAAGCTTGCTATGTGCAGAGCACTGTTTCAAGCACTTGGGAGAGTACCACACAAAAGAAGAAACAGACACATTCCCTGCCCATAATGAGTTTATTACATGGCGCCAAGCATTATACTGGGGTATCAGTGATATTTACTGAGCATTTACTATGTGCAGAGCACTGTACTAAGCATTTGGGAGGGTACAATACAACAGAATTAGCAGACGCGTTCCCTTCCCATTATGAGTTTACTGTCTAAAGGATAATTCTTTCGGACATTTAAGTTATCTGGCCTTAGTCTGGGAATTTCTGCCGGAGGCCTGTTTTGACTGTCCCTCAGATATTAAAAATAAATCACGGAGGTGAAAGCCAGTAGCTGTGAATATTGGCAAAACCTAAATAAAAGTGAGCAGCCCAAGCACGGAGAATGCATTACAATGCTAGAAAACAAAGGGGAGAGGCAAGTGTTACCGCAACAAGGCTTTCTCTCTCCCTCCTCCCTCACAACCCCAAAGGCTCTTCCAGTTCACATGTGGATGAGGAACTGGGTAGTGAGTTATCAGAATTGTCCCTTCAATTTCCTTAACAGAGAAAAGATGTGTCTTCGGTTGCTAGCAGATAAGAGCCAAGATGAGCAGGATTGGTTTCCTGATTCTGATGGTCTCCGGGGAATGTTTATGTTGAATTTTAGGAGAGCATATCAAAAACCCATTGTCAAAAAGTTTCCTGCCAACAAATTCCAACTGCTGTGTTTCCAAAAACCAAAACAACTCACCCACAGCCTCGGTTGCTGAAAAATCTTATTTCCCCCCCACCTACTCCCATCGTACCTATTTGATGTGTGCCTCTCTGTCTCCCCCATTAAACTGTAAGATCCTTGAAGGTAGGGGTCATGACTTTTACCATACACTCCCATGGTATAGTTCAGTGCCCTGCACACAGAAAATGCTCAGTAAAAACTACTGAGTTTCCCTGCCTGAGCCTTTCTGGTTCCCAATTGGATGGCTTGTGTTGGGGGATCAAAGCGCCTGCCACTGTGGAAACTGACATTAATCAATCAATTGTATTTATTGAGCGCTTATGGTGTGCACAGCACTGGGCTAAGTCCTTGGGAGGGTACAGCAGAGTTGGTAGACATGTTCCCTGCCCACAACAAGCTTACGGTCTAGAGGAGGAGTCGGACAGTAATAAAAGTACCTAAATTTTACCGATGGGTACGAAAATGCTGTGGGGCTGAGGTGGGAGTGAATAAAGGAAGCAAATCAGGGCAATGCAGAAGGGAATGGAAGAAGAGGAAATGAGGGCTTAATCAGGGAAGGCCCCTTGCAGGAGATGTGCCTTTCGTTAAGACTTTGAAGGTGGCTAGAGTCATTGTCTGTCCTATTTGAAGGGGGAGGATACTCCAGGTGGAGGCAGGATGTGGGTGAGATAGACGCGATGTTGGTGGTGAGATAGACAAGATCGGCATCTTCATGGAGTGAGTGTCACAGGTGCAGGAAAGGGCAGAGATCCCTGCCCGCTCCTCTCTCCTCTTCCATCGAAAGTGTTGGGAGCGGTCCATCAATCAATCGTATTTATTGGGCGCTTACTGCGTGCAGAGCACTGTACTAACCGAGCTTGGACCTCCAGCCCCAGGATACAAATCCAGTGGCTGGAATCCTGACTCTGACAACAGGAAACATTCAGATATTAATCAATCAATCGTATTTATTGAGCGCTTACTGTGTGCAGAGCACTGTACTAAGCGCTTGGGAAGTACAAGTTGGCAACATATAGAGACGGTCCCTACCCAACAGTGGGCTCACAGTCTAGAAGGGGGAGACAGAGAACAAAACCAAACATATTAACAAAATAAAATAGAATAGATATGTACAAATACAGTATAATGCATCTCTCCAGCGTGAGAGGCAAGGCACGATGGGAGACCCAGGAGGGCAAAACAACGTTTAGCTTAAAGCAGCTCAAAATACTTCACCCACTCTCAGAGTCAGAAGAATCATTTATTGGATCAGGAGTCTTATCGAATATGGAAAGTGCTAACTGCCCAATTTTTTGAGCATGGCATATCATTTACAGTGGTTCCCTATAGCTTTATTGAACATAATTTTTTTGCTAGAATTTCTATTATAAATTCTCCCGTGCATTTACAACCCTGTTATAAATTGCTTCTAGGTGAAACTTGACAGATAAGGTCTTAGCCTATGAGAAAGGGGTTTTGGAGAGTTTTATCTTCAAGAAAATTGGCTGCGCTCTCCGGAAAATGATAGCAAAAATTGTGGCTTTAAATGCTTTTTTATGTGCCAACATCCTGAGCTGGAATAAAAATGGCCCTCTGCTTTGTTGATCTAAAGGATAATTGCCCTTTGTGTAAAAAGGGTGCCGGGGTTGCTGACACTAGCTGGGTTCTTTGATCTTCTGACTCCCAGGAGATAGACCAGTTCTGAAGCCTCCTGGGGACGGGTGGAGGGAGGGCGACGACTAGATAAAGGCTAAGGATTCCAGTTCAATCCACAACCCGGTCTGGTCTGCTCCAAACCCCTGTCTGATCACGGAATGCTTTGAAAATCTCCCTCATAACCGTGGTAAAAATCATTTGTCGGGGGGAAAGGGCTTGGAAAAATTAATGAGGGCAGAGAAGTATTGAAGAGGAAATTCCCATACCAAGAGGTCATCACAAGCTCCCTCCGGGCTGCTGCTTATGATGTTGAGCAGGCCCGCCTTCCCATCAATCAATCGATAGTATTTAATAATAATAATAATAATAACAATGGTGGCATTTGTTAAGCACCTACTATGTGCAAAGCACTGTCCTACGCACTGGGGATTGTCCCGTATGGGGCTCACAGTCTTAATCCCCACTTTTACAGATGAGGTAACTGAGGCACAGAGAAGCTAAGTGACTTGCCCAAGGTCACACAGCTGACAATTGGCGGAGCTGGGATTTGAACCCATGACCTCTGACTCCAAAGGCCGTGATCTTTCCATTGAGCCACGCTGCTTCTCATGAGCCATCCTGATAATGAGAATTTACTGCGAATGTTCAGAGCTGTCTTGAATATGCACTGTGTGTAGAATGGGGTACTTGACAGTTGTGGATGAACAAGAAAAGTAGGAGACATGATCCTTTCTTTTTTATAAATAGCATTTGTTTGGGGCTTACGGTGTACCAGGTACTGGACTGAGCACTGGGGTAGATACAAGATAATCAGATTGGTTACGGTCTATTGTCCCATACGGGGCTCACAGTCTTAATCCCCATTTTCAAGTGAGGGAACTGAGGCACAGAGAAGTTAAGTGCCTGGCCCAAAATCACACGGCAGACAATGGTGAAGCTGGGATTAGCACCCAGGCCCCTAATTTCCAGGCCCATGCTCCTTCTGCTTGGCCATACTGCTTTTTAAGGAATTTATAATCTAATGGGGGAGAGTCAAATAAATGACTAACTTTAAGTCACCTGTGATAGAATTTAATTGGATTCATAAACCAAATTGAAGGCAGAGCAAATATTAAGAAAAACTAACTTTAAAAATGAAATCTGTTTTTGTTTTGATTTAGCCCTTATTTTTTTTTAAAAAGGGGGGAAGAAATCCTGTCAATCAGGTGATACCAAATAATTCATACTCCACTCACCCCACCTCAGCCTCATAACACTTATATACATATCTATAATTTATTTTAATGTCTGTCTCCCCCTTTAGACTAAGCAGTTTCAGGGCAGGGGACATGTCTATAAACTTTATTGTGTTTTACACTCCCAATAATAATAATAATGATGGCATTTATTAAGCACTTACTATATGCAAAGCACTGTTCTAAGCACTGGGGTAGATCCAGGGTAATCAGGTGGTCCCACGGGGGGCTCACAGTCTTAGTCCCAAGCACTTAGTACAGTGCTCTGCCCACAGAAAAAGCTCAATAAATACTGCACACAGTAAGCGCTCAATAAATATGATTGAATGAATGAATGAATGAATGAATAAGCACTTAACAAATGCCAGTTATTTGACCAAGCCTTGCCCATTACTTCGTGCCTATCATGCCTTGTGTCACTCTCTAGGTACCTAGGAGGAAGTCTTAGTACAGTGGTCTGTACACTGTAGTGGTCCATAAATCCTATTGGTTGCCTGATTGATAATAATAATAATAATAATGATGGCATTTCTTAAGCGCTTACTATGTGCCAAGCACTGTTCTAAGCGCTGGGGGGGATACAAGGTAATCAGGTTGCCCCACATGGAGCTCAGAGTCTTAATCCCCATTTTATAGATGAAGGAATTGAGGCACAGAGAAGTTAAGTGACTTGCCCAAAGTCACACAGCTGCCAAGTGGCAGAGCTGGGATTAGAACCCATGACCTCTGACTCCCAAGCCCGGGCTCTTTCCACTGAGCCACGCTGCTTCTGGACAGGGTTAGATGGAATCACTAGCTGAAAAACCTGGGAGGATCAAGTGGCCAGGTTGAGGATTTAAATTCATGGCATTAAAAATACAGAAACCCTGTTAGCGGCTCTTTAGAAAGAAGTGCACTGCTCTCTCCAACAGGATATTCTCCATGCTATTTTTGGTCGTATTGCCTGGAAAAGAGCTTCAGACTTTATTACTCGACCCTATGTCTCAAATAAAATGGTCCCGAATGAAGAAAGCAGGAAAATTTCCGAGGCCCTGAAGGAATTAAACAAAGGAACAAACCTCATCAATCATCCTCTCATACCGTTGTCGTATTATTTGTGCTTGGTCTTCGTTTCACGCTGAAATAACCTGGAACAACTTTCACAGACGCCTTAACAGCCTCGGTGTCTAAAATGCTTAAGAACATGTTTGGGTTTTCCTAACGCCCGCGTTCCCGATGGATGGGAAAAGGGGGATGGAAGTTCGGTATCAGTGGTGCCACAGTCCAAGAGATATCTCTGCCACTTAGTCAGAGGCCTTTGCTTAAGATGCCTATCCAGCTTTCAGGTTAGTGTTAGGTGGATTATTAAAAGCAGGAAGAGATTAAGCTGAAGTGTGAGGCTCAAGTGGAGCTGTATTTAAGTTCTGAAGGTGTGGGTTGATTAAGAAGCTCTTGGAATCTCTAGTCTGTAAATCTCCCTGTGCGTAGGAATCCTACTCTGATGAACTGTACTCTCTGTAACGCTTAGTACAGCGCTCTGCACCCAATGAGCACTCAATAAATACCACTGACTGTTGGCTTGCTTGGAACACCACACTGTACTTTCAGAAGCTTTCACGAAGACATTTTTTTGCCCATGTGTGAGAGGAGGACTGATTTTCCAACCTACTTCAGTGTGACTGTCAAAAATATTGAGGTTTCATCCCGTTACCTGAAAACCCATTAATTAGGGTATTTATTACATGCTTACTGTGTGTTTAGCACTGGGCTAATGTAGGGTAAGGCAACCTCCCCGTCCCCACAAGGGATTGATGATTGAAGGGGGAATATACAGATACAAAGAACCCCAAGAGAGAGTGTGCATTTGTGTCCCCCTCTCTATCCCGTGTGTGCCTATGTGTGTCTGTGTGTGTGACTACCTCATTCATTCATTCATTCATTCAATCGTATTTATTGAGCGCTTGCTGTGTGCAGAGCACTGTACTAAGTGCTTGGGAAGTACAAGTCGGCAACATATAGAGACAGTCCTTACCCAACAATGGGCTCACAGTCTAGAAGGCGGGCTCCTCCCCAGCCCCTCTGCGTATTTCTGTGTGTGTGTCTGTATGTCTACCTCCGTAGCATTCAATCAATCATGTTTATCGATTTATTGAGGGCTTACTGTGTGCAGAGCACTGTACTAAGTGCTTGGGAGAGAACAATCTAACAGTTGGTAGACGTGTTCCCTGCCCACATTGAACTTACAGTGTAGAGGATTGTGTGTGTGTATGTGTGTTTGAGACTATTTCCCTGTGAGTGTGAGTGTGTGTATGTTTGTGTGTCTGTCTGTCTACCTCCCTACCCCCACACGTGCACTGTGTACTTTTCCCACCTGCTCACCCACTGTGAGCCTATTTGGCTTGTTTCGACCCCAGCCTGAAACACCCTGGGACTCCCCACTCCAAGTTCATCCTAACATTTGAAATACAAAATTGGCAGCCCTTTTCTCCTTAAATAATCAACACATCAATCTCCAGGAAAAGATAGACAGTCCTGTAGGTATAATTAGGTAGGGGAAAAAACTTGACCAAGTTTAGTAGGACTACATTCAGTCAGAGACACGCCCACCACCGTCCCTTCCCTAAATTCTCAATTCAGAGCTGTTAACTTTGCAGCTGCCAATATTTCTTTCCTTCAATTATGAAAAAAAATTCTTCCACAAACCCAGGAACTCTAATTCCACCCATCTCTGGCCCCTTCAGTGGCCCTACCTAATTTCTCAGCAAGGATATGAGCTGCTGGCACATAATGTTTTTGGAATAATGACATTTTAAATAATAATAACAATAATGATGGCATTTATTAAGCGCATACTATGTGCAAAGCACTGTTCTAAGCGCTGGGGAGTTTACAAGGTGATCAGGCTGGGATTCACAGTCTTAATCCCCATTTTACAGATGAGGTAACTGAGGCACAGAGAAGTTAAGTGACTTGCCCAAAGTCACACAGCTGACAAGTGGTGGAGCAGGGATTTGAACCCATGACCTCTGACTCCAAAGCCAGTGCTCTCTCCACTGAGCCATGCTGCTTCCCAAGGCTATGAATAAATATTATGAATGACTTCATCTCCTTTTGCAAAATGCATGAACCAAGAGCACTTTGTGATGCAATATCCTTCCATTCTAGTGTGAATGTATATGCAAGTTGCAAATCCACAACACTCAGCCCTCCTCAGTATATCTCTTCTTTTATGGTATTTGTTAAGTGCTTACTATGTGCCAGGCACTGTATTAAGCTCTGGGGGGGTAGATACAAGTTGTTGGACACGGGTTCTGTCCGACATAGTGCTCAAAGTCTTGAGCCCCATCTTACAGTCAAGGTGACTGAGGCACAGAGGAGTCAAGTGACTTGCCTAAGGTCACACAGCAGACAAGAGGCAGAGCCGGGATTAGCATCCAGGTCCTTCTGATT
This sequence comes from Tachyglossus aculeatus, assembly GCF_015852505.1. Lineage (NCBI taxonomy): Eukaryota > Metazoa > Chordata > Mammalia > Monotremata > Tachyglossidae > Tachyglossus > Tachyglossus aculeatus. The sequence goes on along the minus strand of NC_052084.1, from coordinate 29,841,657 downwards.
TCCAGGCCGTGCTCTATCCACCAGGCTATGCTGCTTCTTCATATTAGTGAGAGAATAGCAGGCTCCCCCAGTTTTCCCTGGAACTTGGGACACAAGAATGGCGTATCCTTTTCCTAGGTGTTCCTCTGATGAAGAATTTCTGCTAAGTCCTTCAAAGAAGGAGTTCCTCTGGTATTCTTAAGAATGATGGCAAACGATGGCTTTAGTTTATTAAGGTGATGAATCAGAGAGAATCACCGAGTGTCCCTGTCATGGTTTTATTTAGCGGGTTCATTTCCCCCACTTACGTTATTTTAAACGTTGGGATCGCCCGAGTCTTGGTCTTTTGTCTCTTAATGGACTCTCTGAAGTCCAACATGTTCCCAGCCTTCAAGGTAGACCAAGTCATAGATTATGCTGAGCAGGAAGTGGACCTCTGAAGAAGGGTATCTGCGGGGGCTGGAGGAAAGGTAAAACAAGGAGAAAAGTTTCCTCAGTCACAGGCCAGAAAGAAAGCTCATTCCCACCCTAGACTGTAAATTTGTACTGTATTCTCCCACTTAGTTCAGTGCTCTGCACACAGTAAGCAGTCAATAAATGCGATTGATCAATTGATTCAGAGTTGCCTCTACTCTCCCTCAGGACCTACTGAGCTTCTTGACCTTCTCCCTTTCTACCACAACCTTTCTACCACAGGAGAAGCAGTGTGGCTCAGTGGAAGGAGTCGGAGGTCATGGGTTCAAGTCCCGGCTCTGCCAATTGTCAGCTGTGTGACTTGGGGCAAGTCACTCGACTTCTCTGGGCCTCAGTTCCCTCATCTGTAAAATGGGGATTAAGACCGTGAGCCCCCCGTGGGACAACCTGATCACCTTGTAACCACCCTAGCGCTTAGAACAGTGCTTTGCCCATAGTAAGCGCTTAATAAATGCCATCATTATTATTATTATTATTATTATTATTATTATTATTATTATTATTATTACCAGTCCCCATTCGCTTGTAGGATTGTTGAGAAGTGTGGCCTAGTGGGAAAAGCATGGGCCCGGGAGTTAGAGGACATGGGTTCTAATCCCTGATCCACCACTTGTCTGCTGTGTGACCTTGAGCAAGTCACTTCACTTCTCTGTGCCTCAGTTCCCTCATCTTTCCTCCCTCCTAATTTAACTGTGGGCCCCGATTATAAGCTTATTGCAGGCAGGGACTGTGTCTACCAACTCTGTTATATTATACTCTCCCAAGTGCTTAGTACAGTGCTCTGCACACAGTATGCACTCAAAAAAGATGATTGATTGACTGATTGATCTTGTATCTACCCCAGCGCTTAGTATAGTACTTAGTAAGCCCTTAACAAATACCACAATTACTATTAGCGAGGAAGCTTTTGACTTTTAAGCCAAGAGTGTCTTTCCAATTGACTTTCCTTACAACATTTGGGCTGGCCGCAGTCTCCAAGATGCTTCTGAGAATCTTTGAGCCTGAAGTAGTTTCCCAAGCTCAGATCTGGCTCACTTTAGAAGGCCACAGATCTAGAGACTTTGCCCTTTGCCTGGATAAAACAAGATTCTCTTTAGGCCCCATCTCTGACTTCAAACTGCTCCGCATTTTCTTTCTAACAACCCATCTATTCTTAGCCTTTTAAAAAACAACAAAATCTCTGTCTCATTAATATCTATCTTCTGATTCTCCATCTCCGTTTCTCCTCCCTTTTAAAAATATTTATTCTATCCCTTCTCCCTTTATTTCTTTCCACCTCACAGTTCGGTTTTGAGGCAAACAGCTACCCATTCCTCTTATGCATTCAGCCCTCTAGCAGGTAAAACACTTTCCTTTAACCCAAGAGCTGCTGGGTGGTTGGGGATGTGTGTGTGTGTGCGTGTGTGTGTGTACGTGTGTATGAAATATCTGCCCAGGGTGTATCTTTTCTTCTTTAACACTTAGAGAGTAACACTAAATGACTGCGTAAGGGATGAAGTCTCTGATGTGCACTGGCTGCGTGCACGGAAATGAAAGAAAATTCAAGACTTCCTTTTCCTTGTTGATTTATTTCTCCTCCTCATCTACCCATCCACTGATTACAAAGTTGCCTTCCCCGACATATTACCTGGCTGGAAAGTAGCCCTTAAAGAGTTAAAGGTTTGGGCGTTTGTGTCAACGATCCAAGGAAGGGAGTGAGCCTTTTAATAGTGACTTTTTAGTAAATCTATCGACAGAGCTCCTGGTCAGATTAAAAGTTCCAGGCGAGGTTTTAAACTAGTACAGGAAAATAGAGTGGGGGTGCCAGGGCATGTGTCTACCAGCTCAGTTCCAGGGTACTCTCCCAAGCGCTTAGTACAGTGCTCTGCACGCAGTAAGTGCTCAGTAAATATAATGGATCCAGCTACTGATTTCATGTTTGGAGGTTTTCTCAATGAGGGTGAATAACTTCCATGGCAAAGGCTTAGTAGATCTGTGTTAAGACACTGGCACCTAGTGGAATACAGTCACAAAAGCAGCTGGGGAGAGGCAAGAGATCGGCTTTGTCCAGTGAGAATCATCATCATCAATCGTATTTATTGAGCGCTTACTATGTGCAGAGCACTGTACTAAGCGCTTGGGAAGTACAAATTGGCAACATATAGAGACAGTCGCTACCCAACAGTGGGCTCACAGTCTAAATTCCCAACCACCCCTGCCCAGAGGGAAGGAAACGGGACTTCTCAGAGGCAGAGGAGACCGAGTGGTTAGGCTGGGAGAAGGAAAGATGAGGTCCCTTTTTTAAAAAAATATAGGCTAATGGGGAAGAGTGTAGCCTAGTAGAAAGAGTTCGGGCCTGGGTGTCAGAGGATCTGGGTTTTAATTCCTGCTCTGTCACTTGTCTGTTGTGTGACCAAAGGCATGTCACTTAACTTCTCTGTGCCTTGCTTACCTCTTCTGTAAAATGGAAATTAAAAAAGCAAAAGCAGCTGGGGAGAGGCAAGAGATCAGCTTTGTCCAGTGAGAATGTGGTCCCCAACCACCCCTGCCTGCCCAGGGAGGTTTTTCAAAGGGCAGAAGGGCTGAGGGTCTGCAGTGAAGGGAACATGTTGCCAATTTGTACTTCCCAAGCGCTTAGTACAGTGCTCTGCACATAGTAAGCACTCAATAAATACGATTGATGATGATGATGATGATGAAGGGAACGGGGCTTCTCAGAGGCACTGGCACCTAGTGGAATACAGTCACAAAAGCAGCTGGGGAGAGGCAAGAGATCAGCTTTTTCCAGTGAGAATGTGGTCCCCAACCACCCCTGCCCAGAGGGAAGGGAACGGGGCTTTTCAGAAGCAGAAGAGACCAAGCGGTTGGGCTGGGAGAATGAAAGATGAGGTCCCTTTTTAAAAAACAAATAGGCTAATGGGGAAGAGTGTAGCCTAGTAGAAAGAGTTCGGGCCTGGGTGTCAGAGGATCTGGGTTTTAATTCCTGCTCTGTCACTTGTCTGCTGTGTGACCATAGGAAAGTCACTTAACTTCTCTGTGCCTTGCTTACCTCCTCTGTAAAATGGAAATTAAAAAAGCAAAAGCAGCTGGGGAGAGGCAAGAGATCAGCTTTGTCCAGTGAGAATGTGGTCCCCAACCACCCCTGCCCAGAGGGAAGGGAACGGGGCTTTTCAGAAGCAGAGGAGACCAAGCGGTTGGGCTGGGAGAACGGAAGATGAGGTCCCTTTTTTAAAAAAAATATAGGCTAATGGGGAAGAGTGTAGCCTAGTAGAAAGAGTTCGGGCCTGGGTGTCAGAGGACCTGGGTTTTAATTCCTGCTCTGTCACTTGTCTGCTGTGTGACCATAGGCAAGTCACTTAAGCTCTGTCACTTGTCTGCTGTGTGACCATATGCAAGTCACTTAAATTATTTGTGCCTTGCTTACCTCCTCTTTAAAATGGAAATTAAATCATCCTCCCTCCGACAAACTGTGGGATAGGGACTTTGTCTAACCTGATTATCTACCCTAGCACTTAGTACAGTGCCTGGCGCATAGTAAGCACTTAAGGACTACTTAAAAAAATAATTTCTAAACAGTAGTATGAATGCTATTGACTGTTTAGTTTTATTTATATATTTATTTAGTTTTAGCATTGTTTAGTGCTATTAAGTAGCATTTATTCCATATATTAAACTCCGTATCAATCAGTGGTATTTACTGAACGCTTACTGTATGTAGAAGACTGGATTAAGAGTTTGAGAAAGTACACTATAATAGAGTTGGTAGATGGCCATATTTTAGGCTCTGAACCCCATTTGGGACCAGGACTGTGTCTAAACTGATTATCTCTTATCTACCCTAGTGCTTAGTACAGTTTTGGCACATAGGAAGCACTTAAGAAGTACCATTTAAAGGAAGGGGGGAAGGGGAAAGTTTACAGCCTAAAGGGGAAGACAGATTTTAACATAAATTACGAATAGGGGGAGTAATGTAGAATAAGGATATGGACGTAAGAGCTGTGGGGCTGGAGTGAGTATCAAATCAATCAATCAGTGATATTTATTGAGCTCTTAGTATGTGCAGAACTCTGCACTAAGTGCTCGAGAGACTACAGTACAACAGTGTATAAAGAATAATAATAATAATAATAATAATGGTATTTGTTAAGCGCTTACTATGTGCAAAGCACTGTTCTAAGTGCTGAGGGGATACAAGGTGATCAGATTGTCCCACGTGGGGCTCACAGTCTTAATCCCCATTTTACAGATGAGGGAACTGAGGCACAGAGAAGTTAAGTGTTGGTTAAGAAGTTAAGCTAAGTTGGAGAAGCAGCATGGCTCAGTGGAAAGAGCCCAGTCTTTGAAGTCAGACGTCATGGGTTCAAATCCCGGCTCTGCCAACTGTCAGCTGTGTGACTTTGGGCAAGTCAATTAACTTCTTCATCATCATCATCATCATCATCATCATCAATGGTATTTATTGAAGGCTTACAATGTGCAGAGCCACTGTACTAAGCACTTGGGAGAGTATAATACAACAGAGTTGGTGGACATGGTCCCTGCCCACTATGAGCTTACAATCTAGAGGAGATTCAGTAAATTTATCTACAAAATCTCCTAGCACAGCAAGGTCAAAAAGGGAAAGGAAATCTAGCTGCAAAAGTGTCTTCAGCTCCTCTTTCCTTATATTCATTCATTCAATCATATTTATTGAGCACTTACTGTGTGCAGAGCACTGTACTAAGTGCTTAGGAGAGTACAATGCAACAGTAAACAGACACATTCCCTGCCTTTCTTACCTCAACTTTCCCTGACCAGAACTGCTGCTTATTGTGCTTACATAAGAAATGCCAAACCTATCCGCTGGTAAACTCCTCAAAGGCAAGGCTCTGCCTGTTACTTCTCTGTCCCCAGTTGTCTAGCCCAGTGCTCCGCACCCAGTAGAGTCTCCATCAATGCCACGGTAGGTGATGATGTTGTCTGGTGTTGAGGAGAACTGGTGCAGGAAACTTCAGGTAACAGTCCCTCAGATCAGGTCCTGCCTCCTCATGTCAGGTGATGATTTCCAAACCGTTAAATCTGAGGCGGATTTGTGAACTCACTAGGGATTCTAGGTAATTTCAGCCCTCAGTGAAGAAAAAAACCCGTTTTCAGGCCCTCAGATTCCACTTCTAAACTCTAGACTGTAAGTTTGTCGTGGGCAGGGAACATGTTTACCAACTCTGTTATACTGTACCCTCCCAAATGCTTAGTACAGTGCCCTGCCCACAGTAAATGCTCAATAAATGCAACTGATTAATTATCTTCAAAACGTGTATGAAATCAGAAGGCTCAACGATATACAGGCTTACTCCTAGAAACTATTTTTTCGGGGTAGTGCTTCCTTTAGCCCTTAGGACAGATACTGCTTCAGCCTCTTAGTCATCAGTTAGTATTTACTCAGGGCGTAAATGGAATAATTCAGTTTTTCAACAGTCTGTGAAATTTCATGCCTCCTTAGGCACTTGTCTCCCAAACTCGAAATGATGCCAAGGAAATCCAGACCAGTTGGCAACCTGCATCGTTGAGAGTAGGCCCCATTAGTTATCCACTAAGTGGATCTATCATTCAGAGACAGAGACTGAATTCCCCGCAGACAGGATCACATTAGTGTTAGAGGCAATGTTTGTTCATTTAATGACAAAGGTATCCGGGTGAAGAGAAGGAACACTGAAGATGCCTTAGGTGGTGAGATTCCTCAAAGGAATGGAATGTCCATTCCCGAAACAGAACTGCTAGCCAGGCCTGGACCTGGGAGTGTATACTTTCTGCACCAGTGAGTACCAAGGATTGAGAATTAGGCCAGATGAGTGAAAGGAGTAAAAAAAAAAGTAAAAAAAAAGGAGTAAAAACTGGGAGTAGGCCTCACTGTTCAGTGGTTTGCTGTGGAGGCTTGAATGGGATTTTCTTTTTTATGGCATTTGTTAAGTGCTTACAATATGCCAGGTACTGTACTAAGCGCTAGGGTAGATACATGCTAATCAGGTCACACACAGTCCATATCCCACATGGGGCTCGCAGTCTTAATCCCAATTTTACAGATGAGATAATTGGGGCATAATGATGTGAAGTGATTTACCCAAGGTCACACAGCAGACAAGTGGCAGAGAACCCAGGCCCTTCTGATTCCCATGCAAGTGCTCTATCCACTAGGCCACGATGCTTCTCAAACTGGCCACAACTCACCCTCTCCTGAGGTGATATGTGATGCTGATTCAAAGCCCAGACCCCTCCCTCTCCACCTATCTGGAATCTGATTGCTCTGGTCTCTGATGGTGGGCTTAGTCACAGAGAAAAGTTGTCCCCTCCCCATTTCATGCTAAAACATCAGTTCTCTCTCCCCAGGGCCCAACAGCCCCTCTCCTGGAGGCTGCCTTTCCACCCACAAACTGGCACCATCTCCTACTTCCCTGGCTTGGGGGCTCCTGATAATAATAATTCTGGTACTTTTAAAGTGCTTACTCTGTGCCAAGCATTGTGCCAAGTGCCAGAGTAGATACAATATAATGCCGTTAGACGCAGTCCCTGTCCCACATGGAGCTCACAGTCTACTCCCTCACAGAGGGAGTAGGATTTAACCCTCATTTTACAGATGAGGACACTAAGGTGCACAGAAGATAAGTGACTTGCCCAAGATCATGCAGCAGACAAATGGCAGAGGGAAGGATTAGAACCCAGATCCTTTGACGCCAAGGCCTGTGCTCTTCCCTCTAGGCCACGCTGCTTCTCCTCAATATAAGCTACAACTCCTCCTGGTCATAGTCTGGTCTTTCAATGCAAAGTCCCTACATGAGGTAAAGATTTGTAGACTTTTAGCCTGACGGCAGCATTTTTCTACTGTAAGGAAACCTCTTTCTCTTGCTGGCTAGCAGACTCCCTTTTCCAGCGGCTGGGCCCCTGCTCGTTTAGGAGCATCCAGTCAGTAAATGAACGATCCATCCCTTTAATTATTTTAGATCATACCTACCTTCCTCTAGGTCAGTGAGTTTTTCTTTGAACAAGTTTTCCCAGATTCTTGGCAGCGGGGTTTTAAATAATAGCCCATTTAAAGTAACCTCATTTTCTGGGTTACACACGTTCCTGTTTCTGTAGTGGGTGTGGGAAACAGATTTCATCCCTCATTTCCAAATCAATAGCTAATTTTCTGTTTCCAGAGAATTCCTAAATTTTCAGTTCCTCTGGCTTTTTGTTCTTACACTCTGGCTGTAAGATGACTATGAGATGGCCACGAAGGGGACTGGATCAAAGTTTACAGAATCGTGAGCATCAGGGTGACCCAGGAGGAGGAGTGTTTCTAGACTGTGAGCCCACTGTTGGGTAGAGACCATCTCTATATGTTGCCAACTTGGACTTCCCAAGCGCTTACTACAGTGCTCTGCACACTTAAGTGCTCAATAAATACGATTAAGTGAATGAATGAGTGTGGGCTAGCGGAAAGTACACAGGCCTGGGAGACAGAGGACCTGAGTTCTAACCCCGACTCTGCCAGATTCCTGCTGCGTGACCTTGGGAAAATCATTTAACTTCTCTGTGTCTCATTTTCCTCTTTCATAAAATGGGGATTCAATACCTGTTCTTCTCCCAACTTACACAGTAAGCCCCACGCGGGACAGGGACTGTGTCCGACCTGATTAACTTGCGTCTACCCCAATGCTTAGAACAGTGCTTGACACACAGCAAGTGTTTAAGCATAATAATAATAATAGTAAAGGAGGAAGCCAGGGCAAAATCAGAACTGCTGTTCCCCAAATCCCATAGCACTAAGACAAGAGAAGCAGCGTGGCCTAGAGGATAGAACACGGGCTTGGGAGTCGGAAGGACCTGGTTTCTAATCCCTGCTCCGTCATTTTTCTGCTCTATGACCTTGGGCAAGTTTCTTTACTTCTCTGAGCTTCCGTTATGTCACCTGTAAAATGGGCAGTAACACTGTGAGCTACATAAGGGCCATGGACTGTGCCCAACCTGATTAGCTTTCATCTACTCCAGCACTTAGTACAGTGCCTGGCACATAGTAAGCATTTAAATACCCTAAAACAAGGCTTGATGGTGTCAAATCCAAACCAAGCAGAAGGAAACAGTTCAACACACACCTTTCCACTCCTCAAAAATCTCCAAAGGCTACGGATTTCTTCTAGTCCTAGCAGAAACTCCAGGCCATTAGCTTCAAGGCTTTTCACCAGTTCTCTCCTTAAGTATGTGTGAGAAGCAGCGTGGCTCAATGGAAAAAGCATGGGCTTGGGAGTCAGAGGTCATGAGTTTGAATCCTGGCTCTGCTAATTGTCAGCTGTGTGACTTTGGGCAAGTCACTTAACTTCTCTGTGCCTCAGTTACCTCATCTGTAAAATGGGAAATAAGACTGTGAGCCCCCTGTGGGACAACCTGATCACCTTGTATCCTCCCCAGTGCTTAGAACAGTGCTTTGCACATAGTAAGCACTTAACAAATGCCATTATTATTATTATTATTATTATTAAGAGCTTGGAAAGTACAATTCGGCAGCAAATAGAGACAATCCCTACCCAACAACAGGCTCACAGTCTGAAAGGGGGGAGGCAGACAACAAAACAAAACAAATAGACAGGTGTCAATAGCATAGACGTTTATTTATTTATTGTTTATTATTATAGTGCACTCTCCCAAGCACTTAGTACAGTGCTGTGCACACAGTTAGCGCTCGATACAAGCAATTGAATGAATGAATGAATGAAAGATACACAATTTAGTGGGTATGGCGTGATTACAATATTCTATGTCCCTGGTTTAAAGTATGCGATGCGATGTTAAATATCTTCCTGCCTCCTAGCCACAAGAAGGCTGACAATGTATGTTCTCCATAAACCAATCAATGATGTTTATTGAGCATCTCTTGAGGCACTGTACTAAATATATGGGAGAGTACAGCAGCAGCAAGGCATACATTTCTGGCCTTCAAGGAGCTTACAATTTAATGGGGGTGGGAGACAGACAAAAATTACTTGGATAGCGAATGCAGAAGACCAAAGATAAAACAGGAAGCAGTACATCAGGACAAAATAGCTGAACAAATAACTTGTGGCTCAGTGGAAAGAGCACGGGCTTTGGAGTCAGAGGTCTGGGGTTCAAATCCCGGCTCCACCACTTGTCAGCTGTGTGACTTTGGGCAAGTCACTTAACTTCTCTATGCCTCAGTTCCCTCATCTGTAAAATGGGGATTAAGACTGTGAGCCCCACGTGGGACAACCTGTGTCCCCCAGCGCTTAGAACGGTGCTTTGCACATAGTAAGCGCTTAACAAATACCATCATTATTATTATTATTATTATAACTGAATGAACTGACATCTCCGCATGTGCGTATTTATCTGTAGAGTGTTCCAAAATCAAACAGAAATATTTTTGTATTGAGAATAGGAATAAAGTATCCAAGTGCTAAGGCTGGTTGTTGGGCTGAAGTGATGGGAATATTTCTGGAGCAGGTGGGATTTTTTTTAAAAAAAGGTTGGAAGATGGGGAGTGTTTTTGATCCAGCAGCTTTGGAGCGAGATGGAGGGAAGAAGCAGTGTGGCCTAGTGGAAAGAGCAAGGGCTCTAACGTCAGCTCTGACACTTGTCTGCTGTATGACTTTGGGCAAGTCACTTCAATTTTCTGCACCTATTCTCTTTCTCCTCTTAGACTCTGTGAACGCTGTGTCTCATTATGTCTCATTTTATTGTCTTGCATCTACCCCACTGTTTATTTAACATACAGCACAATCATTTTTGTTAATATGAGTAAAAACAATACACATATAGCACAAAACAATTCACATATAGCATAATCACTGTTGTTATTGTAAGCAACCACAACAGTCGCAATAACAATTATAATAATATTTAAAGAAGCTTCCGGCTGAATGAGGAGACAAAGTAATTGATTGACCCGGGAAAAGGTTTACTTAACACATAGCACCATCACTGTTGTTTAAGTAACCACAACAAACTAACAATAATAATAATATTTAAAGAAGTTCTAGGCTCAGCGAGGAGACAAAGTAATTGATTGACCCAGGAAAAGGTTTACTTAACACATAGCACCATCACTGTTGTTAGTATAAGTAACCACAACAAACACAATAACAATAATAATAATATTTAAAGAAGTTCTAGGCTGTGAGGAGACAAAGTAATTGATTGACCCAAGAAAAGGTTTACTTAACACATAGCACAATCACTGTTGTTTGTATAAGTAACCACAACAAACACACTAACAATAATAATAATATTTAAAGAAGTTCTAGGCTCAGTGAGGAGACAAAGTAATTGATTGACCCAGGAAAAGGTTTACTTAACACATAGCACCATCACTGTTAGTATAAGTAACCACAACAAACACAGTAACAATAATAATATTTAAAGAAGTTCTAGGCTCAGTGAGGAGACAAAGTAATTGATTGACCCAGGAAAAGGTTTACTTAACACATAGCACCATCACTGTTGTTAGTATAAGTAACCACAACAAACACAATAACAATAATAGTAATATTTAAAGAAGTTCTAGGCTCAGTGAGGAGACAAAGTAATTGATTGACCCAGCCAAGGGTAAACAAACGGAATTTCTAGCTCTGCCGCTTGCCTGTAGGATGAATTTGGGCAAGTGACTAGCCTGTAGCCACTCTAGCCTGTAGTCACTCTAGACTGTAAACTTATTTTTCTAGACAATAAGCTCATTATAGGAAGGGACTGTGTCTGCTGATTCCGTTCTTTTACATTTTCTGTAGTCACTCTAGACTGTAAACTTATTTTTCTAGACTATAAACTCATTATGGGAAGGGACTGTGTCTGCTGATTCTGTTCTTTTAATTTTCTCAAGAGCTTAGTACAGTGGTGATGTGTCATATTAAGCACTTAGTACAGTGGTGTCATATTTGTTAAGCACTCAGTACAGTGGTGGTGTGTGGTATTAAGGGCTACTATGTGCCAGGCACAGTTCTAAGCCCTTGGGAGAGATACAAGGTGATCAGCTTGGACTCAGTCCTTGTCCAAATGGGGAATTGCAACTTTCACCCCCTTGAGAAGCAGCACGGGTTAGTGGAAAGAGCATGGGCTTGGGTGCTCAATAAATACGATTGAATGAATGAATGAATGAATGAGTCAGAGGACCTGGGTTCTAATTCCACTCCGCCACTTGTCTGCTGTATGAGCCACTTGACTTCTCTGGGCTTCAGATCTCTCATCTGTAAAATGGGGATGAAGACTGTGAGCCCCACGTGGGACAACCTGATTACCTTGTATCCCCCCAGCGCTTAGAACAGTGCTTGGTACAAAGTAAGCGCTTAACAGATACCTGATATATATATATATTCCTCATATGTATATATGTTTGTATGCATTTATTACTCTATTGATTTATTTTACTTGTACATATTTATTCTATTTATTTTATTTTGTTAATATGTTTTGTTTTGTTCTCTGTGTCCCCCTTCTAGACTCTGAGCCCACTGTTGGGTAGGGACCATCTCTAGATGTTGCCAACTTGTACTTCCCAAGCGCTTAGTCCAGTGCTCTGCACACAGTAAGCGCTCAATAAATACGACTGAATGAATGAACAATGCTTTGCACATAGTAAGCGCTTAACAAATATCAACATTATCAGAGAAGCAGCGTGGCTCAGTGGAAAGAGCCCGGGCTTTGGAGTCAGAGGTCATGGGTTCAAATCCCGACTCTGCCAACTGTCAGCTGCGTCACTTTGGGCAAGCCACTTCATTTCTCTGGGCCTCAGTCACCTCATCTGGAAAATGGGGATGAAGACTGTGAGCCCCCCGTGGGACAACCGGGTCACTTTGTAACCTCTCAATCAATCAATCAATCATATTTATTGAGCGCTTACTGTGTACAGAGCACTGTACTAAGCGCTTGGGAAGTACAAGTTGGCAACATCTAGACGGTCCCTACCCAACAGTGGGTTCACAGTCTAAAAGGGGAGACAGAGAACAAAACCAAACATACTAACAAAATAAAATAAATAGAATAGATATGTACAATTAAAATAAATAGAGTAATAAATATGTACAAACATATATGCATATATATATGTGTATGTATATATATATATACAGGTGCTGTGGGGAAGGGAAGGAGGTAAGATGGGGCGCTTAGAACAGTGCTTTGCACATAGTAAGCGCTTAATAAATGCCATTATTATTTATTTATTTATTTATTATTATTATCATTACTATTATTATCATTGTACTGTCCCACAGGCAGCAGGTGGGCGCTCAGCAAATAGGACTGAGTGAATGATTTTAGGGGTAGAGACGTGGCGGCCCGTCGTGAGGGGGCCGGCCGGCCCGCCTCCGCCCAGCCAATCCCCGAGCGGCAGCCGGGGCGGCGGTCCAATCAGCGTCCTCCTTCCTGTCCGGCCGGGCCAATCGGCGGCCTCCTTGTTGCAGGGCGCGGGCCCGCCCCTGCTCGCCGACGTGGGGCCAAGGCTGAAGCGGCGTCCTCGGACCGCGATCGGGGTGGCGCTCAGGGGCCTTCTTCTCCTCCTCCTCCATCCCCGCCTTGGGCACTGACGATGGGTGCCCGGGCCTCCGTGCTTCGCCCTCCACCACACCGTCGCCGCCGTCCTTTCGTCTAGCGACTGGTGAGCGGGGCTTGGCGGGGTTGGCCATACTTTGTCCTTGACCTCTGACCCCCGCCGGGTCATTGCCCGCATCACCCGGCCGCCGGGCCGGGAGCGCGCCCCCTGCCGGCTGCCGGGCCGTCAGCGCGCCCCCTAGTGGCCGCCGGGCCGGGAGTGCGCCCCCTAGTGGCCGCCGGGCCGTCAGCGCGCCCCCTAGCGGCCGCCGCCACTCCCCCCCCCCCCCCCCCCCCCCCCCCCCCCCCCGCTGCCCACCCTTCAAAAGAATAAGAATAACAATGATGGCATTTGTTAATAATAATAATGATGGCAATAATAATAATAATAAATATATTAATAATATAATTATAATATATATGCAATATATTATAATTATAATATAATAATACATAATAACAGAAGCAGCGTGGCTCAATGGAAGGAGCCCGGGCTTTGGAGTCAGAGGTCATGGGTTCAAATCCCGGCCCCGCCACTTGTCAGCTGTGGGACTTTGGGCAAGTCACTTCTCTGGGCCTCAGTTCCCTCATCTGTAAAATGGGGATGAAGACTGTGGGCCCCACGTGGGACAACCTGATCACCTTGTATCCCCCCCGACTTGACACCTGTCTACATGTTCTGTTGTCTGTCTCCCCCTTCTAGACCATGAGTCTGTTGTTGGGTAGGGTCTGTCTCTATATGTTGCCAACTTGTACTTCCCAAGCGCTTAGTACAGTGCTCTGCACACAGTAAGCGCTCAATAAATGCGATTGAATGAATGAATGAATACCCCAAGATCCCACAACAGGCAAGTGGCAGACCTGGCACTAATCAGCCAATTAATCAGTGATATTTGTTGGGCGCTTACTGTGTGCAGAGGACTGTACTAAGCCCTTAGGAGGTTAGAACCCAGGTACTAAGCACTTGGGAGAGAAGCAGCGTGGCTCAGTGGAAAGAGCACGGGCTTTGGAGTCAGAGGTCATGGGTTCAAATCCCGGCCCCACCACTTTTGAGCTGTGGGACTTTGGGTAAGTCACTTCACTTCTCTGGGCCTCAGTTCCCCCATCTGTAAAATGGGGATGAAGACTGGGAGCCCCCCGTGGGACAATCTGATCACCTTGTATCTCCCCCAGCGCATAGAACAGTGCTTTGCACATAGTAAGCGCTTAAATGCCATCATCATCATCATCAATAATAATAATGGCATCTATTAATAATAATAATGATAGCATTTATTAAGCACTTACTATGTGCAAAGAACTGTTCTAAGCACTGGGGAGGTTATAAGGTGATCAGGTTGTCCCACGGGGGGCTCACAGTCTTAATCCCCATTTTGCAGACGAGGTCACTGAGGCCCAGAGAAGTGAAGTGACTTGCCCAAAGTCACGCAGCTGGCAATTGGTGGAGCCGGGATTAGAACCCATGACCTCTGACTCCAAAGCCCGTGCTCTTTCCACTGAGCCACGCTGCTTCTCTAAGCGCTTACTATGCGCAAAGCCCTGTTCTAAGCGCTGGGGAGGTCACAGGGTGATCAAGTTGTCCCACGGTGGGGCTCACAGTCTTCATCCCCGTTTAACAGATGAGGGAACTGAGGCCCAGAGAAGTGGAGTGACTCGCCCAAAGTCACCCAGCTGACAAGTGGCAGAGCCGGGATTTGAACCCACGACTTTGGACTCCAAAGTCCAGGACCTTTCCACCGAGCCATGCTGCTTCTTAATGAGGCAGTACCACAGGGGTTCACAGTCTTATTATTATTATTATTCATCCCCATTTTACAGATGACATCTGTATATGTATATGAATACTGATAGGCGCTTACTATGTGCCAAGCACTGTTCTCAGCACTGGGGTAGATCCAATAATAATAACGATGGCATTTGTTAAGCGCTTACTATGTGCCAAGCACTGCCCTAAGCGTTGGGGTGATACAAGGTAATCAGGTTGTCCCACGAGGGGCCCACAGTCTTCACCCCCATTTTACAGTTGAGGGAGCTGAGGCTCAGAGAAGTTAAGTGACTTGCCCAAGGTCACACAGCGGACGTGTGGCGGAGTCGGGATTAGAACCCGTGACCTCCGACTCCCAAGCCCGGGCTCTTTCCACTGAGCCACGCTGCTCCTCTGTAAACTAGGAAGAGGGAAAACAAAGTCCAAGGTAATGAGGTTGCGCCACGTGGGGCTCACAGTCTTATTATTATTCATCCCCGTTTTACAGGTGACATCTATATATGTGAATAATGATATTTGTTAAGCGCTTACTATGTGCCAAGCGCTTAGTACAGTGCTCTGCACACAGTAAGCGCTCAATAAATATGAATGAATGAATGAATGTGCCAAGCACTGGTCTAAGCGCTGGGATAGATCCAAGGTTTTGAAGCTGCGCCACGTGGGGCTCACAGTCTCATTATTATTATTAATTATCCGCATTATATATATATATATATATATATATATATATATATATATATCCATAGATATATGTGAACAGTGATATTTGTTAAGCGCTTCCTATGTGCCAAGCACTGTTCTAAGCACTGGAGGTAGGTTCAAGGTAATAGTTTTGCCCTGCATGGGGCTCCAAGTCTTCACCCCCATTTTACAGATGAGATAACCGAGGCCCAGAGAAGTGAAGTCACTTGCCGAAGGTCACACAGCAGACAAGTGGCGGAGCCAGGATTAGAACCCACGACCCAAGCCCACTCCGCCATCCAACCCTGGAGAATAATAACATCTGTTCATTCTGCTGTATTTACTGAGCGCTGACGGTGCAAAGCACTGTGTACTAAGCGTTTTAGTGCTGTATTGTAATAATAGTAATAATATTAGCGTTTGTTAAGCCCTTTCTATGTGCCAAGCAACAAGAACAACTGTTCTAGACGCTGGGGTAGTTACAAGGTGATCAGGTTGTCCCACGCGGGGCTCACAGTCTTCATCCCCATTTTACAGATGAGGTAACTGAGGCCCAGAGAAGTGAAGTGACTTGCCCGGGGTCACACAGCAGACAAGCGGCGGAGCTGGGATTAGAACCCACGCTCTTGCAACTACCTTCCCAAGCGCTTAGTATAGTGCCGTGCCCCCAGTCAGTGCTCAGTAAATACAGTTGAATGAATTGAAGTGCCCTGCCCACAGTCGGTGCTCAATAAATACGGTTGAATGAATTGAATGACTGGGTGAATGAATGACAATACAAGTGTTTAATAATAATAATAATAATGATGGCATTTATTAAGTGCTTACTATGTACAAAGCACTGTTCTGAGCGCTGGGGAGGTTACAAGGTGATCAGGTTGTCCCATGTGGGGCTCACAGTCTTAACCCCCGTTTTACAGATGAGGTAAGTGAGGCCCAGAGAAGTTAAGTGACTTGCCCAGGGTCACACAGCATACAAGCGGCAGAGCTGGGATTAGAACCCACGCTCTTGCAACTACCTTCCCAAGCGCTTAGTATAGTGCCGTGCCCCCAGTCAGTGCTCAGTAAATACAGTTGAATGAATTGAAGTGCCCTGCCCCCAGTCAGTGCTCAATAAATACGGTTGAATGAATTGAATGACTGGGTGAATGAATGACAATACAAGTGTTTAATAATAATAATAATAATGATGGCATTTATTAAACGCTTACTATGTACAAAGCACTGTTCTAAGCGCTGGGGAAGTTACAAGGTGATCAGGTTGTCCCATGTGGGGCTCACAGTCTTAACCCCCGTTTTACAGATGAGGTAAGTGAGGCCCAGAGAAGTTAAGCGACTTGCCCAAGATCGCGCAGCAGACGTGGTGGAGTCGGGATTCGAACCCGTGACCTCCGACTCCAAAGCCCGGGCTCTTTCCACTGAGCCACGCTGCTTCTGGGGAGAGGCGGGCACTCTAAGGGCGTCTAGTCCAGTCCCTTGCCTCCGGGTTACGCCGTGCCTTGCCAGCCGGGCACGGATAGTCGCGGGCCCCGTTCTCCGGTAGGTCAGGTAGGTTTTGCCGGACACGTAAGTGGGATAAGAAAACGATGGACAGCTGCGAGGGAGGGCGGGACCCGGGGATGGGGAACCCCAAAACATCTTCTAGACTGTGAGCCCACTGTTGGGTAGGGACTGTCTCTATATGTTGCCAACTTGTCCTTCCCAAGCGCTTAGTCCAGTGCTCTGCACACAGTAAGCGCTCAATAAATACGATTGATGATGATGATCTTTTCCTTGGGAACTTGGAGCAGAGCTTGCCCCCTGAATGACCAGCCCCAGTTTGTGCCAACGGCTTTGCAGGGCACCCTTAATAATAATAATAATGGCATTTATTAAGCGCTTACTATGTGCAAAGCACTGTTCTAAGCGCTGGTAATAATAATAATGGCATTTATTAAGCGCTTACTACGTGCACAGCACTGTTCTAAGCGCTGGGGAGTTTTTACAAGGTGATCAGGTTGTCCCACGTGGGGCTGACGGTAATCATCCCCATTTTACAGGTGAGGCAGCTGAGGCTCAGAGAGGTGAAGTGACTTGCCCAAGGTCGCACAGCAGACGTGGTGGAGCCGGAATTCGAACCCATGGCCTCTGACTCCAGAGCTCGTGCTCTTTCCACTGAGCCACGCTGCTTCGCTACTGAACCACGCTTCATTGGGGACTTAGCGCTCAATAAATACGATTGATGATGATGATGATGATGACTTCTCCTGACTCCCCGAGAGCTTGTCAAAAATTTCCACGGAGAGGTCATACTATCAGAATCTGAAATTTTTGTTGGTAAAAGGTCTTTCGGGGCGCTGCAAAGATCTTAGCGGTGCATTAGCAGTGTATTAGACTGTGTATTAGACTTTTAGACTGCGAGCCCACTGTTGGGTAGGGACTGTCTCTATCTGTTGCCAATTTGTACTTCCCAAGCGCTTAGTACAGTGCTCTGCACACAGTAAGCGCTCAATAAATACTATTGATGATATAATGGGCATAATTAATAATAATAATAAAAATAAGTCACTTCACTTCCCTGTGCCTCAGTTTCCTCGTCTGTAAAATGGGGACTAAAACTGAGCCCCGTGTGGAACAGGTACTGTGCCCTACCTCATCCTGAATCTCTCCATCCCAGCGCTTAATACAGTGCTTGTCCCACAGTAAGAGCTCAACAAGCATTATTATTATTATTATTTTTAGTTTAGTGCTTGGCACATAATGAGATAATAATAATAATAATAATGATGATGATGGTATTTGTGAAGCGCTTATTATGTGCCGAGCACTGTTCTAAGCACTGGCGTGGATACAAGGTTAACGGGTTGTCCCACGTGGAGCTCACAGTCTTCATCCC
Source organism: Tachyglossus aculeatus (assembly GCF_015852505.1). Classification (NCBI taxonomy): domain Eukaryota; kingdom Metazoa; phylum Chordata; class Mammalia; order Monotremata; family Tachyglossidae; genus Tachyglossus; species Tachyglossus aculeatus. Next base: position 29,823,355 of record NC_052084.1, on the reverse strand, counting down.
CGTTTTACAGATGTGGTAACCGAGACCCAGAGAAGTTAAGTGACTTGGCCAAAGTCACACCGCTGACTATTCTATTTATTTTATTTTGTTAATATGTTTTGTTGTCTGTCTCCCCCTTCTAGACTGTGAGCCCGTTGTTGGGTAGGGACCGTCTCTATACGTTGCCAACTTGTACTTCCGAAGCGCTTAGTACAGTGCTCTGCACACAGTAAGCGCTCAATAAATACGATTGAATGAATGAATAGTGGCGGAGCCGGAATTCGAACCCATGACCTCTGACTCCCAAGCCGCTAAGCCACACTGCTCAACAGTACCTAAAAAAAATATTTTATGAAGCATTTATTTAGAATGCAAGAAATGTACTGATGGTTGTTTTAGCTCAAAACAGTGTTGGCGTTTGAAGCACCTTAATAATTTTTACTTTCCAAATGCAGCAAGAGAATGGCTTTCATTCTTTTTTTTTTTTTTAATAAGCCCTTTGTCCTGGCAAAGTTTATTTTCAATTACGCATTCCCCCAGCAGCCCGGTGTGGGGGTGAGGTCTAGGAAAGCGCTCACTGCTGGCAAAGCCTTAGGAGCTTAAGGACTCTGTCCCTTTCATCACCTAGGTGAAATTCCGAAAGGTCGGGATTGAAAAGGTATCCTAAGCCGGTTAGTTATAAATGCTGTTCGAATTTACAAGGAAAGGCTATAGTAGCTGTTTAAAATTTGTGGTTTAAGGTTCCAGGTTCCTAACACTCCACCCCGGGCAGCACAACTGACTTGAAATATTTATTTATTTTACTTGTACATATCTATTCTATTTATTTTAGTTTGTTAGTATGTTTGGTTTTGTTCTCTGTCTCCCCCTTTTAGACTGTGAGCCCACTGTTGGGTAGGGACCGTCTCTATATGTTGCCAACTTGTACAGTGCTCTGCACACAGTTAAGCGCTCAATAAATACGACTGATGATGAAATGGCAGGTGTCGTTCTTCACGATCACCGAAAGTGGTGGTTCCCCCAAATAAAAACCGTGGTTCAAAAAGAGGTCTGAGGAATATTAAGAATGGATCCTCAGGGTGAAGGTAGAAGAGGCCTTGATTGCCTGGGGGAGCCTTTGCTCTTCGATTCCAAGACGTTCTCCAAAATAGACCGGTTGTCGAACAAGTTTTGGGGTCAGGGTTACCCCTCCGGGGTTTTAAAAATAATAATAATAATAATAATGCTTGTTAAGCTCTTACTGTGGGACAAGCACTGTATTAAGCGCTGGGATGGAGAGATTCAGGATGAGGTAGGGCACAGTACCTGTTCCACACGGGGCTCAGTTTTAGTCCCCATTTTACAGATGAGGAAACTGAGGCACAGGGAAGTGGAGTGACTTGCACAAGGTCACCAGCAGCCAAGTGAAGTGACGTGTGGAACAGGTACTGTGCCCTACCTCATCCCGAGTCTCTCCATCCCAGCGCTTAATACAGTGCTTGTCCCACAGTAAGAGCTTAACAAGCATTATTATTATTTTAAAATTTACTAGTGGTCATGCCCACTCGCAACTCAGCATGGTGATGATGATGATGATGGCATTTATTAAGCGCTTACTATATGCAAAGCACTGCTGTAAGTGCTGGGGAGGTGACAAGGTGATCAGGTTGTCCCACGGGGGGCTCACAGTCTTCATCCCCATTTTATAGATGAGGGAACTGAGGCCCAGAGAAGTGAAGGGACTTGCCCAACGTCACACAGCTGACAAGTGGCGGAACCGGGATTTTAACCCATGACCTCTGACTCAATCAATCAATCAGTCGTATTTATTGAGTGCTTACTGTGTGCAGAGCACTGTACTAAGCGCTTGGGGACTCCAAAGCCCGTGCTCTTTCCACTGAGCCACGGTGCGGAAGGGGGAAGGAGGCAGGGGTCAAAATAATAATAATAATGATGGTATTTGTTAAATGCTTACTATGTGCCAAGCACTGTTCTAAGCGCTAGGGTAGTTACAGGGTAATCAAGTTGTCCCACTTGGGGCTCACAGTCTGAATCCCCATTTTGCAGATGAAGTAACTGAGGCGCAGAGAAGTTAAGCGACATGCCCAAGGTCACACAGCAGACAAGTGGCAGAGCTGGGATTGGAACCCACATCCTCTGACTCACGAACCCGTGCTGTTTCCCAAGCGCTTAGTACAGTGCTCTGCACACAGTAAGCGCTCAATAAATACGATTGATGATGATGATGATGATGTTTCCTCTAACCCACGCTGCTTCTCTATGGGGAGGACCCTAAAAGAGAGGAGGTTAGAGCTCTTTGAAACTCCTGCAGGGACACTTATTCTTTATTATAGGTCACTAGTAATGAAAAACTAGTTAAAGCTTTTGGGGGGCCAGTTCATCTGGGACAGAATACTTCTGAACGTCATTCATTCATTCAGTTGTATTTATTGAGCGCTCACTGCGTGCAAAGCACTGTACTAAGCACTTGAATGTCCTGACTCGGTTACCCAACTTACTCCCCCGGTGCTCTTCAATTTGCTAGGTTGCTTTGGTTTGGGTGAAACAGACAGAACTTTGAAAACGCGCACTCTTAGAGGCTCCTGCTGAATTCGCACTCATGTCCCGGAGTGGCTCCAGCCCCGGCTTAGTACAGTGCTCTGCACACGGCATGCGTTCAATCACTGCTATTGACCGATTGATCGATTGATCGGGTTTAGCTTGGCCATCGGAAGGACGGCGACTAATAGGCCATATACACCAAACCACCACACTCCCTAATTAAGGTCACATCTGGCGGTAGGTTGGAGAATTTGAACAGAGGGAGTTGGCTAATAATAATAATAATAATAATAATAATTGTGGTATTTAAGTGCTACTATGTGCCAGGCACTGAACTAAGCGCTGGGGTAGTTACAAGATAATCAGGAGTCAGAGGATCTAGGTTCTAATACCGGCTCCGTCACTTGGCTGCTGGGTGACCTTGTGCAAGTCACTTCACTTCCCTGTGCCTCAGTTTCCTTATCTGTAAAATGGGGACTAAAACTGAGCCCCGTGTGGAACAGGTACTGAATCCTGAATCTCTCCATCCCAGCGCTTAATACAGTGCTTGTCCCACAGTAAGAGCTTAACAAGCATTATTATTATTATTTTAAAAAAGCAACTTCTGGCCAGAGCAGAGTTCTACTTTCAATCAATCAATCGTATTTATTGAGCGCTTACTGTGTGCAGAGCACTGTACTAAGTGCTTCAAGGTCTCAAGGATCTTTTTAACCCCATGGGTTTGGGCTGGGCCCTGTAGGCTTTCAAATACGGATTTGTACATTTATACATTACGGGACTGACGTCTTAAATAGTGGGTTGTTTGATGAGGAAAAGAGGTAAATCAATAAGGAAGTTGGAGGCACACAGATGGTTTTAGTTCTTCAAATATTGCATCAGAAGTATTTCATTGTGACGTGTTACCTACCGCGCCCTTGCCGTGAGAACAAAATCATACCAAGAGGCAGCTGGAAAATTTTAAAAGCAGGATTGAGTTTTACCTGCCTGGGACGGTGAAGTTTGGGATTTCTTGAAGTAGGGGGAATGGATTGTGTGGTATTTCCCGTCTTGTGAGTCAGTGACTGATATTTATCAGAAGCATTCATTTATGCCAGAATTCTAGAGTAATTTTAAGCATTATATTTGGTAACTTGCCTTGCATTTGCATGGCTTATGGTGGGCAGGGTAGCATTTGCATTACTTGTGGTGGGCTGGGTAGCTTCAAGTGCCTAAAAACTATAAAAGACTGAAGACTTCATATTGTTTAATGTGTAGGGGGCATTAGGCTCTTCTGTGGACCGTAGCATCATTTTCAAAGATTCCTTGTCTTTGACTTGCTGGATAATAAGCAAAATCTAGGGTACCTTCTGAAAAGGTAACAAATGTTCTGTATTTTTATCATTGCGAGATTAAGGCTGAATTGTGACTTTTCGCAGATTAATTTTTTCCCTGCAATGAAGCACATTTTTTGGGTGCTCAAATCTGTCAGTTACAGCTCCCCCCACCTTCAAAACTCTCCAAAAATTCCACCGCCTTCAAGGAGGTTTTCTGGTGAATTCTGAATACCTGTCCTAGTGAATAGAGTCCAGGCCTAGGAGTCTGAAGGACCTGGTTTCTAATCCCAGCTCCGCCACTAGTCTGCTGTTTGATTTAGGGCAAGTCACTTAACTTCTCTGTGCCTCGGTTTCTTCGTTCTGTAAAATGGGGATGTAGGGTGCACAGTCTATGTAGGACAAGGGACTGTGTCCAACCTGAGTAACTTGTTTTTACCCCAGCACTTAGCACGGTGCTTGACACATAATTAACAAATTCCATTGAAAAAAAGAACAAGAAAACCCTCATATAATCGCTAGCACCTAGGTGTACTTACACCTAATTTATATATGCGTATTCAGTTATACATCTAATAATTATATAGCTATCATATTAATCTACTAGGGCTCAGCCAGTTATAATAATAATGATAATGATGGTATTTGTTAAGCGCTTACTATGGGCCAAGCACCGTTCTAAGCACTGGGACAGATACAAGGTAATCAGGTTGTCCCACATGGGGCTCTCAGTCTTAATCCCCATTTTCTAGATGAGGTAACTGAGGCGCAGAGAAGTTTAGTGGTATTCCCAAAGTCACACAGCTGACAACTGGCGGAGCCGGGATTAGAATCCACGACCTCTGACTCCCAAGCCCGTGCTCTTTCCACTAAACCACACTGTTTCTCAGTTATATCTTTGCTCGTCCTCCTACTCACATTATTTGTAAATAATTTAGGTCTGCCTGTTTCCTCCATTAGATTGCAAACCTCTGGGGTCAGGAACTGTGCCTTTTCCTCTGGTTTACTCTCCCAAAGCACATGGTACAGTGCTGGGAACGCTGTAATCGCTCAGTACAAGCCACCGATCGGTTGATGGTCCGTATTTCCTGAGGAGAAGAAACACTCTTCATCGGGACATTCCAACATTTGTTAATGCAACCCTGGAAGTCAGAGGGCTAGGAGGTACCTGTGCCTGGAAAAATCAGCCCATCCACTCTTAAACTATTTCAGATCAGTTCTAGAAGCTTTTCCTTTTGTTCCGTCCTCAGCCAATCTAATTTGTGCGTAATATTCGGGCTGACGATCTTAACGTTCGGCATCAGTGAAAGCTGTATCTTGGCTTTGGGCTTCTAATGTGTCCGATTCATTTTTTATTTTGTGTCTTGTCTCCTAGGTCTCCCTCGCAATTATGGATATTTGAAAGGGTCCCACAGTGTGGAGGGGGAGCCCTCCCTCCCCCTCTCCTTGGTGCTTGACTGCTGGAATTACTAACGGACATTGGAAGAGCTTTTTTTAAGAAATAGAAAAACTGAAAAAAAAATACATTTGATATGAACTTTGTAGATATTTCTAAATATTTTTTTGGCTGAAGCGCCCAATGAATTGTACAGAGATTAATAGTTTTTGTACCATTGCCAGGGGGATTTGAATTTGCATACAGGGAAGACTATTCATTCCCAGCGTAGTTTAGCCTAAATAATACCATAGTGCCCCGGCTTTAGACCAGTTTGAACTGGCTGCTCTTCTGAAGAAGCGAGCACCGCGTAAGAAGGATTAGGATGAGTTCTCCCTTGCCCGACTGTACTCCGAAGTGTCGCTCCACAAAGCATGCAGTGGACATCCTGTCTGTAGTGACCCGAGGGAGCGAAGGGCAGATTAAGGCTTTTCTCTCCACTTACTGTTACAATGCAGCGACCATCAGGGATACCTTTGGTAGGAATGTCCTCCACCTTGCTTCCTCGTGTGGTAAGAAAGGAGTGTTAGATTGGGTGGCAGACACCAAAGGAGTGGATCTTTCCGCAAAGGACAAAGAATCAGGATGGACCGCTCTCCACCGAAGCATCTTCTATGGACACATTGATTGCGTTTGGTCTCTCTTGAAGGTAAGGGTCCAATTTTGATTTGTGGATTAAGCTCGTTTTATTGATTTTTAGTTTTTGTTTGGATTGTAGCTTTCGTGTCATTTGTAATTAGGTGTACTGACCACTTGAAGGCTTCCATTCTTGTTTTTCCTGGTCTAAACGACTTCATCGCGTACTTGTTTACTGAATTCTTGAATCAGGCGGCCACTAAAAGAATAACATACTGAATTGGGCTAGCATGCTGTTTGGGGTTAGCCTTGGAACATTAGACAATTTAAGAAAGTTGCCTTTCTTAAATTGGACTTTAAACATCACCGTTTCTGTGCAACTTCCAAACCATTAAGCGGTTGGGCGTTATCTGAGGGCTGTGAAGTAAAGGGAAACATTTCAGAGGGAATAAATCAAAAGTCCTGATTCTGTTTTGGGGGAAATCCCTCTGCCATTTGATACGTGAATGGAGGTAATGTTGGGTTGCTGCCGTATTGAACTTTGTTGTAGACTTCCTGGGTTGTTGACTGTTTTCGTACATTTGCAGTGTACCTCCCCCTTCCATAGCATGTTTTTTCACTTCACGTTTTGGGTAGCGGTACTGTTGGGCAATTAGGGGACTGTTCTGAGAATGAGAACCCACTTGGGTTTGGTGCACCATGTTATTGGAAAAAAACTGAGTATGCACACAGTGACGGGAGCGGATGAGTACCTCAGAGTGAGTTGTCCTTAAATGCCAGTTTTTGCAAGAATGCAACCTTTGTATTCTAGGAGAACTGGATCCATTGTTCTGTAGAAACACTCCTCAGCTGTTTCCTGTAAATCCATCCGGAGAAGCCTTTAGATTTTTCATACTCCCTTCTGCAAGAGACCTGGAGTTTTTTTGGCGTGCTTTTTTGGGGAAGGTAGATTTTTAAGGATTCCTGAAAGTTTTTTTCATCTCCTTAAGGGTCCAGTGTATGCAACCATAAATGACCTTACTTTTCTAGAATCCATGAACTAAATTAATCCAGTTACTTGAGTTCAGCATCTTCATTCAACAGTAATCTCAGTGGGCTCAATTCTCCCAGCGCCTGATTCATCTGCCCCACTAAGGCATTGCTGCAGTGCACGGGGGGCAAAACAGTAAAAAGTCATTAAAAAGTCGGAAGGAATTAACGTTCCTCTCAAACGACTGGCTAACTACCAGGGTGTGTCTTTAGGCCCTGGAAGAACTGGGCTCAGTGTGTTCTGTGACGTTTTAATATTAGTTAGCAACAGCTCCCAAAGGAAGGACTTCTGTTGTAGCCTGAGGGATAAGAATATTTGATCAGAAATCATTCTTAGTTCACGAACCTGTTTGAGTGGAGATTTTTTTTTTCTTTTTTTGTACTGATCTGGTTACATTTAGCTATAGTCACTTGCAATATTTTCCCCTTAGTTGTAGTAACAGTATTTATTAAGTACTTTCTGTGTGCAGAGTGCTGTTCAAAGCCCTGGGAGAGAATACCCAGATGCGATTTAGACATGGCCTCTTTTCCCTCGGGGGGACCCCAGTCTGAGAGTAGTAATAACAGTTAAGTTCTCACTGGGCACCATGCCCTGTTGTAAACACTCTGGAAAATGCAACTGAAGCATGAGATGCAATCATTGAGTGGTATTGATTGAGCCTACTCTGTGCAGAGCACTCCACTAAGTGCTCGGGAGAGTACAGTGGAATTAGGAGACCTCATCCCTGTCTTCCAAGAATTTACAGTCTAGCTGGGGAGACGACACTGAAGTAAAGTACAGATCGCTCGCATTCTGTTGGGTGAGCTAGATATAAAATATATACAAGTGAAGTCATCAATCCCCGTAAGGGAAATACTGATTTTTAGCATCTAAAAATCACTGATAGGATACTGTTGGAAAAAAGGCTTCAATTAAGAATAAGACAACAAAGTAGTAAAAACGACCCTTTCAGTTTAGCCAGACGTTTTTGGCACAACTACCCTGACATTCCGATCTTGGAAAAAGATCAATTATTTCATTGAAAATTGGGCTCTAAGTATCAGGGCTTTTGTCAAATTCACTGTCGGTTCTTCAAGAATACAAAGTTAGGATGGATGAACTTATTTTACCTTGTAGACTTCTAAGTTGAAGATGCCAGCTTCAGGATGCATTTACTTGTGTTGGAGATTTTTTTTAATCAATCAGTCATTTGTATTTATTGAGCACTTGTCGTGCAGAGCACTGTACTAAATGCTTGGGAGAGTACAATATAACAGAGTCGGTTGACATGTTTCCTGCCCACAACGAGCTTACAGCCTAGACAGTTTTTCATTATTTTGTTGTCTTTTTTATATGGCTAAAAATATCCTAAAGAGAACTGTTCATTTCATCTCAACCTTTGAGCCAGTTTTTGCTTTTTTGACCCCACTTTGTAAATTTATTTGGAAATGGATAGAATACTCCATAAGAGGATTTATTGAATGTCAAAATTTATTTGAAGCAAGTTGGCTTGGAAATGCAAGACACCTGTAGATTTTGGACTGTTACCTTGTTTTGTGAAAAACTGACGTTGCCATTAGTGATTTAATTTCTTAATTATCTTGGTGTGGACAGCCCGAGTTTCTATATCAGAAAAAATAAAACTTTATCATTTGCACTCTAACCATATTCCTTTGGACTTTTTATCTCTACACTCAGGTAAGCCTCTGCGCTCTGTAATGCATTCTCTGAAACCTTTTAATATTTTTCCTCCTTTCAGCGAGGGGTAAGCTTGTATACACAGGATAGAGAAGGATTGTCAGCTCTGGATCTTATAATGAAGGACCGGCCAGCTCACGTTACATTCAAGAATTCGGGTAAGATGTAAAATCGGGCGTTTCACGTAGATCATGAGTCTCTTTTGGGGGCAGAGACCGGGGCCGATTGGATTATCTTGACTTTGTCTCATCACTTAGCGATAGAGTCTTCCCTCAGGAATGACAGACGGGCCTTGGTCCTGGTACTTCAGAACCGAGAAACCGCAAGGAGGAATTGATTCTCGTGCCAGTGGCTTGCCCAGGGCCGATTGTACTCTCTCGCCTCTGCCAGCCATCGTTGCACGGAGTCACCCAGGAGGTGGGCACGGGGGTAACGCATTACAAAGGGCACGTGCCACCTTGGCCCCCATTGCCCGGCTATGGGCAAAACCAGGACTCTGACCCAGGCATCCTCATTCCCAGAGCAGGGCTCGATGTCCTGGACCAACAACAGGGCTCTAGCGGTTAGCACGGAGTTTAGCACCTGGGAAGTGCTTTATTAGTACCGTAACTATAGCAACACAAAAATATATACGTATATAGGTATCGTAGGTTTCAGTGGATGGCTAGAGTTACTATAGTGGGTTTTTTGGGAGGCAGGGAGAGGGAAATAAACTCACCCTTTAGAAGTGTTGCCAATTACCAGTTATCTGTGAAATTTGTTATCTGTAAAAATATGGGCTGCGTGATGTCATTATTAATGACTAGCAAGAAAGGAAATGGCATAGGTGAATAAAACGCTCCATTTCTTGCAGTTACAATAATGTCTTCGTCGTAATCAATCAATCAATCGTGTTTATTGAGTGCTTACTGTGTGCAGAGCACTGTACTAAGCACTTGGGAAGTACAAGTTGGCAACATGTGTTTGATACACCTGCTGATTATTCTTTGGGGATTTCATTATTAACAGTCTTATTGAATAGTCTTGGCAGCTTCATTGTAGAAGCTGAAGGTAGTTGATTTTTTCTCTTTTTTTTTTCCTGCCTTTTACCAAATTTAAAATACACGCAGTCCCAATGCCCCTATATTAGTCGGCCATCCGAAACCGAGCTAAACTGATACCTTTGTACACAGAGAAACATTACGTGTGAAAATTGAATCTCATTTCAGATCCCACAGATGTCTACACCTGGGGAAATAACGTAAATTTCACTTTGGGTCATGGAAGTCAGCAGAGTAAGCACCATCCTGAATTGGTGGATCTGTTCCCTAGAACTGGAACCTATATCACACAGGTACTTTCGTATGTAATGATGAAAAATGTAGATTTTTCAAAGAGCAGTTCTGTCCAACTGATTTTTTTTTTTTTAATGGATTGGGTTGATGTTCAAATACCGAAGGAATGAGTCTGTTTAATTGCCTAAATAATCCAGTCCTTTTTCTAGGTCTCCTGAGATCTCTCTGGCTTTTCCTGTAAACTAATCAAGGGTTTGTAGTGTGTCATTTTGCAGGGCATGTTGCATAATTACTGGATGATAATGCTTAATTCCTATTAGCAAGTTTCGGGCAAGAGAAGGCAGGGGTGCATTGAGAGGTATGAAAATTAAGGGGCGACGGGCTATGGTTCATTTTCGGAGGAGAAAAGACAATTTGCTTCCCAGAAACAGGGCTGGAAATGACTTTAAAGAAACATCTAGTCTGTTCCCTACTGCCTTAAGTAACGATTACATAGAAATAATCTCAGACCGATTGTGTTGATTGGGCATCTTAAGGGACCCCAGAAGAGGATATTCCCCAGCCGTTTCAATCCAGGGTTTAGAAACTTCCAAACTCATTTTCTCGTGGCCTGAAGTCAGTCTTGATCAGCCTTGTCCAGGTAGAGTAGTAACTTTAACTAAGAAGTTCCCACCCTAACACTGAGGGATGCCTGGGTCTCTCTGGTCTTTTTGTGACTTTTGTGCCTGACACTCAGTGGGTGTTCCTGGAAAAGAGAAGAGTCCACGTTGGGGTGGAGAAGGGGGTGGAAATTTCAAACTTCAGCAAAAATGTTGTAGTAGACCAACTCTGTAGGTCACCCGATGATGATGAAGAAATGAGCAGGAAAAGTTAAAATAGATTGCGGAAGCCGCAACACTAGGGCTGTCATAATAGCGGAAAGCTTCATTTGTCGTTACGTGGATTGACTGAAAAAGTTATCCAAGTGACAAGTGGAGGTGAGGCTTTTGGATAAGTGAAGTGACTTATTTTCTGGAACAATAGTCCCCTGGCCCACAAGGAGAGAACATATTCTGGATTTGATCCTTAGTAGATGATTGGACTTGGAGCAGGAAATGTAAGATGAAGAGCCCTCCTGAAATAGCAACCACCGCATGATTGAATTTGACATTCTTACCGGGGAGGGAAGGCAAATTAAAAAAAAAAAATCACTGAATGAAGTTATTGCTTTTTCAAATAAAGAAACTGAAATGATGGGACACCTAATTAAGCCAAAAGTTAAAAGGAGCAGCTAGTACAAAAATCAGTTTAGAAGAATCCTGGATTCTATTAAAAAGTACCAGATTAGAAATTTAGATAAAATTTAGATAATCTGCCCTAGTGGTGAAGAAGAATCAGCCGCTGGGAGAATTGAGCCCACTGAGATTATTGTTGAATGAATATGCTGAACTCAAGTAATTGATATTAAATTTATCTAAATTTAGATTTAGATAAATCAAAGCCCATAGAAGGTGGATCAGATAGAAACCCAGCAAGGTTTACTGACAAAAAAAAGTCATCTTGAATCAAGTGAGAACATGAAAGTGTATATAGAATGACAGGTCAATCTCAGTCAGTCAGTGGTAGTTATCGAGAGCTTACTGTGTGCAGAGCGCTGCACTAAGCACTTAGGAGAGTACATTACAATGTAGAGTAGGTAGACCTAATCCATGCCCTTAAGGAGCTTACAGTTTAAAGGTCAAATTCAAACAGGTAATGAGGTGGACCTAAAACATATGAAGAGTATCGTACAGGAATGCCAAAACTAGTAGTACAAGAGGCTTCAAATATTTAAGAACTGCGAAGCAGAAAGTTGACCAAGGGTTCAGTGGAGTAACATGATCATGGTGGTGTAAAGATGCACATGGGGATGAAAGAACTGACAGAAGCTCAGCAAATTCTATGGTTTGGCATTTCCTGAGGAAGTTATAATGGAGGTTTCCTTGCCCGAATCATTTTTCAAAGGAAGGCAGATCAAAGGCCCTGGATTGAAGTGCGGTGATGACCCAAAGTGTTTTAGGCCAAATTGATGAACTGGGGTAAACCCACCATGATAACTATAAAGGAATTTGGAGAGGAAATGTTGGAACTCTTAGCAAGAAGGCGTAACCTAGAAACAGGCTGACCAGGATGTGGAAAGTGAGCAGGAAAAGTTAGAAGAGAAGCTGACAGACTAAAGCCCCAGGAATAATAGCAGGCTTCATCAAAACAGGAACTATCAGGAGCACTGGTGAAACTCAGCGGGGACCTGGTAATACAAGTACGTGCCAGTGAGCATGGCCCAGCTCAGATGATTTCAGAGTGAACAGTTTGGGGGGCTTTTGGCTCTGTGGGGACTTCTAGACTGTAAGCCTGTTGTTGAGTAGGGACCGTCTCTATATGTTGCCAACTTGTACTTTCCAAGCGCTTAGTACGGTGCTCTGCACGCAGTAAGCGCTCAATAAATATGATTGAATGAATGAATGGTTGTCTCTCAGGCCTAAGTGAGATTTGGTGCCAACCCATGGTAGTGGTGTAGGGAGGGCCTGAGTTGCAGCGTGCCACGCGTCCAGTCGGCCGCCAGCAGTGCGGTCAGTCCTTGGAGGGAGTTGGCATGGCTGCGGGAAGGGCATGGGTGGGGGCACTCGGGGGTGGGCCTGGAGGGGAAGCTGGCCCGCACTCCTGCTGCCCTTTTTCTGTCCGGCCCCCAGCCCGGTCTGGGCACCTGGGAGGTGCCCCTCGTCCGCACTGGGCTGCAGGGTCAGCTAGAAGCTTGCCGCTGCAGTTGGAAATGCCCATTGCTTCACCCGTCCCTCCTGCCGTCACAGGCTGAGCCTGGCCTTAACCGAATGGCGGGCACCTTTAAATATCTTGTTCCCGCCCCTCTCCCCCTTCCCCTTTCCAGTATGAGTCAGGTTATACTTTCAGCCCCGACGGGAGAATTGGTAGCCTGCCAGGTGCAAGTCCTGTCGATAAGAAGAGGCACAGCAATAACTGGGGATTATAAACTAGCCAATATAAATGAGCCAAGACTACCGAGCCCTGCTCTGCCTCACTTCCGTCCCTGAGCCAAGCGGGGCGTTAAAGCGGCTGCTTCTGGGCAGGAGTTCCAGGCCTTCTCAGTCTCCGTTGGTTTGAGAAACAGTGTGGACCAGTGGATAGAGCAGGGTCCCAGAAGGACCTGGGTTCTAGTTCCGGCTCCACCACTTGTCCCCCGGGTGACCTTGGGCAAGTCGATCTCGTACCTCGATCCCGTCTATCTCGCCGCTGACCTCTTGCCCACATCCTACCTCTGACCCGGAACACTCTCCCTCTTCATATCAAACAGATTAATTGTTCTCCCCCACTTCAAAGCCTTGTTGAAGGCACATCTCCTCCAGGAGGCCTTCCCTGACTAAGCCCTCCTCTTCTCTTCTCCCACTTTCTTCTGCATCGCCCTGATTTGCTCCCCTCATTCATTCCTCCTCCCTTCCCCACAGCGCATATACATATATCTTTAATTTATTTATATAAATTAATGTCCGTCTGCCCCTCTAGACTATCAGTTCATTGTGGTCAGGGAATGTATCTGTTTGTTGTATCGTACTCTCCCAAGGGCTTAGTGCAGTGCTTTGTACACAGTAAGCGCTCAGTAAATACAATCGAATGAGTGAATGAATGAAAAGCCACTTCCCTTCTCTATTACTCTATTTATTTTACCTGTACGTATCTATTCTATTTATTTTATTTTGTTAGTATGTTTGGTTTTGTTCTCTGTCTCCCCCTTTTAGACTGTGAGCCCACTGTTGGGTAGGGACTGTCTTTATATGTTGCCAACTTGTACTTCCCAAGCGCTTAGTACAGTGCTCTGCACACAGTAAGAGCTCAATAAATACAATTGATTGATTGATTGGGCCTCAGTTACCTTGTCTGTAAAATGGGGATTGAGACTGTGCGTTCCTTGAGGAACAGGATGGTGACCGACCTGATTTGCTTGTTTCCACCCAGTGCTTAGTAAGGTGCCTGGCACCTAGTCAGCGCTTAACAAATAGCACGATTATTATTGTCATTACTTGAGGTGGGGCTGTCAGTGAGCTGCAGACAGGTGCTCACTAGATCCTTCTTGGACGTTGGAGCCATGGGCCACGTGAAGCCACCCTCAGTGTTTGTGTGACCATTTTCAGCTCTTCTCCGGGAGCTTTTAGAGACTCTGTAATCAGCGTTCCCTTCCCTTTTTCTTTCCTTGTGATGGCTATGCCTTGAAATGTAATGGATTAGAAGCATTTAGTTAGCGTATCGCTAATGTGATTCTCTCGTTCTCTCGTCTTCCTGCAGGTGGTACTTTGTAAATTTCATTCGGTGTTCCTGTCGCAGAAAGGGCAAGTTTACACCTGCGGTCACGGACAAGGGGGACGCTTAGGCCATGGAGATGAGCAAACCTGCCTGGTATTTGAAGAACAACTTAAATCGAAAATTTAGATCGATACCGAAAAATCTATGCAGGGGTGTTTGTGATGCAAGAATACGGCATCTTTGCCCCCGTACTGTGTTTCAGATTTTCGTTCCCTACAGGGGAGAGGGCAGTGTGTTTTGGAGCTAGCAGATCAGGATTGCATAAGTTTATATCCTTGGTTTAAAGAACCAAATGTCGATACAATTTTTTTACATATAATGCTAATTTATTAAACACTTCCTATGCGCCAACACTGTGTTAAGCCCTGGGGTAGATTCAGTATAAGCAGATTGGATACAGTCCTTGGTCCACAAGAGGCTAGGAGGGAGAACAGGTATCCTCATTTGAAAAATGGGGCCCAGAAATTGAGGCCCAGAGGGTTTAAGTGACTTGTCTAAAGTCACACAGCAGGCAAGTAGAGAAACAGGGGTGACAACCCAGGTCACCTGTCTCCCAGTCCTGTGATGGTACCACTGGGCTGCACTACTTATAATTTTAAATAGAGTGGGTTTGTTTTAAATATGTATTTATGTGAAAAATGCTAACTATACATTTTCCCATTTGAGTCAAGTTGGAGCAGAAAAGCATTATGTGGGACATAGGGCAACACTCAGATTAAAATAAGCTTAAAAACGCTTACAATTTTTTTTAGAGGTTGCTTTCCATCCCCCCTCCTCGCCCACTGCCACCAGGCCGTGTTTACATGAGTCAAGGTGGTTTTCAGCCAAGATCTTTTTCAGGCTCTGTTTGTCATCTCATAGTACCATGAAATCGAGCGGGGGCTCAGAACACAGTTCTTGGGATCTTGTTGCCTTATCGCCCTGAATGGTTCAGTTTGCGTGATTAGCTTTTGGCAGCCAACCCCGGGCCTGAGTCATTTTGGGGGAGCTTTTTGTCCCCTGCTCATTCAGAAGGGTATTGGGAGAAGCTGTAGGTCAGAAACTCTGATGGGACCCCCAAAACGAATCATAGAACTGGAAGGGGTTTGTCTGTTGTGGAAAAAATATAGAAAGAAGTGAAATTAGGGGTCTCCTTCGGTCAGATCTCAGTCTTAGATCTAGTTTCAGCAGACTTTTTCCTGAATGATCTGGGAGAAGCATGCAGGGAAATTTCCGAGTATATAGTGGTCACTCATTTTTTCCGACGGGAATAACCTGCTGGAAGATGTTGCGGAGCTGAGTGAATGGGTAGGAAAGAGGCCGATGAGAGGATGGGGAAGGTAATGTCTCGTAGGTAAACTCATCGTAAATGGGCCCTGAGTGTCGATCGAGGATTAGGAAAAGGTGACATTGCTGACTGTCCCCTCAAATTATCCACCCTTCATGTAGCAACATCCACAAAGGCCAACAAGATCATGCACGTCATTAGGACGGGTATAGAAAATAACAAAAAGCATAGGTTTTCCCCCCTCAGTGAAACCACGAGAGTATATCCAACCCTGGAGTACCACTGCAGTTCGTAGGAAGAATAGAGCAAGCAGCGTGGCTCAGTGGAAAGAGCCCAGGCTTTGGAGTCAGAGGTCATGGGTTCAAATCCCAGCTCTGCCAATTGTCAGCTGTGTGACTTTGGGCAAGTCACTTAGCTTCTCTGTGCCTTAGTTACCTCATCTGTAAAATGGAGATTAAGATTGTGAGCCCCCCGTGGGACAACCTGATCACCTTGTAACCTCCCGAGTGCTTAGAACAGTGCTTTGCACCTAGTAAGCGCTTAATAAATACCACCATTATTATTAGAAAAGGTACAGAACAGGCCAATCAGGGTGACCTGGAAGCAAAAGGTGAGATTGCAAAGGTTAGGAGCTCTTCATTGTGGAGAGAAGAAAGCTGAGAGAGAACCTGATTGAACTTGGTATAGTCGGAAAGCTTGGGGAAAGGTCTGGCAAGCAACAGGCCACGTAGACTTGGTTGATCAGTAGGAAGGGGAGGACACAGGCGGGAGCTGTTTAATAATAATGATGGCATTTGTTAAGTGCTTACTATGTACCAAGCAATTGTGCATCCTTCATTGCCCTCATTTGGGTTCATTGCCCTCATTTGGGTTGGAAACCCTCCCCTATCATGCCTGGACAAACCAGTTCCAAGAGAACATTTCAAGCAGAGAAGCACCGTGGCCTAGTGGATAGAGTACATAATAATAATAATAATAATAATTGGCATTTGTTAAGCGCTTACTATGTGCAAAGCACTGTTCTAAGCGCTGGGGAGGATACAGGGTGATCAGGTTGTCCCACGTGGGGCTCATAGTCTTAATCCCCATTTTACAGATGAGGTAACTGAGGCCCAGAGAAGTTAAGTGACTTGCCCAAGATCACACAGCAGACATGTGGCGGAGCGGGATTCGAACCCATGACCGCTGACTCCAAAGCCCGGGCTCTTTTCACTGAGCCACGCTGCTTCTCTGTGAGGCAGCACAGAGCAGTACATGTGCCTGGGAGTCAGGAGGACCTGGGTTCTAATCTCTGCTCCTCCACTTGTCTGCTGTCTGACCTCGGGCAAGTCACTTCACTCCCACTAGACCATAAGGTGATTATGGGCAGGGAACGTGTCTGCTAATTCTATTGTATTGTACTCTCCCAAGCACTAAGAACAATGCTCTGCGCATTCATTATTTCATTCGATCGTATTTATTGAGCACCTACTGTGTGCAGAGCACCGTATTAAGCGCTTGGGAAGTACAAGTAGGAGAAGCAGCATGGCTCAGTGGAAAGAGCCCGGGCTTTGGAGTCAGAGGTCATGGGTTCAAATCCCGGCTCCGCCAATTGTCAGCTGTGTGACTTTGGGCAAGTTACTTGACTTCTCTGGGCCTTGGTTCACTCATCTGTAAAATGGGGATGAAGACTGTGAGCCCCCTGTGGGACAACCTGATCACCTTGTAACCTCTCCAGCACTTAGAACAGTGCTTTGCACATAGTAAGCGCTTAATAAATGCCATTATTATTATTATTATTGTTATTACAAGTTGGCAACATATAGAGAAGGTCCCTACCCAACAACAGGCTCAAAGTCTACAAGGGGGAGAAAAATATACTTTCACCTCCCCTTCGGGAAATTGAACCCCGGTCTCCCACGTGACAGGCGGGGATACTCACCATTATACTAATGAGGAATTACTAAGTGCTTAGCAAATACCATCAACTGATTGATTCTCTGTGCCTCAGTTACCTCGTCTGTAAAATGGGGATTAAAGCTGTGAATCCCATGTGGGACA
This sequence comes from Tachyglossus aculeatus, assembly GCF_015852505.1. Classification (NCBI taxonomy): domain Eukaryota; kingdom Metazoa; phylum Chordata; class Mammalia; order Monotremata; family Tachyglossidae; genus Tachyglossus; species Tachyglossus aculeatus. The sequence goes on along the minus strand of NC_052084.1, from coordinate 29,805,897 downwards.
TAAACTGTGTCCAACCTAACCTTGTAACTACTCCAGCACTTAGAACAGTGCCTGGCACATAGTAAGCACTTGGCAAATGCCATTTAAAAAAAAAATCTCTTGAAGTCCAGTAGAAACCAAATCTCTCATCCGAATGAACTTCACGCATGAGATGTTTGCTATCATATGAGAGTTGTTACCTGTGTCCCATGTTGTTTTTGAGGGTCAAACCTGAAGGCTTCTTGATTTTCGGTTGCTATATGTATTCTAAGCTAGAGATGCCATTTCCTGTCGATACATTCTTTGTCCCATTTCTTCTATAGGTTCCTCGACTGGTGGATGGGCTTATTGGTCATAATTGCATCCAAGTAGCAGCTGCTAAAGACCACACAGTTGTTTTAACTGAAGAGGGATATGTTTATACATTTGGTCTAAATACTTTTCATCAGTTGGGTATTACCCCACCCCTTCCAAGTTGCAGTTTACCGAGACAGGTATAAGTCTATCATTTTATTTCATTGTCTTAATCAGCAGCAGTAGCAGCATTTAATAAACCCTTACTACTCTTTGCAGGACACTGGAAAATGAAAAAAGCTCCCATCATCAGAAAGTCTCCACTTGACTGATAAACTGACTCATCCATAACTTGAAATTATGCCTTTAAGTGACCTCTTAAGATGTGTTTTCCAGTGTTTTACGTAGTTTAAAAATCCTCAGTGGGGATACTCCTCCATCTTGATTCTAAGACAACCCTCATGATAATTTCTTTGGGTTCGAATCAAGCACATATCTCTGACCAACCAAGGAGAATTCAGATGATCACGAACACTGAGGAAATCATCAAGTAGATTTGTAATTCCAACTCTCGGTATGACTGCCTCTGTCCGTCATTTGCACGGCAGCTACCTAGGGTGGGGTTGCTAGGTCTGGGTTAAATGGAGGTACATTTCCTGGCATATTTTCTTAACAAAACTTGATTGAATTCCAATTTATAGTATGACTACAGAGCTTGACGTGCACAAGAAAAGAAATAGCAAATTTGGGTTTATAAAAAGGGATCCAACTAAAACTTGGTCAGTGCAATACTTTGGCCCCTTTGTTACAGATATTGTGAGCCATTTCAGTAACTCATTAATTGAAAGCCTTTCTTCATTTCCAAAAAGTTAGATGAACGTATGCTTCTCTCTCCCCACAGGTTCAGGCAAAAAATCTGAAAGGGAGAACAATATTTGGGGTGGCGGCAGGCAGGTTCCATACAGTGCTCTGGACTAAAGAAGCTGTCTACACCATGGGACTAAATGGTGGGCAACTAGGTGAGAGACCTTTAAAAACTCCATCTGCAGTGTAAATACAACAAATCTATAAAATCTAAGCTTCGTAAAGATTTGTATGCTGTGGAATAGGGAAGACGGATACATTCTCCTTTGCTTCCATAAGGGCGTCTGTATAATTTCATCCAATGAAATGATTTTGGATTGTTGGTAATCTAATCTAGACTGCCCACCATCTTCCATAGAGTTGACGTTTTCTCTCCGAGTAGGGGTGGGAGACAGACTTCTCCGTCTATTTTGCCGGTAAAATTAGATTGGGAGGGAACTGTCTGCTTCCAGGGTAGTTGAGCCATGCCAGACCATCAGGTTGGTGTTGATTTCTTTGCTTGAGGTTCAGCCAGAGGTCCTAGGAGTGGTTCATATTCCTCTTGGCTGGAGAAAACCAGGAAGGAATTCCTGGACCTGTCATTGGCCGAGATAGCGTCTCCCTTCAAGAGAGTTAACTCTCGGTCAGTTTTCAAGAAACTTAAGAATCAGTTTTTTGGTCCCTAGAGTCCTAATTCTAATTTTCTTTAAGGGAAGGTGGTAGAGAAACTTGAGAAGCAACCCTGGGTATGTTTAGAGTGTCTTGAGTTCCTTGACTCTTTTTAATCTGGTTTCATTTCTGGGAATAGACCAGAAACAGAGGAGTCTGCTAGATATAGATGAGGTCGTAGATGAGCTAGACTATTAGCTGTTGTTGTCCTGGTTTTGCTCTCTGGCTTTGTTTTGCAGGCTCTCCATTTCTCCCTTTGAGAGTACCCCTAAAATGCTTTTGGATTATTGCATTTTCATTGAAGGAGTTGTCTTTGGTGGTGGGGAGGGGGTACCTCAGGGATTTAGTCTTTCACCCTTCCAATGTCATAAGCTTGGAGGCTCTCTTAGAGGCTTCGGTGTAGCAGGTCTCATTAGTACAGTAGTGGTATTTTGGGGATCTACATTGTATTTTCCTCCAAACCCTATAATACAGTTTCCTCCTTACCCAGGGATTGGCTGTAACAGGAATTTATCCTGTTAATGATCGGGGGAAGCTGTGTGGGAAGCACATCAGGTACACCATACTTAAATGAAGCTGAGGTTCTCATCCTGCACCATTAGAGAAGCAGCGTGGCTCAGTGGAAAGAGCCCAGGCTTTGGAGTCTGAGGTCATGGGTTCGAATCCTGGCTCTGCCACATGTCTGTTGTGTGACCTTGGGCAAGTCACTTAACGTCTCTGAGCCTCATTTACCTCATCTGTAAATGGGGATTGACTGTGAGCCCCACGTGGGACAATCTGATCATGTTATATCCCCCCAGTGCATAGAACAGTGCTTTGCACATAATAAGCGCTTAACAAATGCCATCATTATTATTTTTTTTTTTTTATTAGGTGGGGTGTGGTGGCTGCCAGTTCCCAAATTCACTGTATGGGGGGAATCACTCAGTAGTGTTTACTGAGCACCTGCTGTACGTACAGTGGAGGTGAAAGGGAATCCCTGTCAAACTGCTTACAATCTACTGGAAGTAAAAGCTCAAATGGAAGATCAGAGTCTGTACAAATCACCGCCCGACTGAATTAGCATGTCATGATGCAAACCTTTGTTTTTAATCGACATTTGGGTTTTAATAGAACCCGTAATTTTATATGTGGGAGTGTGTTTACGATTTATAAGTGAGAAGAGATAATCCCCCTGGAAAGTAGACCCAGTCACAGTCGATGAAATGTTTAGGATTTGGGAAACCTTGTACCACTCACAGGATAGTGGACACTGATTGGGTCCTGTTTCTGGCCCACAGGTGGCTTCCAGTCTAGAGGCAAATAACAAGTTAAAGAAGGATAATTCTACGTGTTGCTCAAACATTCTTGCAGGGTATCCGCCAGATCCCAACGGCGAGAAGTATGTGACGACCCCCCGCCCGGTCTCAGCCCTGTGTCATAAGGATGTTACGGTGTCCTTCGTCACCGCAAGTGATGCTGCTACTGTTTGCGTGACAGGAAGGGGAGATATTTACTTGCTGGCATTCTATCAGTGCAAGAAGATGGCTTCAAAGTAGGTAGCTCCGGGTGAACAAAATATCACTTTTTCATTCTTTGAAAGAGCTTTGACACTTTGGAAATGGAAGCATGCCCATCTGCACTGGTTAGGGTCTTATAGAAGCCTAGGACTCCTTTTGGGGGTATCCTCAGCCCTGTGACCCCATTTTTACCTAATGAGGGCTGTTTTCAGCTGCCTCTGCCTGGTGAGTCTGGCCAACAGATGGCTGCCTTAATGGTCATCTGGTGGTATATCTAGACTTTCAATTTAGGTTAATTTCCATTTCTCCACATGGGTTAGGGGTGGATTTTTAGTTATGGAGCACAGGTACTATAGGTGGTGTGTGTTGGCTTGCTGTATTGGGCAGTCATGTCCAATTTCATGGACATGAATTCAATTTTCATGTCTTCCAAGCCTCTTGGGAGGGCGATCAGTTGCCAGTCTGATTGGAGAGTTGCACCTTTTGAGGTCCTCAGAGGAGAGGTTAATATAACTCAGAGTGAAGAGTGAGTTATTTTAGTGTTGAAAGCAAATGTTTCCTTTATTTGCCTGTTAGTTTTTTTTTTTTTTAATTAGCACACAGATTTAGGCAAAATATTAATCTCTCCCCTTTGTTTATTTAGACAGCTAAACCTAAAAAAGGTTCTTGTGTCCGGAGGATATATGGAGTACAAAGTTGATCCTCAACATCTGAAAGAAAACGGGGGTCAAAAAATCTGCGTTCTTGCTCTGGATAAAACTGGACGAGTAAGTTATAAATTTACCGAAGTATATTAACTAGCTTTTCGTTGCACATCGAGTGGAGTGATGGTTACCCTCTGGTATGGTTGAGGTTCCCTGTCCTCTTTGTATTTTGTATTTTGTTGGCTTTAAATTTCTTCCTTGGTATTCAGTAGCTGCAGGGTGATGGTATTGGAAACGGACTAGTCATGAAGTCATCGGGCTAACCCTGTAGTAGGGCTGCATTGCTCAGGTAGTACTGCTCCCTCCCTGTGGATTTTGGCTTAGAAAATGAAGAACCTGAAGCAGATATTTTGGAAATGACTCTTAGAGTTAATGGTGTAGGATTCTAAGGTGGAAAAGGCAATTCATTTTGATCAGGCAGTCCCCAGTTCCTCCCCCGAGACCCTTCTCAGGTGCTTTGGAAGCATTGGAAAACATTAATTCTGATCGTTCAGATTTGAGTGGGTGTGGATAAAAACAGCAACCGCAAAACGACTTCAAACCAGTTCCATTTGCAACAGGTTGGGATGTGTTTTCCCCATGATTTTGTTTCCTGCGTGTTCTATTGTAATACTATTAGTACCATTTAATACCATGTTTCAAATACCATATTTAAAATAAGCAGCCTATGGAAATAGTGACTTCCTTCTAAATTTCATGCTTTTGGTTGCAAAGCTGGAATCAAATCATATCTTTGCTCATATACTAATATTTGCTAATAATTTAATATGAATTTGTTAAGAATATGCTCATCACATTTTAACACGGAACCGAACTGTTTCCCAAAGATTCTAGACTGATTCTAGACTAAAGATTCAAACTGTTTCTAGACTGTGAGCCCGTTGTTGGGTAGGGATTGTGTCTGTTGCTGAATTGTACTTTCAGCGCTTAGTACAGTGCCCTGCACACAGTAAGTACTCAATAAATACGATTGAATGAATGATAAGTCTCAGGGGCCTAAAGCTTATTTCTTGTTCTTGCCCCGCAGTGCCATTTAGTTATTTGTTATAGACGCTTAGTCACTCCTTTTAAATTATGGTATTTGTTAAGCGCTTACTGTGCTGGGGTGGATAGAAGGTTGGACACAGCCCCTCTCCCACCTGGGGCTCACAGACTCGACCCCCATTTTACAGATGAGGCAACTGAGGCCCAGAGAAGTGAAGTGACTTACCCAAGGTCACACAGCGGACAAGTGGCAGAGCCAGGATACCTTTCAGGGCAGGACTTGGCAAGTTGTTTCCTCGGAAGAGCCAAACAAAACGAAAACCCGCATAAGTTGGTGCACCATTTATTGTCCCTCCAGTCGATCAGTTGTATTTATTAGGTGCTTATTGTGTGCAGAGCACTGTGCTAAGCGCTTAGGAAAGTACAGTATAACAATAAATGGACACGTACCTTGCCCACAATGAGCTTACAGTCTAGAGTAATTACAGTCAATATACCGGTTACATCGTGAAGCAGCATGGCTCAGTGGAAAGAACACGGGTTTGGGAGTTAGAGGTCATGGGTTCTAATCCCAGCTCCGCCACTTGTCTGCTGTGTGACCTTGGGCAAGTCACTTAACTTCTCTGGGCCTCAGTTACCTCATCTGTAAAATGGGGATTAAGACTGTGAGCCCCAAGTGGGACAACCTGATCACCCTGTCTCCTCCCCAGTGCTTAGAACAGTGCTTTGCACATAGTAAGCGCTTAACAAATGCCAATTATTATTATTATTACCTCATCTTTAAAATGGGGATTAAGACTATGAGCCCCATGTGGGGCAACGTGATTACCTTGTATCTACCTCAAAGCTTTGAACAGTGCTTGGCACATAGTAAGTGCTTAACAAATACCATTATTATTATTATTATTATTATTATTATTATTATCATTATTATTATTATCGCACTGCATTTGGCAACAGCTGCTTCTTCTCCTGAGGGAGTCACTAGGTGGTGTCAGTAACAAGCAACAGAGACGATCGCTTTCCAATCTCTAGCTTCTGCTCTAAACTCTCCTTATCTCTTTCATTTTGTCAGAGCCCAAACAGACTGCAGCCCCATACAGTGCTGGATGTAATGGGAGGATTACCTCATGGTTCCTATTCCCAAGCATATCTTTTTGTCAATGTACGATTCCTTTTAACTAACCAGAGAGTAAGGTTGGAGAATTTAGGCATTTAATATTATTATATCAATCTATCATGTCTGCTAATGAAGGTGATGAGAGTAATTGTGATATTACACGAGAAAGAAGAAAGTATCTGTCTCCCCCTCTAAACTGTAAATTCACTATGAGCCGGGAATGTGACTGCCAATTCTGTTGCACTGGACTCTCCCAAGCACTTACTATAGTGCTCTGCACATAGTAAGCGCTCAGTAAATGCCATTGATTGATTGATATTGAATGCATTGTGTTCTGGGGATCCATCTGATAAAGGTACTCAGAATAACAAGTTCCTTTGGTAGCTTGGAATACCTTTCAGTCTGGCAAAATGAAGTTTCCCAGAAAGGAATTCATGAATGCTACCAAGGAGAGGTTGCAAAGGTGTTGCTTTCATTCATATACGTTGATTTTATTTAGATTTTTATTCCATGTATTTTTCTTTATTTTTCCGCCACATTTTTGCTTTCATTTTAGGTGTTTTGCTGGAGATCGCCCAGCAGCTATATAAAGCAGTGCCGATGGGCTTATGGTCGCCAAGTCTTCATGTCTGACGTTGCTTTGAATAAGAATGAAATGCTGTTTGTCACACAGGATGGGGAAGGATTTACAGGAAAGTGGCTGGAAGAAGGGAAAAAGAACACAGAAAAGAAAGGTCAGTTCATGTGAGGGTAAGGTGTTTTATGCCCACATACTTACACTCCGTGGATTCTTCATTTTGCAGTTGATGATAGTTTTCCGTGTTATCCCTCTTCAATAAATCCATCATTTTTACAAAGTTTTTTTGTGAAACAAGGGAATTTTGCTTTTTTTAAACGATTTGCTTGCCCTTTGAAATGCATGTGAGAGGCAGGATTGAAGAGAGAGCAGAATATTATTCTCATTTAAGATCTCGGGCTACGGTCCAAAGCCACAGCACCGGGGGAGAGCTTTCTTAATGACGCTTTTTGAATTCCACGAGATTATGATGTAATTATTTGCATTTCATTTTGGAAAAATTGTAATCACATGTTACTAGTTGGATAAACTAAATTTGCATACTTACAAAATAATAGTTGCCGTATTAAATATGGGTTTATGAAGCTATGTAGAATGTAGAGCAGGCCTAATTTGTAGATGTTTGTGTACTAAATACATTTCTGTATGATTAAAGTGCTTTTCCATATATGTAGTAAATCCTGCTTGTTCATCTATTGTTCTGTTTTATTTTTTTCACGAAAATAGTTGATCTTAAAATTTTCTTTTCCTTTTTAAACAGAGATTATCACAAATCTCCATAATTCTTCCTCTGAGGTTTCTTGGGCCCACGACACAAGTAGTGTTTATGAAAGAATTCGCCTCGAGAAGCTTCCTTTTGTCCACAGAGCTGTTAGTGTCACCACAGATCCAAGCGGTTGTAACTTTGCAGTTCTGCAGTCGGATCCCAAGACCAGGTACGCTTAAAGGGTTTCAATTTCATTTGCCTGTCATTAAGAGGCCAGAAAAGCCCCATCCACTTCAAACGCCCTCAAGTTGAACTGAAGAATTTCCTTTAGAGAAGACCCACGGCTCTGTTAAGCAGGTGGAGAGGAATGGCTGACCCTGAGGGGAACTTGCTGTTGACTGATGAGTTAAGAAGTTCAAGAGCACTATTTTATCTCCAGACAGTTACCGTTTGCCGCTCCAAATGATGCTGCTCATTTTGAATTTGAGCAAATGTGACCGATTTAAATTGAATTAGTTTCATTTGATTGTATTCAAGATCACCTCAGTTCCCAAATGTACTCTAACCCCCAGCAACACATTTGTCGATGTATACGAATCAGTCAATCAATCAATCAATCGTATTTATTGAGCGCTTACTGTGTGCAGAGCACTGTACTAAGTGCTTGGGAAGTACAAGTTGGCAACATATAGAGACAGTCCCTACCCCACAGTGGGCTCACAGTCTAAAAGGGGGAGACAGAGAACAAAACCAAACATACTAACAAAATAAAATAAATAGAATAGATATGTACAAGTAAAATAAATAAATAAACAGAGTAATAAATATGTACAAGCATATATACATATATACAGGTGCTGTGGGGAAATCAGTCAGTCCAAGGTATTTATTGAGTGCTTACTGTGTGCTTGGGAGAGCACAAGGCAGTGGAATTTGTAGACATGATGCCTGCCCTCAAGGAGTTTGCAATCTAGTTGGGGAGGCAGACTTTAACATAAATAACAGAAAAGGAAAATGGCAGAATATAAAGATGTGCACGTGAATGTTGTGGGGCTGGGGTGGCGTCAGTTTCAAAGTGCTTTAGGGGTACAGACCCAGATGAACAGGTGAATGAAAGATTTTGCCCTTCAGACCATTCAGAGATGTTTTGCGTAAAGCATGGGAAACTACAGAGGTAGGAACTAGATTTAGTGCCTTCGAGAAGAGAAGGGGCACATTTCTGGGTTCACCTCGTCCACTCTTCTGGCTTTCAGAAGTCTTTCATGAGGCCTTAAAATTGTTTTTGCATTCCTGATTTTCCCATGAAGTAGGTAAATCGTTCTTATGGTTCTACATAGCTTAAGAATGAGCCCATTGCTAGAGCAGACAGAGCATTCAAAGACAAAATCTGCTTATTCTATTTAAAGGAAAAAAATGAGTGTACATAGAATGAATACATGGCCACGTTTTTGACTATAGATCACTATTCTAAGAAAAGATAAATTGGCATTCTTTGTACTACAATGACAATTATGCAGGGCAACTGTCAAAATAACTTACTTTTTCTCACATTGAAAAATAAGTTTATTTTTGGCTTCACACCACCCGAATGGAAAAATCATCGCTTTTTGTTTTGTTTCTAGCCTTTATGAAATTCCCAGCGTGTCCTCCTCATCTCTTGCCGAAGACCTTGGCAAACTGTTGGAGGAAACAGATGAGATGGACACGATCCACGATGTCACGTTTCAGGTTGGCAATAGGACCTTCCACGTGCACAAATGCATCTTGTCCTTGAGATCTGACTTCTTCAGGAAGTTGTTTACATCCAATGGCACTTCTCTGGATGCTCCTGATGTTTACCGCAGCGATAAAGATCCTGAGGGACGCGAGCTTTTTGTGGTCGAGAAGGTTCACCCCGACCTGTTTGCACAACTTCTGCAATTCGTATATACAGACACGTGTGACTTTTTGACTCATGGGTACAAACCGAGGATGCAGAATAAGAAATCCCCTGAAGACTGCGAGGAAGCCCTGATTTCCAACTTGCACGAAATGAGTTCTCCGGAAGAGCTCAATCGGAAAGCAACTTGCGAGGTCTACAGGAGCAATAAGGTCCAGTCAGGCGGCGAAAGACAAACAAACAAACCCAAATCGTCCAAAAAGGGTAAAAGCGTGGGTGAAGAAGCCAGCCCGGTCCAGATGCTGCAAATGGTGGCCAAGAAATTTGGCTTCAGTAACTTGAACGACAGGTGTGCCCCTGCTCATTTCCTTTGCCTCCCGATTCCCCTTTCCCACACTCTGTGTCCTTTTATTCCACTTATACCGTGGGCCCTAATTGGCTTTTCTTCTTCTGACCGTTCGAAGGGTGTGGAGAGTTTTCATCTTCTAGTGGGTTAAGCCTTGAGATTTTATTCCCTGTCCTTCCTGCCCTGCCTTCCTCTCGGTGTAAGCATTTGTTGGCATTTCCATAGTCACCTCGGCCTTGGGAAGAACCCACAGGGAAACTGAGTAAGGGTGCACTAGGAGTTCTCCCAGTGGTCCTTATTTTAGGGGTTCCGGCCAGCCCCGAGTTGCTACTTTGTCCTGTTTGAGCTGTGCACCTGTGTGGTTTGTGCTGTTGATGGGTTCCCTCTTATTTTAAGGTTGACCTACTCTCGTCCCGACCCCAGCTCTCTCTACTAGCATCCTCACTACCTTCCCCCCTCCCAATTAGGCTGGCTTGGGTTGCAGCTGTGATAAGAGTCTCCCATCGAGAAATACGGACCAGCCTCGGCTCTGATTATCTTTATAAATGGCTAGGGCCACCACCTAGCCTTGGATGTATGCTAATATTTGAAATTTGTTTCTGACCTATGAGATTTTACTGATGCTATGGCTTTGATTTGGTAGTTGAGGCACTTTGAACAGCATATGTTTATTATTTTCATTATAAACAACAATTATAAAGTGCTGTAATAAGGAGTGGTATAACAAGTATGTGAAAATCAATTAAGGCCACGACTGTGGCCTATAAGGTTCTCTGGGTGGTAAGCTCGTTGTGGGCAGAGAATGTGTCTACCAACTCTGCTGTATTGTACCCTCCAAAGCGCTAAGTTCAGTGCTCTGCAAACAGTAACTGCTCAATAAATATCTTTGTAAGTGGGGGAAAACATTTACCTCATGTATTTCCTTCTCTGGCACCTCAGAAGTTGTACCTTAGGACCCAAGTCAAGCCCAGACTAAAACTAATCAGTCAATCATATTTATTGAGCACCTACTGTGTGCAGAGTACCATGTTAAGCACTTGGGAGGGTACAACAGATTTGAAAGCCACGTTCCCTGCCCATAAGGAGTTTACAGTCTAGAGGAGCCTTACTATAGTCTTTACATTCCAACCTGTGATTTAGCCCCTGTGTCTTTCCTTCTCAATAGGCTTTTCTGGAGAATAAAATTATGATATAAAAGTGCAGTGTATTTCTCATATCTCTAAAATACTGTTCAGTACTCTTTGCTAACTGGAGTGAATTTTTTTTTTCATTCCTTTTGAGAAAATGAATGATTACACCAGATGGAAATTTTTGTTTTCGCAGACTGGATGGAGTGAAGTTTGAAAATGAAAAAATCAATGTTAATTCGCGGAGAACTGGGAACAAAATAAAGCTGAATCCGAAAAAATGGTAAGTTTGAAAATACTTATGGCAGAGACTCGTAGATCTCGAATGACCTTCTGTTCCAACATTTTGGCTCTGGGCGGTGAATAACAAAGCAGTGTCAGTCTTTTCATAAAGATGAAGAAAACCAGACAGCAAGGAAATTTTTCCTTCTGTCCAACCCAAATCTCTCTTGCTTTTATTTAAACTCTTTCTTTTTATTTGGTTCCTAAGGGACCTGGAGAACAGTGTCAAAGCCATCTAGGAAAAATTTGTCATGAACTTGAAGACAATTAACAGGTCACTGCGGTGGTCCTGCAGACTAGCTCCTCACATAGAAAAAGGGGAAAGGCCCAGGAGTTTCCAGAGCAGTGAGATTGCTCCTCAGATGCCTTCCCGAGGGAAAGCTTTTTTGCTTTGGGTTGTCAGTCACTCACTGGATGACATCAGGTGGAGCACAGGCAATTACAGGGGAGAGATGCGGCAAGGAAGAAGGGAATAGGATAGGGGAAGCAGCCCAAAAAGCCACACAGTCTGGCTAGTCTCCCAGTGGGCAAGAACGTGGGAAGCCAGACATCTCCTGGAAATGGTCGGGGGAAGCTGGGATTGTCAGGAAGACTGTGGATCGGGAGGACTGTGGGTATTATGTCCACAACCGGGGCCAGTGGCAGCAAACGCGGGGCTCAATCGATCAATCAGTGGTATTTATTGAGCACTTAACTATAAGCAGAGCACTTGGGAGAGTGTATTACAGTAGATTTGGTAGACATGGTCTTAGCCCTCAAGAAGCTTGCCATCTAGTTGAGGAGACAGACATTAAAATAAATGACAGAGGAGGAAACTGCAGGGGATAAGGATATGTAATTAAGGACTGTGTGGCCAGGGATGGGGAGAGTAGCGAAATGTTTAATGTTTAAGGGCAGAGGCGATGCAGAGGGGAGGGTGACTATGGTGCGCAAATGAGGGGGGTTAGCCAGGAAAGTCTGGTCTGGTCTGTTTTCTTGGGGATGGGCAGGGTCCTATGGAGCAGAAGACAAAGCACCTCACTGTGATTTGGTTTATGTTGGAAATATGGCAGCATTAGAGTTTCCGCCTGCAGTGTGTTTGATTTGGTTCTTCCACTTTCTAGTCTTAAGAGATTTCTTATTTTCTCAATAAGGAAGAAATACCACTGATTTGGGATTTTCACTTTGTCTTGCAGCACATATTTCTGTGATGTGACCATGAAATCGTTGGATGGAAAGGAATTTCATTGTCACAAATGTGTACTTTGTGCCAGACTTGGTATGTATATGATTAAAAGTTTGGGATATTTATGACCTGGATCTATTTGAACTGACACTTTTCAACTGAGGAGTTTTTTTTTTTCTTTCTAGAATATTTTCACAGTATGTTGAATAGCTCATGGATTGAGGTAAGTTTGCAGTGATAAAATAAGCATGTGCATTTGGTATTAATTTCAGGAGAGGGCCTTATGTATTTTTAGAGAGTACTTTAAACTCTTTAAACTACTAACAACCTGATTGTCAATATGCTTTTTTATGAGTCTTGACTTTTGGGAGACATTTAAAAGCCTCATTATCAAAAAATATAGCTAGCATATGTATTGGGATGAATGTATTCAAGTTGCTTCATATAAAATGATTAGCTTCGTGGGAAGCATTAATAATTGGGAAGTGATTTTTGTAAATTTTATGGAAATTATGTATGGCATTTTAAGTGTATGGCTAGAATTTTTGGGTGCTTTATTGAGCGTGTGTGTCGGGGGGGGAGGGGAATATGGAACTGCTTCCCTGTCAACGCATAAAGTATTATACAAATATATCGATCAGGATTGTTTTCCTGCTGTTCCACATCATCTTGAGGACATAAATTGTTTTTATAGCTGTTGGATTTCTTAGCCCTCAGCCTTAGGTTGATAGAGCATGAAAATCAATAAAATGAGCCATGTTTATTTTGACTAAAAAGTGGCATGCTGTTTAAATCCTTGCAAAACTGACATTATCGTGCGCCTGCAGTGTACAATGCATCGGACCAGTCGCTTGGGAAGCATGTGGAAAGAAGGAAAAGATGTGGTGCCAGACATAAATAGGCAAATTCACCATAGTTAAGAGTAAGAGAGTAACTCTAAATAATAGTCCTGGTAAATGCTTTCATCAGTCACAAATAAACAGATGGATTCATGAGTGCTGAGGAATCTGAAGGGGTGGCATATGGAAATAGGGAGATTTAAAGAGTCATTTTCACATACTTGGAGAAGCTAGACTATTTTTGTGTATTTGGTATTGAGAATTGTAAAACGAAACAGTTTTTAAAACAAAAAGTTAAAATGAGAAGCTTTCCATGCTGCTTTCAAAGCTTGATGATTTTCGGTTTGACCCAAGAAGGCAATCACTTATATATGTGCCTAATAGTGGTGGAGTTTAATGAACACTTCCTGTGAGCCAAAGCTTTGTTTTAAACACTGGATTAGGTACAGCGTGGTCAAATCAGACACAGTCCCCAACCCACATGGGGATCACAATCTAAGAGACAGGGAGAGTAGATATCTTACTTTACAGAGGAAGAAACTGAAGACCAGAGACCAAATGACTTTCCTCAGGTCACACAGCAGGCCAGTAGCAGAGGTGGAACTAAATCCTGGGTCCCAGCACCCCCCCCCCCCCCTTTTTTTTTAGGACATGGAGGAGAATTTGTTTTCTAACACTTGAAATTTTTCTTTCTCCTATCAGAAGCTGGGTGTGTGACATTAAAAATAACTGTTTATTACCAGAATTTTATTTGTGCTGAATTTTACCCTTGAACTGTACAAATTGATAATAAAAAAAGCTATTGCCAAGTTAGGATGTACCCAGTTATTTTATGAGAGGCCCAAGCCAGGAAAATTGGATTTGTGGTATCCTGTTATTGATGCCATTTTTGTGAGTTTTTTTAATGCCTTGAAGTGATTCAGAGATTCATAATTTTTCATTCTTATTTGGGTGTTATTTGGGATATTTAAAATTGTGTGCGCTACTGAAATGTTTTCAGTGGTAGTCTCTGGTCAGGAGAGTTTTAATGTTGAGAAAGTGTTCCTTTTCATTTTGGAAAACTCATTTTCTTAACCCTCTTATTTAGTCTTCCAGTTGTTCAGCTTTGGAAATGCCAATTCACTCTGACATACTGCAAGTCCTTTTGGATTACCTTTATACAGATGAAGCTCTTGCACTAAAAGGTATTGACCGAAGACTCCAAACTAAGCAGGGGTGGCTGTCATTTGGCTTCGGCCCCGTGCTCTAAAGTTGCCTTGCTTGGAAAAGTGTCTTAAGTGTTCCTCTCCCACCAGGCTGTCTGGATCCCTGTTCGAAGTAGTTGAATTCTTAAGAGAAGGTTTATACCCGTTCAGTTAGGTTTACTGACTATCTTTGTGTTTTACCACATCAGCGTACCTCATATATCCAGAGCCTTTTGTCTGCTTCTGGTTCAAAGCGACACTTTTGTGTTCGGAGTAAGAGTTTCTTTCCTAAAATGACTTGGAATTATGGGTGGGAGACAGAACATTTGCTCCCGTTACCTGCCTTTCTGTTCTCCCCCTCCCCTGCCCCAACAAGCCCCAAGAAGAGTAGGTTCTTTTCCACCTCACCAGAAGTCACTTGGCCCAGACGGTGGTGCCGCTAGCTCAGCATCTGTGGCTAGCTTGATATCTCTGTGGCTAGCTCGGCATGTCTGTGGCTAGCTCGACATCTCAACCTTCCAAGAGCTCAGGGAGCCTGTGAGGTACAGGTGAGCTTCGTCTGCTCAAGACCAAGTGTTTGGGCAGTGAGGACCACTTTTAGACTGTGAGCCCACTGTTGGGTAGGGACTGTCTCTATATGTTGCCAATTTGTACTTCCCAAGCGCTTAGTACAGTGCTCTGCACATAGTAAGCGCTCAGTAAATACGATTGATGATGATGATGACCACCTGATTCGTCATGTGGCTGGAGATAGAAATGCCAGCACATTTTGCCATGATCTTTGTTTCAAGTAGCTGTCTCGACTGAATTTGTCTCCCAACTCTGCTGTGCTGTACTCACCCAAGTACTTAGTACAGTGTTCTGCAACACAGTAAGTGCTCAGTAAATACCATTTACTGATTCATCAACACTCGGAAATTAGTAATTTTAGCTCAGTCACGTCAGTCTGTAATTACAAACGTGAATCCCACACAGGTTGGCAGCCGGGGAGCTGCAGAGGCTCTTCATGGTAAAGTTCAGTTCACTCCCTGAGGTCTTTCAGCTTCACCCTGTGGCTCTGTGGGGCCTGTTTCAGAAGTGATTCTTAAACACAGAGTCCTGGGGCTCTATGTGTGTGTGTTCACATACGCACGCACAGAGGGGGAGAGGAATTGGAGAGAGGAAGTAGAGATGAGGAAAGAGTATAGGGTCCTTCCTCAACTAAGCTCTCATCTCCTCTTAATAATAATAATAATAATGTTGGTATTGTTAAGCGCTTACTGTGTGCCGAGCACTGTTCTAAGTGCTGGGGGGGATACAAGGTAATCAAGGTTGTCCCACGTGGGGCTCACAGTCTTAATCCCCATTTTACAGATGAGGGAACTGAGGCACAGAGAAGTGAAGTGACTCTCCCAAAGTCACACAGCTGACAAGTGGCAGAGCCGGGATTAGAACCCATGACCTCTGACTCCCAAGCCCATACTCTTTCCACTGAGCCACGCTGCTTCCCTTCGTCCCAATCCTTTCTGTGTCGCCCTTGCACTTGGATTTGCACCCTTAATTCACCCCTCTCTTTGTTCCATGGTAGTCATGTACAAATCTGTAATTTATTTATATTAATATCTGTATCCTCCTCTAGACTGTTAAGCTCATTGTAGGCAGGGGACGTGTTTACCAACTCTGTTGTATTCTCCCTAATGCTTAGTATAGTGCTGTGCATATAGTAAGCCCTTAATAAAAACCATTGTTTGATTTATTACTCCCATTTGAGACTTTCTCCCCTGCTTAAGGCACAGGAGTTACCCCAGCACTGGCTTGTAATGTGAAACAGAATCCTCTTTGAGCGCTAAAAGGTGATGGTTACCTATTAAATCGAGTACTATTCATTTGCA
The DNA here is from genome assembly GCF_015852505.1 of Tachyglossus aculeatus. Taxonomy (NCBI): domain Eukaryota; kingdom Metazoa; phylum Chordata; class Mammalia; order Monotremata; family Tachyglossidae; genus Tachyglossus; species Tachyglossus aculeatus. The sequence goes on along the minus strand of NC_052084.1, from coordinate 29,789,829 downwards.
TTTTACTTTGAGTGCTAAAAGGTGATGGTTACCTATTAAATCGACTACCCTTCATTTGCATTTTAACACCATGTATAAACCTCTAGATTCGGCTATATCACAGGTAAGGGAATGTCCCCTGAAATATTAGGGCTCTCATGAGGCGTGAAAGCCACCGACAGCCTGTCTCCAAGCCTGTGGTCATTGATCTGAGCGCTGTATGGGTCAGATAGATACCCAACCAGCACACTTGCTTCGGAGCAAAGCCGTTAGCTGCTTCCTCTCCTTCGGAGCCTGTAATCGTCGAGTCCCCTCGGAATTGGGTGGGCCAGTCTGCCGCCTCACCCGGATTGCTCCCCAAATGTTAGCACGGCACCCTGACTTCAGAACAAAGTTCTTGGGTTTTTAGTCATTCAGTACATTCAATCGCATTTATTGAGCGCTTGCACTGGATTAAGCAGCGTGGCTCAGTGGAAAGAGCACGGGCTTCAGAGTCAGAGGTCATGGGTTCAAATCCCGGCTCCACCAACTGTCAGCTGTGACTTTGGGCAAGTCACTTAACTCCTCTGTTCCTCAGTTACCTCGTCTATAAAATGGGGATTAAGACTGTGGGACAACCTGATCACCTTGTAACCTCCCAAATGCTTAGAACAGAGCTTTGCAAATGCCATTATTATTATTATTATTATTATTAAGCGCTTACGCCTTTCCAGCCCCAAAGGGATGGGGGATGCCCAGGTCCTGATTTCAGACCCTAAGGTGGATTCCGCCAGACCCTTCTCAGTGATCAGTCAGTCATGTCCAACCTGATAAACGTGTAATTTACCCCAGGACTTACATAGAAAGTGCTTAAATTCAATCAAACAAAATTGTATTTATTGATCGCTTACTGGGTGCTTGGGAGAGTTCAGTATTACAGAGTTGGCAGAAACTTCCCTGCACATAGTAAGCGCTCTGCACATAGTAAGCGCTCAATAAATACGATTGATTGATTGATTGCCAACAATGAGTACAGTGCTCTGCATATAGACAGTGCTCATTAAATACCATAGATTGATAGTAGGCAGGGAATGTGTCTACATCAACTCTGTTGTGTTGCTATCAATAGTATATGTTGAGTACTCCGTACTCGCTTTGGAAAGTACAAGGCAACAGAATTAAAAAGCACATTCCCTGCACTCAAGGAACCGGGGAGCAGCTTGGCCCAGTGGATAGGGCACCGGCCTGGGAGTTGGGAGGACCTGGGTTCTAATCCTGGCTCCGTCCCTTGTCTGCTATGTGACCTGGGACAAGTCACCTCACTTCCTGGGACCTCAGTTACCTTATGTGTAAAATGGGGATGAAGACTCTGTGCTCCATATGAGACTTCATCCGTGTCTAACCTGACTAGCTTTTATCTACCCCAGCGCGTAGTACAGAGTCCGACAGTAAGCGCCTAACAAATACCATAAGAAAGAATTAAAAAGGGGGGCTTACAGTGTAAATAACTTCTTTCAGCTCAAAGACAGCCGAAGGCAGCTGTGTGGGAAACCCTGGGACTGCACCCTCTCCCTCCCACCACCTGGGTCAGAAATGGGAACCCAGTATCACCTCTCTGCATTAATAGTTTGACAACTGGTCACCTCTGGAGCTAAATTCTTTCAGACCGCGACTGAGCTGTGATTGAGCAGGAGGGAACTGGCCCTTGCTATTTACCTTGATAGTGAGAGTTCTCCGTACGTAATTTAGCGAGGAAGTTACTACCAAGGAAGGAAGTTACCGCTTCTGCTTTTGGATCACATTGACTAAGAATGGTGACAGGGCTTTTCTGCCTGGAAGTGATTGTTTTTGTTGTGATTCAATGCTATACTTCCCCCAGCCCCTCTGGGACTATTTCAGCCCTGTGAGCTGCCATGGTTGAGCCCTAGCCAAGTCCCTGTCTACTAACTATGGCTTGCCCCTTACCTCTTCTTGCTTTAGAGTGTAGTGAGCTTCCCATGTCATCTTTATTCTTTCAATATTATGCTTACCTACCTGATTTCCAAATCAGGATGGAAATCTGAACTATTGGCATGCTTGTTTTATTCCTGTTTTACGGACTTGAAAATAAAAGGATAACCTGTTCATGCCAGTTTTAATTTTCAGACTTTACTAGCTCAGCTGAGACTGCATCTTCATAAAGCTGTCAGAGGATTCGATTGCTTTAGTCTGTAGCTTTCTTTGCAAAGTCAGCTCCAAAGGGCAGAACAAAGGGAAGAACCACTACTTGTGGAAGAACTCATTACTTCACTTTGGCTTTTTCTTCTAAATGCACAAATGATGGAAACAAAACAGAATATTTAATTCGTGAAAACATAGACTATAATTGTTAACCGATGTGAAACAAATTTATAGACTCCAATAAGATCTTTGGAAAAAAGTATAATAATAAAATGGGAAGGAGGGGAGTAGCATGGCCTTGTGAAAGCACAGGGGAGTCAGAAGGACCTGGGTTCTAATCCCAGCACTGTCACTTGTCTGCTCTGTGATCTTGGGCAAATCACTTCACTTCTCTATGCCTCAATTACCTCATCTGTACAATGGGGATTAATACTTTGAGCCCCATTTGGGCCATGGACCGTGTCCAACTTGATTAACTTGTATTCTGCATGCTTAATAGTGCCCGGCACATAGTAAGTGCTTAACAAATACCATTAAACCACTGCCCCCTCGCCCCCATGGTATGATGTAAGTGCTTAACAAATATCATTTTCTTTTTTCTTTTTAAAAAGGCCCACTGATGTTAAATGAGATCTGGTTTTAAATGAGTCCACCGGTTTTGCTGGACCCAAGACTCTTTGGAAATAAATGTTTTGAGAGCTTTTGAATGCCTTTTTTGTCTAAAGTTTATGTTAAATCCTCATTTTAGTTTGAATATGTTGTCAGTAGGTTTGACTCCTCCATGGCTTATCTGGTGCTGCAGCGTGGATTCCATGTTGTAGGTGTTGCTTGGAATTCTACATTTTAATTTTTTCCTCAAATTAATACTGGTTTTGCCTTCCATTGCCCCGGCTAGCCTGCCATGCCTTATTGATTTTGCCCTCTATGTTGTGTCAAAATTCAAACTTGGTGTAATTTTCCATAATTAATGTGTCAGCTCCTTAGGCATCTTTAGCGTTCTTTAGTTTGAGGTCGAATGGAATTTTCTTTTTTATTCCTTTAATTTTTTAATAGCTTTTTATTGTTAGAGAGTATTTTTTTCTCAGTTGCAATTTGTCTTTAATTTTCAGAGTCTCCAAGTGTGGAATTTGTTTGCAATGTTCTTGTGGTGGCCGATCAGCTTCTAATAACTCGACTGAAAGAGATTTGCGAGGTAGCTATAACCGAAAAACGTAAGTATATTCCCACGATAGAATAACGTGGGGAACAACTCAGATTTGTTGAAGGCTTCTTTTAAGTGGTAGTGAGATGTTATAGCAGGTCAAGTCATTCATTCATTCAATTGAATTTATTGAGCGCTTACTGTGTGCAAAGCACTGTACTGACTCAATCTGTGAATGAATGAGGCGCAAGCTTGGGAGCTAGAAAAGAGACAGAAGTTTGAAAGCAGAAATTGAAAGCAAAACTAGTTACGTTTTGCTAGCCTTTGGCATTTTTAATGACTCTTTAAGGTATTAGCATACACATTAGGGTGGGCCAAACTAGAATGATCTGTCTGGCGTGAGGACAAGGACCCTTCTTTCTGACCAAGCTCTGAGACTTCATGTAGTTTCTCATTTACCAGAGCCTTTGTCAGTCTCTTTGCTCTCGCCCAGGTGATGTGAGTGCAATTTGGGATGAGACATATAGAAGAATGACTCCCAGAGACAGAGCAGTGTCTTAAGTGGTGGCAGAAGCACCCACAAACCCCAGTGCTGGGGAATCAGTGGTATTTACTGAGCGTTTCCTGTGTTCAGAGCACTGTACCAAACTCTTGGGAGAGTCCAATGCAATAGAGTCGGTAAACACAATCCCTGTCTACAAGGAGTTTACAGTCTACAGGAGGGACTTACAGTCTCCAGGACAGAAAGGCAACAAGTAGCAGACATGTGGACACTTGAGAAATGGCATTTACTTCCCTCCTCCCCAGACAAAAAGCTTCAGCACATCAACACCTTGCCAAATGCTGCCATTTATATTTTATCCCTCATACATTTAGATGGCTGATTTCTTTCTCCCACCTACCCCCTCTTTATGGCTGATTTAGCAAGGGAAGTTATTGTGCTGTTTTGGAAAAGAAGGTTTTGGCCAACGAAAGAATTTTCAAAATACCCAGTTACATTCTAGATATCAGACTTATGTGACTTCTTGGAGGTTGCTCTTTAGTGACCCGACCTCCTACTTTCCACCTTTTTTTTTTTTTTCAGAATTTGTTTTTGGTGCTCTCCCTAGTTTTCCTCAGTGATTAATTTCAGTTTTCCTTTCCTTCCTGTTGAAATAATTGTGGTAAATGGAGGGTGCCGGTCAATTTCTATCCCTGTCTCTGTGGTTCTTTTGAAGCAAACTCATTTTCAATTTGGTTTGAAATTAAAAGATTTTTTTCCTATAACTGGACACATTTGGGATTGAAGTGCCATTCTCCTATTGAAGCAGTAGGCACCTGGCTTTGTTTTCGAGAGTATTCTCTTCCTTTGCAGTGACATTAAAGAATGCAGCAGAACTGCTGGAGTTTGCAGCGATGTATAATGCCGAACAGTTGAAGCTCTCTTGCCTGCAATTTATAGGACTAAATATGGCGGCTTTACTTGAAGCAAGGTAGGTTGGGTCTAGGAAAATGGAAGAGTTTTTTTTTTTTTTTAAACACAGGACTAAACTAGACATCTATGTACCAAGGGATTAGGGCCCATAAAGGTGAATTCAAGAATTTGAAAATCTTCTGAAGCAGGGCATTTGAAAAAAGAGGAGGAAGTTACAAATTGCGGTATTCCATTGCCGCTGTTAATGATATCACAGTTCACAAGGACTCATCCGATTTGTTGATTCGACAAGCCCTTGACTGTGTAGTTGGGAGCACAGTTGTTTTCATTTCATTTTTTACTGGGAACTGTAATCAAGCCAGTCCTCTTAATTGTATTTACACTTCCGAGTACAGAAGGTTTGTAACATTCACATTTCTGCAAATTGCCAAACACATTTTTGTAGTTTTCTAAAAACAAGTCTTTAAATGACATGTTGACGTAGTTAATTACCCAAATGAACAGCTTATGCTTTTTATTTTTTCTGGAAAGCTGCTGTAATTTGGGCAGCATAGGATATGGAATCGTTGTGAAATGAAGGGAAAGACTATTGTTGCCACCTGCTATTTTGTTTCTGTTAACTCACCCAGCTTTTTCGTCTACCTATACATTCAGGATGCTTGTTTTTTGTTTAATCATTGCTAATCAGAAAAGTTCAAACCTATCCTTGTGGTCGAGAAGCAGCGTGACTTAGTGGATAGAAGATGGAGCCTGGGAGTCAGAAGGACCCAGGTTCTGATCCCAGCCCCACCCTGTGTCTGCTGTGTGACCTTGGACAAGTCACTTACCTTCTTTGTGCCTCAGTTACCTCATCTGTAAAATGGGGATTAAGATTGTGAGCCCTGCGTGGGCCGTGGACTATGTCCAACCTGATTAGCTTGTATCTACCCCAGCACTTACTATAGTGCCTGGCACATAGTAAGCACTTAACCAATACCATTAAATAAAGCCCCCAAAACAATGAAATGCTTTTTGCCCATAAACCACTGTAGTTCTGTAGAGACATTCTGTCAGACAAATCCCAAGATATAACTGTTGATCTTATTTTTCAGGGCTTTGGATGTTTTAAGTGATGCTGTTTTGAAGGAACTTTCTGTGTCGTACAGAAAAATGGTAAGGTTTGCATTTTTCAGTGAAGACAGACTGTATAACAAAGTAAAATGGTAGCCTTACTGGATTTTCTAATGGGATGATCTCCTAGGAGACTCCAGTCCTGAGCATCTTGGAACATGAGGGAATTGGAACTGTTCCCTGCAAGTTCTTCTCCCCGCTTCAGAGAGTGTCTAAAGATGTTCAGATTAATTCATAGCATACTAGTCATGCCAACCCACTCCTCCTGTGCAGGTAGAGTGAGGGGTTTCACTCTTTCAGTGGAAAGAGCCCGGGCTTTGGAGTCAGAGGTCATGGGTTCTAATCCTGGCTCTGCCACTTGTCAGCCGTGTGATTTTGGGCAAGTCACTTAACTGGGGATTAAGACCGTGAGCCCCCCGTGGGACAACCTGATCACCTTGTAACCTCCCCAGCGCTTAGAACAGTGCTTTGCGCATAGTAAGCGCTTAATAAATGCCATCATTATTATTATTAACCCAGCTGCTCTCCTTAACCCTTATTTATCTGATTCCTTTCCGCCACACTTTATTCACATCATGTATTTATTTGTATATTCAATTATTTAGCTCTTTGATCATGACATAGATGTCCTATTTCCCATTACATCCTTCCTCTTTCTTCCACCTGTTCCCACTGTTGGTCATGAACTTTTGTCTGTTTCCTCCATTAGTTCCTGAGAGCAGAGGTTTACGTGTCCTGCTGTTGTTTTTCTCTGACACAAGTAGTAGCACGGCCTAGTGGAAAGAGTCTGGGCTTGGCTTCTAATCCTGGCTCTGCCACTTGGACAAATCACTTAACTTCTCTGTGCCTCGGTTCCCTCACCTGCGCAATGAGAATTCAATACTTGTTCTCCATCCTACTTAGATTGTGAGCATCACTTGAGACCCGATTACCTTGTATCCATCCCAGCTCTTAGTACAGTGGGTAGCACATAGGAAGTGCTTAACAATACCACATTAATCATTATTATTATCTCCCAAGTATTTAGTATCAACAAATCAACCATTCGAGGGTATTTATTAAGTGCTTAGTACAATGATTTGAGCTCATTAGAGCTCAGTAATTATCATTTTTTGGATGAAGTAATTGGAACAGAAAGAACAAGGATATAACAGAAAGTAATTGCTTGCCAGGGGATAATGGAGATATTATTAAGAAGAATGGTAAATGAGTCATTTACCGGAAGAGCAAGGAAGGAGTCATGCAATTTAAACTTTATCAGGTTTTCCTCTTTAACGTTCTAAGGGGTTGACAGATAGTGACCTAGTAGCTTGGAATCTTGTACTTATAATAATAATAATGATGGCATTTATTAAGCGCTTACTATGTGCAAAGCACTGTTCTAAGCACTGGGGAGGTTACAAGGTGATCAGGTTGTCCCATGGGGGGCTCACAGTCTTAATCCCCATTTTACAGATGAGGTAACTGGGGCACAGAAAAGTTAAGTGACTTGCCCAAAGTCACAAAGCTGACAATTGGCGGAGCCGGAATTTGAACCCCTGACCTCTGACTCCAAAGCCCATGCTCTTTCCACTGTGCCACACTGCTTCTCTCTTATACCTTAAAGAGGTTCTTTTTTGGCCCTGAATTTAATTTGAAGACAATGGAAATCCCCAAGAGTTTTTTGTGGGGAGGGCTAATTTCCAGGCATTTAAAAAAAATCCTGGCCCAGGATTTCCTAAAATCATGACCCCATCAGACTAGGCGCCCCAAGTGGGACAAGAACTTTGTCTGAACTGATTACCATGTATCTGCCCCAGCCCTTAGTACAATGCTTGGCACAGGGTAAGTGCTTAACAAATAAGGAAATTATGATTGTTATAATAATACCTCGCTTGAATGTATGGATATTCCAAAAAGGATCGATGGTGACCTTTCACTATCATGTTCAAGATTCCAGCAATGGGCAGGCGAGTGATCACACCTTATCAAGGCGGACCAGACATTGCCTATTTGGAGGCTGAAGATGGAGAAAACTTTGTCTTTTTGAGAGAAGAAAACAATATAGAACAAAATTCTCCGTAAGTCCATTTCTTTTTGTTTCGATCCGTGCCTTCCGTGGTTCCTGGAACTCTGGAGTTTTTCTCTGTTGCCATTTATTTTCCACGAGTAGGAGTGGTACAATAGCAAAGAAGTCACATAGAAGCAATGGAACAGGCTCCAATAAAGAAGATGATTTAATGTTATTTTATAATAGTCGAGTGCAACAGGCATAACATTTAGAATTAAAGAATTGCCTGCCTGCCTTAATTTAGGTCTCAAATTTGGAGAAGCTCCTTGATAACTCGGAAAAGGGGGAAAAGATGTGGATGCTTTGGACAGGTTGAATGCAATCTGTCAGTCATATTTATTGAGAGCTTACTATGTGCAGAGTACTGAATTAACCTCTTGGGAGAGCACAGTACAACAGAATTGGTAGACATGCTCCCTGCCCACAAGGAATTTAGAGTCTGGTGGACAGACATTAAAATAAAGTACAGATATGTACCTAAGTGCTGAGAGTCTGAGGGTGAGGTGAACAAAGGGTACAAATCCTAGTGCAAAGTCTTTGCAAAAGAGTCAGTCAGTCATATTTATTGAGCACTTACTGTATGCAGAACACTGAACTAAGCGCTTGGGAGAGTACAATATAACCGACACATTCCCTGCCCACAATAAGCTTGCAGTCTAGAGAGGAGTTGGGGAAATGACTAAAGGGTAAGTTCATGCTATGCTTTTCTCTTGGCTGTGATGTAAAGACAGACACTGGATTTTTTTTCCTATTTTACTAAATTTAAAACAACCAAAGAAATAGTCGGGCCCAATTTGATTGTCCTCCAGTTGTCCTCAGCTCTGGGCAGCAAAGATCAGGTGGTTATGCTGAGGTTTGAGGCCAAAACCCGGACGAGTCTGAGGCTCTCAAGTTCTCTCTTTTAATTAGCCTCATAATTAGCACATTTGTTAGGAGATGTCAAAGTCCTGGCTCTGAGTCCTGTTCTCCTGCTTATCTCCAGTTTTGTTTGTTTTTTTAAAAATGGTATTTGTTTAGGGCTTACTGTGTGCCAGGCACTGTACTAAGCTCCGGGGTTGGTACAGGCTAATCAGGTTGGATGCAGTCCCTGTTCCACGTAGGGCTCACAGTCTTAAACTCCATTTTACAGATGAGGACACCGAGGCAGAGAGAAGTGAGGTGACTTGCCTACGGTCACACAGCAGGCAGGGGCGCAGCGGGATCAGAACCCAGGTCCTTCTTCCTATCAGGCCCTTGCTCTATCCACTAGGCCATGCTGCTTCTCAGTTTACACCTGCACAGGTGCATTTGGTTCAGATTTTGGCCAGGATGATGACAGTCTCTGGGACAAGCTGAGATTTCCAGGACTTGAGTCTCCTTCTGGTGCAGGATTTCTTAGGAAGCCAAAACCCCATGAGACTAGGGGCTCCTTGGGGGACAGAGACTGTGTCTGAACTTCTTATCTTGTATCTGCCCCAGCCCTTAGTACAGTGCTTGACACAGAGTAAGTGTTTAACAAATAGCACAGTTATTATTATTTATACTTCTGTTTGATTTTCCAGCATAGCAGTGTGAGCATAAAACTACCTAGAGAAGCAGCGTGGCCTAGTGGAAAGCGCAAGGGAGTCAGATGGAACTGGGTTCTAATCTTGGCTCCGCCACTTGTCTGCCGTGTGACCTTGGGGAAGCCACTTCACTTCTCTGGGCCTTGGTTACCTTATTGGTAAAATGGGAATTAAATCTGTGAGCCCCATGTGGGACATGGATTGTGTCCAACCTGATGAGGTTTTATCTACCCCAGCACTTAGAACAGTGTCTGGCATATAGTAAGCGCTTAACAAATACACTAAAGAAAAAAAATAGTGTCATGGCTGGAAAAAGGATCCACCAAAACAAATCAAAATATGCAGTTCAGGATTTTGCTCCAATATGCTGGGAAAAGACCCGTGAATCAAAAATCAGTCGGTATGATGTTAAAAAAAAACAGATTCAGGCACCCCTATATCTACAAAGATGCCCTCTGTTACAAAATGGCATTCTAATATCAATAGTATCGAAATCTACCTCTGAACTAAAACGTGATTCTGGGTTCATTTCCTGGGGCAGGAAGGGTATCAATGTCTTGGCCACTGCCCATTTATCAATGCTTTGGACCAGTAAGATAACTTTTAGAGCAAGTGTGTTTTTTCTCTAAAGGTCTCAAATCATTTCTAAAGTGTTCCCTGGGGGGCAGAGCTCCATTTTTCCTGTTTTAGGTGATGCTGAAGTGGGTTTAAACTAGAGTGACGAACTCTGTGATTTTGCTATATTCAGCTGCAGAAGTGAGTCAGGACTCCACCCCTCGGTCCATTTGCGCCTGTTTTTGACTCTTTTGCACACGTAAACCGTTGATACTTTTTTTTTTTAATTCCTCCACAGGGAAGGTTTTTTCAAAAAGGCGAAAACCAAAGCCAAAAAGAAGCCGCGAAGACGCTCAGACAGCTCTGGAGGTTATAATCTTTCAGATATTATTCAGAGCCCACCCTCCACAGGTTAGTAGAAACCACTTCCTTTTAAAACCATTTTCTAGCCTTTATGTTCCATTAGAAAAATAGCTGTCATTGGAGGATTGGTAGCTGAAATGCATCTGGTTTAGTTGGATATAATAATCCCCATTTCATATGAAAGAATAGATTCCCCAAGATGGTGGCTAAAAAAATAATAATAAAAAAGTGAAGATCTGCTCTTGAATAGTGCTATCAAATGGTAAACATTTTTCAGGATGTGTCTTCTAGGTGCACCATGGAAAAGTGGAATTTGTGGACAGACACTTTTGGTTTATACCATTTTTAACCATCTGTGTCTTTTTGTTAAATTGTGCACTTTAGGCTTAGTAAAATCTGCTAAGACCAATTCTGTGGAGTCTCTTCCAGAAGTACTGACCTCAGACTCAGAAGGTAGCTATCCTGGAGTGGGAAGCCCGAGAGATTTGCAGTCCCCCGACTTCACAACAGGATTTCAACAAGATAAGATGGCGGTTTGTTATTCAAGCTCTTCTCGAACTTGGCTGTGCGGATCACGACAAACTATTTGTCCTTAAACAATTCCCCAAACCATTAGGTGCAAAGTGAGCTCAGTAGTTTAAAGACGTCCCCTTGCCTGGCTAATCCGAAGCAGGTTACTGGCACCTTTGATCTCCTTTCCCTTTTGCTTATTGTGCAGCACGGAGTGATGGCCAGTGTTTCTTTAGGTTTTCCATGGTGAGCTGCGAAGCAGCCAGGGGAGGGAAGGAAAAGGGATAGAGGGGATCAACGGGCAAGGAAGAAGCTGGGTTGGGAGGGAACACCACTATCCTCACCCTTGATTCTGCGAGCAGGCCCACTCACTTCACCCCCTTTGGCTGTCTCGGAGGGGTAGGCCATTGTCACTTCATGTCACTTGATGGCTCTGCCTTTAGTTTAGAAGTCAACCCACAAAAGCCAGCGCCAAAAAATTCTTGAGTTCAAATGAGCAGAATTGCATTATCTTTTCAGATTTACTGAAAGTAGCCAAGGCCGCAAAGTGGTTTGATATCAGCGATGAGTCATGCGCTTCAACTACACACTTGTGCACCCAGTGTGCTTCATCCATACATAGAGAAGCAGCGTGGCTCAGTGGAAAGAGTGTGGGCTTGGGAGTCAGAGGCTGTGGGTTCTAATCCTGTCTCTGCCACTTATCATCTGTGTGACTTTGGGCAAGTCACTTCATTTCTCTGTCTCAGTTACCTCATCTGTATAATGGGGATTAAGAATGTGAGCCCCCCATGGGACAACCTGATTACCCTGTAGCTACCCCAGTGCTTAGAACTGTGCTTGGCACATAGAAAGCACTTAACAAATTCTATTATTATTATTATCTTACTATTTAAGCAATAACTCGTGTGTATGTATATGTATGTATTGTGCATATATACGTATATATATGTGCACTAGTTAGTGCTTTTGAAGAAGTGGCTATATATATGTCCAATTCTTCTTTCTCCTCTCTGAGACTATCTGTCCCCTCCAGATTGGGGACTCCTTGAGGGAAGGAAATGTGTCTAACCATATTACACTTTTCCCAGCTCTTCGTTTAATTCTTTGCATGGCATAGGTGCTCAGTAACCAGAAGCAGCGTGGCTCAGTGGAAAGAGCACGGGCTTTGGAGTCAGAGGTCATGGGTTTGAATCCTAACTCCGTCACATGTCCGCTGTGTGACCTTGGGCAAGTCACTTAGCTTCTCTGAGCCTGTTACCTCATCTGTAAAATGGGGATTAAGACTGTGAGCCCCACATGGGACAACCTGATCACCTTGTATCCTCCCCAGCACTTACGACAGTGCTTTGCACATAGTAAGCCCTTAACAAATGCCATTATTATTATTATTATTATTATTATTATTATTATTATTATTATTATTATTATTATTATTGTGTGATTTTTATTAGAGCTTTGGAGGAGGGGAGGAATGTGGCTTTGCAGAGTAAGAGGTGGAAATGGTGGTCGATGGCTTGGAAGTGGGAGAGTCATTTGCAAGAGAGGCATATTTGGAGATTTCAGAGAGGCTGAGCATGGGTGAAGTGGGAGAGGTGGGTAGATAGGTATAAAGAGCCTTGAAGCCTATGAGATTTGACTCAACCAATTTCCATTTTGATCCACTTATGTGATTTGGTGAGTGAAGAAAGCTTTTGTTTTGGTTTCAGGTGGAAGTTAAAACTTACGTTAATGGTGGACAACCTCCTCATTTTCATGAAGATGTGAAGCTGTGTGAAAACCCAACAGGCCTTAGAAGGTCCACCCCACAGCCGATTCCCAGGAACAAAAACTTCTCCACGAGCTTTTCCAACTGGGTGGCTAGCTCTTTCAGGTAGAATTTTTTCTTTTCAATTATATTTGTCAGACATGAGTTTTTATTTCTACTCAGAATCAGCAAAGTATCATTAGAGGTCAACTTCCAAAAAAGCTATTGCATGTGCTTTTTAAAAGACAGTACATTAAAAAAAAAAATCATTGGTGACTAGTGTTTACTCCACATAGAGTAGGTTCTTTCGGGGAAACCAGCATAGCTTCCTGTAGTTAGTTAAGGTAGTTAGTAACTTATCAATAGAATATGTAAAGAGGGTAAGGTCATTTGGACAAACCTAAGCTTGTCTTGATTGACATATGTCTTGTTTCACCACAATCGTTTACAGCATTTTGAGATCCCATACGATGTATTTTATACTTTATAACTTAGAGTGAGTGTTCTACTTGAAAAATAATGTGCTTCAATTTAGTTTTTTTAATAGAAGTGTCTTTGGAGTCTGTATATTGCTCTTAGCTTCAAAGAGTGGGTTTTGAAAAACCAGCAGCAGCAAGGAATGGCAAAGGTGCAAGCCAGTTACCTAAAGGGTGTTTCTGGTTTAAGGTGTCTTGAATTAGAAAGTATTTTGGGGGGGTTTTGTTCGTTGGATTGCCTGATAAATACACACTCAATCTTTGTGGTACTTGATAAACACATCCAGTGACAAGGATGAGTGATCACCAACAGTTAACATTGAGAAGCAGCTTGATGTAGTGGGTAGAACATGGTCCTGGGAGTGGGAAGGACCTGGGTTCTAATCCCGGCTCCATCAACTGTCTGCTGTGCGACTTTGGGCAAGTCGCTTAACTTGTCTGTTCCTCAGTTACCTCATTTGTAAAATGGGATTAAGACTGTGAGCCCCATGGGGTACATGGACCGTGTCCAACCTGATTAGCCTGTATCTACCCCAGTGCTTGGTACAGTTCCTGGATCACAGTAAGTGCTTTAACAAATACCTAAAAGAAAGAAAAAAACTGGAAAATGTGTTCCAAATATCAGTATCTGTTTTTGTATTACATTTCTGTACGTGTAGAGGGAAAGTGCTCTGACAGCTACCCTTCAACAGACTTTGCCTTGTTTGATAAAGCATCACATAGATTTACTCTTCCCAAGACTTACAGATTCTGAAGGGTTACAGATTTGTCCAAGAGTGGGAGTTTATACTATATTCGACCCAGCAGGAAAAACTGCAGCAGGACTAGATAAAGCTCAAGATAGACTCCTTAGAAAGATCAACGAACCCTTAAGTGTGTAAAAGTGTTTAGTCAGAAGTTGGGTGTTTCCTGTCTTTTAGAAGCGGTTCAGCTTTTTAATTCTTAGGCTTCAGGCTCTTAAAAGACCCCCAATCCTGTGACTCCCTTAGAGGTCTCTATGAGCATTCACAATTCGTGGGCATCATATTAGAAAAGTTTACTCAAATTCTACCATGAAAATACCTTTACTTGCTTTGAGTAAAATGGCCTTAAAGTCAGCAATGTAAGAATTGAATTGGGCGCCATCTCTAAGAGGCACCTATTATCCTGGGCTCTAAACAGTCCCCTGTTTACATTCTCAGTCTAAGCAGTAATTTTTCTCTCTCATCCGTAAAGTAAATATTTCCTAGAACACCATTTTAGGCTTTGAAAATGCATATTCTTCCTTATAGGAGCTCCGTAACTATCACTGTTAACTCCAAGGAAATCATAAAAAAGGTTTCAAGACATTGGGGATGGAAGGGGTAGGGGAGGAAAAGAAATCTTGCAGGAGAACTATCCCGCAAGCGCTTAGTGCAGTGTTCAAGTGCTTAGTACAGTGCTCCGCACACAGTAAGCGCTCAATAAATACGATTGAATGAATTAATGAATGCCCAAGAGCTCCAGGACTGAAAAGACTTTGGAAATACCTGGGTGTTTTTATCTTGCATCCCCATCTAGTGGATCTCCTGTTGCCACTGGTGATCTCTGCCCAGTTTCTCCTTTGCTTTTCTTGGTCAGAAGGAAGGTGCCACTGGGGTCTGGATGAAGTTATCAAAGAGGCGCACGAAGTTTATTTCAAGCCCTGTCTGTGTAGTTTATAAAATGGTGAGGATTATTCCCAAAGTAAAATATCTCATAAGCCGATATTCAGAAAGACATCAAGGCCCTTAAGTCTCATTTCCCGAGTTCCCCTTTCTTTAAGAACAACAAGTGAAGTTTTGAGGTTACTATTTCAGGTTGTAATGACTTTGGAAGTATTTTTTGCTGGGCTATTTATAGATCCATACATAAAGGAAGGCTTTGCCTGAAATGTTTTATTTGTGGTTGGCCATAATTGAGGAAACAGACACAAATTATACATCTGATGACCAAACTCGTATATGGTTTTAAACTGTTTCTGGGAAGGTTGGGAAATAGGTTGGGAGGAACAGAAGGTAATTTTTTTTTTTTTTAATGTTCAGCCCTGCTAGTCCTCCTGCACTGCAGCTCCGAACCATCATGGAAATTGAAGAAAACATGCGAAAGCGTGGAGCTACGCCAAAGACAAATTCAGGGTTGGTAAAAAACCAAAATCCATAAAAGAAGGAAATGGAACCGTAAAGGTCATTACGTATTTACTTAACGGCATTGAGAGTTAAATGCTCTTTAAACCATATATTCCATTTATATTATAATTAAAGAGGTAGTTTTATTTAGCTTTGCAACCTTTTCTTTAAGGAATTACAGTGAAATATTTAATGTGTGGATGTTCAGAAATTACTAAGGAGAAACCAAATTGGGCCTTCTGACCAGATCGTTAGATTAATTGGTTGTTTTTAGTCAATGCATAGGACTTAGATTTCTGGTTTTTTTCTTCTTCTTCTTTTAGAGGATGGTTCGGTGAAACATCTTGCCCAATTTTCTTTTTTGTGTTTAAGGTTTAGAAATTGAGACCTAAAAAGTTCAAAAGAATTTGCAGCAGCATTGCCTCCAAATCATGTTCTGCATGAAAGCAAGAGGATCGATCAATTGACCTCTCTCCGCTCTTTCAAACAGTATGAGTTTTGTAGACCCCTGGCCTAAAGGCGGAATGATCCAGAAATAAGTTAATTCTGGTTAGAGGTGGTTCTGCTTACTGAACGAGTTGATCTTAATCCTGTTCCTGATAGACCTGAATCATTCAATCAATCAATGGTCTTTATTGAGTGTTTACTGTGCGCAGAGCACTATATTACATTTTGGGAGAGTACAATGCAACAGAGGTGGTAGATATGTTCCCTGCACACAAGAAGTTTACCGTCTAATGGGAGGAGGCTGAAATTAAAATCATGGGTATGATGATTTATTGATCATATATTGTTCAGCCAAGAGGCTAAAGATGCAATGGATATGAAGACTGAGGCATCCTGTGATTGACCCCCACCCCCCCAAAGCAGGGTGTTGTGTGAGTTCAAGGCTACCCCTTGATTTTAGGGGCCGAAACAGACATCTTCACTAGTTGACGCACTTGAACATTTTCACCTAATTCTGTTTTTCCTGAGTAGGATGCACTGTTCAGATATAAAGCTCCTTTGCCTCATGCAAAGAGCAGTTAGTTATTCAAGGAATTTGGTTTCAATTTATAGAAAAACAGCTTCTCCTGGAATTAAGCTTTCCCAGAAGCAAAGAAAAATGATCGCCATGGCTGCAAAGGAGAACAGCGTAGGAGTGAGTAATGCGGAAACTGCACCTGTTCTGACCACTCCCTCGACACCTACAAAAGCTTCAAAACCAGGGAATGCTTGGTATGTTGTGTTTAATTCCTCTACATCATTCTTGATTTGCAGGGGTGTTCCTCCCGCTTTATGCAGCCTTCATTAAGAAATGCTTCTTAAGTATCTTTATAGCTGAAGAAAAGCGTATTCATTTTGGCACAGCACATTTCAGTAATCCTTAGGTTTAGACATTGAAAGTAAGAGAAATAATCCCAATCTCCGAGAGGGGCAGTTTTAATTCCGGCCAGCAATTCTTTCTCCGTAATTGGCGTTTTAGCCGGACGCCTGTCATGACGCAAATCAGTCGATTTTAATAAATCAGTGCTGTGCTGATTTAAAAGTTCCGAGGTAGTCTTGTGACAGCCATCTTCTGAAGCAGCTGAGTCCCGTTTGTGCCCTGCGTCAGAGATGGGGAGATTGTACATCCACATGGGGAAAATTACGTCTCAGGCCCTGGGCCAGAGGATCTGCCGTGAAGCAGCCTTTGCTGCCGGGTCAGTGATGTCATCGAGCACAATTTGGAATGTGACCTTTCCTATTTGGCAGGTGGAAGTTATACCGAGAGTTAGAAGATCTGAGCAGAAACATCTCTAATTTAAAAATAGAAAGGCAGGTCTCCAAATAATAGTTGCCTTAATTTAATTGTGGTAGCATATTGTTTCTTCTTTTTTTTTTTTTTGGTTTATTTTCCTTCTTAGATCGCATTTCTTTTTCCTCACAGTTCAACAGTGATTCTTGTGTTGGAACCCGGGTATTGATTGGTAAATGTTCCTTAGAATGACTATAAATCTCCTTATCAGTAATAACAATAATGGTTATGGTACGTGTTAAGCAGTTACTGTGTGCCGAGCACTGTTCTAAGTGCTGGGGTAGATACAAGTCAGTCAGGTTGGACACAGTCCCTCATGGAGCTCACATGCTTAATTCCCATTTTTCAGATGAGGGAACTGAGGCCCAGAGAAGTGAAATGACTTGCCTGAGGTCACACAGCAGTCATGTGGTGGAGCCAGGATTAGAACCCAGGTCCTTCTGACCCCAGGCCTGGGCTCCAGCCACTAAGTCTACAGTCTGTTCTGTTGTACTGTCTCAAGCACTTAGTACAGTGCTCTGCACACACTTAGCGCTCACTAAATACGATTTAATTGACCGATGAATGAAAGCCACTCACTTGAAGGGGCAGCCTTATGAAGTTGCTTTGGCCCAAGCATCACAATTTATTGAAGTAGCAGTAGAACTATAGAAAAAGAATGTGTAATGTGAGTTCCCATTCTAGGAAGAAGACTCTTGTAGCAGTAAGACAAATGGTTGCACTCGAATCACCTGGCTTCTCTAAGTGCCTTTATCTTCCCGAGCACCAGATGGAAAAAGAGTGGGACAAGAAGCAGCTGAAGGGGAAAGAGCATGGCGTAGTGGATAGACCACGGGCCCGGGAGTGAGGAGTTCATGGGATCTAATCTCAGCTCCACCACTTGTCTGCTGTGTAGTCTTGGGCAAGTCACTTCAAGTCTCTGTGCCTCAGTTACCTCATCTATAAAACGGGGATTAAGGCCGTGAGCCCGGTGCGGGACAGGGACAGTGTCCAATCCAATTTGCTTGTTTTCACCCCAGTGCTTAGTACAGTGTCTGACACATAGTAAGTGCTTAACTAATACCGTAATTATTAAGAATTGGGGAAGAAAAGGCTTGAAAGGGAGGTAAAAGACTGGAAGGGACCTCCCTGGGCGATAAACAACCTGATAGACTAGAAGAGAAGCAGATTCCTTTCAGAATTGGGTAAGGCAGGCCGAGCTATAAAGAAAGGGCCATTTTCGGAGATTTTTGACGTTTTCATGTGATTTGATTTTGGGAATTCTTGAGGGTAATAGCTCTGCTTCCCATTATTGAGACTTCTCGTAAAACGGACCTGTGTTTTCATCCAGTTTGCCTTCATAATAGACACTGAATTGAAAACAGATGTGTCTGAAGATACTTCCATAAAGGCTCATGATGTACCAGCAAGTTGGTGAAATCCGAGTGGGAGGGGCCCTGGGGAACTCTTTCTGTTCTGGAGTGAACGTGAACCTGTTTGGCCGGTCCATCCTGTTTCACACTCTGGGCCACTGCGCTTGAGGATGGATTGAGGGGATTTGAAAACCAGAGGCAGTTAACCACGGTCTTCATTCTATTGTATTTGTTGAGCGTTTACTGTGTGCAGAGCACTGTACTAAACACTTGGGAGAGTACAATATAACACACATTCCCCACTCACAGTTTGAAGGCTCTGGCTAGACTCGCACCAAGAACAGAGAGCTATAAGATATCAGTAATCTCCACAGTCCGTTCTCATTCCCCTTTCTCTTTGAAGACGGTAGCATCTTTGAAATCCTGCGACATTCCCTCACTGTTTGCCATATATTAAGAAAGGTCATGAAAAGGCCACTGAACTGCATGCTCCCTTCAAGGGCTTGAAGAGATCAGCTGCTCTATCGTCAGATCTGGGAGCTCTGCCTTTTCCATGACTGTCATCACAGCGGAGGCTTCGTTGAGTGTCGGAGTGAGATCTGTGCTGGCAGGCGAACTATTGTCTGTACTCCTTACTACAGGTTTTAAAGCACTCAGTCACCTCGTCCCCTTCTACTTTACATTGCTGATATCCTACAGACCGTTACTCTTCCCCCCTTCAAAGCCTTATTAAAATCCCATCTCCTCCAAGAGGCCTTCCCCTAGTTCTCATTTCCCCTACTGCCACTCCCTTCTGTGTCACCCTTTCCCATGGATGTGTACCCTTTATTCACCCAACCCTCAGCTCCACAAGCACTCATGTACAGATTTGGAATATATTTTAATGTCTGCCCACCCCCGGACTGTAAACTCCTTGTGGGCAGAGAACATATCTACCAAATCTGTTGTACTCTCCCAAGCTCCTTTTACAGTGTTCTGCATATGGTAAGCACTCAATAAATATGCTTGGTGTGTAGAGCATCAAGCTCAGTGGGGGGAAGGATTGTTAGGGAGTTGATGAGATATGTGCAATCAAACAGCTTCCTCATTGCACAAAAATAAAATTATTGATGCTGAAATTGGGCCTCCCTTTTAGATTATGAAGTCCTGAGTGGGACAGGGACTGTGTCCTATCTGGTTTTTCAGCACTTAGCTCATTAATCAAATTTGATTCAGATCTATAAGGTATTTTCTTCAATTGTTTGAAAAATTCAAAATCAGATTTGTCCCTGGATTCATGATTTTGTGATGTAGGAGAATGCTCTGTTGGATAACAGGCAATCAGGAGAATTTTAGAAACATGGAAAAATATTTTAGGATTTTGAAGTTGCATAGATAGAGTAGGGGGGATTTGATAGTCCCATCCAGAGGAAGAATTAGAAGGATGTGAGGCATGTAAGGGTTCTTTGGAAGATTGTAGTAGATTCCTAATCAGTAAGCACCAGTAAAAGAATGTGTGGAAAGTGTAACTAGGGGATCCAGAGAGAATAGGCATCTCAGGGTATTGGGAATTGACTCACAAACC
Source organism: Tachyglossus aculeatus (assembly GCF_015852505.1). Classification (NCBI taxonomy): domain Eukaryota; kingdom Metazoa; phylum Chordata; class Mammalia; order Monotremata; family Tachyglossidae; genus Tachyglossus; species Tachyglossus aculeatus. The sequence continues at coordinate 29,769,985 of NC_052084.1, read as the reverse complement.
AGTTTCTTTTTTTAATAGTATTTGTTAAGTACTTACTATGTGCCAAACACTGTACTAAACACTAGGGTAGATACAAGCTAATCCCATGGGGCCTACAGTCTTGATCCCTTTTTTATAGATGAGGTAACCGAGTCACAGAGAAGTGAAATGACTTGCCCAAGGTCACACAGCAGACAAGTGGCAGAGCTGGGTTTAGAAAGCAGGTCCTTCTGATTCCCAGGCCCAAGCTCTATCCACTGTACTACACTGCTTCTCTTGTTAGAGCTGCTTTTTGGAAAACTCATCTGGAATCTGGGGGCTAGTAAAAAAAACCCTGAGCCCATGATTGTAATAATCATGTTGGTCTCAGAATTTGTAATTGCCAGATTTTCGGGACTATATTTACACAAACACCTTCATTCTTGTCAGCATTTCTAGATAGGTTTGCATCTATCTTCCTGGAAATTTCTAGATTTCTTAAAACAAAATTGTGCTGTGAGAGAAACTTGGCAGCGGGGAAGGTGTAACTTTGGGAAGCCAGCTGTAGTCTAGACTGTTTGCGTTTTGCTATTTCTATGTAAAGCAGTCCTAACCTAGGACTTTTATTTATTCAGTATTTGAACAAAATCAGAGGCAATATTCAGAAATAGTTTCATTGGTATTTCAAGAAAAATAAATAAGCCAAAGATTTCCCTGAAACATTGAAAGTAGGATTGTATTTTGCAAATGAGGTTGCTACTAGTTTTATAAAATCACAGCAATTTTGAACATTATTGGAGGTTTGAAAATGGTGTTTCCCTTTTAAATTCCCGAAACACTGGGATAAAAGAGAAGCAGCATGGCCTAGTAGAGGGAGAACGGCCCGGGAGTCAGCGGACTTGGTATCTAATCCCGGTTCAGCCACTGGTCTGCTTTGTGACTTTGGGCAAGTCACTTCATTTGTTTGTGCCTCAGTTCCCTCATCTGTAAAATAGAGATTAAGACTGTGAGCCCCATGTAGGACCTGGACTGCTTCCAACCTGATTAGCTTGTACTTACCCCAGCAGTTAAAACAGTGTGTGGCAGGTAGTAAGTACTTAACAAATACCATTAAAAAAAAAAATCTTTCACTTTTTCAGTGGTGGTGGAAACATAATCCACCCGATCTAAAATAATCCAGCATTCTGTTACAACACGCCATCTAGAAAAATCTATGTGCGACAAGATTATTCTTGATTTTTAAAGCAGAATTCAATTTCACTACTTAGTTTATCATTTTCAGTAGGATTAAACAAAAATTGGAATTAAATTAGAAAATGGGGGGGGCAAGTATCGTTTTTTAGATTTAGATTTCAGTGAATGACAAGTTTAGAGAAATACTCTGAAGAAGGAACGAGAAGGGTTGAAGTAGGATTCAGCTATCTTTAGTACTTGTAAAATCTTTGAGGCTGAGAAGGTGTATTTTACCTCTGTTTTACCCTTCCAGCCCCCAGAAGGAGGTCTAGACTTTTATCATCCCGCTCTCCTGGCTCAGGGTCCTTGTCTTAGCTGTTCCTGAACTCCTAGTCGTCTACCTCTCCTTGCAAGGGAGAGGGGCAAGAACCCTGCTCTGGGAATCAGGACACCTGGGCTCTCGGCTCTGCAAGTAGGGCAGTGTCTTGCCTGCATCAGTGTCTAACCAAAGAACTGCCTTTGGACATCCCACAAGACGGCCTGGCTAGCGTGGGCAGCGAAGATCACAGTGGCTACCATGGCAACTGCCTGCTGGGTTAGGGTGTTACAACACTGCGTTAAATTCCAGACTCCTCCGTCTTCAGATCTGTTGTTCTCGTTGTTCAGCAGCTGCAAGAGTAGCACAATGCTTGGCACTCAGGTGCTTTAGAAATAGCACGGAGTGATTGATTTCCATCAAGACCTATTTTGCAGGCCAGGTTAATTGCTACTGCAGGGTCGTGGCTACAAAGCTTTCCTATTTATTTCACCGATGGACTGGGCTTCTTTGGCTGTAATATTTTTTTCGGAGATGTGTTTCCAAATGTCTTTATCCTGGGTTTTAAAATGAAGGAGAAATTCAGCAAGTCCTTGAAAGGGGAAAGATGACTATTGAGTAATAGTGTCAGTTGGGGGAGTTAGGTTAAATTATAAAATAACTACTTTGTGTAAAAATGTGAATTAGGCAATGCCAGTTAACCTCAGATAGAGATGTGTTACCCAGGAAAATATTGCAAGAAGGAATCCGGAGAAAACCGAAGAAATTTTCTCTTGAATAGACAGCCCTTTCCTCACTGGATGCATTGGTAGTCTCAAGTCACATTCTTTCAGGTGTATATTTGGCTAGAAATTGCACTGAAAATGGATTTGTGTCTTCTGAAGATATACTTCCAAGCTATCAATTGTTCTAACCTAAAGTTATTCGGCTTATTCATCTTTTTAAACTTGAATTCTTTTTTTTTCACTCAAATGAAGGTGCTGCGGGGCAGTTTTCGCTGAGGAATGGAGTTCTGTTCAATTTTCATGTGGTTACAGATGCCTATAAATATTCTTCCATAGCGTTCTTTGGCTGCTAAGATGGAAAATAGCAGTAGCCCAAGAATTAGGGAAACTAAGTTAGTGAAAAATTGGTGACTCTTACGTAATCAGGTTGATGAAAAGAGGAATTAAGCTAATTTAATAAAAATTGCTTCAGGAGAGCTCTAGATAACTCCTGTTAACCATTACTGGTAGTTTTAATTTGAGATAGTGGGAGGGTGTTTGCGAATCTATTTTTCAGAAGAATGGGTTCTCTACAGAAGATCTCTATTGAAAAGAGAAACAGTAGCTTGGAGTGAGTCACACTAATGTTTTTCCTTTCTGCATGGAACTACTGTACCATATGGTACGGGCTCTGAGTTGCGCCCCCCAAATAATACGAGGGGGCATTCAGCAAATTGGCTGCCCTTTCCATTCCCGCAGCATAAAGGGAGCCATGGAGCTTTTGTGTTCCAGGGAAATGAGATACTTGCTTTGGAAATTTAGCAGTTTTGCTGGCAAGAACATCAGCCAGAAGGGTGGGGGAACTCCTGGCATTACTACGGGTTTACTAACGACATAGAATCCTTACACCGTACTTATCTTTTTTTGCCAAAAGAAACCTCCAGATTTGAGGATAGAGTTGAAGGCCAGTTATTTGATGGCAAATGGCAGAAGCACGTCAAAAGGCACATGTTGTACCCCAAGTTCATCAGGGAATTAGGTTTTTAATTTTCTTTTGAGGCTCTAAACGGGTGTCTGGAATTTAACTTAATTTGTGCAAAGGCTTTCAGAGGTTGGCTCATCAAATGCGAACTTGTCGTCTTAGTCACGTGGACTCTGACAACCTCTCTCTAAGCTAATTTGTAGTGAGATGAGTAACAATCTTCATGGCAGTAGCCCAGTTGTATGGAATACGTTTTGGTGAGATAATAATATTACTAGATCTATCTGATTTCCTGAGTCATTTGGCACAGGGGTTGAGGTATAATTATGGATAGGGGAGGTATTCATTTAGTAATAATAATAATAATGATGGCACTTATTAAGCACTTACTATGTGCAAAGCACTGTTCTAAGCGCTGGGGAGGTTACAAGGTGATCAGGTTGTCCCATGGGGGACTCAGTCTTCACCCCATTTTACGGATGAGGTAACTGAGGCCCAGAGAAGTTGTGACTTGCCCAAAGTCACACAGCTGACAATTGGCGGAGCCGGGATTTGAACCCGTGACCTCTGACTCCAAAGCCCGTGCTCTTTCCATGGAGCCACACTGCTTCTCAATAATAATGATGATGGCATTTATTAAACGCTTACTGTGTGCAAAGCACTGTTCTAAGTGCTGGGGAGGTTACAAGGTGATCAGGTTGTCCCACAGGGGGCTCACAGTCTTAATCCCCATTTTACAGATGAGGTACTGAGGCACAGAGAAGTTAAGTGACTTGCCCAAAGTCACACAGCTGACAAGTCGCGGAGCCGGGATTGAACCCATGACCTCTGACTCCAGAGCCTGTGCTCTTTCCACTGAGCCACGCTGCTTCTCAATAGTAGGCAATAAAGACCTCCAGTTTGGAAAAAGAAAATCAAAAAATAAGAAAGTTTTCTTTATTTATTTCCTGGCATCCCACTGCCTTTTCGTTCACTCCATTTCGAAAAAATCAAGCAAAACATAGGACAAGTAGGTTTACCTAAGAGATAGGTGTTCTTGGGATACTGATATCAAATTCCAGAAAACAGAACAGCGAGTTGAATCCTCGTGTATTCTAGCACTCCTGGCCCTGAGGAAAACAAAAACGTGGTGTCGTATTTTTATCTTGCTTTGTGATAAAGGAATTCTTTTTTTTTTTTTTTTTGCTCACTTAAAGCTGTTGCTTAGGAACATTAAAAAAAAAAACACACTAGGTTAAACATTGTTCCGTCTGGCCTAATATTCTGTGTCTTTCAGTTGCAGTAAGAGTAAGGTAGTAGGTTCCTTCTATGACATCTGCCCTAATTTTCAAGGATGTACCATTTAACACCCCACTTTACCCCTGGACATCCTTTGCTTTCCTGTAGGAATTCTTCTCGGGCTGCTCATCCTTAAATTTATCCAAAGCCCTCTTGAATCTATTGAAAGTTTTGGCTTGCAAAATTTCCTATGGTAACAAATTCCATATGGTTATAGCCTGTTATGTGAAGAAACTATTCCTCTCTCTTTTGGTTCCTCTTTTCCTCTGTTTTCTGATGATACCCAGCATTTACGTGACAGTTTTATTGGCCTGATTCCCTCCAGCCTCTGTCCTGTCAAATCCATTCAAAGTCCGATCACTTAATCTTTTCTCACTCTCTGCTTCCATGGTACCAGTCCCCTCTGATGGCTTTCTTGTGTTCTTTGGGTAAAATATCAACCTTTGGCCCTGATCTACTTAGTCTTTTTTGTGATCTTCACTTTCCTTCTCCCTTCACGTCCAGGGAAGCACATCTCCCCTGTCTCTGCGATTCCTCACTCTCAACCCTGAGCTTCTCCATTCCCTGGGTTTGGAACAGGCTTCTCTTTTGCAGCTGTTTGGCTACCTCCATTTCTTCGAAAGATCTTAAATCCCACCTCTTTGGTGGTTTTGTTATTCTCTTTTAAATAAAAGAGAGATGTGAACTTTCAGCGGATTATTAGCACCCGCAAGCCAGTACGTTGCTAAGTGTCTAAATCAAGCACGGATCACAATCTTCTCATTATTTTTCCCAGTTTCTTATCTTCTGTCTTCCCTCTAATGCAGGATTTTCTCTTTGCGATTGGATGACGGTCTGGTGGAAATCCAGTCCTCACTTTCACTTCTTCAAGGAAGGCTTCAGAGGGGCTGTAAGGTTTCAGGAAGCCTTCGCTTTCTCCTGGGTACAGGCCCAGATGGTTTATGAGCTTAGCTTGGATCTAACCATGCTGGTTTCTTCAAAACTCGACTTGAACATTTTTGGGGTTTATGTGGTTAGCATTTATTTGCATAACCATTTGCCGTGCTTTCTAAGGAGAAAGTCTGGGCAAACCTTTCCGATCAGCTTTGTAGAGCCATCGGCTGGAACCTGCCCCTTAGTCATTTTCTGTAGAGAAGAAATTGGAGATTTTGAAAAGGGCACAGTCGTTCTGCAGTTAGAAGCAACACATCATAGTGGATCGAGCACAGACCTGGGAATCAGAGGGTCCGGGGTTCTAATCCCAGTCCTGCTACTTGTCTGCTGGGGGACCCGGGGCTAGTCACTTAACTGCTCTGTTGCCTCAGTTATCTCATCTGTAAAATGGGGATAAGACTGTGAGCCCCACGTGGGACAGGGACTGTGTCCAACCCATTTATCTTGTATCTACCCCTGCTCTTAGTACAATGCCTGGCACCTATAAGCACTTAACAAATACCATTTAAAAAAGGCCATTCAGTTCTTTTTCTCCCTCCACGTTCAAGCATGCTTTTTTGAGTCTCTTTTCGAAATAAGATGAGTCCGTGGAAGGAGTGAAGCCTGTGGGATAACTCCTCAAAGTCCAGCTCCACAAAATGCCTCCCCATTTAGAGCAGCTGTGCTCTAGAGAATCTCCCATCCAGAGCCACAGTTCAACCAAAACTGTAGGTGTTAGGACATTGATTTGGAAGATGAACTGCTGGATAATCTATCTCTCACTGAGTGTTTTTAATTTCAATTATTATTTCTTTTTTTCATTTCAATCTCTGAGAAGAGGTAATCTCCTGATCTATCTCTTACTGAATGTTTTTAATTTCAATTATTATTTCTTTTTTTCATTTCAGTCTCTGAGAAGAGGTAATCTCCTGAGGCAATGTAGATCGACTCTCTACTTTTTAAAAAAATGATAGTTGTTAAGCACTTACTATGTGCCAGGCATTGTACTAAGCACTGGGGTAGTTCCAAGATAAGTTGGGCACAGTCCATGTCCCAAATGGGGCTCACTCTTACTCTCCCCATTTTGCAGATGAGGCAACTGAGGCACAGAGAAGGGAAGTGACTTGCCCAAGATTACATAGCAGACAAGTGGCTTATGCTCTATCCTTTCTTCCCCAAGCAAACAACATGGCCTAAGGGTTAGAGCATGGGACTGGAAGTCTGAAGATTTGGATTTTGTTGTTGGCTTCAACACTTGTCTGTTGGTTGACCTTGAGCAAGTCACTTCACTTCTCTGTGCCTTAGTTTCCTCTATTGTACTATGGAAATGAGGTACCTGTTCTCCCTCCCCCTTAATAATCGTAGTAGTAGTAGTAGTAATAATAATAATGGTAATAATAATTGTGGAATTTGTTAAACATTTTATGCCAAGTACTGTACTAAGCACTGGGGTAGATAGTAGATAATCAGGCCAGACACAGTCTCTGTCCGTCATGGGGCTCATAATGTAAGTGTGAGGCCCCGTGAGGGACAGGAACTGTCTGATTCGATCTGGTTTCAGCACAGTGCTTTAACATAATGCTTAGCACACCGTTAGAATTTAACAATTGCCACATTTTGTGTCATTCTCTCTTTTTTTTAATGGCATTTGTTAAGCGCTTACTATGTGCAAAGCACTGTTCTTTCAGAAGTAAACTCTCTAAGTGTCATTTGTCTGTCATGCATGCCCGCTTGCGGGGGCCCGCAATGTATATGTAACATAAAACCTTTCACACAGTGATCATGTTTGGGAAATAGTCAAGATATATTTTTTTTCTGGTATCCTTAACAGCTTGGTTTTAATATGTAGTCATAGAAAGGTGAAACCTACCTCGAGTTTCAACTGCCAAGGCCTCGGAAAGCAGGATCATGACGTGACAATTGGCCTTTTCTTCCAGGTCACCTACTCTGCCTTCACCTTCCCCCAAGTCCTTTCGGCATCTCTTAAAGGAAGAAGAAAAATCCGTCGTACCAGGTGGCACTCCAGGAAATAACATCAAAAAAGGTTGCGTTAAAGGAATTGAGGAGCCGCAGGTCCAAAAGTTTGTGAGGTAAGAAATAGTAGTGCATATTTTTGTATGTTCTAGGAGATATGAGTTTAAGCAAGTGTCGCCTTGCAGAAAGAGCACGGGCTTGGGAGTCAGTGGACTTGGATTCCGATCTCAGCTCTGCCAGTAGTCTGTTGTGTGTTGCCTTGGGCTAGTTATTTAACTTTTCTGTGCCTCATTTGCCTCATCAGGAAAATGGGGAACCACTACCTGTTCTCCCTCCCACGTAGACCCCGAGTCCCATGTGGGACAGGGACTAAGTCCAACCCGATGAGCTTGTATCTATCCCAGCATTGTACAGATCTTGGTACCTAGTAAGAGCATGACATATCATTAATTATAATTATATTATTAATTATTATTAATTATTAATTATATTATTATATTATTAAAATAATAATAATAATGTTTTCAGCTGTAAAGTAAGGATCAGTATTTTTTTTAAATGAACATCTTCATGATCCTTCAATCTATTTAAAAAACGTAGTCAAATGGCTTCTCTTTAAATTTCCTACTCTGTTTACCTCACTGGGGAGTGTTCTTTAGTTCCATGCCGGTATGGGATATAGGAGAAGCAGAATTATAGTTTACTAATAACATAAGCTGTGCAACATTTTTGTCCATGTGAGTACAGGTTTTCTTTAGCCCTGTTCTGTTTTGCACATCTCAATTACTTGAACGACCCCTTATTCGACTGAAGTTAGTTCAGATAATTGGACAGTAAAGATTAGTTAAAGATAATTGATCATGAGAGCAATCCTAACAGAGCTAATATCAATCTTAGACTTTTCAGACAATGAGTAGTATTTATTGAGTACCTACTTTGTGCGCAGTACTGTACTAAGTGCTTGGGAAAGTACAGAAAACTTAGATTGTGATGCAGTGTGGAGGACCTGGGTTCTAATCCCGGCTCTGCCAATTACCTGCTGTGTGAACTTGGGCAAGTCACTTACCTTTTCCGTGCCTCATTTCCTCTTCTGTAAAATGGGGATTGAGATTATGAGGCACAGAAAAGGTAAGTGACTTGACGTTCTTGAATGTTTCAGAGGCTTGCAGCCACCTTGAACTTATCAGTTCCAGTTCAGTAAATGTGGAGAAAACGTAGGTAGTTTTTAGAAGCAGCATGGCTCATTGGAAAGAGCCTGGGCTTTGGAGTCAGAGGTCATGGGTTCGAGACCCCAGCTCCGCCAATTGTCAGCTGTGTGACTTTGGGCAAGTCACTTCATTTCTCTATGCCTCAGTTACCTCATCTGGAAAATGGGGATTAAGACTGTGAACCTCCTGTGGGACAACCTGATCACCTTGTAACCTCCCCAGCGCTTAGAACAGTGCTTTGCACATAGTAAGCGCTTAATAAATGCCATCATTATTATTATCTGTAAAACAGAGTTGAAGTACCAGTTTTCCCTTCCCTTGTGAGACAGGGACTGTGTCAACCTGATTAACTTGAATCTACCCCTGCGCTTAATAGTGCTTGACACATAGTAGGTTTTTAACAAATACCACAATTATTTTTAAGAAGACATAGCCCCTGCCCTCAAGGAGCTTATAGTTTAGTGGGGAAAACAGACAAATGTGTTAAGAATAAGAGGAGTAATAGATTAATACATAGATAAAAGTGGTCACTTGAGTAATTAAGTGGTGTGGTAGGGCTCACGGGGCATTGGGGGATATAAATGAAGGGGAGACTGTCATTGTCAAATGTCAGTTTTCTATTCTAGATCAAAATCCCAGTACTTATGGATTCTTTTCCAACCCTGTAATCATTCCGTTCTTCTCTCTGGTCTCCCACCCAAGTCCTCCACATTTTTCATGTTGCAAAGTCCCAAATGGGATATAAGCATGCTCCAACCAGGCTTAGATTCGTGCTCACTTATTAAGCTAAATTATTTTGCTAACTCTGCCAATAAATTATCCAGATGATTTTTAAATACAGAACTTTTTTTTAAATGGTATTTGTTAAGCACTTGCCATGTGCCAGATACCATACTAAGTGCTGGGGTAAATACAAGCTAATCAGGTTGGACACAGTCCATGTCCTGCATGGGGCTCGCAGTCTTAATTTCCATTTTGCAGACGAGGTAACTGAAGCATAGAGAAGTGAAGTGACTTGCCCAAGGTCACATAGCAGACATGGGGAGAAGCCAGAATTGGAACCCGGGTCCTCCTGACGCCCAGGCCCATGCTCTATCCCCTGGGTCTCGCTGCTTCTCCATTGGAATTGTTAGGAAAAAAACCCCAACTTCTACTGCCCCTGTAGCGTGTGATAGTTGAATCATCTTTTCTTCTTTCTACTTCATTTTTTTAAACATGCTTTGGGATCGTTTCAGTCTGAAATGTTGTCTTTTTTAGGGCCACTTGTATTTAAGAGCTGTAGAAATGGAACAGATGATACATAGCGTTAGCTTTTAACCGACCTTCATGTCCACAACTGATCAGTAGAGTGCACTGTGGCATTAGAGCTTCCAACCATGCTCTGGAACTAGGAACCTGAGTGTCATTAGCCCCAGAGAAGTGAAGTTCGCTCGAATTTTAAGCTTGCTTTTGCTTTAGAGGAAAGGAATTAAGCGCCTATTAGTGGCCTAATAATATGAACTGATGATCATATTATCATGATCCCCCTCGTCCCCCTCTCCATCCCCCCATCTTACCTCCTTCCCTTCCCCACAGCACCTGTATATATGTATATATGGTTGTACATATTTATTACTCTGTTTATTCATTTATTTTACTTGTACATTTCTATCCTATTTATTTTATTTTGTTGGTATGTTTGGTTCTGTTCTCTGTCTCCCCCTTTTAGACTGTGAGCCCACTGTTGGGTAGGGACTGTCTCTATGTGTTGCCAATTTGTACTTCCCAAGCGCTTAGTACAGTGCTCTGCACATAGTAAGCGCTCAATAAATATGATTGATTGATTGATCTGAGATGCATGCATATGTGCAGAAGCGTGTTCATCCAGCGCTTAGTACAGTGCCTGGCACTGGGTTAGTGCTTAACAAACACTATAATTATTATTCATTCAGTTATACTGAGTGCTGAGTGCTTACTAAAAGCAGAGCACGCTTGGGAGAGCAGAATATAACAATAAACAGACACATTCCTTGACCACAGCGAGCTTACTGTCTGCTTGAGGAGACAGATATTAGCATAAATAAATTAGAGATATGTACATAAGTGCTGTGGGGCGAGGGAGTGAATTGAGAGCAGGGCAACGCAGAAGGGAATGGGAGAAGAGAAAAGAAAGAAGCAGCAGTGTGGCTCAATGGAAAGAGCACGGACTTTGGAGTCAGAGGTCATGGGTTCAAATCCCAGCTCCACCACTTGTCAGCTGTGTGACTTTGGGCAAGTCACTTAACTTCTCTGGGCCTCAGTTACCTCATCTGTAAAATGGGGATTAAGACTGTGAGCCCCCTTGGGACAACCTGATCACCTTGTAACCTCCCCAGCGCTTAGAACAGTGCGTTGCACATAGTAAGCGCTTAATAAATGCCATTAAAAAAAAGAACGTGTAGTCAGGGAAGGCCTCTTGGAGGAAATAAGCCTTTGAAGGGGGCAGAGTCTGTCGGATTTGAGGAGGGAGGGTGTGGCAGGCCAGAGGGAGGATGTGGGCTAGAGGTCGGCGGTGAGACAGAGGAGATGGAGGTACAGTGAGAAGGTAAGCACCAGAGGAGTGAAGTGTGCGGGCTGGGTTGTAGGAGAGTAGCGAGGTGAAGTGGGAGGAGTCGAGGTGATTAAGTGCTTTAAAGTGAATGGTGAGGCGTTGTCGTTTGATGCCACGGTGGATGGGCAACCAGTGGAGTTTCTTGAAGAAACCACCTAGAACGTCCCCCAGGAGTCTCCGCAGATTTTTCAGGTTTGTACTCTTCCATGAGACAGCATGAGAGACAGGCAGCTCAGTAAAGCAGCGTGACAAGTCAAAAGGGACCTGGGTTCTAACCCCAGCTCTGCCCCTTGTCTGCTTTGTGACCTTGGGTAAGTCACTTCACTCCTCTGCCTCAGTTAGCTCACCTGCAAAATGGGGGTTAAGACTGTGAGCCCCATGCAAGATATGGGTTGTGTCCAACGTGATTAGCCTGGATCTACCCCAGCACTTAGTACAGGACTTAGCACATAGTAAGCACTTAACAGGTACCATAAAACAAATAAAGAGCAGCCAGCATTTGGAACAAGTGAAAGCATGGAGCCCCCAGGCCTGCTTTTGGTAGTGGAAAACCACTCTATATGCTGTACACATGTATTAATCTGTATACGCCACCTATGCTGCATATACATTAAAATAGAGAAATTCTAATAGAGAAATGAGAGGTCCTAATATATTTGGTTTGTAATATTTTCTCCTCTCTGGGAGAAATGAGCATGACGAGAGAACACAGTAGATGGAAAAGTAATAATTGCTATTTGTAATAAAGTCTCTTTTGGTACTCTACATATGAAATATTTTTAAAAAAGATAGGTAGGGGCTCACAATTCTAAAAACTTTTCACCTTTCCTTCAGTAGCGTGTTCTTTGCAAATCAAAAATCAATGAAAACATTTTTTTTTTTTTACACCCTGGGACACATTTGGGCTCCTATTCCCTCGGGATATTGGGTGGGCAGAACCATAAATGAGAGAGGAGTTTAAGCCACCTGTGGGCAGGGGTGGTGTCCCCCAACTCTACTTCTTCCAAGTACTTAGTATGATGCTGGGGCATGCAGTTTGTACTCAGTAAGTACTATCGTTTGTTTGATGCCACAAGTGGAAATTCGACAGATGCATGTATCTCAACCCATTAAAACCAGCAGCATTTTCCAAGACACACAGAATTTTATTTTGAGAACGGCAATGCGGTTGGTCCTGTGAATGTGGATAATAGAGGGAAGACCCTTTCACTCCAAGCCCTTATTAAAAAGACACGGAAACAAAAAGCAGCCAAATAAAATGGTCTGTTTTCTGTCTTTATCGTAAACACAGTCATAGTTGCTTAGGCGTTTGGAAAAGATATTCCTAATCATGGACAGTTCCACCTGGACATGGGAAAATATGGATATTTATTCGGAGTTGAATTGGTAGAGCTAAATTTTCTCTTTCTACGTAGCACTTAACATGGCCATGTTTCTGAGCTCAGAAGCTACTCTTCAAATGTATTAACTATTCCGAAAGCAGTCAGTTGTATTTATTGAACACTTACTGTGTGCAGAGCACTGTACTAAGTGCTTGGGAGAATGCAATATACCCCCCCACCCCCAGTGAATTTACAGTCGTTGCCAGGGATGGACATTAATGTGAATAAACACATTTACGGATATGGACATAAGTGCTGTGGGGCTGGGAGGGGGGATGAATAAAGGGAGCAAGTCAGGACGACAAAGAAGGGAGTGGAAGGAAAGGAATAGGTTGAGTCAGGGATGGCCTCTTAGTCAGGGAAGCCTGATCCACCATGCCAATTAGAATCCATCTATTCTCTCAGTAGCATTTATTTCATGTGCAGAGCACTTGGGAAGGTCCAGTTAAATGTAGATGATAGGCTCCCTTCTTCTCAAAAGTTTTCAATCTAATGGGCAAACAGACCGACATAAGTTGTATACGTATAATGGGAGCCGGAGGGAAAATTTAACTCCAATAGAGGTAGGAGTTTGGAAACATGAAGTAATGAGTAATAAATAAAAAGAGTACATATGCTAAAGGTCACTGCCTATTTATAAATGCCAAGCGTGGCTGTTGGGTGATACTATCAAGGGCAGTGGAAATAAACTGGGAAATGCTTCCCGAAGAAGGTGAGTTTTCAGGAAAACCGACATCTGGAAACTTCGTGGTCTTCACGAAGCAGCTGATGTGTTCGGAATTGCAAGCTTTCTGAGAAGCCAGCTGTGCACTTGCATTTTAACTGCCATATATGGACTGACTTTCCCTCTTCTTCGTATGTCCTAGATCCCCGTATTATCCTTTCTGCAACAATGGGCCTCTAGTTTTTCTATGTATTGCTAGACAACTAAAAGCTCTCTGCTATTGAATCCTTATCTTTCCTTTAAGAAGCTAGGTGTCCTCTGCCATCCTAAGCTGAACCTGGCTGAATTTGGGGGTCCCCATGGAGACACCCAGCCCTCCTGTTTGGTGGTCAGGGGGATAAAGAGGATTAGAGTTAGGCAGGTGAGCCTAGGCCCAGCTGACAGCAGCCCAGACCCGGCACTCGATGTGGAGCTGTCATATAGTAATTGTGATATTTGTTAAGTGCTTACTGTGCGTCAGGCACTGTACTAAGCGCTGGGGTGGATACAGGCAGATCGGGTTGGAAACAGTCCCTGTCTCACATAGGGCTCACAGTCTCAATCCCCATTTTACAGATGAGATAACTGAGGCACAGAGAAGTGAAGTGACTTGACCATGGTCACACAGCAGACAAGTGGTGGAACGGGGATTAGAACCCATGACCTTCCCAAGCCTGTGCTCTATCCACTATGCCATGCTTCTTCTCATACGAGCCCAGGCACCCAGGAGTCAAACCTCCTGGAAGCAAAACCTGGACTCCCAACCTGGGCTTGGGAATCAGAAGATTCAGGCTTTAGTCCTGGCTCCGCCACTTGTCTGCTGTGTGACCCTGAGCAAGTCACTTCACTTCTCTGTGCCTCACTTCCCTCATTTGTAAAATGGTGATTAAGACTGTGAACCGATGTGGGACAGGGACTGTGTCCAACCCAGTTACCTTGTATCTACCCCCGTGCTTAAAACAGTGCCTGGCACACAGTAAGCACTTAACAAATGCCATAATTATTATGATTACAGTTCAGCCCGAGCTCATTTCCGATCTGGCTCAACCTGGGGTGGGCCCAGGCACCGTGATCCAGGGCTCTGTCTGGCAGGGCAGGGGCATGGGTGTTCCCCATGGCTACTGGGTTTGTACCCTTAGTACGTACTACGGGGCCGGGCACATAATAAGCGCTTAACAAATACCATTATTATTATTATTATTACCCTCGGTCACTCTGAGAGTGAACAGTGGGACAGGCCCTCTTCCTCCGGGTTAGTCTGGAGGCTCAGGAGGGTGACACTGACCCAGATTTTACAGATTCTGTTGAGCAGCAGCTTGAATGCGCTCTGCAAGGCTTCCTGAAGCTGAATTTAAGAAGCCCAAATCCCCTTGAGCCAAGGCCAAAAATGGATGAATCTCTGTACATGCAAAGTGAATCTAGTCAAAAGTCCGTGAATAGTTTAATGTAATGGATAGAGCATGGTCCTGGAAATCAGAAGGTCATGTGTTCTAGTCTTGGCTCCCCCATTTGTCTGCTCTGTGGTCTTGGGCAAGTCACTTCACTTCTCTGGGCCTCAGTTACCTCAGCTGTAAAATGTAAGACTGTGAGACCCATGTGGAACAGGGACTCTGTTCAAGCTGATAATAATAATAATAATGATGATGATGGCATTTATTAAGTGCTTACTATGTGCAAAGCACTGTTCTAAGCGCTGGGGAGGTTACAAGGTGATCACGTTGTCCCACGGAGGGCTCACAGTCTTAATCCCCATTTTACAGATGATGTAACTGAGGCCCAGAGAAGTTAAGTGACTTGCCCAAACTCACACAGCTGACAGTTGGCAGAGCCGGGATTTAAACCCACGACCTCTGACTCCAAAGCCCGGGCTCTTTCCAGTGAGCCACGCTGCTTCCCCACTGATGTACTTGTATCCTCCCCAGTGCTTAGTACCGCATCTGGTACATAGTAAGTGCTTAACGAATGCCACAGTTAATTTGAGAGAAATCTGTTCTGCATGCAAAATGGCTTTGATGGTGTGGTTCCAATACAGATCAATATTGGTGGGAGACGTCAGCTTATCTGAAAGACCGGCCCTATCCTTAGGCAGCAGCCGCCTCCAGCACAGCCTGTGTCTGGTTCAGGAATGGCCATTACAGCCCCATACCAAGCGGTTCTGATCTCCTCGTTGGCTTTCCCGCTAGGAATTGCCCCACAAATGCTCACGCCATTGATTGTCGGTCCTCTGTCCCAGAGGCTTGGAAGCCAAAGCGTTTCTCTGCCAAAGGTTGTCTTTGAAGAGCGTTTTCATTTTCAGCTTCTGTGTTTGTTCTTTAGACCTTCAACTCGAAGGAGCCCGGGACCAGACGGCGACCACCTTTGCGATTTGCCACCGCAAGAGAGTCCCAAGTAAGTCTGACTTGATCTGTGCCCTAAATTTGGAGCTCCTGAGAGGGTCACTGCAGAGACGTGAAGAAGGGACTCTGAGGGGAGGAGCGGGGAGGGCAGGCTCAAACGTTGGCATAGTCTTCCCCAGCCTCTTATCAGTTTTCCACTTAGAGAAGCAGCGTGGCGTAGTGGAAAGAGCACAGGCTTGGGGTCTGTCAGGGGACCTGGTTTTAAACCCGGCTCTGGCACTTGTCTGCCTTCTGACCTTGGGCAAGTCACTTCACTTCTCTGGGCCTCAGTTACCTCATCTGTAAAATGGGGATGGAGACTGTGAACCCCACATGGGACAGGGGCTGTGTCCAACTCAGTTTGCCTGTAATAATAATAATAATGATGGCATTTATTAAGCACTTACTGTGTGCAAAGCACTGTTCTAAGCACTGGGGAGTTTACAAAGTGATCAGGTTGTCCCACGTGGGGCTCACAGTCTTACTCCCCATTTTACAGATGAGGTAACTGAGGCACAGAGAAGTGAAGTGACTTGCCCAAAGTCACACAGCTGACAAGTGGCAGAGCCGGGATTTGAAGCGATGACCTCTAACTCCAAATCCCGGGCTCTTCCCACTGAACCACGCTGCTTCTCTAGCGTGTTCCCACCCCAGCACCTAGTATAGTGCCTGTCATATAGTAAGTACGTAACAAATACCATTATTATTCTCCTGTCACACAGTAGGCACTAAACAAATACCATTATTATTATTATTCCTGGCATCAAAGGCTGGAGTGCCTTAGAAATAGGCCCCCAGAAACTCCTGGTCCTTGCAGCTCCTTGTGGGAAGGTGACATGACTTCTGATTCTGCCTCTAGTGTGTTGTACAAGTTGCTCAGTAAATATCATTAGCTGCTACTACCAATACTCCTCCTCCTCCTGCTGCTACTGCTCGCTGCAGAAGTTCCAGGGTTTGAGAGGGCGGATGTGGGAATTCCTGGTGTGCGTCTGGGTGCGGAGTTTGCTTCAGGCGCCGTGGTTTCCAACGATCAATGAGCTCTGTCCCTCAGCTAACACTAGCGTTGTCTCGCTGCAGCCCCTGGCTGTCCGCATCTGCGGGGTTCGCCCCGGTGACGTTCGCTGCTATCGTGGAGGAAGAGCTGCAGCAGGAAGCCGCCCTCCTCAGAAGCCGGGAGAAACCTCTGGCCCTGATCCAGGTGAGGGGCACTCTGGGCACCGGCGTCCGGCGGGGGAAGGCAGCCAGGCCCCGGCGCAGAGCGTCCTCTCGAATTGTCTGGACCGACCGAACTCCACCAGGCAATCGGAGCCGGAGTTGACGTCATGGAGCAGGCCGGGGCGTAAATGCCACGTGAAGGCTGGACTGGAGCACCAGCCGGTTTAACTATTAACCGGGCTTTGCTGGGCATGGAGTTAAGAACCAATAATAATCAATCAATTGTATTTATTGAGCGCTTACTGTGTGCAGAGCACTGTACTAAGCGCTTGGGAAGTACAAGTCGGTAGCACATAGAGACAGTCCCTGCCCAACAGCAGGCTCACAGTCTAGAAGGCATTTATTAAGTACTTACTATGTGCAAAGCACTGTTCTAAGCGCTGGGGAGGTTACGAGGTGACCAGGTGGTCCCACGGCGGGGGGCTCACAGTCTTAATCCCCATTTTACAGATGAGGTAACAGAGGCACAGAGAAGTTAAGTGACTCGCCCAAAGTCACACGGCTGACAAGTGGCGGAGCCGGGATTTGAACCCATGATCTCCGACTCCGGAGCCCGTGCTCTTTCCACTGAGCCACGCTGCTTCTAAAATAAATAGCTTCTAAAATCAATAAATAGCCGCATGTCAACGTTTGTTGTCAGTAATGAACGCACCGTCGCCCCTCAACTGCAGCGGCTCCTCGGAAGCTCGGGGCTGCTTTTTAGCAATAGCCCCATGGCTCCCGGGGGCTTAGCGGAGCCCGGCCACAGAGCCACTCTCCGGGCCAGCCCAGTGTCAGTCAGTCAGTGAATTTTATTTAGGGAGCGCTGTACTAAGCACTTGGGAGAGTTCAGTATAGCAGTAAATAGACACATTCCCTGCCCACAACAAGCTTACTGTCTAGAGGGGGAGACAGGCATTAATATAAATAAATTACGGATATGGACCTAAGTGCAGTGAGGCTGTGGAGGATGGGTAGGAAATGAATAAAGGGAGCAAGTCAAGGCTAAAACAAAAGGGGGTGGAAGAAGAAATGAGGGATCAGTCAGGGAAGGCCTCTTGGAGGAAGTGTACCTTCAGTAAGGCTTTGAATGTGGGGAGAGGCATTGCTTGTCAGACAGGAGGGAGGGCGTTCCAGGCCGGAGGCAGACGTGGGTGAGTGGTCGGTGGCGAGGTAGATGAGATGGAGGTACAGTGAGAAGGTTAGCATTAGAAGAGCGAGGTGTGCGGCCTGGATTGTAGTAGTAGAGTACTGAGGTTCATTCATTCATTCAATCGTATTTATTGAGTGCTTACTGTGTGTAGAGCACTGTACTAAACGCTTGGGAAGTACAAGTTGGCAACATATAGAGACGGTCCCTACCCAACAGTGGGCTCACAGCCTAGAAGGGTTGGAGGCAGCAAGGTGATTGAGTGCTTTAAAGCCAGAGCAGCAGAGGCGTGAACCCCTCTATTCTCTCCCCATTTTTTCCAGATTGAGGAGCGCGCCATCCAGGATCTGTTGATCCACTACGAGGCGTCAGGCAACCCCGATGAGTTCGTCATCGTTGAAAGGGCTCCGCAGGGACCCATGGCGACCCCTATGTGGAACAAGCACGGATGCTAGTCCCCCCCTGCCCCGGGAGGCAGACGTGGGCTTCAGGATGCCAGTTGCGTTCCGAAGAAGGAAGCGGGGCTGGAGGGCTGAGGCCCGTCTCTGCTTAACACCAATCTAACTCAAAAAGGCCGGCTTCCCGGTAGTTTGTCCACAGGGGTCGTGGGCCATGTGTCACTTGTGTATGACTGAAGTGAGGCTCCTTATTGAACAGCGCTTTGAGTAACTTTGTACGTAAGGCTGTGCGGTGAGAAGATTCGTTTAACCCCGCCCCGTTTCGGTAGAACAGTTGATTGTCGGCATTAATTCACGAGGGAGGGACCGGGATCTGAAGTCTAAGCGTCGCATGTAGGAATGCTATACTGTCTCCCGTTGGAGGAGTAGCAGCAGGAGATTTACGCATAGGTCCCGGAAACTTGCTTCAGGACCTTTGCTTTTTCCATTAAAGGGCTTGTCTCAGTGTCCCGGTCCACGCCTCTGCCCTGATGCCTCTCCCCGCCACTTCCAGCTCAGGCCCTACATCGTATCCCAAGCGCTGGGTCCAAGGTCCTTGGTTCCAGTTTGTGTCCTGATGCTTCAGGCTCTTGGCGAGTCTGGGTCCTCGTTGGCCTCCCATCCTGGAATCTGTAGCAGCTCCTTCTTCACTGGCCTGGGGAAGATAAGGAGCCAGGGAGGAATGTCATTCAGGGGGAAGTCTGGAGGCGGAACGAGGCATATTGCTTGCTGAAGGGCTAAAATTTCCAGAATGAACGCGTAATTATGGCTACTTGAAATGACTAGTTTTCGGGTAGATTCGTAGATGGCTTTGCAGTATTGTGTGTTCAAGAAGTTCTCTGTGCCAGGCTTATCTGAACATATATATATCTATACATATATATAGAGAGAGATATATATGTGTAGATATATATGTGTGTGTATATATATATATATGTATATACATATATATATATATATGTTTTCCAGTCTTGCAGTATGCTGTTTTGTTTGTGTGTTGAGCCGATAAATTTGGAAAATTTCCCACTTAGTTAATCACAGTGCTTATAGATCCTGGTCAAACCGGAAAGGAGAGAGTTCCAGTAGACACTCCTGAATGAATGGTCAAAGCCAGTCGCTGCGGAAGCACCATGTTGGGCTTGCAAAAATAACAGAGCGGCAACTAACTGTTTCAGGTCTAGCTAAACTCCCAAAAGATGGAAAACAGATGCAAAAGTGCAATAAAGAGTTAATTTTTGATCCTCAGTAGTGCATGACGTGTCTGATGTCCTAGATGATAATAATAAATAATGATGGCATTTGTTAAGCGCTTACTATGTGCCAAGCACTGTCCCAGTCCAGCTAATCCCAGGGGAAAACACGGTCATCCTGAGAAACAGGTCGGAGGATCTGGGTTCTCATCCTGGCACTGCTACATGCCTGCCGCGTGACTTTGGGTAAGTCACTTCACTTCTCTGAGCCTCAGTTACCTCCTCTGTGAATTGGGGATTCAAAACCCGTTCTCCTTCCCTCTTCGACTGTGAGCCCCATGCCGGGCAGGGACTGGATCCAACTTCGTTATCTTGATTCCACCTTAGGGCTTGGCTCAGAGCAGGCTGTTATCAAATGCCACTATTATTACTTTTGTTCAAATAAGCATCGGTGAAGGCTTTCATGAGGTTCTATTTGAGGTATGTTCTTGAAGAGACCTTCAAGTTGGCCTTGTGCGGTGGTAACTTTCACGCCACGGACCGATTTCTGAGTCCTGCATGTGTGTTGACATCTGGCTATAAGCTCCTTGTGGGCAGGGAATGTGTCTACCAACTCTGATGGTACTCTCCCAGGTGCTTAGTACGGTGCTCTGCACACAGCAAACGCTCAATAAGTAGGATTGATTCCCTCTGCAGGTGTAGCAGCAACAAAATGGGGACACTTCTTTTTTTAATGGTGTCTGTTATGCGCTTACTATGAGCCAAGCACTCTTCTAAGCGCTAGGGTAAATGCAGGCTAATCAGGTTAGACACAGTTCACATGCCACGTGGGGATTACAGTCTTAATCCCCATTTTACAGATGAGGTAAATGCAGCCCAGAGAAATGAAATGACTTCCTCGAGATCACCCAGCAGACGGGCGGCAGAGCCGGTTTTAGAAGCCAGGTCCTCTGACTCCCAAGCATGTGCTCTTTCCACCATCCATTCATTCATTTGTATTTGAGTGCGAGCGTATACAGAGCACTGTACTAAGCACTTGGGTGAGGGCAATACAACAATAAACAGACACATTCCCTGCCCACAGTGAGCTTACAGGCTAGAAGGGATGCTGCTTCTCCATACTTCAGACCAGACAACTATTTCTCCACTCCTGCCACCCCCATGGATCTTCTTCCCTCCCCGCCGCAACCCCCAACTCCCTTCCGCCTGACGCATGCAACTACCCGGGTGATGATGGGAAGCAGGGGAACTGTGCTATTTCAGTCCTTGAATTCACACGGTCCGTTTCTCCTCAAGAGCACAATGCCTACAATGGAAGAGGTGACGCACTCTTACGGCTAGAAACTCACCTTTGCCTCTAGCTGTTCCTCGGGGCAGGTAATTTGCTGTTCTTTATTAGCCTCTTTCATTTCTCTTTTGACATTCCTCCTTCTGGCAGGGAGGCAGATTAAAAAAAAAAAAAATGAAGCTAGTGACCGGGGTCATTTCATTGTGTTTGTAAGCAGGGAGGAAAATGCCCTATTGAATTTAGGAAGGAGGAAGAGAGAGCCATCAGTTGGGCAATGGTATTTATTGAGCGCTTACTGTGTGCAGAGCACTGTTCTAAGCACTTTGGAGAGTCCAGTGCAAGAGAATTAGCAGGCACATACCCTGTCCATAATGAGGTCACAGACTAGAGCGAGGTCCTAGAAGCTGGAATGGGGGGATCCTGAGCTGCACTATTTTCCTCTCAGACTTTTCTGCCCTAGTAGCACACCCCTTCCACGTCTCCTTCTTAGACTTTTCCTGCTGGGGCCCGGGCACCTGACCAACTGTCACGTTTCTTTTTGTCACATGGGCTAGAGCAAAGTGGACCGGGTTCAGTGGAAATGGCTGTCTAAAATTCAGTGGAAAACATTGCTTTGTTTACAGAATCCCACTTAGGAGCTATACATAAACATTCACTTATTTAAGCCTGAAATGCAACAGCTGGATTTGAAAACTATAGGACACAGCGTTAAGTACATTGCTTTTTTTACTGAATCCTCCCTTTGGAGCTATACATAACTGTTCACTTATTTAAGCCTGAAATGCAAAAGCTGGATTTGAAAACTATGGGACATGGCATTAGTTCAACATTCCTACTTACTAGATGACAGGCCCTGTATTAAGCACTGGGGTTGATACAGTTAATGAGGTTGGACACGGTTCATTACCCACGTAGGGCTCCCAGTCTTAATCCACATTTGACAGAGGAGGTAACTGAGGCCCAGAGAAATGAAGTGACTTGCCCAAGGTCACCTAGCAAAGTGGCAGAGCCTGGATTAGAATCCAGGTCCTCTGACTCCCAGACGGGTGATATTTTTACTAGGACACACGGCTTCTCTGTCTCTGACTCCCTCTCTTTCCTTATTCTGTCTTTTAATCTTGGACTATTCATCCTGCCCCCATAGAAGTCCCTCCTGCTAATACTGTATTGGCAGGAAATTAGTACTAGTTCTCAAATTTCATTCTTTTTCGGTTTTAGAGTAATACATCTACTAGCTAATAATTGAACGGCGAATCTACTGGGAATTTGTGTCGTTTAAGAAGTGCAACCCAGTTTTAGAGTAGTACATCGACTACCTAATAATTGAACAGCAAATATTCCGGGAATTTGTACTGTTTAAGAATGGGTGACAGTTCAGGCGGTCTGGGGAAAGTACCCTAACTGTGCGTATGGCAGACCCTATTAACTCTGGTTCTGTTTGCCTTGGTGGGTCGCCCTTTGAGAAAAAGTATTAAAAAACAATCACCACTTAATTTGTACTCCATTTGGGCATAGAGTTCTCCAGAATAAGTTTATAGTGAGTTTAGTATGCACAAGGGAGCCTTCACATGAAGGTGTCCAGCAATTAGGGAAAAAATAATTTTTGAAGCAGGTAACTCGAATGGCCGTGAATTCAGAAGCTTAGTTTTCCTACAGTAGAATACATAAATAAATATAATCCTCCCCACAAGGCAACGCCTTATTGTTCGGCACCCTATCAACAGATGGCATGGTGGTTTATAATTTCAAGACTTACATCACGTCACGCTTGTTAACTTAAGCATTGGAAAGTTAACAAAAGACTTTTTGTATACTGCAGGAAAAAAAAAACATACAAAGTTGCTAGGTGGATAAGTGTTTGGGCAGGATTATCGGAAGTGCATTTGCCAATTAAATGTTTCCTTTTTTTATTACTTTTATTATAAGCCCTAAACTTCAGGGCAGGGAGAGAAGAGCAATGAAGCAGATTGGAAAAGCAGCAGAATCTCCCAGGGAAAAATGGATTCAGAGAATTTCAAATTGTAATTGGATAATTGCCTGCAAGAGTCTCTCCTGACCATGTTCTAAGTTCTAGAGTGTTTCAAGAGTCTTCGTCCTTGAACATTTTTACTGCGGCTGCACTTCTGCTTTAAATCAATCAATCAATCGTATTTATTGAGCGCTTACTGTGTGCAGAGCACTGTACTAAGCGCTTGGGAAGTACAAGTTGGCAACATATAAACCACTTTAAACCGCTGCCTTCATCTGCAGATCCTCTGCTCTGATTCTCCTGTTTTCCAGCTTGGGTCTGTGTAATTATGCAGTGTGCATCGTGTGCAATGTGCATTTTTTGTTTGTTTGTTTCTGTTGCTCTTTGTTCTGTTTTTTTTTTTTTTGTTTGTTTCCTTTTTGTATTTTGCTTCCTGGACCAAAAACAGAACTCAGGACTGTGGTATTCCAGGGTCTTGATCTCAGCCCACGAATATGTGGTGAGTGGCCCTTGAGGCATGAGAATCAGCGTTGTCGGGTACCTAATCCGTAACCGTGAGGATGGATGTCTGGGGAGCCGAAAAGAACCATCTTTAACTGGCCTCTCTATCCTTTACGAAGCTAACCTGAGTATCGTACTCAACGACGGCTTACCCAAATGAGTGAGGGCATGATGTTGTCTGCTACAACTGAGTTCTTGGCGATTATAGTATTGCTAGTAGTAGTAGTAGTGGTGCTAATAGTTGTAGTAATAGAAATAGTGTTTCCTTAGTGCTTATTCTGTGCAGATCACTGTACTAAGCACTGGGAAAAAAATACATAGATTGGATATAGAGAAGCAGGCCTAGTGAAGAGAGCACGGACCTGGGAATCGGAAGGACCAGAGTTCTAATCCCCACTCTACCAATTTCTTGCTGTGTGACATTGGGCAAGTCACTTAACTGCTGTGTGCTTCAGTTTCCTCAACTGTAAAATGGGGATGCTCATTCTCCTTCCTACTTAGAACTGCAAGCCCCATGTGGGACAGAGACTGTGTCCGACCTAATTCACACCTGCCCCAGTGCTTAGAACAGTGTTTGACACATAGTAAGAGCTTAATAAATACCATAAAACAAAACAAAACGTGGTCCCTGGCCTCAAGGGACTCTTAAGAATGGGTAAGGTAAGGCAAACAATCCATGTTTTGTTTTGTTTTTGAGTGCTTTTAGTGTGCATTCATTCATTCAATCATATTTATTGAGCACTTACTGTGTGCAGGGCACTGTACTAAGCGCTTGGGAAGTACAAGTTGGCATCATATAGAGACGGCTCAGTGGAAAGAGCACGGGCTTTGGAGTCAGAGTTCATGGGTTCGAATACCGGCTCCGCCACATGTCTGCTGTGTGACCTTGGGCAAGTCACTTAACTTCTCTGAGCTTCAGTTACCTCATCTGCAAAATGAGGATTAAGACTGTGAGCCCCACGTGGGACAACTTGATCCCATTGTATCCTCCCAGCGCTTAGAACAGTGCTTTGCACATAGTAAGCGCTTAACAAATGCCATCATTATTATATAGAGACGGTCCCTACCCAACAACAGGCTCACAGTCTAGAACACAGTGCAGGACACTGTGCTAAACACTTGGGAAAATACAATATAACAGAGTTGGTAGACATGATCCCTGCCCACAAGGAGTGGGTACAAATGACATAGACAATCAGTGGTATTTATTGAGCACTTATTGCGTGCAGAGCTAAGCCCTGGGGAGCAGACAATGGAGTTACTTGATACAATCCCTGCCCACGAAGAGTCTACGATCTGCAGGGAGAGAAAAACATTGAAATAAATTACAGATAGTGGAATTAGTAGAGTATAAGGATATTTACATAAGTGCTGGGGGCTGGAGTGAGCAGCGAAGTGCATAAGGGAGACAGATGATGACAAGCTTGAAAGAGGCTGCCAAATTTTAGACTGTGAGCCCACTGTTGGGTAGGGGCCGTCTCTATATGTTGTCAACTTGTACTTCCCAAGCGCTTAGCTCTGCACACAGTAAGCGCTCAAAAATCATCATCATCATCAATTGCATTTATTGAGCGCTTACTGTGTGCAGAGCACTGTACTAAGCGCTTGGGAAGTACAATTTGGCAACATATAGAGACAGTCCCTACCCAACAGTGGGCTCACAGTCTAAAAGATAAAAGATAAAAATATGATTGATTGATTTTAGACTCCACAAAGCTGAGAGCAGCTGTCATAGAATAATAATTGTGGTATTTGTTAAGCACTTACTATGTGCCAGGAAGAAGTCACAGGTTGCAGCCCTCTCATGGTGCATATGCCTACTGGGCACAGGGACACCGGGTGAGTGGGTGTGGATGGTTCAACCCTAACCATCCTCTACTGCAAGACTGACTCAGTCATGGGGCCCGCTGGTAGTTGGATGGACCTTTCCTCCGCCGGTAATTCTTGGTGTCTGAGCAGCTATTAGCCAAATGGCAAGGAGCCAGAAACGGAGCAGCATTGTATTCTCACAGACAAAGTGCGCAAGTGGGTAAGACATGCCCTCCCTAAACCAATCTGTCTCACCGTCAGCACTGTCATTTTTGAGCTTGTAGATTTCAACCGAATGAGATTTTGCACCTCGACAACTGATTTGTAACTCTGCAAAAAACCAAAAAAAACCCCCAAACAAACCACTAAATCTTGAAGAGATTTTTCAGGGAGAGGGAAGGAGTTCAAAATGCGCAGAGAACCACATTTATTCTTCAAGCTCCCTGGGAGATTTGGGGAAATCGTTTGAAGGGCAAGTGAAGCTTTTAGTTACAAATGAACTAATACCCTCGACAAATTTACCGGTGAGCCAAAACAGTATATGGCCTTTCACGATTCGTGCTGCCCTTATTTCCAGGAAATTTGAGGCCATGGAGAAAATAGTAGTTGGAAGAGAAAGGTTACAAACCTGGCTGATGGATGAGAGATTCTCTTCCCGCCCAGGGATGATAGAAAATACTACAGAGTCTGCGTGAATGCCATCTGCCCGTCTGATGCCGACACCCTCAACTAGATATGAACAGTGGTGACTCATGGACTGAACCGACAGTCACGTTAAGCATGATCTAGTGGAAAGTCTGCAAGTCAGGGAGTCAGGCAATCTGAGTTCTTGTCCCAGCTCTGCCACTGGCCTGCTGTGTGACCTTGAGAAAGTCATTAACCTCTCTGTGCCTCATTTGTGAAATGGGGATCATTCCCTGCCCCTCCTCATCTCACCAGGTTGATATGAAAGATGAAAATGGCTGAGCAAATTCAAGATGGTTTTGAAAAAGAAAACAAAGTAGATGGGAAGAGTATCCCTTGTTAGAGTGCGGCAGTGTTTTGGGAGATTGAGTTATGTCCACAGAGGAATTAGATGCTGCCCAGATCCTAGGAAAATTAGGGTCCGGTACTCTGCGTCTTTTCAAACTCATCCATGTAGGAGCGGAGGTTTCAAGGGAGATGAGCTTCTGGCGGCAGGGGTGCCGGGTTTTCTTTCTGAGGGGATGAACTGAGGTAGAGCATAGTAGTACTCAAAAGTAGCAGGCTTTTGAGGAGCGGGGCTCTGAGGAAGCAGGGAAGGGAGAGGGAGGATAGGGAAAGAGACGGAACCAAAGACAGAAAAGAGGAGGGATGAAGAAGGAAGGAGGGAGATGAAAGGAGGGGTGAGTTAGTGGAGTGGGAAGAAGAGGGTAGGGGCAGAAGAGGAAAGGGGGGAAGCACCCCAGTACTTTACCCTATTGCTTTCCCCATCTGCAATTTATTTTAATGTAGCATTTGCTAAGCACTTACTATAATTCTATTTATTCTGATGGTTTTGACACCTGTCTGCATGTTTTGTTGTCTGTCTCCCCCTTCTAGACTGTGAGCCTGTTGTTGGGTAGGGACCATCTCTATATGTTGCTGACTTGTACTTCCCAAGCACTTTAGTACAGTGCTGTGCACACAGTAAGCACTCAAATACGATTGAATGAATGAATAAGTGCCAAACGCTGTAGTAAGTACGGCATAATCAGATAACACCTGGAGTTCAGTCTAAGTAGGAGGGAGAACAGGTTTTGAATCCCCATTTAGCAGATGAGGGAACTGAGTTCCAGGGAAGTTAATAATAATAATGATGGTATTTGTTAAGCGCTTACTATGTGCCAAGCACTGTTTGAAGCGCTGGGGTAGATACAAGGTAATCAGGTTGTCCCATGTGGGGCTCACCATCTTAATCCCCATTTTACAAATGAGGGAACTGAGGCCCAGAGAAGTTAAGCGACTTTCCCAAAGTCACATAGCTGACAAGTGACAGAACCGGGATTAGAACCCACGACCTCTGACTCCCAAGCCCGTGCTCTTTCCACTAAGCCACGCTGCTTCTCTTGCCCGGAGTCACACAGCAAAGTGGTGGAACTGGGATTAGAACCCAGGTCATTCTGACTCCAAGGCCCATCCTCTAATAATAATAATAATAATTGTGGTATTTGTTAAGGACTTACTATGTTCCAGGTGCTGAACTAAGCATTGAGGTAAGGTACAAGGTTATTGGGTTGGACACAGTCCCTGTTCCTCATAATAATAATAATGATGCCATTTGTTAAGTGCTTACTCTGTGCAAAGCACTATTCTAAACTCTGGGGAGGTTACAAGGTGATCAGGTTATCCCACGGGGGGCTCACAGTCTTAATCCCCATTTTAAAGATGAGGTAACTGAGGCACACAGAAGTTAAGTGACTTGCCCAAAGTCACACAGCTGACAATTGGCAGAGCCGGGATTTGAACCCATGACCTCTGACTCCAAAACCCGTGCTCTTTCCACTGAACCACGTCATAGAGCTCACAATCTTAATCCCCATTTTACAGATGAGGTAACTGAAGTCCAGAGACGTGAAATAAGTAGCAGAGCCAGGATTAGAACCCAGGTCCTTCTGACTCTCAGGCCCAGTCTCTATCCACTAGGCCACACTGCTTCTCATTTACTAGGTCATGCTGTTTCCCCTTAAGTATTTCTGCTTCACC
The DNA here is from genome assembly GCF_015852505.1 of Tachyglossus aculeatus. Lineage (NCBI taxonomy): Eukaryota > Metazoa > Chordata > Mammalia > Monotremata > Tachyglossidae > Tachyglossus > Tachyglossus aculeatus. The sequence goes on along the minus strand of NC_052084.1, from coordinate 29,742,210 downwards.
AACCCAGGCCCTGGGGACTGGGGCGCTCCATCCATGAAATGTATTCAACTTGGCCGAAAACTCAATCGAGCCAGGCAATGGGTCTAAAGCAACCACAACCCAAGGAGCCGGGAGTTAAGTGTGTAATTTCCATTATTGGAAAAACTCCGTGTTACAATACGAGACCGGAGCTATCAATTTAGAACCTAAACCTTAAGGAATCAGCCAAACCAAGCTCAGCCCTTGGGACAGTGAGCCAGCAGAAGGTTTTCCGTGAATGATTTTTAAGGCCTTAATGGTCCTCAGAAGGAAACTGGTCTGCTTCCAATGGCCAGAGGATAAAGAAAGCCCTCAAAAAAGGAGTTCCTTTGGGTAGCACTCATTTTCTTAAGCTCAGTCAAGACGGTCGCACTAACCCTTTCTGTAACAAGTGTTTTCCATGTTTGACTCCGGATGGCTTTCCTGACAAATTTGCTTTTCTGAGTGTATTAGACTCCTGAGAATACAGCTTTAAACCTGGCATTTCTTTAATGGAGGAATTTCCAGGAGAATGGTATCCACAGTTGTACCAAACATATCCGGTTTCAAACCCAGCTACGGCGATCAGCATTGTGGTGATAAAATGTTGAACTTTTAAGAGCTCAGGCTCATGAGAAAGCTAGTGGAAAGAGCACGACCCTGGGACTCAGAGGACCTGGGTTCTAATCCCAGCTCTGCCAAATGCTTGCTGTGTGACCTTGGGCAAGTCACTTGAGTTTTCTGTGCCTCTGTTCTCCTCTCCCTCACGTAGACTGTAAGCCCCGTGCAGGACAGGGACTGTCCAACCCGGTTAACTTGTATCCACCCCAGCTCTTAGAACAGTGTTTGACACAGAGTAAGCACTTAACAGAAACTATAAAAAAAGGCTGCTTCAGGATTCAGATCCAAGTATGGGAGATCAATCAATCAGTCAATCAATCAATCGTATTTATTGAGCGCTTACTGTGTGCGATTTGTGAGTTGTACTGACAGCACTGAGGTCTTCATGGGGCTAGAGTCAGAACATTATCTTTGGAAGAATGTATGGAGCGGGGAAGCAGTGTGGCTCAGTGGAAAGAGCACGGGCTTTGGAGTCAGAGGTCATGGGTTCAAATCCCAGCTCCACCAATTGTCAGCTGTGTGACTTTGGGCAAGTCACTTCACTTCTCTGTGCCTCAGTAACCTCATCTGTAAAATGGGGATTAAGACTGTCAGCCGCCCGTGGGACAACCTGATCACCTTGTAACCTCCCCAGCGCTTAGAACAGTGCTTTGCACATAGTAAGAGCTTAATAAATATCATTATTATTATTAGTATTATTAGGTGCTATGAGTTTCATTCTCAGCAGCTTCATTGCTTTGTGAACTGGCCTAGGTGAATCTTTGAGCTCCCTGCTTCAGTCCTGGACTAAAGCACTTACTATATGGGGCTCACAGTCTAACTAGGAGTGAGAACAGGAGAACTGAGGCACAGAGAAGTTAAGCGATTTGCCCGTGGTCACCAGTAAGCATTTGGCAAAGCCAGGATTAGAACCCAGGTCTATTGAGAGTTTACTGTGTACGAAGCCTGGTACTGAGCATTTGGGAGAGTAGTTCTGGGATTGGGTGGGTGGCACTACAGACTGGTGTTCGTCCTAATCCCACCCAGACCTTAAAATACAAGGTTGGCATTCTCATAAATCTCCCCCACTTGATCTGGTGTTTGCATGGTGCCAAGCTCTACCAGTTTATAAAGATATTCACCTGTTCGTGAACCATTTCTTCCAACACCATGGCTTACCGCCTCCTCACGGGCTGGTATCGCTGGCCAAATGTTCCCTAATTCTCCAGCGAGGATTGAGGAGGGGTACTTTTGTTGGTCTCTTCCCCAGTGCCTAGCATGGAGTAATTGATAATGATAAATAATAATGATAACACTGGTTTTTAAGCACTTACTACAAGCAAAAAAAGCAAATCGGGTTGGGCAGAGTCCCTGACCCCCATGGGGTCACCGTCTTAATCCCCGTTTTACTAATAAGGGAACTGAGGCCCAAGAAGTGAAGTGACCTGCCCTAAACGCTTAGTACAGTACTCTGCACACAGTAAGCACTCAATAAATACGATTAAATGAACAGCAGACAAGTGGCGGAACCGGGATTAGAACCCAGGTCCTTCCAACTCCCAGGCCCGTGTTCTATCCACTAGGCCACGCTGCTTCATGCTTAATCAATAGCATATAATTTATGAAAGCCTGGTTTCCATCAGAAAGAGGAGTACTATCAGACTCATCTTTGAACTGTTAAAGTAGGCCTGTTAGAACTTAAATCTCCTGGCTCAGACCCTCAGTCTGTCCATTTTAGGATTCTGGGTCTGACGAAGGTGCTTGGCGAGATTATAGAATTTTATTTGCGTTTCTGGATATCCCTTCCTCATGATTCCAATGTACCATTCCCTCCACATCTCTAATTTACCCTCTTGTAACCATTACAGTCAACTCGCCCATAAATTTATCTAAACTCCTCTTGAACCTACTGATCTTTTTGGCTTGCACAACTTCCTGTGGTAACAAATTCCATATGGTCACCACCCACGGTGCGGACAAGAGTTTCTTTTTGTTTGTTTTGAACCTTTAATCTTCAACGGATTCTCTCCCCTCATCCTGGTTTTGAGCATTTGGTGAGCGAACAATTCCACATTCGTCCTGTCCTCTCCTTCTGGGTTGTTGGAAAATTGAGCCTTGCCCGATTGCAGTTCTCATCTCTACAGTCTAGAATATTCAGAGCTTTTCAGACAGCCTTACGAGGATGCTGTTCTATCACCTGATCATTATGGTTGCACTACTCTAATAATAATAATAATAATGATGATGATAGTCATTGTGGTATTTGTTAAGCACTTACTATGTGCCACACACAGCGCTTAGAACAGTGCTCTGCACGTAGTAAGCGCTTAACAAATGCCATCATCATCATCATCACTACTAGGGTCTTGTCTTATGCTGTCACATAGCGACTCCGTGGACATATCTCTCCCAGGATGCCCCACCTTCACCTGCAATCGTTCTGGTCTTGTATCCATAGAGTTTTCCTGTTAAAAATACAGAAGTGGTTTACCACTGCCGCCTTCCGCGCAGTAAATTGAGTCTCTGCCCTCGACTCTCCCATGCCGCTGCTGCCCAGCACAGGTGAGTTTTGACTTGTAGCAGATTGCCTTCCTCTCGCTAATAATAATAATAATGATGATGATGGCATTCATTAAGCGTTTACTATGTGTAAAGCACTGTTCTAAGCGCTGGGGAGGTTACAAGGTGATCAGGTTGTCCCACATGGGGCTTACAGTCTTAATCCCCATTTTACAAATCACGTAACTGAGGCACAGAGAAGTGAAGTGACTTGCCCAAAGTCACACAGCTGACAAGCGGTGGAGCTGGGATTTGAACCTATGACCTCTGACTCCAAAGCCTGTGCTCTTTCCACTGAGCCACGCTGCTTCTCACCTGCCACTGCCTAAGCTAGGAGTGGAATGTTCTATGTGTTGCCGACTTGTACTTCCCAAGCGCTTAGTACAGTGCTCTGACACAGTAAGTGCTCAATAAATACGATTGATTGATTGATTGATTGATTGATTGAATGGGTAGGCCTCGGCTTGACTCTCCCTCCCGTAGCTGAGACTGATAGAGCACTGGAAACTCTCCACGTGCAACCCTGAGAGGGTAAGCACTGAGGTATATACAGGATAATAAGGTTGGACACAGTCCCATATAGAACTCCCAGTCTCGATCCTCATTTTACAGATGAGATAACTGAGGCTCAGAGAAATGGGGTGATTGAGCAAAGTCACACAGCAGATAAGTTGCATCTCCTCCAGTTCTAGTACATGCTAGCCAAGGTACGGTGGCCAGAAATACCAGCAGAACTCCTGATATGGACTACCAACTTGATGACATGAGAAGGATCAGTCAATCAATAGTATTTCTTGAGCGATTACTGTGTGCAGAGCACTGTACTACTACTAACGATAATGGTATTAAGCACTCACTGTGTGCCAAGTACTGAGATAGATACAAGATCATTCATTCATTCAATCATATGTATTGAGTGCTTACTGTGTGCAGAGCACTGTAAGTGTGCTTAGAAAGTACAGTTCAGCAGCAAAAAGAGAAAATCCCTATCCAACAACGGGTCCACAGTCTAGAAGATAAGCACATCAGACCAAGTTTCTGTTCCCTCCGAGGGCTCATGGTCTGTGTAGGGGGGAGAGGGTGATTTGTTCCCATTTTACAGATGAAGAAACTGAGCCACAATAACCTTAAGTGATTTGTTCAATGTCACACAGCAGGCAAGCTGGGGATCTGGAACTTGAACACGAGTCTCCATGCTCTTTTCTGGATGCCACGTTATGGAGTCTGCCCTGTGGGAACGTCCTGAAACCCCAGGTCTGAGAATCTGCAAGAAGGAGTTGATTATGAGAAGCAGAAGACCTGTGTTCTAATCCCAGCACCGCCATTCATCTGTCGTGTGGCCTTGGGCAAGTCACTTTACTCCTCTGTGCCTCAGTTCCCTCGTCCGCAGAATAGGGATTCAGTCCCTGCTCTCCCTCCGACTTAGACAGTGAGCCTACCGGGGGACCTGATTATCTTGTATCTAGGATTTTAGTGCAGTGCTTGGCACATATTGAGCGCTTAACAAACACCACGATTATTAGGAATTCTCTTTGCAGTTCTAGCGATTCATATAGTGCCACTCCCATGCTGCCACCCTTGCCAATCTCTTGCCAGTCTCCTGCTAATCAGGGCAGGACCTATTTCGGCCAAAGTGCCCATGCCAAACAGAAACACCTTTCCACTGGCTTTAGAGCACTCAATCAGCTCACCCCCTCATACCTCACGTCATTGATCTCCTACTTCAGCCTAACCCACCCACTCTGCTTCTCTACCACCAGCTGACTCACTGTGCCCTAATCTTGTCTGTCTCACCTCTGACCTCTTTCCCACATCCTCATCCTAGCCTGGAACTCCCTCCACTTCTATATGTCAGACCATCAGCCTCCCTACCTTCAAAGCCTTAATAAATCCATATGTCCCCGCAAGAGGTCTTCCCCGATTAAACTCTCTCTTTTCCCCAGCTCGCTTTCCCTTCTGCGTCATCTATGCATTTGGATCTGTGACCTTTGGACATTTGATATTCACCCTACCCGCAATGCCATAGCACTTATGTACATACTGTAAATTTGTATGTTGTAAATTACTTATTCATATTAATATCCGTCTCCCTCTCTAGACTGTAAGCTCAGGGGCAGGGAAAATGCCTCTAATTCTGTCGTACTCTTCCAGGCTTTTAGCACAGTGCTCTGCACCTAGTTAATGCTCAAATACCATTGATCGATTGATTACAGTGCCAGTGCTCTGTCATTCTGCCATGAGCCAATAGGCAGTTGCCTATTGTCAGTGCCTTTGTCCACGTTGGCCGGCGATTTATCCAGATTCCTGTTGGGCTTGCCCAATGCCTTGGGAGGTTCTTTTCGCCAGAAACCTTCCTAAAAGGTGTCATAGCCCCTTCGGGCAGAATCTGAACTAGAAGCCAGATCTCTTGATTTACAGAGCAGTGCTCCTTCTCCTGAATAATAGTACTAATAATGATAGTATTTGTTAAGCGCTTACTATGTGCCAAGCACTGTTCTAAGCACTGGGGTAGTTACAGGGTAATTAGATTGTCCCACGTGGAGCTCACAGTCTTAATCCCCATTTTCCAGTTGAGGTAACTGAGGCACAGAGAAGTTAAGTGACTTGCCCAAGGTCACACAGCAGACAAGTGGTGGAGCTGGGATTAGAACCCACGACTTCTGACTCCCAAGCCCGTGCTCTGTCCATTAAGCCATGCTGCTTCTGAACCATCAGTGGGACAATAATAGCAATAATAATAATGAGTAATCAAGTTGTAGCCTGTCTCATTTATGGTATTTATTATTATTATGGTTGTGATATTTATTATTATTATTGTTGTTGTGGTATTTATTATTATTATTATTATTGCTGTGGTATTTAAGCGCTTACTATATGCCAAGCACTGTTCTAAGCGCTGAGGGAGATTCAAGGTAAACAGGTGGTCCCACGTGGGGCTCACAGTCTTAATCCCCATTTTTCAGATAACTGAAGCACAGAGAAGTGAAATGACTTGCCCAGGCCACACAGAAGACAAGTAGCAGAGTCAGAATTAGAACCCATGACCTTCTGACTCCAAGAACTGTTCTCATCCCACTGCGCCATGCTGCTTCTCACTTCTGTGCCCATCCTCACTGCCTCTTGTCTGTGTGAGCATGTGTGCTTTTGTTGAGGTTGAGGCAGGAGGCATTCCCACGATGCTTCAAAGCCTCTTCCATTTTGCTGGGACATTTTTTGTGTGTCCTTTCCAAAACGGAGATGTCCTATGAGAAACAGATTTCGCCGGGGAGCCTGCAGTGACAGGACTGGTTTAAATTTAGAGCGAGCAAAGGGAATGCTGCCTCTAGGTAACTGCGAGGGGAAAACGATTCCAAATGTTGATCTGACACCACCAGCTGTGGGGCTTTCTCTGAGATAAGCCTGCTCCCCTCCTTGCCCTTTCACAGCCTCCAGTGAGGTCTGGAGACAAGCCCTCTTCCTTTGTGTTTGGGCCGATCCCCTCTCCCCTTCACCCCCAGCCCTGGGCCTGGGGGTGGGAGTGTGGGGGCGGGAGACCCCGGCCTGTCAGCCAGTTCTGTAAAATTTTCACTGAGATCCTAGGCCCCCCCGTCCCTGTCTGTTTTCTTCAGGCTTCGTGTGACTCATCGCTTGGGCAGTCTTGCCCTGTGAGTCATGTTCGAGGGCTATTTTCTCTGTCTCATCTCATCCTGGTGCTTTCGTCCTGGCAAATTCCCTGTCACAGCTGTTAAATATCATCGATCACAGCCCGGCTCTTCATTAAGGAGCCCTGAGTGTCTCACCGGAGGTTCCAGGGGAGGATACAATAGGGGGATGAGAAATAAATTACACTTGGGAGAAGAGGACCCCCCCACCCCCTCCCCTCTGGCCCCCGAGACCCAATTCTGCATCTTCTCTGTTACGATGACACGCTCTTGTACGTAATCCAAGCCTATGCCTGTTCTCCTCAGAGCAAGGAACAGCAGGCTGCAAAGTGGTTTCCACATCCAGAAAGCTGCCTTTGTGGGTAGTTTACACTCCCTCATTGCTCCATCCTCACTCACGCTCCTCGTCCACATCTGTCCCGGATTTCCAGTTCCCGCTCGCTCTTCCCTTGAATCCCGCCTGATCTTTGTTTGAAATTTCCGAGAGGGGGAGTGGGGCTCTGGGCTGCTGCTTTCTGCAGAAGGAGAGATGGCAAAGAGGGGGTTTGGCCTGCTCACCCTCCTTTCCTTTTCCCGGAGCTGCTGGAGGGAGCTCCAGGGAAAGAAACTGAGTTTACGTATCTGGCCCTGAGCCACCTGGGAGGAAAAGAGCCTTCCCAGGGGTGGGGAAGTTGAGGAGAGGAGGGAGTCCTCCCCCTTTAGCATGTAAGTGCCCACATAGGAACTCACCTCTAGACTGTAAGCTCACTGTGGGCATGGAATGCATCTGTTTATTGTTCTGCTGTACTCTCCCAAGCGCTCAGTACAGTGCTCTGCACACAGTAAGCACTCAGCAAACACAACCGACTGACTTTCTCTCCTAAACTCACTCCTCCTCCTGTCTCAGTCATCTCTGTTGACAACACCCTGTTCTTGAAGAGTGAGTTTTATTATGGTATTTGTTAAGCTCTTCTCTGTTCCAGGTACTATACTAAATTCCAGGGTGTATTTACAAGATAATCAGGTCAGACACAGTCCATGTTCTACATGGGGCTCTCCATTTTAATCCCCATTTTAAAGATAACAGGCCCAGAGAAGTGAACTGGCTTACCCGAGGTCACCCAGCAGACAAGTAGCGGTTCAGGGTTTGGAAACTGTTTTCCTACTCCCAGGTCTATGCTCTATCAACTAGCAGTGTAGTATCTTCCACTCCTTGCGGTCCTTCATTCTCGTCATTAAATCCTGCCAGTTTTTCCTCCCCAGAATTTTCTGGATTCACCCCTTCCTCTCCACGCAAATGGCCACTTCTCTAGTTCAATCTCTCTCCATTTCATAGCTGAAACTACTGTACTGTGTTAATATCCTTACTGGTCTCCCAACATCCAGCCTCTCCACACCTGAGGGTATACTACCTGCTAAACATGGGATCATCTCTCCACTAAGTCATTGTGCTATGTCTCTCCACGGGTTAGAAAACATCCATTGGATACCCATTTTCCTTCACAGCAAAGTAGAGATTCCTTACCATTGGCTTCAGAGCTCTCCTAATCCCTAGCCCCCAAACTTCCATCTCCTTCTCCCTTCTGTTTCTTCTATGGACTTGGATCTGTACCCTCTGAGCACTTGATATTATCCCCTCAGCACTACCATACATATCCTAATTTATTTTAATGTTTGCTCCCCCTCTAGACTGTAAACTCCTTGTAGATAAGAGTGTCTTCCAACTCTGTGTTGCACTTTTCCAAGGGCTTAGAACAGTGCTCCATGCATAGTAAGTAATCAATAAATAACATTGATTGATTGAGCTCCATCAGTGCTCTCCCTCACCCATACTCCAGTTTTATCCTTTGCCTTCTTCCTGCTCCCATATACGTAAATCATTTACATCTGCCTATCTTCCCCCATTCCAAGCTACTTGAAGGTACAAATATGGCTTTTGCTTCTGCTATTGTCTCTCAAATGCCGAGCTTTCCACACAGGTGCTCAGTTAAGTGCCACTGATGGATTGAAGATGGATTTTTAAACATTTGCTAGGTGTGGCTATTAAAAACACGGAGCTTACAGTTTAGAGAGGGAGACTGACATTAAAGTCACAACTCCTCCAAAAGGCCTTCTCCTCCGATTAAAAACCTCTTTTTCCCTGCTCTCTCTCCCTTCCGCAGTGTCTATGAACTTGTATCTATGACCTCTGGACATTGGATATTTGCCCCACCCTCAACCCCACAGCCCTTATACATATCTTTAAATGATATATTAGAGATTATTTATTTATATTCGTGTCTCTTTCCTTTGAGACTGTAAGCTACTTATGGGCAGGGAACGTGTCTACCAACTCTGTCGTATTGTACTCTCCCAAGCACTTGGTATAGGGCTGCGCACTTAGTAAGGGCTCAATAAATACCATTGATTCAATCCCTCACTCTGAGATTAGTTCAGGGTCTCACTCAGTGGTTCGATGTCACTAATGTTACACTTACAGCTCCACGAGCTATGGAATGTCTATTCTGAGAGCGGCAGCAAAAGAGAGTCACCCTGGCATTCACCGGTGAGAAATGGGGGCTAAAGAGGAAGGAAGATCATGATATGAAGAAAACAGCACTTGGCACATTGGCTAACAAATGCAGTGGCGCAGAAAGGGACACTATTTTTACGCACGTAACGCAGAAGGGACTGTCAGTCATACGTTGTTTTTCCCCGCCACAACTGCACGCACCAATTAAATCTCACTATCAGGAGTGTCATCTTCAAACCTCAAGGACATATATATAGATACACGAACGTATGTCTGTTATAAAAATACTAATATGGACAAGTGCTGTAAACGACAAGGGTCCAGTGGATGAGGAACACTGGTTATGTACTTGTTGCCCCTGGGAGGCATCCCCAGCACTAAGGACATTGTTTAGCACATAGTAGCAGCATGACCTAGTTGAGAGAGCACAGGCCTGGGAGTCAGAAAGACATGGGTTCTAATCCTGGCTCTGCCACTTGTCTGCTGTGTGACCTTGGACAAGTCACTTCACTTCTCTGTGCCTCAGTTACCTCATCTGTCAAACGGGGATTACGACAGTGAACGCCTTGTGGGATATAGACTGTGTCCAACCTGATTATCTTGTACCGACCCCAGTGCTTTGAGCAGTGTCTGACACATATTAAATGTTTAACCAATTCCATAAAAAACAGTGGGTGTTTAATAAATACTCAGATAAACACCATGAAGTTACATCAGTGAAAAATCAAAGTCACAGTGTGCATTGAACTGGGTTTTAAATCTGACTAGATAAACAAGAAAGATTAAAAATTAAGTGCTATTTTTGAAGCCAGAGGACTGTGCTACTCACCACTATTTCATTCTGGTGATATGAGATCCGGAAGACCAAAGAAAAGGCAGGGTATTCTTAACTCATGGAGGCCACAGTATTTGTGTCATTTGAAATCTGATCTCGTCTCTCCTTTTCAGAGAATCTCTCCAAGTCTCCCATTCAGCAAGAAGTGCTTATCATGCGATTAAGTGTCTCTTCCAACTCTTGTCCAACCATCCTCATCTCTTGCTACAACCCTGCTTGTCTTTCTGCCAGGTCTGTAATGTCCAATTTGGTCCTCTTTAAAAGCCTTCTCCGCATTCGCTTCTCCCAAAAAGCCTTCTCTGTCTTCCATCCTTCCCACCCATGACCACATCCTCATCCCATATCCAAGATTCCTTTTCTTTTAATGGCATTTATTAAGCACTTACTATGTGCCGGGCCCTGTTCTAACTGCTGAGATAGGTACAAGGAAATCAGGTTGGATGCAGTCCATGTCCCACGTAGGGCTCGCTGTCTTAATCCTCATTTTACAGATGAAGTAACTGAGGCACAGAGAGGTGAAAAGTGACACAGCAGATAATGGCAGAGCCTTGGTGTGTATTTGTGCGCATATTTCTGAGCAGGCCTGCGCAGCTAAGGTTGGTTTTGCATGAGGTTTCTGTCAGGGGAGCTCTGTATAATGTTTATCTGCCTCTCCCGCTTGTGTTTATACGGGTTTATTTGTCTTCATCTTTTCTGCTTCATAAGCCCAGGGAGGTCTGGGACTAAGCCTTCTGCTCCTGCTGCTTCACCCCCAGCCCCTGGTCCCAGTAGGATGCTTTAGACAGAGGGGATTGGGGCGTGAGCCCCCCCGGCTTGCTGAATCACCGGCCCGTTAGCTTCTCCGGCGCTGGCTGGAAACCAGCCATTCTCTTGATTAGCCAAGGAGGTTGGCTCTGGCCTGCCTTTGCCTCCAAGAAGTGCCAAGAGCTAGCAGATGCTCCTCTCCAAACCGAACGAAACTACCCCCAGCTAAAATTGGGAACCAAAGTTCAGGAAAACGGAGAGGTTGGTGACTCAGAGCGCCGGGGACCGATGCGAGAGGGCAAGCTGTCTCGTCCTCAGCTATTTGAGGTCGGCCGCTGTGGCATTCCGGAGTATCAATGGTATCCACTGTACCAACCGGGGGCCCACGGGGCGTTGAGTTCACACTGGGCATAGAGCACTTTACATCAATCAATCCATGCTATTTGTGGAGCACTTACTGTGGGTGGAGCCAGGTATGACCAAAGAAACTAAAAGATGTGGTGTTAGTGGTCCTTGCCCTCAAGAGAACCTAGGTCCTCTGACTGCCAGCAACGTGCTCTTTCTACTTGTGGGGAAAAGATACAAGTGGATCAATAAGAAATAAACAGATCAATCTGTACATGAGTGCTGAGGGAACTGGGATTCTATTTCAATCTATCTGAATGTCTGTCACCCTTGTGGGCTGTAAGCCCCCTGTGAGCTGGGATTGCGTTTACCAACTCTGTTACACTGCACTCTTCCAAGCACTTAGTATAGTACTCTACACACAGTAAGCGCTCAATAAAGACCATTGATTGGAGGTATTAATCAAGAGATGCCACAATCAATTATATTAGGCATGTGGAACAATAAGTATGAAATCTATTAAGCATTTTAAAATGGGAGAAGATAATCGGATCAAACAGCCCCTGTCTCACAGCTTGAGGAAAAAGAACAGGTGTCTTATGCCCATTTTATAGGTGAGAACCTGAAACTTGGAAAAGGAAGGTTTGCCCAAGTCACCCAACAGGCAAGTTGCGGAGTTGACATTAAAAGCCAGGTCCCCTGATATTTATGCCCATTCTCTTTCCACTGAATTACACTGTTTCCATGAGCAAATCACTGCTCTAATGCTGGGAAAGACATCATTAACATTACTTCAGCCACAGTACTTATTCCAAAAGAGGCTCACAGGCAAAGAGAAGGGAGGACAGGCTCGCAAGGAGAAAGCAGTATGGCCTAGTGGAAAGAGAGGAGGCCTGGGAGTAAGAGGACCCGAGTTCTAATTCTGGCTTTGCCACTTGTCTGCTGTGTGACCTTGGGCAAGTCATTTCACTTCTCTGTGCCTCAGTTACCTCTTCTGTAAAATGGGGATTAAGACTCTAAGCCCCACGTGGGGTATGGACTGTGTTCAACCTGATTAGCTTGTATCTCCCCCAGCGCTCAATCCAGTGCCTGGCACATAGTAGCATTTTAAAAATGCCATTAAAAAAAGCAACAGGCTAAATTGATCAATTTGTAAACTGAAAATCTAGAGGGGATGGTCCTCCCCCGTGGCCACCCGAAGTAGAAGGCGCCTGTAGCATTAACACTTCTAGAGTTAAAACAACAGAAAGGACATGCAGAAGGCTTTGCCAGTTAGGTTGGCTAAATAACCCCCACTTCAAAGCCTACAGAAAACTTCAAGGGTTTCCGACAAAGGTCTCAGAGTACAGACTGAAAGCGGGTTGTTGTTTCTGAATCCCTTTGTTCATTTTCATATGGTCTCTGGAACCATCCACAAAGGCACAGTACCTTAACTCCCTCTCCTAGGTAGGGCCAAATTAAATTTCTGGCCAGCTCCGGTGTTCACCTTCTGAGAAAAGCCTTTCATTCCCTCCCAGGCCAGCATCTTACTTCTTCCACATGTTCTTGCTTAACTATGAAAGGTTTTGATTAGAAGTTGGGAACAGCTAAACTGAAATTCTCCCCCGGAAGCGAAAAATGAGAAAGAAATCCCATTTAACTTATCACTAGCTTGACATTTTAATGAAAAAAAAGTCCAAAAGCCCATCAATATCTGTTTCCTCATTTTTTTTGTTAGCTTTTGCAGTACCATAGCACACTTTAAATGGAAAGTGGAACATTTGTGACTGGTGGAATGTAGCCCCTGGGCTGTTTTCCCTTGAGGAGAATGGAGTCGATACCTCTTAGTAGTTTCAAAGTGCTGAGGATTCTCCTTTCTCTGCCTCGCGTGGCTTTGGCCTCAGCCCTGACTAGAAGGGCGGGAAGAGGAAGCACAGCATCAGGAAATCCTTTTCCTCTCTGGCAGTCGCTCTCCCCCAAAACATGCCTCAGCCACTTCTCCCTTCTCTGATTTCTCTTTCCCCTTTGCTCTCTAGAATCCTGCTCTAATGCTATATCTTTTTTTAAATGGTGTTTGTTAAGTGCTTACTGTGTGCTAGGCACTATACTAAGAGCTGAGCTAGATACAAGCTAATCAGGTTGGATACAGTCCTTGTTCCCCATAGGGCTCACAATCTTAATCCCCATTTTACAGATGAGGTAACTGAGGCTCAGAGAGTTAAGTGACTCACCAAAGGTCACCCAACAGACAAGTGGCAGAGCTGGGATTAGAACCCAGGTCCTTCTGACACCCAGGTCTGTGCTCTATCCACTAGGCTCTCCTTCTTTCCCTCAAACTAGGGAGATTTTGGGCTTTATGGCAATTTGCTATATGATTTCACAACAGGTTGGGTCTCTACTGCTCCTTTCAACTCTCTTCCATGGTTCATTCCTGCTTCTTCCACGGTTGCCTGTGGAAAACCCCTCACTCAGGTCCACGCTATTTCCTGCAGCGCGGAGCGAGCATTCAGACATCAGATTGCAGTTGGGAAGCAGCCGCTGATTGGAACTGGAAAAAGTCTTTAGCTGATCCCACAGACTGAAGTGCTGAGAATTACCTGAAACATTCTTCTGACAAATGCCAGGAGTAGATTCCAAAATGCTGAAGCTGGGAATCACAGTCACCCCCCACAGGATTCCTGCTTCGTGCAAAGAGACTGTTTTATTTTCCTTGGTGTCTTTGACAGTATACTTACCCTCAGATTTATGAACTCTTCTTTTTTTATGAGTATTTGTTAAATGCTTACTATGTGATAGGCACTGTATTAAGTACTAGGGTAGATACAAGCTAATCAGGTTGGACACTCCCTGTCCCATGTGCAATCACACCCTTAATCCCCATTATACACATGAGGAACCTGAGGCACAGAGAAGTAAAGTGGCAGAGAGAAGATAATTTGAAATTCTTTCATATACTGTTGCAGAATGATTCCTTTGAACAATTTTTCCACTTTGCGTCTTGCGTATTCTTTAATTCTCATAAGTAGAAAGGTGCAAAACTTTAAATAGTTACTAAATATAATGTCCCACCTGAATTAAATCCAAGTGACACCCAAGTCTAGGCTATGTTTTAAGCTCCTCTCCATTGACTCAATGTCTTTTTCCAGTGGTATTTGTTAAGCACTTACTTTGTGCCATGCACTGTACTAAGCGCTGGTGTAGATACAAGATAATCTTGTTGGACACAGTTTCTGTCCCACATGGGGCTCACAGTCTAAGTAGGAGGGAGTAGGATTGAATCCCCATTTTACAGATGAGGAAACTGAGGCCCAGAGAAGTTGTGATGTACCAGCAGAAAAGTGAATTGAATCCATATTTTATTTAAAATGGGTGCTCTCTGTGCTGATTCTTCCCCAGCCAATGATATTTCAGCCCCAATGGCGATTTCTACCCTGTTGTCTTCACTAGAATGTAACTTCTTTAAGGGCAGGGTTCATGCCTATTAAATTCTGTTGTACTCTCCCAACTGCTTGCTTAGTGGATTGATTCAAGGAGAGATGTTATTTCTGAAAGGCCGAGGGGAGGAATTCCTACAAAATGCAGTCTTGGACCATGCAGCAAAGGACCCAGAAGGAACGGATTAAGAAAGGACGAAAGAGGATGCTGGGGGAGGATGTGTGGTGGAGTGGGAGGGAGGGGCTACAAGCTAAGAATAATGATAATAATATATTAATAATAATGATAATATTTGTTGATTGTTGACTATGTGACAAGCACTGTTCTACAGGGTAATCACATCAGACTCGATCCCTGTCCCATGAAGAGCTCACAGAAGAGAAGGATTCAGGGTGGGATTCAGGCTAACAGGAAGAGGGAATGATGGTGAGAAACACCAAGAGTTGGACAGATAGAAGAATGAAAAGAGAAAATGAGATGCATTAAGAGGAGATGGAAGGGGCAGGAATTAGATTTATTCATTCAATTGTATTTATTGAGCACTTACCGTATGCAAAGTACTGTACTAAGAGCTTGGGAGAGTGAAATATAATGGTAAATAGACACATTCCCTGCCTACAACGAGCTTACAGTATAGAGGGGGAGACAGGCACAATATAAATAAATGACAGGTATGTACATAAGTGCTATGGGGTTGGGAAAGGGGATGAATAAAGGAAGTAAGACTGGATGACACAGAAGGGAGTGGTAGAAGAGGAAAGGAGGGCTTAGTCAAGGAAGACTTCTTGGAAGAGATGTACCTTCATGAAGGCTTTGAAGGGAGAGAGAGTAATTGTCTGTCAGGTATGAGGAGAGAGGGCATTCCAGGCCAGAGGTAGAAAATACATGCTCAGGAAGAGAGACGGGGGGGCAGATAAAGAAGTGGAGGATTGTGCCTGGAAGAGGGACAGTGACCAAAAGAGAAAGGAAGACACTAAACTTCTCTGTACCTCAGTTTCTTCAACTGTAAAATGGGGATACCTGTTCTCCCCCCTACTTAGACTGTGAGCCCCATGAGGGACAGGGATTGTGTGTGACCTAATTAACTCATATTTATCCCAGTGCTTAGAACAGTGTTTGACATATAGTAAGCGTTTAACAAATACCTTAAAAAAAAGTCCCATGTCTACCTAGTTCAGATATCAAGGCATGGTTCCCAGCCAAATTGCCCAGTAGACATTTCCATTTAAATCATGATGCTTCCCCTACCTGTAATTTATTTATCTGCCTCCCTTCTAGCTGGCGAGCTTCTTTAGGGCAGGTATCAGGTCTATTTTATTGTACTCTCCCTAGCAATTAGCACAGGGCACTGCACACAGTAAGCCTTCAGTAAATACTATTGACTGATGAATTGATTAGCTATTTCTCAAACGGCCAAATCTGCTTTCCAGAATTGTCCCTGTTGGGTTGTGAAGTTGTAACAAGCCATTAGAAGACTACGGTTACCACGATGACATCACCGTTGGACATTTCAGGCTTTCCCAGCTTCATCTCTGCCTCCCAATTCCTGCTATGAGCCTGCATGGCCTCAGACAATGCTCAAAATCCAGTCTGGTGAGGAAAGGGGAGGACAGGCTTATTGGGATCCCTGGGCCTCAGCTGTCAATCATGAGACATCTAGGAATAATCAGGAGGCACTCATGAGGAAATATTCATCACACACCTGCTGTTTTGTCTCCACCCAGCTGTTATCAAGATGAACCGAGCTGAACTGTGGAAAAAAAATGAAAACAAGGGAACAATCCCTCCTTTTACAGGGGAGAAAATAGGGCCTCTCTGTTGGTTGGTACCTCCTAGATTCTCTTAGTGTTTTCTTCAAACTCTGCGCTATTCACCCAGAGCAGGCTGATAAGGGCTAATATTTTTTCACTGGGCTAACCAAAGTTACATGAAGATAAAGAACTTTTCACCACTAAAGAAAACTCACTGACAGGAAGCTTTCTCTGGTTAGCCTAAATATCCCCTTCCTTATTTTGAAGACAATGGTTCCGAGTTCTCCATCCCATGAAATGGCAGCGTCGGAAAACATGGCTTCAGATGTTTCCTCCGCTTTTATTCTTTAAAGAAAAGCGTGTCCAGTGTTGGCAGTACTGAGCCCACCCCAGGCCTCTCACCATCAATGGGGGCAATGGGGATCCTCTGAGCAGAGAGTCAACTTTTAGTTCTGTCACTATATTAAAAGTGTCTTTCCCACAGGCATTTTCAATGAATGCAGCTCTGGAATAAGAAGCTATGATTACTACCCCGACTCGTTAATATTTATCAAGGTAAGTTCCTAATAGCAGTTAACGCTCATTAATCATGGAGCTGAGCAAACGGGCTTGTAACTTATTAAGAACTGACGATTTGTGAGCGGCCCGTTTTTCGAGAGTGATTTATAAAACTCGAGAGACCAGTCAAATCTCGACAAATCATTTCTTGAAGTGAAAATGATTAAATCCCTAATAGACATCAGCACACAGATCTAACACGTAATTCTGCTCTATGTGAGATGAATAGAATATTCATTTTCAGTTTCTCAAAGTTAGTCTTGTTGACAAGAAAGGAGCAGAGGTGATCTGGGGGATTCAGATCACCTTTTCCTCTTAAGTATCCCAGTTCTAAAGCCCCGGGAGCTTTGTGCTTATTTGA
The DNA here is from genome assembly GCF_015852505.1 of Tachyglossus aculeatus. NCBI lineage: Eukaryota > Metazoa > Chordata > Mammalia > Monotremata > Tachyglossidae > Tachyglossus > Tachyglossus aculeatus. The sequence continues at coordinate 29,724,914 of NC_052084.1, read as the reverse complement.
GACAGAATGGACGAGCCATAGGGTGTCTCCCAAAAGCTTGCTTTTTATCTGTTTTGGAGTGAAAAATGTCTGGACTAAAGGAGAAAGAAGAGACTTTCTTCTCTCAGAATGATCCGTGCCAAACCTAAGGAAGTCTGAGTAAATACTTTGCCCACATTTTCCTTTTCCTGGGATATTTTTCGGTGTCCAGCCTGACTTTCTTCTTCACTTCTCCACATGGCCCCAAGCCCAGCTGTTCCCAGAAAGTCTCTTCTCCACCCAGTTGGGCATTTTTGCTTCTGAGAAAGAGCAAAATTCCTCTGGATCCCAGAGCTGGTGGGTCTGATTCACCAGCAGTACTGGGCGGTTTGGGTTCCCTGGTCTCCGGGCAGGGCTCCGGGCCAGGCTCGGGCTCAGAGAGAGGGGCATGTGTGCCATTCTCCCGCCAGGGCTGGGTTTGCTTTGGAGACGGCCTTCCGCGATCCTAGCAAACTCGAGCTCGGCTCAGCCTCCAAATCCGCCGCCGCCGGGGCTGCCAAGGAGGATATGGCTGACACTCAAAGGAGTCGTCCTAAAGGACGGCGTGTGGAAAATGACAAGGCCTGGGTAAACAGCGGCAAAACTGTTCCAAGCCTTCGTCGTGATTTCCCCTTCCCCTCTCAGCAGTTTGGGCGAAGGGAAGGCTAGGCAGAAAAAAAAACTACTATCCAGGGGAGTTTTAAAAAGCTGTAAATTCAGTACCATAATAATGACAGTGGCTTGTGTTAAGCGCTTAATATGTGTCAAGCCCTGTACTAAGCACTGGGGTTGATGCAAGCTGTGTTGGACCCAATCCCTGTCCCACATAAGGCTGACAGATGAGGTAAGAGAGGCCCAGAGAAGTGAAGTGACTTGCCCAAGGTCACACAGACAAGGGGCAGAATTGGGATTAGAACCCAGGTCCTTCTGATTCCCAGGCCAGTGCTCTATCCATTAAGCCATACTGCTTCTCCTTTATGCCCTATCCCTCACTAGATTACAAGCTCTTTATAGGCAGAGAACAGTCTGCCAACTCTATTGTACAGTTTTAAGTGTTCTGCACAGAGTAAGTGCTCAATACCTAAGATTGATTTAAACCACCATGTCTCACCCCTGTTCAGAATAGTCTTCTGTTGGAAAAGGGAAACTTCTTTCCCTTGACTTTTGGCTGATTTAAGGGGCTCTACTCTGAATTCCTTATTAGTCAGAGATCTATATTTTAGCCTGGAACTAATTACAATCTGGAAAATCGATGTCTCCTATGTGGGTGCTTGGACCAACTCTAGGTCCCGACAGAGGATGCTTGGGGTGAGCAATTGCTCAAATTCAGAGAAGGAGCTGAGAGCGGGAAAGAGAAAGAATTCAGGAAACAGCCTGAATCTTTGCCCTTTGATCACTCTGGAACTGAGTTAGAGGGCAAATCAGAGCACAGGGCTATGCCAACAGGGGTGAGAGTTTCGGCCGAAAGAACCAGCCAGGCCCAGCAAGAATCCTGGAAAATCAGTGGCTTACGTGGATGGTGGAGACCATAGTGGCTATCCTGTCAACTGCCTAATGGTACCGTAGCCCAATATTGATGCTGATTATCGTAGTAACAATTATGAGATTTGTTAAGCACTCACTATGTGGCAAGCACTGGGACAGATACAATAGAATCGGATCAGAGATAGTCCCTGTCTTCATGCAAAGTTGCATACCACACATGGCAATTAGGATGTTTGTTAAGTGCTAAATAAGCCATGTACTAAGTGCTGGGGTAGATACAGAGTAATCAGTCCCTGTCCCACATGGGACTTACAGTCTAAGGGGGAGGGAGAATGGGTATTTGATCCCATTTCACAGATGACGAGACTGAGGCCCAGGGAAATGAAGTGATTTGCCCAAGGTCACATTAATAGGGAAACATTGGAGCCGAGAGAAGGATGCAGCTTTTCTAATTCCCTGTCCTAGTAGTAGTAATAGTATTAAGTGCTTACTGTGCACAGAGCTCTGTACCAAATGCTGGGAAGGAATGCACGGGTGGGAATTTTAGTTGAGACAGACCAATTCTACTGTATGTCCATGGATAATGAGGAGGAAAACAGTCTATTTTGAAGGCATTTGCATCCCAGTTAGATCAACTCACAAAAGGAGATTATTGCCCTTGAGAAGGCCTAGAAATCTCGGAGAGTTGAAGAGATGCAGCTGACCTTCATTCAGGAAGAGGCAGGCAAAACTGGTTCTGGGATTGAGGCCGCATCCTGGAGAAAATTGCTCTCAAAGCATCACGCGGGCAAAATAAAAATGAGGCAAAGGCGTAGCTAGGGAAACAACTGTTACGCTTATTTTCCAAGATGAAGGCACTTCTGATTTGAAAAGGTGAGATCCAGGAAGCCCCCACTGTGCACTACTTGAAATAGTCAAATCCATCACTGCCTGTAATGTTTTCCTTCAGGAGAGAATATCTGCTGATCTTTCACGTCTTATTCTCTCAAGGAGATTCATGAATACTCTTTCTTGAAAATAAGAGAGAGATAGCGGCTCCCTAAGAGTGAATTGTTGAGGGACGATAGGTTTAGTTGAGAGGTGGAGAGTCGGAGGGGGAGGGAAACGAAGGAGAAAGAGATAGAGTTGGAGAATTATTTGGTTTTCTGCTGGAAGCCATTGTCCAAATATTCATTTAAATTCTGTGAAAATAGTCTTGTTTTAGATACTGAAAAAGGATATGAAGCCAGGCCTTGAATCTTTGCAATAATTTTGTTTGTATTTTGGCAGAGGAGATAGGGAGGAGAAATGTCCACTGAAGGAGGTATATGGAGAAGTATCTCATTCCACCATAATTAATAGGAATTGGGACATAGGTTAAGTGCCTTCTGTGTGCCAAGCACTGTACTAAGCACTTGGGTAGATAAGAAGCAGCATGGCTCAATGAAAAGAGCACGGGCTTGGGAGTCAGAGGCCATGGGTTCTGATCCCGGCTCCGCCACTTGAGCTGTGTGACTTTAGGCAATTCTCTGTGCCTCAGTTACCTCACCTGTAAAATGGGGATTTAGACTGTGAGCCCCACATGAGACAACCTGATCACCTTGTATCCCCCCAGCCACCAGCGCTTAGAACAGGGCTTCACACTTAGTAAGTACCTAACAAATGCCATCTTTATTATTACACAATAATTTGGTTATATATAGTCCCTTCCCATTTGTGGCCCACAGTCTGAGGGAACGAGTATTTAATCCCCATTTTACAGATGAGGAAACAGAGAAACAGAGAAATTGAGGAATTTGCCCCAGGTCAAACAGGAGGCAAGTGACAGAGCCGGGATTAGAACCCAGGACCTCTGACTCCCAGGCTTGTGCTCTTGAGAAGCAGCGTGGTTTAGTGACTAAAGACTGAGCCCCCTCCTTCCTCTCCCCCTCCCCACAGCACCTGTTTATATGCTTGTACAGATTTATTACTCTAATTATTTTACTTGCACATATTTACTATTCTATTTATAAATCACCCCAGTCCCACTCCCTTCTGACTCAGGTGTCTGCTGTGTGACCTTAGGCAAGTCACATAACTTCTCTGCTCCTCAGTTACTTCACCTGTAAAATGGGGATTAAGACACATGGACTGTGTCCCACCTGATTATCTCGCATCTATCCCATAGCTTAGTACAATGCCTGGTACTTAACAAACACCATTTAAATAATAAAAAAAAACTCAGCAGGGGCACCTTTCCAGAGAGGGAAGAGCCCTTCCAAAAGTTTTAGTTTTCAACTTCCTTTCTTTTGTAGTGAGACTGTAATAACATTCTTTGGTGTGACAATCTGTCTGGGGGAAAGTCAGAGAGGCCAGGCTGCATTTGTTGGAGGGACAGCCCGATCACCACTTGATTCAAAAATACTTTTAGATTAAACCGTTGGCTAAACAGCAGACTCCTTTAAAGGACATTTTGGAAATTTGTCCCAACATTCCACTGAACTTCCCAGTTAAGGATTTCAAAGATATTGCAACCCAAGCAATTGTTCTTTAATCTGTTGGAAATTTAACAGAATTTGGGTGTGTACCACAGAACGCTTGTAATGCAATAATTTTACATTTGCAAAGGTCACATAAAGATTTATGAAGAAGCAGAATGACCACATTCCGCATTTCTCCTGAAAAAAAATGAGACAAAATGAAATAAACATAAGTGAAACAATGCCAAATACCTAGTGAACTGCGAGACTCGGAGAAAGTTCTAATTCAAATCTCCAACCACGAAGTGATTCCAAAATGACCAGGCGGCCGCATTATTTTCCTTTGTGTCTTTGCTTCCTAAAATAATCGGAATTGCAAGGGGAAGTGTTGAAATAGTAATCAGAAGGCGTCTATCCTAGGCTTAGCCAGGAGTTAGCTCAGACTCCCTACCTTTCTACTGATCTTGTGTTCTGTGACAAGGTAGGGTGGTGATGGTGATGAGGAAGGGAGTGGGAGAAGAGGAAAGGAGGGCTTTAGTCAGGAAAGGCCTCTTGGAGGAGATGGGCCTTCAGTAAGATTTTTGAAGAGAGGAGAAGAGTCATATAGTAATAATAATAATAATAGCATTTATTAAGCACTTACTATGTGCAAGGCACTATTCTAAGCGCTGAGGCACTATTTGTCGGCTATGAGGAGGGAGGGCATTCCAGGCCAGAGGCAGAATGCAGGTGAGAGCCCTGTTTTGAGGTAGGTATCTTAGCCAAGACCTTTTTTCCCTCAGCCCACACCTGGAATAATAATAATAATAATGGCATTTATTAAGTGTTTACTATGTGCAAAGCACTGTTCTAAGCACTGGGGAGGTTACAAGGTGATCAGGTTGTCCCAAGCGGCTCACAGTCTTAATCCCCATTTTACAGATGAGGTCCCAGAGAAGTTAAGTGACTTGCCCATAGTCACACAGCTGACAAGTGGCAGAGCCGGGATTTGAACCCATGACCTCTGACTCCAAAGCCTGTGCTCTTTCCATCGAGCCACGCTGCTTCTCCGAGGCCAATGGCACCAGTTGTGCTGAGATCCGGGGAGGAAGGAAGGGCTGGGCCTGGGAGACAGAAGGTCATGGATTCAAATCCTCACTCCATCACTTCTGTAAAATGGGGATGAAGACTATGAACCCCATACAGGGCAGGGACTGGGTCCAACCTGATTTTCTTGTACCTACCCTAGAACTTAGTACAGTGCCTGCCACGTAGTAAGCACTTAACAAATACCACAAGTATTATTATTATTATTATTATTATTATTATTATTAGAGGGAACCGAGAGCTGCCATCCTCTCCCGGGGCCTCCTGGGTAAGGTTGGCCCAGCTTCCTGGCTGAAGCCCACACTTCCTGCAGCCTGTTCATTCATTCATTCAATCAATCGTATTTATTGAGTGCTCACTGTGTGCACAGCACTGTACTAAGCAGTTGAGAGAGTACAATATAACAACAGACACATTCCTTGCTCAAAACAAGCAGTTCTCAAGATGCAGCCTCCAGCCTAGCCATTTCCATAGGTCAAATCTAACTTTTGGCCAGAGGAGAGGAAGGGTTTATTTTTTTCCATTATTTATCTGGTTTGTATACAGGGAGGCTTGAGTTCCTTTGTGAAAATTCACAAGGATGTTTATCAAAGAAGGTCATAGCAGTGACAGGTTGTCTTAGAGAAGACAAAAGAATGCAAGAAAATCTTTGCCCATCATCAGGAATATTGTGTGCCTGGGGAAAAAAAACGCTTTTTTCTTTTAGCACTTATGTGCTTTCTAAATACTTTCTCCTGGGAAGCACCAACTCTCTGTTTATTGTGTAATACCTTCTCTTCCTTCTATCAGGGGGTGACATTTTGATTTTTTAAAAATTGTATTTAAGAGTTTACTATGTGCTGAGCATTGTACTAAGCACTGGGGCAGATACAAGATAACCAGGTTGTAACCAGTCCCTGTCCCAAATAGGGCTCACAGTACTAATTCCCATTTTACAGTAGAGGTAACTGAGACACGAAGTGAATAGACTTGCCAAAGGTCACACAGCTGATAAGTGGCAGAGCTGGGATTAGAACCCAGGTCCTCTGACTCCAGGCCTGTGTTTTTTCTAATAGGCCATGCTGCTTCTCTAATTTTGCAATGGGGGTGTAGTGTAGGAGGACAGGGGAAGAGGAGGAGAAAGATTATGAACATTGCTCTCTAGGGAAAATAATTTTAGAGTGAGTAATGGGGAAGAAATTGATGAAAATCCACCCAGGAGCCAGTCATAAAAATCCTCTGTGAAGCAGCATTGCTCAGTGGAAAGAGCAGGGGATTGGGAGTCAGAGTTCCTGGGTTCAAATCCTGGCTCTGCCGCCTGTCAGCTGTGTGACTTTGGGCAAGTCACTTATCTTCTCTGTTCCTCAGTTCCCTCATCTGTAAAATGGGGATTAAGACTGTGAGCCCCCCGTGGGACAACCTAATCACTTTGTATCCTCCCCAGTGCTTAGAACAGTGCTTTGCATGTAGTAAGCGTTTAACAAATGACATCATTATTATTGATGATCAAACCTTCTTAGGGCAGAGATCACAATATTGACACTCTCTAGAACTAGAAGAAAAATGGGTACCTTGTATTTAGCTACATAGACTCATTTCTTCTTTCTTTTAAATTGATCAAAAATGCCACCACTGCTACATTACCTCATGGTCTTTGGGGATGTTTTAGCTGGTTAAAATAAACATGATAAGGTTTGGGCAATGCGTAAAAGCATTGAAAATTCTTGACTCATTAAATTGAGCACTGCCATTCCTTTAAAATTTGACATCTCTAAGACTTTCTGGAGTTCTGTGAGAGAACAGCTGTGAGGATTTCTCTTGTGAAAGGGCTGTTGCACAATTCTTTGGTGTTTTGATTGTAAATGGTCTCCTAGATGGGCAAAAATAATCCACAGAGAAAATCATAGGATTTGGACATTGAGGTCTTTATTTTCTAATCAACAATTCGTATCCATTCCAAGCAATCTTTCAGGTGGAAAATGAATTCTATTTTTTGTTTTTGAACAATTGAACAGACATGTCAATCTAAGTCCCTTCCAACTGGCTGGAAAACCCCTCATAAGGAGATCCGGAAAAGTCTTCACTTGTGCTGGACGACATAGCATATTCCCTTGTTCGTTAAGCCCAAAGAGGTAGTTTTCCGATTTGTCCGTGAAACCTGGTGGTTCTTATCAGTGTTGGGTCTCATCAAAGAAGATGGCACGTGAGTTGGAAGGGAGTGATGACTGGGGTGATTAATTTAATCAACTTTCTGTCTTTTCTTCCCTCCTTCCCCAAACAATCAATCCATCATATTTATTGAGTGCTTGCTGTATGCAGAGCACTTTACTTGGGAGAGCACAATACAACAGAGTTGGTGGACACATTTCCTGCCCACGAGGAGCTTACATTTCCTACAGCGCTCCTTACAAGGAGCTTATGGTTCCTCCTCCCTTCTCATAAGCCTTGCATAGAATTGGATTGAAACATTTCCAGAAGTCAGTCTCTTCTTCACATTCTCCTGAGAAGGATTTTCTACAGATGCCTTCAAAATCAAATCCTGAATGATGAAATGCCTGGCTTCTGGGGGCCTTGGACAAGTCCCTTAACTTCTCTGTGCCTCAATTTCCTCCTCTGTGAAATGGGGATTCAATACCTGTCCTTTCTTTAACTGAGCCCCATGCGGGACAGGGACCCTGTCTGATTGGATTACTAGTATCTAGCCCAGGTCTTAGCACAGCCTGTTAAGCCCTTAAAAATACCACTGTCATTATTAAATACCAGGAGGCACAATAACAAAGTGTTACCATGAAGTACACAAAGAGAAAGTGAGTTGGATTTTTGTCTCTGCTAGCTCTTCAAGAACTGCTTGAATGTCAAATTCTTAATGTGTGGGACTTATCCATGGGGCTTATTTCAAGACCTGAGAATCCATGGGACCTAAATAGTGTAGAATCATGTCCTTCGAGGTTTGGAGATGTCATTTCTTAAAGGGAGATGCTATCCCTGTGACATTTCCTTCCACAAGTTGTTTTGCCATCACATTTCTATTTGCAAGGTGTTTTCTTCAATCTTGCTTCTTGGTGTTGCCATCTTTTTGAAGTCCCTGCTTCAAGATTTCTTAGGACATGAGTTTAAGTAATTAGCATGCCCAACCCAGTGGTCAACCGATGGTAATTTACTGAGCAATTAATGTGTGCAGAGCACTATATACTAAGCACTTGGGAGAGTACAACAGAGTTAGTGCACATGACCCCTGCCCTCAAGAAGCTTACAGTCTAGCGGGACTGCCTGACTAGTATAAAACCGGATGCAAGGCTACTTTAGAAAATAGATTAGCTTCCAGCTGACCTTTTTTTGAATGTTTTTTTTTAAGATCCTACTGTGTGCCAGGCACTATACTATTGGCTGGAGTGGATACAAGCTAATCAGATTGGACACAGTCCACGTCCCTCATGGGACTCATAGTCTTAATCCCCATTTTATAGATAAGGTAAATGAGATACAGAGAAGTGAAATGACTCACCCAAGTTCACCCACCAGACAAGTGGTGGAGCTGGGGATTAGAACTCAGATCCTTCTGATTCCCAGGCCCGTGCTATTATCCACCAGGCCACACTGCTTTTCCGCTCTCACTTCTGTGAAATGAAACGCCGGTCTCCGGGTCACTGGGATCTTTGGTTTTAAAGATCCAGGAAGAGCAGTGGGGTGAGAGTTCTGGCCACATCGCCCCTTCCCTTCATTTGTTGTGTCTCAGATAAAGACAGAATGAAACCAATAGGGAGCCAGAGGGGAAAGAACAGCTTATCTGGAACCGGCCATATTGTTCCACACACACTTCCTGCTCCACTCCCTCCATCCACAGCCAGTAGGAAAGCAAGTAGACTAAAAGAATGAAAGACGGCATAACTCTTGGCCAAGGAAACGAATGTCTAATGATCTTGCGTTTTCTGTTGAAAGCATTTTCGTTCCTAAAGATAATTCCAGAGAGACTATTTGGAAGTTTGCGGCATGCCTGCATCTGGAGGGAAAGGAAGAAGGAGCCATGGATTTTGCCACTGGCTGCTGAGTGCCTTCGATATTTTCCAGGATGCCCCCAAGACCTAGTGGCATTTATAAACTTGCCTAGCGACACTCTCGAGGTCAAAGCCAGGAAACCCTGAGCAATTGAGGAAGCAGACGGTTTTGTTATAAATTTCCTCTAGAAATATTTTTCTAGGAATAAGCATGCCTCTCACTGGCGCAAACTCTGAGGGTTTATGAGCTTATGGGCCAAGGGTTGGCTCCTTTGAGCACAGAGAATCTCACTTCAGGGACTCAATGGGCCTGAGAATCAGTTCTACTGGGAACAGATGACATATCAACTCTGAGTAGGAACAAATAAAAATGGAATTAGAGGAAAATGTAACCTCTTTACAGCTACTAATTCAATGGATGACTTTCCCTTTGTCCAATTGGACCATCAGACACATTTCTCTATTCTGTTGGAGCGTATACGTGCACACGTCTTTCACAACAACCACTGAAGAGGTGTTGAAGCATTGTTTTGGAATGGCCTGCCCTCTAGGAGAGTATTAGATCTGAATGTATGAAAGGACTAATGAACAAATGATTGGGCTAATGAATAATGAACTAATAATTATGTCCGTTTAGCGTTTGAGTCGTGATAAGCACTAGGGTAGAAGCAAAATAATCAAATCGGAAACCGTCGCTGTCATCTAGAGAGGGAGAACAGTTCTTTACTGCCTATTTTGCAGATGAGGAAACTGAAGCACAGAGAAGTTAAGGGATTTGTCCAAGGTCACACTGCAGACGACAGAGCTTGGGATTGTTTCTCTGACTCCAGGGCCCACATTCTTTCCCCTAGGCCAAGCTGCCTCAGTGGTTACACTGGTAATATACTGGTGAGAGTTGACTTGACAACAGCCCTTCAGGCCCTGAAAAAACATTATAGTAATAATGGTTATTTCCCATATGCTCTGAGGGGGAAATCCAAGGAAATGGGCTTAGATTCTAACCAGTGCTAGAATCTTGGGGAAGATATTGGATCTGTTATTGAGGTTTGAGGGCAGCTTCCTGTTATTGTGAATTAGAAAATCATCTGTGGGGCAGATTCTGACCCTAGGTAGAAAGTTAGCAAGTCTCTTAAATCCCCTTCTGGCCTTCTATGGCCTTTTGTAGATGGGCTTTTCCTGGAAATTTCCTATCAAAATCCCTGACGATCTCTAGGGATCCTGAGCAGTGGACGATATAATAATAATAACGATAATATTAATAATAGGGTACTTTTCAAGATCTTACTTTGTACGTGGCACTGTACTAAGCGCTGGGGTAGATACGAGATAATGGGTTCAGACACAGTCCCTGTCCCTCACAGGGCTCACTGTCTTAATCCCCATTTTTACAGATGAGATAACCGAGGCCCAGAGAAGTGAAGTGACTTGCCCGAGATCACACAGCAGACAGGTGGTGGAGTCGTGATTAGAATTTAAGTCCTCTAACTCCCAGGTCTGTGGTTTTAACCACTAGGCCATGCTGCTTCTCCATTTCAGGAGAAAGTCTTTCTTGTAAGGGCATGCCAGTGCGGGGGACTCTAGAATCTCCCTCAGTGGCCTATTCAGGATGTGATATCCCTCACCACTGGGAAATTATTCCTCAAAACTAACCTAAATCCTTCATATTTCGCCATATGCCTATTGCTGCCACCATGTCCTCAGAGAATCTGGTGTATGCCATAAAAGTCCCCAAATTACAGTTATTTCCTGTGAATTCTTTTGGGATTATGTTTCCTAGGAATCCTTCTCCTTGACCCCACTTCCCCGTGGATTGCTAGGAAACCCATTTCCAGAGGTAGATCTGTCTCTCTTGTTTGGCCAGGAAACTCTCTGCATGGCAGGGCATGAGAGGTGCAGCTGTTTTGGTTTTCAACAGCACCACGTTCTAGTGTTCAGATAAATGAATACATCCTTTTCCACCAGGCAAATTAATCTGAATCAGCCTCTGAGAGAGAGAGAGAAAAAAAGAAATTCATTCCTCCCTCTAGGCTGGAAATGAACACGAGACACATAGCAACTGGCTTGCCAAGTGTCACTGCACTGAATAGCAGGAGCTGAATTATTCTGATTTGAGACCTGCTGCATTTGTGTTTATTCTCTCCTGGTTTCTCTTGCTCTCACTCTTCTTTTCTTCTACAACCCCACTTCTCTGTTGCTGAAATCCCTCCAAGTCTAGACACACACAGACACACTTTTTTGTGGTACTTGTTAAACACTTACTATATGTCATTCACTGTTCCAAGCCCTGAAGTAGATACAAGACAATTGTATTGGATACAGTCCCTGTCCCACATGGGGCTCACAGTCTAAGTAGGAGGACAGTAGCTATTTGATCACCATTTTGCATATGAAAAAACTGAGGGACAGAGAAGTTTAAGTGTCTATCCCAGGGTCAAACAGCAGGTAAATTGTGGGGGCAGGATTAGAACCCAGGTCCTCTGCCTCTCGGGCCCAAGCTCTTTCCAGTGGTTCCCACACTGGTTGGAGTACATATTTCTGTACATTCATTTAAATATCCATCTGTAATGTATTTTAATGTCTGTCTCGCCTTCTAGTCTGTAAGTTCCCTGTGCCCAGGAAATCTGTCTACCTATTCTATTGTTAGCATCCCCTCCCAAGCACTTAGTGCTCTGCACTCAGTGAGAGATCAATAAATACCATTGATTGATTAATTGGGGGGGGAGGGGGTTTCCAGGAGTGCCCATCTCAGATACTGGTCATTCTGAGAGATTTGCTCAGAACTCGGAGCTATGGAAAGGGACACAGGGGTGTTAGGTGGGTGGGAGAGGCAGGATTTTCCATCCTCAAATTCCCCACCCCTCACCGCTCTCATGTGTTCATGCTGGGAGATTTCCCAGGAAACATTTGCAGAACCAGTCCAATTCTGGCTACAGGGCCCCACACCAACCTCGAGGAAAGCTAGGGAAGATGAAATCCAAGCTCCTAGCAATCCCATTAGTAAAACCCCAAGCCTTCTGGAATTGTCTGAGGAGAAGCAGCATGGCTTTAGTGAAGAGAGCACAGGACTTGCATTGTAAGCACAGTGTAACCACAACTCTGCCACTTGTCTGCTGTGAGACCTTCGGTAAGTCACTTAACTTCTCTGTGCCTCAGTTGCATCACCTGTAAAATGGGGATTAAGTACCTGTTCTTCCTCCTATTTGGACTGCGAAGCCCATGTGGGACAGGGACTGCTTCTGATGTGATTATCTTATATCTATCCCAGTGCTTAGTACAGTGCTTGGCACCTAGTAATCGTTTAACTAATACTACAGTTATTATTAGGGCACTTGGGTCGGGGCATTATGATGGATGACTGATCTGGAGTTTGGTGGGAAGACCATCCTGACTTGATTATCTTCTCCTAGTTGTGCAGATGATGACCTTCCATGCATTTTTTTCTCCTTCAGAAGTACATCACAGTTCATCTGTATTTGGAAAGTTTCAGTGTGTAAAGTGTGTAAATCCCTTCCTCACGAATTTTTGCCTCAGACTAGTGAGAAATGTCTTGTTTACAATTTGAAGCAGAGCTGAAATAGCCACTGAGCAAACTGGAGAAATTCTGGATGTCCCTAATTGTAAGAAAAGCAGCCTGGGCTCCTGGAGAGGGGCTGGGAATGGGAATCTGGAACTATGGGTTCTAGTCCCCTCTCTGCTACTTGCCTGCTCTGAGACTTTGCACAGATCACTTAACTTCTCTGGGCCTCAGTTTCCTCATCTGCCAAATGGGGATTAAAAACCTCTCTCACCTCACCCCACCCTAGCCTGCAGGTTCCATACAGCACTTAGAAAAGGGCTTGGCACATAATAAGTGCTTAACAAATGCCATCATCATTATTATTATTATTGTATGGAACAGGGACTTTGTCTGATCTGATTATTCTTTCTCTAAGTAAGTGCTTAACAGATATCACAATTATTTCATGCATGATGCAGGTCACACAATGTTTCTCGGTCCATTGCCACCAAGAGTAGCATCCAGGGTGACTGCTCCCTTTCCTTCCCATCACCGAGGGTGTCCCTACTCCCAGGATGCTTTCTGACCTCCAGATTAGGGGTAAAAGCTGTCACGCACACACCCACAGGAAGACTGCAGGTGTGCCCTGAACTCTGAGTGCTTAAGAGTCTGAAATTCTGCTCCTCTAGCCACAGCACCCTACAGATTTTATTTTTTTTATTTTATGTGTCTGTGTTCTGTTTGAATTTTTCATCATTCCTGAGGTTTCTGTCTCCAGTTTTTTCTCCCCACTTATACACTTGGACTGTGAGCCCCCAAGAGACAGAGACCATGTCTAATTCCCACCTGTATATTTTCTCTCTGCTCTTAGTATAGTGCTCTGTACACAATAAGCACTTAATGAATAACTTACTACTACACTACTCCATAAAGACATCATATGGGACCTTTAGAAGGAATCCGCAGAGCCTAGGGTGTTTTTCCAGGGGATTCCTGATTCCCTCTTGGCTCTACAGTTTTTGCGTTCCTCTTCAGTCGGCACGATTTCCAAGCCACAGAACTTGGCATCGGTAACCAAGACCGAGGGAAGTTGCATGTTTAAAACAAACATACTGGACATAAAGTCACCCAGGGTTTTTTTTTTTGTATGGCTTTTGTTATGTGCTTTCCATGTGCCACACACTGTTCTAAACATTGGGGTAGTTACGAGCTAATCGGACTGGACACAATACATGTCCCACTTGGGGCTCCCAAAATTAATCCCCATTTTACAGATGTATAGAGAAGTGAAGTGTCTTGTTCAAGGTCACACAGCAGAGCAGTGGTGAAGCTGGGATTAGAACCCAGGTCCTTTTGACTCTCAGGCCTGAGCTCTAGCCATTAGACATACTGTTACTGCTTGCCCAATGCCTATTGGTACTGCCACAGGACAGATTGGCTGAAAACCAATAGGCATTGGGCAAGCAGTAACAGTATGTCTAATGGCTAGAGCTCAGAGGCAGTACGTGGGTAAGGGGTCAGCGGCGAGATAGGAGAGATTGAGGCATAGAGAGAAGGTTAGCAGTAGAGGAACAAATGGTATGGCTGGGTCATAGTAGGAGAGTAGTGAGGTGAGGTAGGAGGGGGCAAGGGGATGGACTGCTTTGAAACCAATGGTGAGGTATTTTTGTTTGATGTACAGGTGGATGGGCAACCACTAGAGTTTTTGAGGAGTGGGGTGACCTGTCTTGAACGTTTTTTGCAGAAAAATGATCTGGGCAGCGAGTGAAGTATGGACTAGAGAGGGGAGAGGCAGGAGCAGGCTGATCCCAGGAGGGATAGGATGAGTGATTGTATTAACGTAATAGCAGTTTAGATGGTGAGGGCATCAGTAAATACAACTGACTGATTGAATGACTGTAGGGGAAGAAAAAAGGTAGGGCTAATTCCCAATTCAGCCCAGCAAGCATCAGGTGTTCTGCGGAGACAAAAGGTTTTTACGAGGAAGTGGATCGAAACAAGTTTGGCATGCTCAGCAGACAATTTGCTCCTTGAAAGTCACAGCCAATGGAAACAGAGAGAACTCAACTGAAAACCCATTCATGGCTTTCAGGTGAAGGATGTCAGGGCTCAGTTAATCAAACGCACTGACGCAAATGACTAAATAAACAGGGTTGCATCCTTCAGACCGTAAAGTGAACTGTTCCAGATCACATGTAGCTGGACTGAGTGTCAATTGATGGATTAAATCAAAAGTCTACCAGCTCTGTTGTTGTGTACTTTCTCAAGCGCTTGGCACACACTAAGGGCTCAATAAATATCATTACTTGGTTGATTACTGTGATGCCTCAATGTACTGGAAAACCAAGAGGTGTACTTTGGAGAGGAGACTAGACTGTAAGCTCATTATGGATAATAATAATAATAATTATGGTATTTGTTCAGTGCTGTCTATGTGTGTGGCACTATACTAAGCACTGGGGTAGATGAAAGGTAATTGGGTTGGACACAGGTTCCGACCCACAGAGGGCTCACAGGCTTAATCCCCATTTTACAGATGAGGTAATTGAGTCACAGAGAAGTAGAGTGACTTGCCTAAGGTCAAAGAGCAGACAAGTGGGAGAGGTTGGATTTGAAATCAGGTCCTTCTGACTTCCAAACCCATGCTCTACCCACTAGTCCACTCTGCTTTCTCCTAGGCCACACTGGGAATGCGTCTGTTAATTTGTTGTATTGTGTCTTCCCAAGCTCGCAGTACAGTGCTCTGCGCGTAAATAAGTCCTCAATGAATAACAATTGATTAATTGAGACAGGAGTATCTCTCGAGCATCTCCTCAAAACAATAGCATTTTCCACAATTTTCCACATTGACTTGCAAGATAGGTCAGGGTGAGGTGGGTCAAGGTAGGAATTAAAAGATGAAGGGCTATTTAAAAACCTGTGTATGATCTAAACAGTCTGAGGGCACATGAGGAAAAAATATTAAAAGATCATCTAGTGCTTGTCCCTAGACATTGGGACAATATTGGTAAATATTTTTGGTCAATATTGACAAATGTCAAGTTGTCTGCCTTACTGTAGAGCAGGAGGAAAAGTGGATTTATACTCTGAATGCCAAATATTCTGCCTCGAAAACCAAACTGAGGCAACTAATATTAATAATAATTATAATCTTTATTAAGTGCTTACTATATGTCAAGTACTGTACGAAGAGCTGGGGTAGCTACATGATAACCCATGGGTCTCCTCATTTATGTAGGAGGGAGAGAACAGGTATTTGATCCCCATTTTCAACAGGTCTGAATATACCCTTCTGCCACCAAACCTGATATGAGTGAGCGGAAATACTAACAGTAACAATAATAACGATACTTGTTAAGCACTTAGTATGTCCTAAGCCTTGAGGAGGATACAGCACAATAAGATTAAACAGTCCCTATCCCTCTTAGAGCACAGTCTAAGGGGAGAGGGAGAATAAGAGTTTAATCCCCATTTGACAGACGAGGAAACTAAAGCAGAGACTTGCTTAAGTTCACACAGGAAGCATGTGGCAGAGATGGGATTTGAACCCAGGTGTCGGGACTTCCCAACCTGGGCTCTTTCCATGAGTCCATGCTGCTTCCCGGTTGGGATTAGTTGATCAGACAACAGGAACAATGTCTGGGGGAGAACCGTTGATGGTCTTAAGCAGAGATGATCTCCTTTTCCTATATTGGCCTCTGGACGGTGCTTGGAAATGGGGGAAGTGCCAGGGGTGGGAAGTGGGAAGAGATCACATGGCCCCGAAGATACTGAGGTGGAGGCGGCGGGTGTCTCAAGGGTCACAATGTGGGGGATGTTTCCAGTATCATCTCAGAGCAGTGAAGTGCATTGAAAGTCATTCCCCTCTGAGTCACTCTTATATGCTGAGGGGAAAAGCACTGTTAAAGAAAATGACACTGGGGATTTTTTTAATGGTACTTGTTAAGCGCTTACTCTATGCCAGGCATTATAATAAGTGCTGGGCTAGATACAAGATAATCAGGTTGCACACTGTCCAATTCTCAAGTACTCTTATTCCCCTGGCAATGGTTGAATTTTTTTATGTATTTGTTAAGCACTTACTCTGTGCTCACTATAAACCCCGAGGTAGTCGAGTCGGATACAGTCCTTGTTCCTTGTGCGGCTCACAGTCTTAAACCCCATTTTACAGATAAGGGACCTGAGGTACAGTGTACAGAGAAGTAAAGTGACTTGTCCAGGGTCATACAGCAGATATGCGGCGGAGCCAGGATTAGAACCCAGGTCCTCCGTGCCTCTGGATCTTCATATAGAGCCGTCCTTCAAGTCAGAAGATGACGCTGCTGATGGTGAGAGAGATTTTATCCCCACAGGATAGAGTGTCTGATAAGACCAGGGTCTTGCAGTTGCTCACTTCCTCAGTGTCTGATCATCGAAATTCCCTGTTGTATTTACTACCCCCAATTCTTGGCACTGATTTTGTTTCATGTTGTGTCACAACCTTCCTGAAACCTCTGGTCCAAAGCAATCACCTCATTTCTGATTGTTGTCTGTCAGGTTGGTTGGCTTTTGCTGATATTTCCTCAACTAACAATAATTATTGTGGTGCTTGATAAGTGCTTACTACCAGGCAATTAGGTTGGCTATGGTTTCCAGCTCACAGTTTAAGAAGGAGGGGGAACAAGAGTTGAATCCCCATCTTACAAATGGGGAAACAGAGGCACAGAGAAGTTAATTGACTTTCCTAAGGTCATTCAAGTGGCAGAATCAGGATTAGAACCCAGATCCTCTGACTCCTAAGGCCTGGGCTCTTTCCATTAGGTCACACTACTTCCACTGGGTTTTGGAGATCATCTGCTCTATAGTCATGAAGTTACTTTTCTCCCTCAATTTTTTGTAATCAAGCTAATTGTTTAATTTGTGAAAGAGGGAAAATTGATGCTTAATTCTGAAGCTGTGCTAGAAAAACAGTGCTTATAACCCTTTCCCTTCCCACTCAGCATAGCATCTGCTGGCTGGGCTTGTCTTTGAATCATGGGGAATTTGGACGGGCAAAGCAGTGGGATGGGTATTTATTTTGGGGCTCATCATTGATTTATTTTGGGGCTCCGCCTTTGCCGTTTGGATTGCAGTCCTTGCAGCAACACGGAAGAAATCAATATTTGGTGCTCTAGGATTACAATCACCCCATTGTGCAGCATTTAGCACAGTGCTTTACAAATAATAGGTGCTCAGTAAATGTACTTACCCCAACCCTAAGAGAAGCAGCGTGGTTTAGTGGCAACAGCACACACCTGGGGGTCACAAGACCTGACTTCTAATCCCAGTCTGTTGCTTCCTTGCTATGTGACCTTGGACGAGTCATTTCTTTGGGCCTCAGTTTCCTCATCTGTAAAATAGGGGTTAAAAACCTTTCTACCTCCCTTTTTTTTCTTTATGGCATTTATTAAGGACTTACTATGTGCCAGGCACTGTTCTAAACTCTGGGATAGATATGAGCTAATGAGGTTAGACACAGTCCATGTCCCAAAATGGGTCTCACAGTCTTAATCCCCATTATACAGATGAGGTAACTGAGGCCCAAGCAGTGAACTGGTTTGCCCAAGATCACACAGCAGATGATTGGTGGAGCTGGGATTAGAACCCAGGTCCTTCTGACTCCCAAGCCTGTGCTTTATCCACTAGGCCATGCTGCTTCTCAACCGTCTACAATTTCAACCATCTGCGGATAGCAGCAGGAAAGATGCAGTCTCTAAAGATCCAGATTACATCCAGATTTGACGCCTCTGGATTTCCAGATCGAAATGTTCCTATCTTGCGATGGATAACTCAGAGCCCCATGGGTTGGCGGCCCCAGGGGATTTCTATCGGGAAGATGTTGAGATTGGGGTTTCTTTCAAACAGAGGTCGAGGATCTGCGGCAGCTGGTGGGCAATTAGGCTGGGTTTAAAAACAGAAATCCGGAGACACAAGGAATGGGCAACAGTGGGAGGAAAGCATTCTTCCAGGGGGATTGAGTCAAATGATTCTCCCCCAACCCCACACACCCACTCGAGATCAAATTAACAACCTGAAAAATGAATTTCCATGTGGGGATGCCGGGGGATTTGCTCTTAGCGGTGTTCGTGAATGATGAAGGCAGAACTCAGCAGCAGCAGAAGAAAAAGAAGCGGGAAGCAACTAGTGAAAAACACAAAGGAAAGCATTCAGAGCTATTCCCCTTGAGTGTCCGATGACCTGCACTGGTCTGACACATGAATGAGCTGGTTTTATTATTACTAGTTCACACCTCCACCCCCGCCATGCTTTCACCCTCCCGCTTGCCTGAAACTCCCTCCCACTTCACATCTGGCAGACCACCATTCTTCCCAGCTTCCAAGTCCTACCAAATCGCATATCCTCCTGGAAGCCTTCCCTGATTAATCTCTCACCACCGCACCCTAATTCCCTCCCTTCTGCGTCACCTATGAATTTGAGTCTTCAACCCCAAGGTGCTTAGTTTCTCACCCCAACTTCCACCCCCAGCAACCTGTACGGTTGCTTTCCCCATCTGTAATTTTTTTATTTACAGTACTTGTTAAGCTCTTGCTGTATGCCAGGCACTGTACTAGGCGCTAGGGTAGGTATAGGATAGTCAAGTTGGACCCAGTTCCTGTCCCACACAGGGCTCACAGTCCTAATTCCCATATTACAGATAAAGTAACTGTGGCACAGAGAAGCGAAGTGACTTACCAAGGTCACACAGCAGATGAGTGGCAGAGGCAGGATTAGAATCCAGGTCCTTCTGACCCCTAGCCCCATGGTCTTTCCACTAGGTATTTATTTTAGTGCCTGTCACCCCTGCTGAACTGTAAGCTCCTTTAGAGTAAGATTGATGTCTACTACAGTATTGCCAAGCACTTAGTACAGTGCTCTGCACAGAATAAGCACTCAATAAGTACTATTGATTGATTATTACCCTTTCCCTGTATTGCTTAGAAACAGCATGGCTTAGTGGAAAGAGCATGGGCTTGGGAGTCAGACGATGTGGGTTCTAATCCCAGCTCCACCACTTTTCTGCTGTGTGACCTTGGGTAAGTCACTTAACTTCTCTGGGCCTCAGTTACCTCCTTTGTAAAATGGGGACTAAGACTGTGAACCCCTCGTGGGACAACCTGATCACCTTGCATTCCCCTTCCCAGTGCTTAGAACGGTGCTTTGCACATAGTAAGCGCTTAACAAATACCATCATCATTATTATTATTATTCTCTGTGCCTCAGTTGCCTCATCTGTAAAATGGGGATTAAGACTGTGAGCCCCACATGGGGCAACCTGATTACCTTCCATCTACCTCAGCACTTAGAATAGCACTCGGCACATACTAAGAGTTTAGCAAATACCATTATTATTATTATTATTATTCTACTGACTTCAGGGGCCCCTCAAGTTTCTTTGGATGTAAGTAGGACAGGGGACTTGGCTTTTGATATTATGGGGAACCAGCATGACTCAGTGGAAAGAGCATGGGCTTTGGAATCAGAGGTCAGGAGTTCAAATCCTGGCTCCGCCGGTTGTCAGCTGTGTGACTTTGGGCAAGTCACTTAACTTCTCTGTGCCTCAGTTACCTCATCTGTAAAATGGGGATGAAGACTGTGAGCCCCCCGTGGGACAAACTCATCCCCTTGTAACCTCCCCAGCGCTTAGAACGGTGCTTTGCACATAGTAAGTGCTTAATAAATGCCATCATAAAAAACCCCTCCCTCACCCTCACAGCACTCATCTACTTATCCTTGTTCTCTCAACAGAGGTCTTTGTTAAGTGCTTACTTGTTAAGTGTCAAACACTGTACTGAGCGCTGGCGTCGACACGAGTTAATCACTTCAGACACGGTCCCTCCTGGGGCCCACACTCTAAGCAGGAGGGAGAGGCAGGCATTTACTCTCCATTTACAGATGAGGAAATCGAAGCCCAGAAAAGCAAAGTGACCTGCCCAAGTGACTGCCTGTTACGGGGATTAGAACTCAAGTCCTCTGACTCTAAGGACCGGTCTCTCTCCACCAGGCCGCTCTGGTTCTTCTCACTGCTCCATCGTGGGGTCAAAAAGAGACTAGGCCACCGGCTGTGTGAATCAGAGACCCGGGGTTGGGGGCTGTTGTGCTTAGTGACCCAGAGACGTCAAGTTGGAAGACTGTGTGGATATACGGACCGCAAACAGAAACCAGCTGCCTCTAGACCTCTTGGTGTCATGATCCTGGCAGCTTTTGGTTCTGACGGGACCAGAGCAGCTTTGAAGCGTTAGCTCATGGAACTCAGCGTCCAAGTGTGGTGATAACGACCTGGCTTTATGGCTCACATGTCCGGAGGGTCCCTCCTTTCCCCCCCTAAATACCTTCCATTGGTGTGGCCAAACTGGTTCAAGCCCATTTGTCTTCACTGGTTTCAGGACCTCTACTCGAGTAGGGTTCATACCGTTTGACGTTTCTGGGTCACAGGGAAGGCACCTAAATAGTTTTTCGAGGGGATTTTTTCTTTTCCTTTTTTGAAGCCGATAGTTCTTTCCTTCCTTCGGACTTCTGGGACACCCCGGTTTGGCTCCCGCTTCTGCCTGTCTCGAGAGTGGAGTGGTAGCACCAGGGAACAGCTGGTTAGGATGTAACATTTCAAGGCTTGGCACAGATGCGAATGAGGGCCTCTCGACGCATTCCCGCCTCAAGAGGGAAATCAGGACTTTCCTTAGCGGTAATCCTCATCCTTATCGGTGGAGGAAGAGGGGGAGTGGACCTGGAGATCTTCACACTCCCTCCCTTCCAAGCCGTGTGAACCTCTGACTCCCGGGCCTTAGGGATGACCAATGAGATTCCATTCTGCCCTCTGAGTTCCCCCTTCTCTCCCCCCGGCCACAAATGTTTTCCCTGAACCGTTAGGAGCTGATGAGTCAGAGCCGCTGATAGCGTGGGTTAGAAAAACAGTCTCCCAGGAGATCTGGCAGTGAAAGGCAGTCTTCAAAGCAAATTTTTCATGGAAAATGTTTTCTCCCAAGACTACCAAATCTATGAATTTTGCAAGAGACATTTGGATTGGCAGCTTCTCCCCAAATGTGTTTGCATCTGACTGCCAATTGGTGTGTGTGTGTGTGCTTTTGGAAGCTTTTGGGTAGCAAACACATCCTTCCCAAAGTCTGTTTTTAGGATAGAGTTTAGTGACAAACATTACAACAACACTGTTTTTTCCAAATGGTGACAGGGAGGACAGCAGTTTAATTTAGCCTCGTATTTTTAGCACACTCATCCTACGAGTTCTATAGAATTTCTCTCGAGAGTGATGATATTTATTAAGTACTAACCTGCACTGTCTGATGTTGTGACTGCTGAGCCCTTTCCCTTAATTCACTGTGGATTATTTAGGCAGTGGGTGATTTATTATTTTTTTATGGTATTTGTTAAGCACCCAGTGCTTAGAACAGTGCTTTGCACATAGTAAGTGCTTAATAAATGCCATCATTAATTAATTAATTACTATGTGCCAGGCACTGTACTAAGTGCTGGGGTAGATACAAGCTAATTAGTTTGGACACAGTCTATGTCCACCGTGGGGCTTACAGTCTTAGTCCCTATTTCACAGACGAGGGAATTAAGGCACAGGGAGGTTAAGTGACTTTTCCAAAGTTATGCAGCAGGCGAGTGGCAGAGTAGGGATTAGAATCCAGGTCCTCTGAATCCCAGGCCTGTGCTCTTTCCACTAGGCCATGCTGAATGGGAGACAACACCCAATCCCATTTCATGAGTTCGAATCTCAAATTTTGGGATGTTGGTTAATTCTTCACGAAACGTGGCTCTCGGTTTATGGGACAAGACACAGCTTCTAAGGTTTTCCAACTCCTCCTTAAGGTGTTTTATCAGCATTCCTAGAGAGCTCTGGATGTTCCATAGTGAATCCTTTGAGGCTTTCAGATTCACTCAGGTACATTTGACAAGCTTTGGATGGAAAGATGCTAAATCCTAATCATCCCTGCCCACAAGGAGTTTCCAGTTTAGAGGGGCAACAGTGGCTAGGCCTGGCTTCCTGCTGCAGAGAGCAAAGTGGGTGATTTGGAATTCTTTCCATGGTACCCTTTGGGTGTCCAAACTGATTAACATGTATCTACCTGGCACATAGCAAGCGCTTAGCAAATACCATTAGAAAAAAACAACCAAAAACAATACAACAACAACAAAAAACAACCAAAAAAAAGAACTCCTGCCAGGTAATCATGCCTTGTCAGTCATTTTCTCAAATTATTGGAATGGGAAATCCTTTTCTTTGGACTTTGTCAGCAGAGGAGAACTCGGTCCTGGTAACAAGAACGTGACAACCTCCTCCCACCACCCCCTCACACTGAAACAGGAAAATGAAATCCACGTGTTGGCTAGAACCGAGAAAGTGTCCCAGCCAGGGCCTGAGACATTTCTGCAGTTTCAACTCGGCAGTGTTGACATTCCCGGCCAGTGAGTCACGGAGACCAGCTCCAGTGCTTCCCATCAGAATGCGATTCCGCCATTTGGGCTCACGCCTTCCTTTCCCTCCTTGTCCGTAGAAGCAGTCCCTCTGGGTCCTGAGCACATCTTATCTCATCCCAGCTCATCTCTCCGCCTTGTTCACGTTCTACTCGATGGCCTCCCTAACCCCTTTCTGGTTCCAAAATTCTTGTTCCCAAGTTGGCGGTGGTCAGAAACTCCTTTGCCTTTTCTCCGCTTCCATCTGCTTTGAAAAATACCTAAGTGCAGCATCTATCAAGAGCTTAATATGGTGGCTATAAGGTTATGAGTTTGGGTTAGGGTGCCTACCTCGCCAGGGGTTCACGATCTAGCTTATCTCCATCTTTCAGATGGGGAAGTGGAAGCCCAGGGAGATTAAGTGACTTGCCCAAGGCCATAAAAAGTCAAATAATCAATCAGTGGTATATACTGAATGCTTACTGTGTGTAGAGCACTCTACTAAAGCACTTAAGACAGTACAGTATAACCGAGTTGGTAGACATGTTCCCTGCCCAAAATAAGATCACAGTCTAGAGAGGGAAACAGACAGTTTCTTAGCTTCTCCGTGCCTCAGTTTCCTCATCTGTGACATGGAGATTTTATCCAACTCCTTCCTACACAGACCGTAATCTTTTCATTTTGTATGTTTAGTTTCAACCCAAGAGCAGATAAAGGCCATCTTAGCAGGCATGATCTTCAGAAGCAATATACTCTTTCCCTTGCGGCAGAGTAGCTCTGCTTTATTTTTGCTGAGTTGAATCCCTGTAAGCAAACTGAGATTTGTGACATTTCTTTACTGTTATAGTAGCATCTGACAAGTAGGGGTGTTTTCTGTCTAGTCACTGATGCTTCCCCTTATGTTCTGTTATTTTGGTTGGGTCTCTCAGTCTTTTCCTCAAAAATGAGTGTTTCTAGCCCCCACAGATTGTCTGCCCAATTATATCAAATAGATATAATTGATCCCTGAGTGTTCATTGTTATTCACACCAAATATGCTGAATTAAGTGCACTCAGAGGTCCACAGACAAATCCCAGAACAACTCTTTGGAAGTTCCAATGTTGTATTTTGTGTCTTTATATAAATTTATAGAATAGTTAAGTGCCTACTATGTGCCAGACACGATAACAGGCGCTGGAATAGATGCAAATTAATCAGATCGGACACAGTTCACGTCCCACATGGGGCTCACGGTCTCAATCCCTGATTTGCATCAGTAACAGGCACAGTGAAGTAAAGCGACTTTTTATATCCATCCATCTCTCAGTTTATTTTGAAAAATGATGAAGAGGGTGCTATCCCTATGAGTGTGGGTGAGTCTGAGAAGAGAGATTTAGGAATGACACTCCCTTTTAAATTTCTTACAAGGAGGGAGAGGTCCTTGCTATGCTAATAGGGTTTTCCTATCCTGGCTCTGCCTCTATTTTCAACCCTGCTTCTTGATATCACTTCATTTCTCTGTGCTTTATGTGTAAAATGGGGATTCAATGACTGTTCTCCCTCCTACTTAGACTGGTAGCCCCTTGTGGGACAGGGTCAGTGTCTAATCTGGTTAACTTGAGTTTACCCCAGCACTTGAAACATAGTCAATGCTTAACAAATACTACTATTATTATTAACTGGGTATAGATTTCACCAATCCTGAGTTAAACCAATGATCGGCCAGCTCAGTTTCATGCCTTTGACAGTGACAATAATATGTTTGCAGGAACTGTGTTTTATTGGTTTACCTGAATATCTGTCCACAGATTAGGAATGGACCACCTACACCTAATTTTTCCATTTTTTCCCTTTAAATCATAACACAAATTGTGGTATTCGTTAAATGCTTACTAGGGAAGCAGCATGGCCTAGTGCACAGACCATGGGCCTGAGAGTCTGAAGGACCTGGGTTTTAATTCTGGCTCCCCCATTTGTCTGCTGTGTGATCTTGGGCAATTCACTTAATTTCTCTGTGCTTCAGTTACCTCACCTATAAAATGGGGATTAAGACTGTGAGCCCCGCATGGGACAGGGACTGTGTCCAACCTGATTAGTTTGTATCTACCCCAGAACTTAGAACAGTGCTAAACACATAGTAAGCACTTAACAAATTCATTCATTCATTCATTCAATTGCATTTATTAAGCGCTTACTAAGTGCTTGGGAAGTACAAGTTGGCAACAGATAGAGATGGTCCCTATCCAACAACGAGCTCACAGTCTAGAAGGGAATAATAATATAATAATAATAATAATGATTGCATTTATTAAGCACTTACTGTGTGCAAAGCACCGTTCTAAGTGCTGGGGAGGTTATAAGGTAATCAGGTTGTCCCACGGGGGGCTCCCAGTCTTCATCCCCATTTTACAGATGAGGGAACTGAGGCCCAGAGAAGTGAAGTGACTTGCCCAAAGTCACACAGCTGGCAATTGGCAGAGCCGGGATTTGAACCCATGACCTCGGACTCCAAAGCCTGTGCTCTTGAGCCACGCTGCTTCTCTGCCATCATTGTTATGTGCCAAGCACTATGCTAAACCCCGGGGTAGATTCAATGAGATCAGACCACCCCCCTGCCCCCATCCCACACAGGACCCACAGTCCAAGGAGGAGGGAGAACAGGTATTTAATCTTCATTTACAGATGAGGAAACAATGACACAGAGAAATTAAGTGGTCACACAGCCGGTAAGTGGTGGCAAGTAAGATTAGAACCCAGGTGTCCTGATCCACAGGGTTTGGGTCTTCTGGGATTGGTTTTGTTTTCCAGTGGGTGCTAGCTTGTGTTTGTGTTGGCTGAGTTTGCTATTGGTATTGTCACCAGCTCATCAGTCATCCCACTAACCTAGAAAGAAAGAAAGGAAGAATCATTACCATCCCCCACTAGATCACAAGCTCTTTGAAGCAGGGATCGTGTCTAGCCATGCTGTTTTTTTTATGGTATTAAGCATTTACAATGTGCTAGGCACTATCTCAAGCCCTAGGGTTGATAAAAGCAAATCAGGTTGAACACAGTCCCTGTCCCACATGGGGCTCAAATTTTAACCCCCATTTTATAGATGAGGTAACTGAAGCACAGAGAAGTTGTGACTTATCCAAGGTCACAAAGCAAACAAGTGGCAGAGCCAGGATTAGAATGCAGATTCTTCTGACTCCCTTCTGACTTTGTGTTCTGCTAAGAACACTGCTCTGCATAATATAGTTCATTGCTTGATTGATCTCCATTTTAGAGGGGAGAAAATGAGGCCCAGAATGGAGCCTTAAACAAGCGAGTCTGTGGTGGACCAGGTCAAAGGCCGTTCTCAAAGTCTGGCTTGCAGCCTCCATCTCTCCAGCCTGCCGGGCCGGGCCAGGCTGCAGATGGTCTGAGGACTCTGGCCTTTCACAATCAATCGGGCCTTAGTCAGAGTGGAAATAATTACATTGCTCTTACATTTGAACAGAAAGTGAACTCTCAAACACTGGCAGTGGGAAGCCAAAATGTCTCCAAGACTTTCTTTCTTTCTTTCTGAGCCACAGATGGTAAGTCTGATGAGCAAAAAAAAAAAAAAAAACCCACCCCAAACCCCCCCTCAAAAAACAAAACAAAAAACTTTCTCTGTCTCCTCTCTCAGGATTGTTCATGTAGAGTCATACAGCCGCCAGCCCTAGCCACACCCAAGCTGCAAGGGACATGTGTGTAAGGGCTGCCTTCTACTATTTTCTGGGTCAGTCTTAGTTCTTTTCATGCAGAACAAACACTCAAAAATTCCTTTTCTCTAATATTAGCTT
This sequence comes from Tachyglossus aculeatus, assembly GCF_015852505.1. Lineage (NCBI taxonomy): Eukaryota > Metazoa > Chordata > Mammalia > Monotremata > Tachyglossidae > Tachyglossus > Tachyglossus aculeatus. The sequence continues at coordinate 29,698,218 of NC_052084.1, read as the reverse complement.
TGGTTCGAAACCAGGTCTGTGGTTTAGGGATGGTCCACTAGAAGGGAAGAACAGTGCCTTATTGAGAGAAGATGGATTTTCATCTGACAAGGTCTTTTGGGATCCTCTGGGTGTCTAAGACAGAGCTCTTTCTGCTGAAGAGGAGTATTCTGGGAGACAACTATTTCCTTCTCATGCAAGTGTACTTGTTTAGGGTTTCTAGACTTGTGGCAGCTCTTAGGAGATGACTGTTAATGACAGGTAATCTAAACACAGAAAGGAAACTCTCTTCACAACAAACCTGCAATTGATAAGCAGAGGTTCCCAACTTTATCTTTCCAGTCTGGGAGGCACGAAGTTTCATCAGCTTGGGATTGCTCACCTAGGTCGATGGCTGTTAGAACATAAGCCCCTTGTTGGCAGGGATCATGCCTGCCAATTGTATTGTACTCTGTCAAGAGCTGAGTTCAGTGTCCTGCACAAAGTCAGCCACGTTCTCCCAAGATGCCCTTCAAACTGCCCGATATAGAAGCTTCTAGGAGCGATTATATGGAGACCTGCAATCCTCCCCCAAAGAGCCATTCTCTTCTCTAACCAGGGGTGAGAAACCTAGGAGGTTTGGAAGAAGGGTTGAGGATTGCTACAGTACCAATCAATCGATAGCATTTATTGAACACCTACTATGTGCAGAGCACTGTGCTTTGGAGAGTGTGATCCCGCTCCTCAAGGAGCTTACAGTCTAATTTACAGTCTAGGCCCTGCAAAGGGAAAGGGGAAATTGGCCCTAGTGAGGTTGCTCCAAATACCCAAAGACAGACATATTTGGTGAATTAGAAACACTGACAGGAAAATTTACAGTCTAGCTCCTGCAAAGGGAAAGGGGAAATTGGCCCTAGAGAAGTTGTTCCAAATACCTAGAGAAAGACATACTTGAATTAAAAACACTGGCAGAATAAAAGTTTCTTCATTCTTCAAGAGACATAGTTGTCTTCTCTGAAAAGTCCTCACAGATTGCCTTGGACTGGGACTCCTCATCGCTCATCTCTCCACCACCCTATTTCACCCCTGATTGCAACACTTAATGCATTTGAGAACTCACGCCCTAAGAATTTAACTATTCTCCCCACAGTATGTATGTACATATTTTTAAACTCCGTTGCTTCACCCTTGCTGTGATTTATTTTAGTGTCTGTCTCCCCTGCTCAATTGAAAAGTCTTCAAGGGCAGGGATCATGTGGACGAACTTTACCATACTTTCTCAATGCTCTGCACAGAACAAGGGCCCAATCGGAATGATTGGTGGACTGAATGATTGATTCAGTGAATTGACTCTTTCAGCTGAGTCTTGGGTCTGGAAATCTAAGTGAACTTGGTTCTTCCAGGAAGAATCTAGAAAAAAGGAGATTTGTTAAATTGAATTACGATGGTTTGTTTCAGGAACATGCAGCCCTTGATGATCCTTTGCGACAGTGGGATAATGTGCCGGATGCTGATTCTTTGAGGGAGAGTCAATTGATCGATTTTATGTATTATTTAGACGTGTTCCCAGTGTGGGACAGGGACTGTGTCTACACTGATTATCTTGTACCTATCCCAGTGCTTAGTACAGTGCATGGAACATAGTAAGTACTTAACAAATACCACAGTTATAAAAAAAAAAAACCAGGAAGCAGTGGTTTCCAATGCAGAGAAGGGACAGGCCCAACCAAGAGAGGGCATGGGCCTGGGAGTTAGAAGGTCATGATGGGTTCTAATCCCGGCTCTGTCATTTGTTTGCTGTGTGACCTTCGGCAAGTTGTTTCACTTCTCTGGGCCTCAGTTACCTCATCTGGAAAATGGAGATTAAGACTGTGAGCCCCATGTGGGACAACCTGACTACCTTGTATCTATCCCAGTGCTTATAACAGTGCATGGCACATAGTAAGTGCTTAACAAATACCATAGTTATGATTATTGTTGATAGTATCAGGATTAAGTCCTCGTCGCCTCTATTACCTCTCCCTTCTGTGTCATCTAGGCACTTGGATCTTTTAACACTTGACATTCACCCCACCCTCAGCCCCACAGTGCTTATGTACGTATCAGTTATTTATTTATGTATATGAATGTTCATCTCCCACTGTAGACTATAAAGTCCTTGGGGGAAGAGAATATGTCTACCAACTCTGTTTTACTGTACTCTCGCAAGTGCTTAGTACAATAAGCACTCAGTAAATTCCATGGACAGATATGTCTGGTTCCAGTGAGAATGTGTGGGGAGATGAGAATAGTTCCAGAACATAAAACACCAACAATTCATACCTGGTCCACCCTGTCTAGGTATCTGACTCTGCCAATCAATCAATCAATTGTATTTATTGAGCGCTTACTGTGTGCAGAGCACTGTACTAAGCGCTTGGGAAGTACAAGTTGGCAACATATAGAGACAGTCCCTACCCAACAGTGGGCTCACAGTCTAAATGACTGCCAATGACAAAAGAAAGCTTAGAAGAATTAGTGAATTTAAATCTTGAAATATTCAACCCCATAGTTAGAGAACAACCTTCCAACATTCTCCATTTGATCTACAATCTATCCAAACCTTTCTTGAATCTTCTTATGTCCTTGGCCTGTCTGGCTTTCTGAATTAACAAATACCTTTTTTAAAAAATCATATTTGTTAAGCGCTTGTTTTGTGCCAGGCATTGTACTAAGTGCTGGGGTAAATATAAGTTAATCAGGTTGGATGCAGTCTCTGTCCAACATAGGGCTCACAGTCTTAATCCCCATTTTACAGATGATGTAACTGAGGCCCAGAGAAGTGAAGTGATTTGCCCAAGGTCACGCAGAAGACACGGAATAAGAACTTGGGTCCTTCTGTCTCCCAGGCCCGTGTTGTATCCAGTAGGCCACACTGCTTTTTGTAACCACCCACTGGGTGGAGAAGTGTTTCCTTTCGTTTGTTTTGATCTTACCTCCTTAAGCTTCAGTGGGTGATCCTGCATCCTGTTGTGTGGTTTGGTGAACAAAGGTTTTGTGGTTGCCCTGCTCCAACCCTGCTTCATGATTTTACGAACTTAAATTTTATCCTCACTCAGCCTTTGTCTCGCCAGACTTTAGGGCCCACATTATTATCAATATAACATATAAGAAAATAAATAAGAAAATAATATTTGTTAAGCACTGTCCATTTCCAAAGCACTATACTAAGCTCTGGGGTAGATACGAGATCAACAGGTCCCGTATGGGGCTCACGCTCTAGATAGGAAAGAAACCAGGTATTGAATCCCTGTTTCACAGATGAGGGAACTGAAGCACAGAGAAGTTAAGTAACTTGCCCAAGGTCACACAGCAGGTACTTGGGAGAGCCAGGATTAGAACCCAGGTCCTCTGACTCTCAGGTCATCATCATCATCATCATCATCATCATCAATCGTATTTATTGAGCGCTTACTATGTGAAGAGCACTGTACTAAGCGCTTGGGAAGTACAAATTGGCAACATGTAGAGACAGTCCCTACCCAACAGTGGGCTCACGTGCTCTATCCACTAGGCCACTCCCTTCAGGCTCACACATGTCTGAGTTTAGCAGACCTTAAATACATCCAATTTCAGTCAATGTGGGATGACCAGACTTTCATTCTAGCAGTATAGCAGGGGCTCTAAAATCATTGTTTTTGTAGGTTAAAGATTAATAACAATCTCGGGCCCAGGAAATTTCACTCCCAAAGTAGCACTTAGAACCTTTCTCAATAGCAGAAGGATTTCAGCTTCGGCAAATTCAGGTCACCTAGTATACGGGCTCTAGGTTTTATTGGTGAAAAACATCCAACTTCTCCTCTGCAACGTGATCTGCTGGCAAGGCAGTCAGTGAGCTAGGGCTTGGGGCTTCCTATTCCCGCTGCCTCTCTTCTTTCCTCAAGCTGGACTGATTGGAGAGCAGACTGCTCTTGAAAGAAGATGCTCCCGTTGCCAGGGAGACCAGGCAAAACCGCCCTCAAGGAGGCAGCATCAGAGAAAGTGGGTATCAGAATTAGAATCTGCCCTCCTATTTAAGCACTTACTCATCCACATATCCAGCTTTCCATTCTCTTCTTTCTCCTATCTGAAATGATTTTGTGTCTCTCACTCTCCCACCATAGACTGTCATCTTCTTGAGGCAGGGAGTCTGTCTTCTAGCTCTACTGAAGCTCCCAAGTGCTTAGTGCAGTGTTCTCTCAACAGAATAGGCCCTCCATAAATATACTTGATTGCCTGGGATCCAGGTTCCTCCCAGCTAGGTGCTGGGGTACCGTGTGGGTAGGGTGATTTGTGGGTGTCTGTGGGGGCTAATTTTTTCTCATCTACAGCTCCCAAATTCAGCCCCACTGAACTCTGAGAAGTTTCCCTGGTACCCCACTATATTAGACAACATTTCATCTGCCTAGAAACAAGAATGGTCCTGGCTTTACTCTTACTACAAGACCAGCCAACATTCCAGCCCAAATTTTAATTCTTCTTAGGGGAGGACTCAAGCCAGAAGCTATAGACAGCAGAACTGAGGGCTGAAATTCCAGGTGAGAATATTTGGAACACAAAGGTCACCAGGCAACTCTTACTTTAACCTGTGAAGACTTTGTTCTCTAGAGCTTGCCAAAGACCCGAACCCCCAGTTGGATAATACATCTTGTATGTCAAAGTTTCATTGTTGGAATATGGAACATAATTCTTTCCTTGGAATGATCACTTTCTATGCTCGTTGAAAGGAGTTTTTTATTTATTATTTACTGCAGTTATTTACTGCTGATGGATAGCAAAAACTATGAACTTTCCCATTGGACTGTTTCAGACTAATAGAGCGAAAAGGCTCTTTCTTTGTATTCATCCTCATAACTGGTCTGCAATCTTTAGTCATGTTAGGTGGATAAATCCTTCTGAGATTTAATGGGGAACAGTATTCAATCCAATTTTATTCCCCTACTACTTATTGTGGGAAAGATCTCTTGGCATTTTGCCAGAAACAAATGATCACGATGCATAAACAGTATCAAACAGCAGCCTGAATGTAAAATTGAAACTAATAGAAACAATCAAGGTCCTCTGGATTTCTAAGATAGCATTCTCAGTAAGACTGGTCAATGGAAATGAAATGGATTTTAGGACTAGGAGGGGAAATTGATTGGGTGAAGGAGAATAATAAATTTCTAAATATTGAGGCTCTCTTCCATTCTCTGGGGGTACCTTGAACTTTTCTAGCAGATAGTCCCAAAGTCCCGAATCTTCCCACCATCTATAAAGGCATAATCAGGAGCCTGGAGAAGACATGGTTTCTAGGTCAAGTGAAACCAAAGGGGAAAAAAATAGATAATAAGGCCAGGGAAAGAAATCATGGGGAAGAGAACATAGCAATATAGCACAGCAAAATCACACTCAGGTCATTTGTCTTGCTGCTCAGACTAGAATTAGGGACCCACAAGAGATAAAACTTGGACGATGGCATTGTTTGCAATAAGGAGCAATTCTTGAGTAGATGATGACTTTCCTCAAGAATGACAGAGGAGCCATAGCCCAGAAATTTGACACAGGTTGGTAACCAATTAATCAACAAATAATATTTATTGAGTGCTTACTCTGTGCAGAGCACTGTACTAAGCCCCTTGGAGAATACAACATAACAGAGTAGGTAGACACGTCCTTGCCCACAGTGAGTTTACAATCTAGACCGGGGAGAAAGACATTAATATAAATACATGTATTATGGATATGTACAGAAGTGCTGTGGGGCTGAGGGAGGGGTGAATAAAGGATGTAAATCCAAGTGCAAGGGTAAATAGTTTGCCTTCACTAGGGAAAGCTTCCTGGAGGAGGTGAGGCTTGCACCACCATTTTAAAGGGTTGTGGGGGGAAGTTACTTAATGAATGCAAGAAATAGACATTCAGTATGGCTGGGCACAGGATCCAGGAATGAAAAGGAATGAGTTTGGAAGTTTCAGGAAATTTGATTGGAACATATACCAGTATGGATTGAAGTAGGAGATGAAGTGGGACCTGCTTTAGAGAAATATGTTCACAAGTTGGTGTTTGTTCTGGAGGATTATGGGACGATTTAGCAGACTCACTCCCAGGAAAGTCAGAAGAGTGAGCATGAGAGATTGTCATATATCGGCTGGGTGCATAGGACCTATTGAAGAGGAAAGAAATTGGAAATTTAGGGGCTAGTAAGAAAAGGTGGCCTCTCCCTTCGACCTCAGAAGAGGCAGCAAGTAGCCAGGATCTGGAAAAGAGATTTGGGGTGGAGATGGAGAGAAAAGGGTAGATTTAAATGGAAATTGGAAACGCCTTACACATTCAAGATTAGAGAAAAAGGATGTTAGTCAACTGGAAATCAAATTATGTCATTATCACCCCTCTAGAAAGAGTATATTTTTTAAAGGAATTCATCACTGGTCATTCAAAAAGTTTAAATGTTTAAGCATATGCTTTCAGCCCAATTTTTTGCATTGCAATCTGCTCTGCTCTAAGTCTCCTTATTCCTATTAGCTGGTCTGTCTGCTAGTCTGTCTGTGGCCACCGTATTTCACCTAACCCTGACTATTCATTCAATAGTATTTATTGAGTGCTTACTATGTGCGCAGCACTGTACTTAACACTTAGAGCGCTGTACTATGTCCTGGGGCTTGAGATTTGCTTGACGGTTGCAGTCAGGGAACGCGTCTACCAACTCGTTTATATTGTACTCTCCCCAGCTCTTAATACAGTGCAAGGTGCTGCTTAGGTATTTTTTTTGCTTTTGTTTTTTTTTTTTGTCATGAGTAGATCTTTGCCCATTGTCATTCTGACCAAATCCATCTTGGGACAGTCATTCCATGATGAGGAGTGGGTAACGAAAGACCGAGACAGGCTTGGGATCAGCCCTGAGGTGGAGAACCTCAGCCTGGGGAGCTAAGCTAGAGTTTTCTCGGTTTATCAGGGAACAGTTCTATATTTCCTGCTGTCACCAGGTGATTGGCTTGGTATCTGAAGCTTTTGGAAACCTCAAATGTTAAATGCCTGAGTTGAACGGTAGCCAACACAAACTGCAAAAGCCCTAGACTATTTTTATCCACCAGAAGTTTGATTATGGGATGCTCTTCTCAGAAGGAAACTAAAATTGGAAAGAAAGTACAGGGGTTTTGATGTGATAGAGAAATATAGTTTCCAACAACATACTTACTGGCAAAACCAAACCCCAGTGACAGTAGCACCCACCATTTCACTTAGCCACTGAGTGTAGGATGCTTTTCTAAATGAAATGCACGTACAAATTAGAACTGAGAAACGAGTTTCAGATAGAAGGGAAGAGGAAAATGACGCAGAAGAGTGGAGAAGGAATGGCAACTGGAGTACAGTAAAACATTTTAATTTGACACCAACATTCTTCCCCTCTCAACTTTCCCCTGGAAGGTATCCTGTCTAAATTACTTGGATTTAGAGAACAATGTAGCTGCTTCATCTTTAATGTGGGCAGAGAACCTCTGCAGGGAAGCAGCCTAGTGGATACAGCACAGCCCTAGGAGTCAGAGGACCTGAGTTCTAATCCTTACTCTGCCACTTTCCTGCTGTGTGACCTTGGGCAAGTTGCTTAGCTTCTCTACCTCAGTTTCCTCATATGTAAAATGGGAATAAAAAAATCTGTTTTTCTTTCCCCTTAGACTGTAAGCCCCGGGGGAAACAGAGACTGTGACTGACTGATTAGCTTGTATCTACTGCAGTGCTCAGTACAGTGTTGACCACATATTAAGTACTTAACAGGCTCCATCATTATTATTAGGGCTTTGGTCAAATCTGATTAATTTGGCCTTTTGGAATGAGGATTTGTTGAGCAAATCCCAGTCTTGGATAAGATTTAAAACGAGATGATTGATAATGCTGCCTAACTCTGGTCAAATTCTCCCTCTGTCTTCTCAACTCTTGGCCTGCATCAGGATGGCAGAATCCAACTGCGAGTTCCTGGTGGTTTTTAGTTTTGCTTTTAGAAGGGGGGTGGTAAAAAGGAGCATTATGATGTCATTTCAAAATTAATATCCAAGCTAGGGTTTGGGGAGACTCAATCAGCCCCTGTGGTCCCATCCCGGTGGGATGTTTCTAAGAGTTTAGGGATTTTTCATTCCAGGACAGGAAGACACATGTTCACAGGCAAATTGATTAACAGAAACCACAAGTAACACAATAAGAGCATTGCAAATTACCCACAGTCCCACAGATTCTTGAAGAGAGTGGGAAATGAAACCTTTCAAAGTAGATTTCACCATGATTCCATTCAGGATCTCAGAGAATCATTCAAGGCCCAGGCAAAATGCTAGCCTTCTATTTCAAGGGAAATTGAGCACCGACAACTTAAACACTGGTTATATGATCTCCTGTTGACTACAGCACTGAATTAGGTCACTATTGTTGAACATGCATGGAGTGTATTTTGATCAATAGTGCTTTTTCTACCAGGAATTCCAAGTGCTCCAAGATGAGTCTTTCTGAGGCCAAGGTCTTGCAGAAGTGGAAATACTATTGTCCAAGGTGGTGCCTGGCACTCTGATTCAAGCAAGTGTAGGGGCTCAAGGGCCCTCGAATTTCAACTGCTGCCACTCCTCTGACGACGCACCAAGACGCAGTTGACTCTCTTGCTTCCCAGATGAAGTCGGCCCTGGCTCTGTCATCTGTCACCTTCTCTGGTTGGCTCAGGTGAGAAGAGGTGATTTGTAGGATTCCCCCAGAATGAGCTGAAATGGGGTAACCTTGAACAGGAAAGAAGAAACGTTTTAAAGACCCCCAGTGAGGCAAATTTTCAAAAGGTGGATCATTGAAAGGTATAACATAGTGATTCTACTACTACTACTATTTGTTAAGCATTTACTGTGTGCCAGACGCTGTACTAAGCACTGGGGTAAATACAAGATAATCAGGTTGGACACTATGGCCGCCCCACATGGGGCTCACAGTCTTAATTCTCATTTTACAGATGAGGAAACTGAGGTGCATAAAACTGAAATGACTTGCCTAAGGTCACAGAGCTGACAAGTGGCAGAGCCGGGATTAGAACCCAGGTCCTACTGAATCCCAGGCCCGTGCTCTTTCCACTAGGCCACACTGCTCTCAGAATGCAGATCAGTCTGGCCCATGGCAATCAGAAATGGGATGACCATTTCAGAACTGAGGCTTCGGGTGAACCGTGGACCCAAGAGGGAGAAGAACTTTGGTGCAGCAAAATGATAGCAAAGGACAATCTTTACATTCTCATCAGGCAGGAGGGTTAATGAGGCACACACAACGATGAATTTATATAAATTCCATTATCTTAGATTACTGATGAACATCTTTGGTGCATCACATAGGGATGCTTCAACCATTGTTGGGAAAGAGTCTTTTAAATAAGATTTCCTTGATTAAAGTTTAATGATGCGTTTCACAGTACTTACGTCTGATGACTTTGGGTCCAGATGAGCTTTGTTACATGGCTTATATCCAGAGCTAGGAAATGTTAATTTAGAGGCCTTTTCCTCAGAGGTTTTGGGTGTGGGGAGTCTAGTCTATAGCAGAACTCCATCTGTTTACGATTTAACAGATGAAACGAATACCCTTTAAGTACCCTATGGCGTAATGATAACACAAAGTCGTTTCATGCTGAAAGCTGTTTGTCACTGCTGGTGACTGTAGTAAAAATAAATGAACAAGCACTGTTTTCAGCTTTCTGGCAGAAGCAAATATAAGCACAGTATGAAATTAGTTGTTCATGGTGCTTTCATAGCTGCTGGTGGCTGAAAAATAACATTTGAAGAGAAAGCACCACTCAGCAAATGCAAAGCAGAGGGTTTTTGTTTTCATGGTGAGGAGTGTTAGAAATTGTTATCTTTGTCACCAGCTGAAAGTGGGTGGCTTCTCAGAATGCCTCTTCCACCTCTCCTCCTTATAATTATCCTTTTCTAACGATGCCAGCGTCCCATAAATCTACAAGCTGAAGGATATTCTTAGCTTAAGGTAAGGAGGAACTGTGTTTGAGGAGGAGTGAGTTTTTTACACTCAGTCATTTGCTGAGGAAGATTTTCCTTCTTGCCGTGGTCCGGAGAGGAGGCTTCGGCATGGAACGATTTCACCGTCTGGGTTCGTGAAGAATGAGAAAATGAAAGATTCTTTCCTAAACAGGATTTACATCACCAAATTCAATCTGACTAAGTGTTCTTGCAAGCCACAGGTCTGGGAAAATGAGATTTTGGCTATCTGAGACGGCAGGGGGATTTAGGTCAGCAGAATGTAGTCACCCGAGCTGTGGGTGGTTAATTCTTTAACTCCTCATGGAGTATGGCAACACCAAGAAATTGTGGGTGTTTTCAGGAAAAGCCAAATTTCAGTTACACTGATTGTTGTTTGCCCAAAGCAATCTGGTTAACGATTCTTCACCAAAGACTTTAAAATCCTTTATGACCGTCTTTTCAAACAGTTGGCTTTCAGGTCTTAAGACGTCTTTAGGCCTTGATCATGTAAAAGTAGGCTTCAAATCCTCCTTTACTTTCCTATTTTTCTCTGCAGTCTAGAAGCCCTAACTAGTTTCTTCTGGGGCTTGGGCAGAACCTACGTGCAGCTGGGTTGGAGTTCCTGATGACCGGTTTGAACAGCCATGAGAATGCTTGCTGAACCACAAAATTTTTTCACTGACTCAGAGTTAGTACTAAATCTGTGAGAAGCTCATAACATTTACCAGGGTGCTGATTGGATGATGTCTTCAAGATTCTCTGGTGATTGCTTTTGTTATTAATACTTATGCCTGACTTCCCCCACCCCCAACACATATGAACATATCCTTATAGTCAGCTGCCTGTCCTACCCGTTAATTATTTTATGCCTTTCTTCCCCACTAGATCGATGTCCATTTACTGCATGCTCCCACGTGCTTAGTACAGTGATCTGCATGGACTGATTGCTCGGTAAGTACAAATGATTGACTGATTGGTGCACCCAATGAATTCAATCAAATTTAATTGTACTGAATTTGAATTGTCTTTAATCATATTTAATTAGTATAACTTTTTTTACAGTATTTGTTAAGAGCTTACTATGTGACAGGCACTATGTGCTCGGGTAGATACAAGCTAATCAGGTTGGACACAGTCCACGTCCTATACAGGGCTCACAGTCTTAACCCCATTTTACAGATGTGGTAAATGAGGCATGGAGAAGTGAAGTGACTTGTCCAAACTCACGCCACGGACAAGAGGCAGAGCCGGGATTAGAACACAGATCCTCTGACGCTCAGGCCCGTGTTCTTTCCACTAAGCCCTGCGGCTTCCTGAGCAAAGCATCATCTTCTTCTCCATACAGTTCCCCTTGCATTGAGGGTTACTTGCTATGATGTAGAATCCAGGGACCAACCTGTATGGTTCAAGGAGACTACATATTCCAGGGATCAATTCTATTTTTCCCAAGTCTGGCCCCAGGAATGACATGGAGAAAGCTTCAAGGACCACTTTATATGCAGAAAGTACTGACATATTATTTGGTTCCTTCAACCTTCACAGCAAGTTCAAATCATTTTGTGAGTGGATTTGGGGAGGAATGTGGTATTTATTTCATTTCAGATGTTTTCAACTTCCCTGAAGTCATATGATCTTAAAAAATAGTCCACTAATTTGTCATCTTTTCAGTTAGTATTTTTTTTTGGATATTCCATCCTTCAGTAAGCTTCCCATTCTCGGAATTTAAAGCTCCAGTGTACACCATTTGATAATCAATCAATCAAACAATTGTATTGAGCACCTCCTGAGAGCTAGGCACTATACTAAGCACTAAAGCAACAGAAAGAAGACACCAGGTCCCTAAAGTCAAGGAGCTTACAGTTTAATGGGGGCAATAGACTAAAATTAGGTACACATAGTGGAAAATGGAGAACAAGGATGAATCAGGAAACATTTAACATATAAATGAAATATATAAATCAAGAGCAGTGCCCAGCACTTAGACCAGTGCTTTGCACATAGTAAGCACTTAACAAATACCAAATTATTGTTATTATGAATATGTACATGAGTGCTGAGGAAAACAATAAAAAGGATATGCAGGTGGAATTCTGTGAATTAACTGGGGAAAGCCTGTGTTCTTTCCTCTAGACCATGTAGCTTCTCAGTGATTAAGATCTGATTTCAAGTTATATTGAAAAGTTGGGCCCAGCTAATACTGTCTTAATCCTCCCTCTAATCTTATTCTGATGACAGCCAATGTCCACTATCACAATTTTGTGAAGATAATAATGAAAATAATTATGGTACTTGTTAAGTGCTTACTATATGCCGAGCACTGTTTTAAGCAACGGGGTAGATACAAGTTAATCAGGTTGGACACAGTCCCTTGTCCCCCATGGGGCTCACACTCTTAATCCCCATCTGACAGATGAGGTAACTGAGGCCCAGAGAAGTGAAGTGGCTTGCCCAAGGTCACACAGTAGACAAGTTGGGGAGCTGGGATTAGAACCTAGGTCCTTCTGACTCCCAGAATTCTGCTCTATCCACTAAGTCAAGCTGCTTCTCAAGATTCCTTGGACCAGAGGGCCTGAGTTTAGGAGTCTTGTAAATTTTGAAAGGAAATCAATCCTGGATATGGCCAGCACACACCTTTTCTCCCCCTTCTTGGGATAGATTAGCTCCTCATTTTCTTCCACTCTCTGGGTATCTTTCTCCACTGGAGAGGTGAGACCACAACTGGGAGCCGGAGAAGAGCCAGTCAATCAGTCATTCGTATTTATCGAGCTCTTACTGTGTGCAAAGCACTGTAGTAAGTGCTTCGAAGAGTAGAATTCAACAGTTAGGAAAGGCAACATTCTGCCAATCGAGTTAACCAGCTGCAGATGTAATAATACTAACTGTGGTATTTGTTAAGTGCTTGCTATGTACCAAGCACCACTATAAGTGCTGGGGTAGACACACGGGAATCAAATCAAGTTGTGTTTCCAAGTGCTTTGCACACATTTATTTTGTTAATGATGTGCATATAGCTATAATTCTAGTTATTCTGATGGTTTTGACACCTGTCTACATGTTTTGTTTTGTTGTCTGTCTCCCCCTTCTAGACTGTGAGCCCCTTGTTGGGTAGGGACCGTCTCTATATGTTGCCAACTTGTACTTCCCAAGTACTTAGTACAGTGCTCTGCACACAGTAAGCGCTCAATAAATACGAATGAATGAATGAATGAATGACATAGACTAATCAAGAAGCGGCATGACCTAATGGAAAGAGCACGGATCTGAGAGTCAGGGGACCTGGGTTCTAATCTCGCCTCTGCCAGTTGCTTGCCAACGGCCAAACTTAACTTCTTTGTATCTCAGTTGTCCTGTTCTCCCTCCTTCTTAGACTGTGAGCCCCATTTGGGACATGGGCTGTGTCTTACCTAATTTACTTTTATCCATCCCAGTGCATAGAACAGTGTTTGACACATATAACAAATACCATAAAAAAAATCAGGCACAGTCCCAGGCCCACATGTGGCTCAAAGGCTAAGGAAGAGGGAGGACAGGTACTTTATCCCCATTTTAGAGATGAGCTAACTGAGGCACAGAGCAGTTAAGTGACTTTGCCCAAGGTCACACAGCAGGCATAGGGTGGAGCCAGGATCAGACCCCAGGTCACCTGCCATGGGTCCTGTGTCTTTTCCACTAGGTTACATGATTTAACAGGCCTGGTTTGCATCTCCAAGCAAAACCCTGTTTGCAAGGCAGCTTCTGGATTGTTAATCAATCACTCAATCAAACAGTCTGCAAGCTGGAACAGTATCTTCAGGCCTCACCTTATTCTTGGATATCTTTCTGCTCTATAAAAGCTTTTTTTTCCCCCGATTCAGGAAGATTTGGATGAAAAGTATGAAGGAGAAAAGAAAAAGGGACTCCTGGATTAACTTCCATTTTCTGACTGTTGCTTGCTGCTCCTAGTTAGAAAGAATGGTGGTTTTGGCTTCTAAAAAGATTCCCTGAAAATGAAAAATTGCTGTCTCCAGACCTATTGGTTCAAGTGGAGAAGTTTGCACTGTTTCAGGACAACTGAGGAGCGGGAGGAGAAGGCTTTATTGCTTGTCCAGTTCACATATGATCTTTGCCAAATATCTATACCTGCCACAGAAATTCTTGCCAGACAGCTCGCGTGTGCAGAGGAAAGGAAAGTCATTTTTTTCTGTTAGATCAAGAGGAACAGAAGGAAAGAAAATATTCTGTCCTCTCTCCATGATGGTGATAGTTTGAAAAGGGATTTGCAAGAGCACTGGGGAAAGGAGAGGGACTCCTTAATTGTTCATTCGTAATCACACTCTCCATTCATGTGACAAATCCCCTTTCTTCTAGGTCTCTATTTCCCTTCCTCTAGACTGTAAGTTTCCCCTCTAGTAATAATAGTAATAACGATAATGCTGATAATGATAACAATAATAATAATATTTTTTCAGTACTTACTATGTGCCAAGCACTGGGGTAGATTCAAGATAATCAGATTGCACACAGTCCTTGTCCCTCATAGGCCTCAGTCTAAATAAGATGGAGTAGGATGTAATCTCCATTTTACAGATGAAGAAAGCGAGGCACGTAGAAGTCCAGGACGTGTGCCTCTGTGATGTGAGCCAACAAGAGGCCATCTGGTGGAGCAGGGTTTTACAAGGCTCACCTCTTCCCAGTTACCATGGAGTGGAAACTCAGCTACCAGTGGTGGGAACATCCTGGGAAGGGAGGAACCCCTGCTAAAAACTAGACCAACCCACATAATCACACTTCTAGATCGAATCCCACTCTCTCTTTCCTCCTTCCCCCTTTGTTATGGAAGGCTTACTGTGTATCAAGCACTAAGTGCTGGAGTAGATACAAGTTTTATCAGGTTGGACACTGTCCCTGTCCCATATGGGGCTCACAGTCTATGTAGGAAGGAGTAGGATTGAATCCCCGTGTTACAGTTGAGGCAGCTGAGAAGTGAAGTGACTTGCCCACACAGCAAACAATTGGCAGAGTCAGGATTGGAACCCACGTCCTCTGACTCCGAGGCCCGTGCTGTTTCCACCAAGTCACATGTTGCTCGCCACAACCTCCACTGAGTTGGACAAGCACAGAATTTGGGTTGAGCTCTCTGAGAATCAGGAGGGAACAGAGCAGAAAAACCCAAACTGCCTTCCATAACCAATTAAGCTACTTGAGGAGTGGGATCATATCTGCTTACTCTATTGTACTTTCCTATGTGCTTAGTACAGTCCCCTCCACACCATAAGTGCTCAATAAATACCACTGATTGATTGACTGAGTCCTGGCTCCCGAAACTCATCTGAACTTGGGTCCTAATCAAGACTCTAGATTGCAAGCTCATTGTGGGCAGGGAATGTGTCTACCAAATCTGTTGTATTGTGCTCTCTCAAGCGCTTAGTACAGTGATACAGACAGACCTGGGCTGGTCACTCTGCCAGAGAACCCGAGCCCAAGGAGGGCAAGGGTAACACATATCTATAAATCATAAATTATAAATTATTTCTATTAATGATTGTCTCCCCCTCTAGACTGTAAGCATGCTGTGAGCAGGGAGCATGTCTGCGAACTCTGTTAAATCATACTCTCCCAAGCGCTTAGAACAGTGTTCTGCACACTTTAAGCACTCAACAGATGCCACTGATGAAGATGATGGTGATTGATCGATTAACTGGATCTCAGGGACCATCACCTATCATCAGTGGTATTTATTGAGCATTTGCTAAGTGCAGAGCACTGTACTAAGCACTGGGAGGGTATAATACAACCATGCTTCCGATCCTTCTGGTCCACTTTTTCCACATTGATTTTAGTCATGTCCTCCCTGGGTCCCAGAGGGAATTATGGAGCTGACATCTTTGAGCGTGTGGGTCAGAATCACAGCCCTGGAGGCTGGCCTCGATGGTGTCTCAACAATAGGCTTTTACGCAGGATGACAATTAAAGGATTTACTGAAAATAGAAGTCTTAATCATAACAGCCACAAGCTTAAGATCTTTAGTGCTCTCCTCAAAAAATTGCTATCTCTTTGGCCATATTTAGTTGCCAGGGTAGCTTTGGTACAGCGATGTTCTAACCACAGTCCCCTTTTCGGTCATAGTTGAGCGGACGGTGACGCTGGGAAGTATCGGTCTACACATTGCTACAGAAACTTCTCACCATCTGGAGAGGCTGACCAGATAGGGAGGGTGATGTGGCAGACATCAGCAGGAGAGGATGGATGGAGTTGAGCCTTCCTGTTACAGCCACTTTTAAGTAATAATAATTGTGTTATTTATTTAGCATTTACTATGTCCCAGGCACTGTACGAAGTTCTGGGTGCGGGGGGAGGGATACAAGCAAATCAGGTTGGACACAGACCCTGTCCCTCATGGGGCTCACAGTCTTAATCCCCATTTTACCGAAGAGGTAACTGAGGCACAGAGAAGTAAAGTGACTCGTCCAAGGCTGCACTGACTCTCACAGTCCTCAGCCACAGCCAGATAGCAGGTGGAGAGAGGAAAAACCTATCTTATCATAACCCAGGAATTAAGGGAAAGTCCCCAAACCCCATCAACATTTTGAGCGGGAAACACTGCCTCCTCCCATCACTTTGACCAAGGGTGGGTTCAGATCCCGCTTAACTGATGAGTTATCTGAATTTGGTTTTGCTGATCTTCGCTTCCGACGTGTCACAACGGGCTGCTTATCCTGCCCCATATTGTGGCAACAGGTCCTAGATTTCAACTCTTTGGTTGGCCACTTCCTTCATGTTCAACAAATTGGAGACTCTAAAAAGAAAAAACAGTTACTTAGGCAATTGAGTGGTCAGGGTTCCTGGACAATCTAAAGTCTCAATGTCAGGGACTGGGCTGGTAATGTTGTGAAAGGGAATTTATAACTGCCAGCTTTAAAACTGTTTCGGGGACACCCCTGGCTTTTTCTGACCTATCGAGATAATATTTGAAGTCCTAGTTGAATGGATTTTAGGCTATTTAGCTCACCATCCACTTTCACATTCTCTGTGATTTTCATTTGTGTTTCTATAGCGAATGGAACTGAAAAAAGAAAGGAAAAGAAAAAAAGAAAAGAAAGGAAAAAGAATCCCCAGTTCTAAGGAAAATTGAACTGCCACTTAATTTTGCCTTTCTTTTTTTTTTTCCCAGTGGTTCCTTCCAGGAAACTCCCCACCTTCCCTCTGCCCTGTCACATTGATCTGGAGATTTCCCCTATCAATCAATCAATCAGTTGTACTTATTGAGCACTTCCTGGGTATAGAGCACTGAACTAAGCACAATGCAACTGAGTTGGTAGACACTTTCCCTGCCCCCAACAAACTTACTGTCTAGAGGGAGAGAAAGACATCAATATAAATAAACATGGATATAACTGGGCCACAGTATCCATATTTTATTTTAATACCTATCTCCTCCTGCAGACTGTGGGCAGAGATTGTGTCAACTGACTCTATTGTAACAGTGCTTTGCACATAGTAAACACTTAATAAATGCCATTATTCTTATTATTATTACTGTACTCTCCCAGGTGCCTAGTACAGTGCTCAATAAATACCACTAATTGACTGATTGACTATTTGGAGATGCCTACTCACTGAGACTCGCCCTCTCCAAGGAGGTCACTTTCCCTGCCCACAAGGAGCTTGCAGTCTAGAAGATGGAGACAGACATGAATATAAATAAATAAATTACAGGTATGGACATAAGTGCTCTGGGGCTGAGGGAGGGGTGAATTAAGGGTGTAAATCCAATTGCAAGGGCATCGCTGAAGGGAGTGGGAGAAAGGAAATGAGGGCTTAGCCAGGGAAGGCTTCTTGGAGGAGATGTGCTTTTAGTAAGGCTTTTAATAAGACCCATGGGAATGCATGGGTCTCTATGTTCTTATGGATGACAGCTGGCCCAAACAACTTTTATAAGCTGAGTTGCCATGAGGAACTTGAAAACACAGCATATAGAAATTCCCTGCAAGAACATATGAAACGTAGCCCCAAGCAGCATCACATAACTACACTATCCTGGGAAAACAGCAGTGGCAGACAGTCTAAATCCGTGGGTAGCAATCAGGTACTGGATGGCTCTTTGGGAGCAAAGGATCTCTGCTGTCTATAAAGCCTAGCAGACCCAAGCCATGGCTAAAGCCACAAACCAAAAGCCCATGACTCTGTGTGCATCCATTGTGGAAAAGATCCATTGTTCATTTCAGTTCTATCTGCATCTGTGGCCAACATCACTGTCTTAGAATGCTAAGGACAGCCGTGAACATACGGTTTTCTGGAGTTAGTCCAGATGAGAAAACACACCCTCTTGGTGAAGCTGTGAAAGACCTAAACAAAAGTATGATCTCTGGTGCAAAATGGATTAACGGCATTAACAACTGGGGAAACAGGTTTGCTTTGGGCCCTCCAGAAGAAAATGGAAGGGCAACACACACACAAGCTGAAGTTCCCAGAAAACCTTCCATCTGGCAGGTCGAGGTGTTCTGCTTTTTGTTGATCGCTAGTTTCATTGATTGTTTAGTTAGTGTTAGAACATAAACTGTCAGCCTCTACCGCTCAGTAAGTGACTGGGATTTTTATCATGGGTCCTCCTGGGAAACCCCACTCTAGCTCTTTAGTCACGTGTGGAAGTCCAGGTTTTTATAAAAATTTCCAAGAAACTGCCTGAACCAGTTTGCCACGGGAAAGATGCTAAGCAGTTCCCCCAAGGGATATTTCCTTCGCACAACCGAGGAGTTCGTCGGCTCCAATACTGAGATAAAGGGACATTCTTTTGGTGTTTCAAGATGTGCAAAAAGGGACATGAGATTAGGATAGCCACATGCAGTGAATTTTAAACCAAGTCATGCGGTAAGAACAGGGTCATGTCACAAACCACAGAAAGAGTCCACATCTAACCTACACATGAATTTTTACCCATGTCACTAATAATACTTCCTTCTGGCACTCATTAATAGGGAATGAAAACAGGAAACCAAATTCAACAGCCATCATCTTTGACTATTTTCCATCTACCCTGATGGCCCTGCCAGTATCCTGCCCTACCATCTCCTCTGCCCTCAACCCAAACCCTGCCTAACGTCCCCAAGGACCTATGCGATTTCTTGGCTGGCATTGTTATTTTAATGCAGCATTGGAGAGAAAATTGAGGAATATGGAGAGAGTCACCAGGGAGGGGGAACCCATTCCTTTTTCTTCTGGTGAATAAAAGTCGTCTACTCTCTAGGGAACCTCTCTGACTCACTGTAAATGCTTTAATCTAGCTCTATTATTCACCTATAATTGATTGAGTGCACAATTCTGGACAATTTCAATAAAAGTAGGCTATCTGATCTCGGTTCAGGAACCAATGCCCCATTTATGATGTTGTTCCTTTGAGAAAATTGCTTTCGATTTGGGGTGGTGTTTTCAGCGGACAGTTGAGCCACTGGGGAAGCAATGTGGTTTAGTGGAAAATCCCGGGCCTGAGAGTCAGAGGACCTGGGTTTTAATCCCACTTGCCTCCTGGGTCACACTGGGCAAGTCACTTCACTTCTCTGTGCCTCAGTTTCCTCATCTGTAAAATGGAGTCAAGTACCTATTCTCTCCTTCGCTCTTAGATGTAGCCCCATGTGAGACCAGGACTGTGTCTGAGCAGATTATCTTGTATCTACCCTAGTGCTTAGCATGTAGTAATCGCTTCATTTATTATTAGTCTGATGGCGACTTGTGCTTGGCATATAGTAAGCACTTAGCAAGTACCATTATTATTAGTATTATTATTCATTCAATTGTATTTATTGAATGCTTACTGTGTGCAAAGCACTGTATTAAGTGCTTGGGAGAGTACAATGGAGACTGTCCGTTACAGAGATGGTAGCCATATTTCTCTAAGAAGTAAAAAGCATCTGCCTTTGGGAAGCAGGTGATTTCAGAAATAATTTTGTCAATGCCTAGCGATCCTGCCTTGCAGAAGGATTTTTGGGGCATCTTTGATCCGGAATAACACATTCACCAAGTGCGGCGTTCTAGACTCTGTATCTTTCAATTCCAACCTGTCAATCTTTCGTGCACTATGTCATGCAAACACTCTGTTTTAATGGTATTTTATGTGTATAGCAGACACTTTCGCTGCCCAGAGCGAGCTTCACTTTCTTTATGTGAATCACATCCACTCAACCCTATTATTCCTTTCCCTCAGCATCAGAAGTCTAACACTTCCAGTTTCCACTGTGGAAAGTGCCGATGAGTCATAGGAAATCCAGAAAAGAAAGGAAGAGCAGAAAGCATCACTTATCCATCAGGGCTGGATAGTCAAATGGTTGGGACTAATGTCTTTTGCAGCCAAGATTCCTGACAGAGACCCTCCCTTTTCCTGTCTGCCGTTGATAGTTACGCCATAGATACTGTAAATTGGAGACTGTAAATCTGGCAACACCATTGCAGCTTCTGAAATGAAAGTGTAATTTAATTCCTCAGCTCATGCTCCTCATTTGATGAATTGTAATGAGGAATGTAGGCTAGTTTTTAAATATAAATTTGGTTTGTTATCTTGAGGACAAAATCAAGTTTGGTCTTTCCAGTTGTGTCGCGAATTATAAAACACTTGTTTCTATAATCCTCTGGTTCTTTCCCTTTCCATTCTGTTAAACCCTTTGAAGTTTCTGATTCAAAATCCCACAAATCATTGATTTTACCCAGTAGTTTTACACACGCATCCTAATTACTTGACATCTCAGTTAGATTTACGAAGGCAGAAGGGCAGAAACTTGCAATTAATCAGAGTAACTCACCTCGACTGCTGTGATGAGAGTGGTTGAGTGCCCGGTGGGAGATTTAATTGAAAAACATTAAATTTCAAAATAGACTGGATAAATCAAGGGGGATTAGACCGTAATCTCTGCAACTCAGACAAAGACAAAATCTTCCAGATTGTATTTGTGGTGCTCCAAATAATTACTGTACACCACCAGCTAAGTGTATTCCCCGGAGATTAAAAATGCACAAACAGCGACAACCCGAGGGACTGAGACATCTTTCCGAGCTCTGGAGACCTTGAGTTAATCCGAGATTAGTCTGATCATATTATTGTTGTTGTAAAACTACCCCTAGTTTGTGTCCTTTCTCCTGCGTTCTTAGTGACCATGAGAGGGATGGAAAAGGGACAGGTGAAGGGCTTATGGGGATTAAGACTGTGAGCTCCCCTGTGGGACAACCTGATCACCTTGTAACCTCCCTAACGCTTAGAACAGTGCTTTGCACATAGTAAGCACTTAATAAATGCCATCTTCATTCATTCATTCATTAATGTCCCTCAGCATTAGGGGACTTGTACGATTCACTTACCACAAAACCCAGCGTGCCAAGGGGTCTAATCTGCACCCGTGCTGAGAGGAAGTGGAAGTATTTGACATGAGGCAGAGGACCTTGCCAATATGGGCCCAATTCTAGGACGTTTGTCCATTTTTCAAACCTCGTCCATGATGGGCTGCAGAAATCCACGATTGTCCCGAGTGAATGGGGATATATGGTCAACCTAGCTAAGATACATTTGCTTGTGTAAGGAGTCCCGAGATGAGGACTCAAGACCTGACATGAGCCATTGGGGAGCATGATCAGAGCTCCTATATCAGCAGAAGAGAGGATTGAGGCCTCTTCTTGTTCTGGTTGGGATTTATGTATATATCCTATGGTCCCCACTGCCTAAGCACTAACTCCTGTAACTATTCTAGACTGTGAGCCCACTGTTGGGTAAGGACTGTTTCTATATGTTGCCAACTTGTACTTCCCAAGCGTTTAGTACAGTGCTCTGCACACAGTAGGCGCTCAATAAATACGATTGAATGAATGAATGAATATTTTTATTTCCTAGAGAACTAGTATGGTCTAGTGGACAGAGTCAGGCTTGAGCATTAGAGGACCTGGGTTCTAATCCCAGCTCTGCCACTTGTCTGCAGTGAGACCTTGGCAAGTCACTTAACTTCTCTGTGCTTTGGTTACATCAACGGTAAAATAGGGAGTAAGACTGTAAACCCTATGTGGGTCAGGGACTTTGTCAAATCTGATTAGCTTGTACCTATCCCAGTGTTTAGGACGGTGGCTGGCACATAGTAAGCACTTAACAAATGCCATAAAAAATAAAATGAAAGGACACCTGAACTCTAATCCTGGCTCGTCACTTGCCTGCCATTTGATCTTGGGCAAGTCACTTGTGCCTCCGTGTCCTCTGTAAAATGGGGATTAAATATTGGTTCTCCTTCCCCCTTAGGTTGTGAGCCCCATGTAGGACAAACACTATGTCTTATCTGATTATATTATATCTACGCCAGTGCTTAGCACCATGCTTGGCATGTAGTAAGGGCTTACGAATACCACAGTGATTATTATTATTATTGAGGAGGCATCTGTCAATCATCAGGGATTTGGTCTGTTTCTTGTGATGGTGGATATTCCCAGGGGTTCACTTGGCTAGTCTTTCTCCTTATCAAATAGAGGAGAAGCATGGCCTAGTAGACAGAGCTCGGCCTGGGAGTCAGAAGTACCTGGGTGCTAATCTGGTTCTGCCACACATCTGCTGTGTGACCTTGGACAAATCACTTAACTTCTCTGGGCCTCAGCTGGGAATGAAGACTTTGAGCCCCACATGGATCAGGGACTGTGACAACCTGATTACCTCGTATCTACCCTAGTGCTTAGAACAGTGCCTGGCATATATTAAATGCTTAACAAATGCCATAAAAAAAATAGCTCCGAGATTGGATCATACTCAATTCCAACCCGGCTCTCCCTGCTCTCGGCTCTGGGAGTATCTAGGACTCACAGACTCAAGAACCTAGCTGTGGTTGAAGCATTTACAGCAAAGCACCCTACAGGGAAAAAATGGTGGGAATTCCCCCTTTTAATGGTATTTCTTATGCACTTACTATATGTCAAACACTGTTCTAAATGCTGGGGGGGGGGGGGGTACAAGCTAATCAATTTTAAACCTTGTCCATATTCCACACGGAGCTCACAATCTCAATTTCTGCTTTAATGATGAGATAACTGAGGCTCAGAGAAGTGAAACAACTTGCCCAAGTTCATGCAGCAAACAAGCAGTGGAGTCAGGATTAGAACCCAGATCCTTCTGACTCTCAGGCCCGTGTTCTAGCCACTAGAACTAGAGCTGCTTCTCTTTCTGTTCAGTGGTTTATTTTGTTAGTATGTTTGGTTTTGTTCTCTGTCTCCCCCTTTTAGACTGTGAGCCCACTGTTGGGTAGGGACTGTCTCTATATGTTGCCAGTTTGTACTTCCCAAGCGCCTACTACAGTGCTCTGCACATAGTAAGCTCTCAATAAATACGATTGATGATGATGATGATGGTGGTTTGGAGTGGTGCTGCTCAAAAAAAAAATCACTCCCTGGCCCTCAGAGCCTGGTGGCCAATCGTGAGAGATCATATTTGGTGCTGGTGGTAATGATACTAATACTCCAGGTCTCTATTCAGTCGGTCAGTCAATGGTATTTGTTGACCACTTACCGTGTGCAGAACACTGAACTAAACTTTTGGGAGAGTCTTGTCCTGTCTTATGCTATTGAGTCGTCTCCAACCCATAGCGACTCCAAGGATACATCTCTCCCAGAACGCCCCGCCTCCATCCACAATTGTTTTGGTAGTGGAGCCGTAGAGTTTTCTTGGTAAAAATATGGAAGTGGATTACTGCGGATCCACTTTGGAGGAAGTGGATTAGTGCTTCTGCGGAGTAAACTTGAGTCTCCACCTCGACTCTCTCTCATGCCCCTGATGCCCAGCACAGGTGAGTTTTGACTCGTAGCAGATTGCCTTCCACTTCTAACCACTGCCCAAGCTAGGAATGGAATGGGTAGACCTCTGCTTGACTCTCCCTCCCATAGCCGAGACTGGTAGAGGACTGGAAATTCTCCAGTTGCGATCCCAAGATGGGCTTGGGAGAATTCAATATAACAATAAACAGACACATTTCCTCTTATACCAAGGGAATCAGTTGGATTTTTCTGGCCCTCCCCGGTGAGCTAGCTCAAGAACCGTTAGAATGGCAGAGGCAGCGTTTTTTTCTTTCTTTTAGAAACCTGAACTTCTTGGGCAGGATTTGGCAAGTGTTTCTGTGTTGTGGCTGAGGCTCAGAGGTGCTCTTGGTAGCCAGTGGGTTTGACAGAATGGAAATCTTTTTAGACAGGAGTTAGCCAATCTCCCTACCTAGTAAATTGGACATGTCGGTTCATTCCTTTTTACATGGGAATTAGAGTTTCTTTTTGCTCCATTTCCAAATCTTCCAATGCAGCAACTCTTACACTGTCAGATTCGTGCATTAATGAATGGAGCTTGCTCGTGTCCAAAGAACAATTCCAAAAGTCTTTTTTTAAAGAACGGTGAGTTTGTAGAATAGCATGCACTCTGATTATTACTCACTGTTGCCTTAGGGCTAGAATGAAAGATAATGGTATTTATTATTAATAATAATACAATAATAACAGTACTATTTATTAAACTCTTTCTATTCATTCAGTTGTATTTGTTGAGTGCTTACTGTGTGCAGAGCACTGTACTAAGCACTTAAGAAGTGCAAATCGGCAACATATAGAGACGGTCTCTACCCTACAATGGGCTCACAGTCTAGAAGTTATCAAGGTTCTAGGTATCAAGCAGTGGGGGCAGTGGTGGGAGGGAGAATATACAAGATAATCAGGTCAGACACAGTCCCTGTCCCAAATGGAGGTCCAGTCTAAGCAGGAGGGAGAACAGGCATGCAATCCAGTCTTCACTTTAAGAGATGAGGAAACTGAGGCCACAGAGAAGCTTAGTAACTTGCCTGAGGTCACACAGCAGGAAGATGACAGAGCTGGATTAGAACCCAGGTTCTCTTCCTCTGAGGTCCGTGCTCTTTCCACTGGTATGTGTTAAGTGCTTACAACATGCTAAGGACAGGGTTAGATGCAAACTAATCAGATCAGTCACAGTCCCTGTTTTACGTGGGGCTCAAACTCTAGAAGAAAAGGTATTTAGTCCCCATTTTACAGAGGAAGAAACTGAAGCCTAGAGATGTTAAGTGACTTGCTCACTGCTTCTATTTGCAGAATTGGTGAGGATAGCCCCTAATGTGCAACAGGGGAGCCCCACATAGAACAGGAAGAAGATTTCAGTGCAGAAGTCTTCATAAGGATTGCAGAACTCACAAACACCTCATATATCACAGAATAGTTGTTGTCTGGGGAAGCAGGGATAGCTGCTTCCTGTTAAAGCTAAATATTCACCCCACCCCAAGCCCCACAGACGTATGTACATTGATGTAATCATTTACTGATATTAATGTCTGTCTTCCCCTCCAACTGTAAACTTCTTGTGGGCAGGGGTTATGTCTACCAACTCTATTATATTGTACTCCGCCAAGTGTTCCATAGAGTGCACTGTACATAATGAGTGCTCAATAAATACCAATGAATGATTGATTGATTGAAAGAGCATGAGCTTCGAGTCGGAGGATCTGGGTTCTAATCTAGGCTCTGCCATCTTCCTGCTGTGTGATCTCAAGCAAGTCAGCTTCTGTGGGGCCTCAGTTTCCTCATCTCCCTGTGTTACACTGATTAGATTCATTCTCATCTCACCTCAAGTTTGAGCTGCTCATACTTTGGCTCCCCAGTATAAAATGGAGAAGCAGTGTGGCCTAGTGGAAAGAACATGGGCCTGGAAGTTCTGGGTTCTAATCCTGGCTCTGCCAATTGCTTTCTATGTAACTTTGGACGAGGCACTTCACTTCTCTGTGCCTCAGTTTCCTCAACTGTGAAATAATAATAATAATAATAACAACAATAATAATAATAATAATAATAATAATAATAATAATGATGGCATTTATTAAGCGCTTACTATGTGCAAAGCACTGCACTAAGCACTGGGGAGGTTACAAGGTGATCAGGTTGTCCCATGGGGGGCTCACAGTCTCAATCCCCATTTTACAGATGAGGGAACTGAGGCCCAGAGAAGTGAACTGACTTGCCCAAAGTCACACAGCTGACAAGTGGCAGAGCCGGGATTTGAACCCATGACCTCTGAGTCCCAAGCCCGGGCTCTTTCCACTGAGCCATGCTGCTTCTCTTACGTTCCACTGAAAATGGGGATTAAATACCCATTTTCTCTCCAACTTAAACTGTGAGCCCCAAGCAGGACAGTGACTTCGCTGGACCTAATTAAGTTGTATTACCCCAGCAATTAGAACAGTGTTTGGCACATAGTAGGAGCTTAACAAATACCATAAAAAACTAGGCATTTCTCAAGCTTCTGATGTTTACCATGGGGCAGTTGTCTTGGTTATATGGCATTGCTTCACATGTTGCCCTGGGAGATGAAGAGGAACATCAGACGTAAACAATAGCCTGTGAAATTTGGATCTAAATTAATTCAGGCTGTTCAAACAATTTCCTGTTTCAATTTCTATTTTTATGCCTTTGATTTAACTGAAATAAGTCTGGTAATGACGTAGTAGGCTATAAAACCCAAACAAAGCCACTCTAGCGTTTGGCTAATTAGATTTAAAAGAATGTTAGATTTGATATCATCTTAACACTTAAGCAGATTTCTTATGGGAAGAATTTACATGAAAGGTGCATAGGTTTTTCAACCCGCTTTGGATCTACTGCTTTTGGCTTCCAGCTGTAAGCAGGACTTTTTATTTGGGGAACTTAAAGCCCTTTCTGAGTAAATACCGTGAGCCATACTCAACACAGCTGGAGTGAAATGGTTAGGGATTAGGTCACAGGAATTTTGACTTCCAATTAGACTGTTCCCAGGCTGGATTGTCTCCCAGAGCTGCCCCTTGCTGCCTACAGCTCTGCCAGGATTTTGCTTCGCTGTGACTGTAAAATATTTATTCAGCCCCCTTTTTCACTAATCCCCCCATGTCAGCCCACCAGGCAAGGATGGTTTTCCCCTATCACCTCTGAACAGGTTTGAAATCGTCCTAGGCCTCTTTTTTCAAACACTCAATTGCATTTATTGAGCACTTATTGTGTGCAAAGCACTGTACTAAGTGCTTGGGAGAATAGACTATAGCGATAAACAGACATCCTTGGTTTTTCCACCCCTAATGTTTCCCCTCAACAACCCATCATGCCCCTGTCTTCTGACACATCTCAGGCCTCTAATGCTCTTCAAGTTTTCCTCTCACACTGTGGACTTTATCTCCTAAAAAAAACTATCAATATTAATAGTAACAACTGTAGAATTTGTTGAGTGCTTACTAGGTCCCAAACACTGTGCTAACTGCTAAATGTGCTAAGACGGTTGATTCCCATCACCAAATGGGAATCAAGCATTGAGGGGCAGTGGAAGCCCTTCCTCTTCCTCAGGTGCTGGAGCCAGAGTTACCATAGGTTCCAAACCCCACAATAAATTGTCTCTAAAAGGGAGGACTGTGAGAAGTGACTTCCAGTTGGAGCCTGGATGAGTCTGGAATGGGATGAGCTCTCGAAATACGCCAAGGAAGAAGGAAATAGAATAATACCGGGGTGTGATGTAGCTGGGTTTCTTTTTTTCTGATTTGCTTGTGTGTATATGTACTCCTAATAATAACAAAAAGTGTGGTACCATTCGGTGATGGGAATCAACCATCTTATATCTATCCCAGCGTTTAGTACAGTGTTAAAATTGAGTAGATACAAGATGATCAATTTGGATGCTGTTCCTGATCCCACAGTCTAAGTAGGAGGGAGAACAGGGACAGGTGAAAAACTGAGGCACAGGGAATTAAGTGGCTTGCCCAAAGTTTCCCATTCATTCATTGTCGTATTTATTAAGCGCTTACAGTGTGCAGAGCACTGTACTAAGCTCTCTTGGAAAGTACAATGCATTAATTCATTCATTCATTCAATCATATTTATTGAGCGCTTACTGTGTGCAGAGCACTGTACTAAGCGCTTGGGAAGTACAAGTTGGCAACATATAGAGACGGTCCCTACCCAACAGCGGCCTCACAGTCTAGAAAGGGGAGACAGACAACAAAACAAAACATATTAGCAAAATAAAAGAGAAAATCCCTGACCACAATGGGCTTAGGGTCTAGAGGACTACAGTCCTAGCAGACAAATGGCCAAGTTGGAATTGCAACCCAGTCCAACTCTGAGCCAGTGCTCTTTCCACTAGTCCACACTGTTTCCCATTCCTGCACTTTCTCTCTCTCTCTCTCTCTCTCTCTCTCACACACACACACACACACACACACACGCGCACACACACACAAGCACACAAGCAAACAACACTCATGTGTGTTATGCATACAAAGTGTACTTTGTTGAGCTGTGCATTTTCAGGAAAGTCCTGCACTTCAATTCATCAGTCAGTGGTATGTACTGAACATTAGGTTTTAGAATCCTGGTCCTTCCTATTCCCTGACCCGGCCTCTCTCCACTAGGCCACACTGCTTCTGTTCCTAGAGTTAATAGAGGAGAGTCAACCTAGGGTCACTCTATATTAATAATAATAATAATAATAATGGCATTTGTTAAGTGCTTACTATGTGCAAAGCACTGTTCTAAGCATTGGGGAGGATACAAGGTGATCAGGTTGTCCCACGGGGGACTCACAGTCTTCATCCCCATTTTACAGATGAGGTAACTGAGGCACAGAGAAGTGAAGTGACTTGCCCAGAGTCACACAGCTGACAAGTGGCAGAGTCAGGATTTGAACCCATGACCATTGCAGAAGACTCCACAAGTTGGCCTGCTCTGGACCCCAACCCTATAGAAACCAGATGGGGAGAGGACACTAGGCAAATAGCTGTAGCCTCAGTAGCTTGTAGCCTCAGTCATGATACCCAAACTTCTCCTGAGTTTTAATCCAGGTTCCGCCACATGCCTGCTGTGTGATGTTGGGCAAATCACTTTACTTCTCTGGGCCTCAGCAACCTCATCTGTAAAATGGGGATTAAAAGTGTGAGTCCACTGTGGGACAGGGACTGTGTTTAACCTGATTAACTTTTATTTACCCCAGTGCTTAGAACAGTGCTAAGCACTTAGTACAGTGCTCTGCACACAGTAAATGCTCAATAAATATGATTGAATGAACAGTGCTTGGCACATAGTGAGCCCTTAACAAATAGCACAATTATTAATTATTATTATGGGGCTCACAGTCTTAATTCCCATTTTGCAGATGATGTAACTGAGACACAGGGAAGTTAAGTGGCTTGTCCAAGGCCCCACAGCAGACAAGTGACAGAACCCAGGTCCTTCTGACTCCCATGCTCTATTGACTAGGCCACGATGCTTGATTAGCTCACGTCTATGTTGGTGCTTAGAACAGTGCCTAGCACATAGTAAGCACCTAATGAATACCACCATCATCAATAAATACCATTGCTTGACTGACTGACCATTCTTTCCTCAAATCCAAGCCAGAGCTGGGGCTCAGAGGGGACTCATCAGAGGATTCATTGAAAGATACCATGCCCATCACACTTCTCCCTTTTCCACTGATACTCGAGGCCCTGGAGTGGCTTGATGTCTGGCTCGAAAGGACGAAAGGATCCTCTGGACTTCTCTCAGGATGATCACTAAAATAGCCTTTGAAACCCAAAACCTTGTGAGAGTAATTCTGAAAGTGACTGCATTGATTCCATCTCAATTATTTCTGACCACAGAAGCACTTGAGGTGCCCACTTCAATTATTCCTGCTGCCAGGGAAATGCTTCCAAATGTAGCCTCAGAGCCCTTGCAGGAGGGGGAAAATGGAGTGATCCAGTCAGTCTACCGGGAGACTGCCCAAAAAAGGCTTACCCACTGGCAAAAGGACATTCTCAAAGCTCCAGCCAGAAAGAGTGAGACGGTTTTGAGAGGTATGTGAACATTCATTCAAATTCAAAGCCTTCATTCAGCCTGAGGAATTCATTCTCAACAGTCTGCCTCATTCCCTGCTAGCTAGCATATGGGGCATATTCTGCAAAATTAAATATTTTCCCAGCAGCACAGTTTCTTAGCTATTTAAAAATTATTTCCTAATGGAGGGGTACGTCAGGGGACGTCGAGACTAATGTTTTCACTCCATTCAGTCACAAAAACCTGGAAATATATGAAAAAAATCCCCGGAGCCAATGGGTATCTTCTCCTCAACCTGAGCCAGTCAATCAAGCTTGAGTCTGTCAGGAAGTCCGTGCCTAGCCTTTATCTACAGACCCACACAACAAGTTATCAATTGGGTTAGATTTGGTTTTAGACTTTCACCTTGTCAAAATTAATTTTCTTGCCTCTCAGGAGAGGAAAAATGTTAAAAAGAAGAAAAACATCAAACCTTCTAGCAGTGAGTCAGAACTGTCAGGCAGAGTAGAAAGGTTAAATTATTTCCTAACAAACTTCCCTAAAGCACTTCAAATCGACCTGTTGGTATTTGCTCCTTGTGGAAGCCTGTTGTGGAGGAAAGGGAGGACTTGAGCAGTGGATACAGGAAGGAGATCACTTCAGAATTCAAGTGAGAGAAGTTGATGAAGGAGGAATATCAGAAAGTTACAGTTCCAGGAGGTAAAATACCTGCATTGGCTTACATAATTGCCCCACTTTTTTACCTAAGTTTTGCAATCCCAAAGCAGGGAAGGAGTTGTGATGTGGGGAATTAAGTCTCACAATAAGGGGAAAAGAAGAAAATAAAAGAAATAAAAGTGGAGGAAAGGAGGGAAGAAGGAAGAGACAGGGAACAGGGCACTTGGGGTTGCCTCTCACTTCTACTACACTCTCCCATCAGGTGCATGCAATAGTTACACAACAAATTATGGTAATCACCCCCTCCTTCCTTCTTCTATCCCTGAGTTTGTAGAGGTCTGTATCTGTGGTGTTCTAATCCTAGTCCCTTCCTAATCTGGCATGTGCCATTATTATTGTTTATTCCCTCCTAAAAAAATCACATCGGAGGGGAAATGATGTGGTGGGGGTAATTATGTGAGTGAATATGATACCTGGTTTTGCCATAGCATGGATGTTTCTCAATCTGGGAAATTTTGCTGTGGACATGACTGCAAGTCAGACCTGCAAGTCATATCTCTATGGGGAGACAAGGCTATTCCTCTGAGTCTCAAGCCTGTGGAACTCCACCCTCCACTCTGCAGATTATCCACAGAGCAGCATCAGGTGAAGGAGGTAAATCTGGGAGTTAAACAGAGATGCCCAAATAAGGACAAAGCATCATGAAAGCCATGATGGGTGGGAGAAGATAATGGACCAGTTCGAGAGAGTTTTGTTTTGTTTTTTTCTCTGTGGAAAGAAAAGTTCTCCAAAGTGATTTTTTAAGGAATAGTGCTAGCTTGTTCTCTCTCTAAAGCCATTTTGCTTTTGTCACATTACAGTTTGGAATAGGCACTATATGTTTAGTCTGAGTAGGTAGCCTGGGTTATTCGCTAAGCATCAGATTTCAGGTTTGGGAGCATTCTTCAAAAATAACTACAAGACACTGGCAATTAAATTTACGTATCAGTTTGATTATTTATACTCTAAAGAACCCAACGAGGTAAATAACTGTTTGCAGCACAGTTCTTCTATCAGCACTTTATGGGCATACCCTTTTGGAGAAGGCAGGCTGAGGCTCTCCATTACGAAACCGGACACAACACACAATCTTCTCATTAAACTGTCTGGAAGCAAACGATCGATGACCATCATTTTCATCCTAAGTGTGCCCACTTCCTGTCAGGACTAGCGCATCTTGCCGGTCATGTGCTGTACCCTCGTCCCAACCTCTCTTTGTTCAAGATTGGCGGCAGACATCCACCCGCCAGAGGCAGGGAAAAACCAGTTTAGCAGCAAGAGCCCAGGCCTGGGAGTGAGAGGACCTGGGTCCTAATCCCGGCTCTGCCACTTGCCTGCTGTCACTTAACCTCTCTGTGCCTCAATTTTCTCATCGGTAAAAAGGGGAAGAAATACCTGTTCTCCCTCCCTCTTTGACTGTGAGCACCAAATGGGACAGAGACGGTTCAACCCGATTATCTCGTATCAACCCCAGTACTTATTACAAAGCTTGGCACTTAACGAATACCACAGCTTTAAAATGCAAGAATGACTTTTCCAGCAAGTGTTGTTCCAGTGTGTTTTGATCTATTTTCATTCTTGATTGAGCCAAAAAAGCAAGTGTTGCATAGCTTTTCACTGTGAACCATAGAGGAAATGAAAAAGAGCCCTGTGGGACTCACCAGCCAGTTGGCCGCCCCGGGAGTATGATATCCAATATGGGGACCTGCACCCCTGGGGCTATCAGCTTATTCATAGAACCCGGACTCCCACGCTTCATTAGGGCCTCCACCCTGATCGGCCATTCATGTCAATCGTATTATAGTGAACGAAGGGATGACGAGAGGTTGGAAGAGCTAAATTTGGACTTTATTAGGGACTACCCACTCCTGGTATGAGCCACTCAGTTGGAGGGGGTGAAGATAATAGGCTGGATTCAGACAGGTCCCTGGAATGTCAAGGTAGGTCCAGGCACACCAGTTCTTCAGCTTGGTTAATTCAGATTCATGAAACATGGCATATTGGTGGTTGGAAAACCAAGTATCATGGAGAACAGTCACACCCAGGGTGAGGAATGGCTTCATGGATGTTAATTCTTTAGTTGTTGACTTCCACCTAGGTATCGTCTGCAAGAGATACATAAACAGCCTAGGAGAAGCAGCATGGCTCAGTGGAAATGGCACAGGCTTTGGACTCAGAGGTCATGGGTTCAAATCCCGGCTCCGCCACGTCTGCTGTGTGACCTTGGGCAAGTCATTTAACTTCTCTGTGCCTCAGTTGCCTCATCTGTAAAATGGGGATTAAGACCGTGAGCCCCCCATGGAACAACCTGATCACCTTGTAACCTCTCCAGCACTGTGAACAGTGCTTTCCACGTAGTAAGTGCTTAATAAATGTTATTATTATTATTATAAACGTTTCACTGTGACGTTTATGGGGATTTTGGGCTAGGTCTCTCGCATCTATGTCTCGCCACAACCTCTGCACCAAGCTGCATTAAGGACTCAGCCAGGCCTTGTGTCTTGGTAATAGAATTGTGAACATTATTACTAACTGCTCTACCACCAGTTTTACACCTGCTTTCTAACACCAAAAGGATCAGATCTGGAGGAGAGCTGCACTTGAATGGATTTGTAAGGTGAAAGAATGAAACAATAGGAAGTCCTTTATGTGCTTCAGTTGCATTAGAGGTTTTTCTGTATGTGGTTTCTACTTCCTGTACTGCATAGGACAGCCCCCTTGATAAATGGGGTGAAATGTGACTTTTTCAGTAATAGCTTAGTGTTTGAGTTGTTTGTGTTTGCCAGGAGACTGTGTTTGCTTTTCAGTTCAGTCCACCAGAAGCCCTGAGGAGAGGACTCTGAAATCCACAAAGCTCATATTCACACCTTGAAGGTTTTGGGGGAGTTCCTCAGATTGTAGAATTCATCTTCCTTCCTAGAATGTAAGCTCTTTGAGTGCAGGGGTTGAGTCTAGTTATAATGCTAATAATAATTATTATTACTACTAAGTGCTTACTATGTGCCAAGCACTGCACTAAACACTGGGGTAGATATAAGATAATCAAATTGGACAAAGTCCCTGTCCCACATGGGGCTCTCACTCTAAGCAGGCAAGACTCTGGGGATTGAATCCTCATTTTGCAAGATGAGGAAGTGACCTTTCCTAAGATCACTCAGCTGATAAGTGGCAGAGTTGGGATTACAACGCAGGTCTTCTGAATCCCAGAGCTTTGCTCTCTCCACTAGGCCAAGCTGCTTCTGACTCTTGTAATGATAATGGTAGTAATAATAATAACAACGGTATTTGTTAAGCACTTACTTTGTCCCAAGTACTGTACTAAACACTGGGGTGGATACAAACAAATCAGTTTGGACACAGTCCCTATCCCACATGGGGCTTGCAGTCTCAAGCACCATTTTAGAGATGAGGTAACCGAGGCATAGGGAAGTGAAATTATTTCCCCAAGGTCACACAGCAGACATGTGACAGAGCAGGGATTAGAACCCATGGCCTTCTGACTCCCAAGCCTGTGCTGTATCCACTATGCCATGCTGCTCTTGTACTCTACTAAGTCCTTAGTATGGGGTTCTGCCCAAAGTAAGTGCTCACTAACTGCAATGATAGATTGATTGACCCTGTGCAGGAGGCTGAGGGCTTAGAGGGCCCCCACCTTCCCTGATCTAATACTTCCATCCCCCCCAACCCCCAAATGAGAATTCTTCCTGATGGTCACCCGTCTCTGGCTTGTCTCTGACTCTGTGATCTGGAGAGTAGAGACAGCCTTAAAGGCACAGCCCCTTCCCTTCCCATCTCTGCCCCAAGAGAGGGCTCATCAATCCTCTCCCCTTCACCAGCAGTGGCTGTTTATTTTCCAGCCGGATTGGGGACACAGAGAATCCACTTAGGGTTGCCTTTCCTACTCCGTCCTTATCTGCGATGGGTAAAGAAAGTACTCTCCCGTAATCCCCATACTTCCTCCTCAGAGAATGACTCTGAGCTGGGCCAGCTGTTCTCCGACAGCTTTGTAATTCCACCAGGCATCTGGTGCCCCTGACGGAGTCTTTTAAGACTGGGTTTCATTGATAACACTGTATCTCTGTCCAGTCTGCCCCCCAGCTTTCCCTTCTACCTAGACAAAGCTATATTCATTCGCAGCAGCAGCAGCTGGAACAGTCCTGACCATATTAGCTTGTGGTGCCTGATTTTCTAGGGGTACAAGAAGCTCTGCTTTTGGTTACAAACAAATGTCCTCCCACCTCTTGCTCTGGGGCGTTTTAGGATTTCTTCCCGTTGTGCTTCACATTTCCAAGAGCTCTCTCTTATCTTCCTTCTCTTCTTTTCCTCCTCCTCCTCCTCTTCCTCCTCCTCCCCCTCTTCTCTTCCTTCTCCTCCTCCTTCTAATCTCTTTTTCCTTCTCCTCCTCTTCCTGCTTTCCCCCTCCTACTCCACCTCTTTCCTCCCCTTCTTCATTTCCCCCCAAAGCTGCTTACAGATTACCCTGCTTGTTTCACATGCAACTTTCTCTCAGCTACTCATTTCAAACATGCCAGGAGGGATTTCAATGTCCATTTGTTCTGTGTCTCTAGCTGCTTTTTGATAGCAGGGAGAAAAACAAAACTGTCCCAAACTTGAAAGCCTACCCTGTCAAACCTGTTCTTCCTCATGTCCTCCAACGACCTGGCACCCTAAAGCTTCTCTGTCCAGAGTGGATTTCTGAACAAGACTCTCCTCTACCAAGAACTTCCCCCAGCCCTGAGGACAGACGCTTCAGAAAGAGGCACAAACCCTGGCCCTGTCAGCAGGCACCACCCTATCTCATTGTTACTCAGCATCCCCTTCTGCCCTCACCCCAGTCTTCCTCATGAAACCCCATTGCAGGAAGGGCAGAGAGGGTTATGGGGGAGAGGTTCTCATCTTCCCTCTCGAGAAATCTCATGTGGCCAGGAACTTAAAATCATCAGAAATACTAGGAGATAAGTCCGAGGAAAGACGAACATTAATTTCCACCATTTGAAAATGTGCCCAGGTAAGCATTGGGTTGATTCTTAAACATATGGTGAGTCTTCACCTCAGCAAAATGCCCAGACAGTCAATCCAGACATACATGTGTGTTTTTTCTCCTTCAGGAAGAAATTCTGAGTTTCTCCTCTTTTGAAATTGTTTGCTTTGAATTCCTATTTGCACTGCACACCAGCTAGCTGAGGAGTAATCTGATGAACGTTCCCGTGAAGTGAGGGAAATTTTTTCCACAATCTCCCTTTCTAAGGTCTCGTTTGCCTGCCTCTAGCCCCAGTCATTCAGTTCCTGGGCAGGGGATATGTCTGTTATGTTGTTATATTGAACGCTCCCAAGCATTCTGTACAGTGTGCTGCACACAGAAAGAGCTCAATCAATACCTTTGACTGATTGACTCTCTTCTATGGTAAATGACGAACAATAACTTCGTGGGGTTTAATAGTTTGCTTGCACTCTTTCCAAGATGGCAAACTGAAGATTCAAATTTGATTCATTCCTTGAATGAGCCTGTCATTCACTAGTAGCTTTAACCTTTTCCTTCTAATTCTCCTGCCTTTGATTTTCTCCCCATTGGATAGTGGTGCCCTAACTAAGTTCCCTTAATGAGATGAATTTGTATCTTAGGTCGAATGAGAGAAGCTTGGCATTTTGTTTCCTTCTATTCTACCAGGCCAGACGGTCTCTCTGACGTCACTTCTCCTAGCTAGGCTGGAAGCAAACGTTTTCCCATTGGCTGAAGAGATTCTTCTGACAGCTCTCCAGGAAGGATATTGCTCCTATCCATCAGAAATGATTAACTTAGCTGATTTTTCTCACATATCCTTGCCCTTCCCCTTCTGCTGCAAAACCTTCCCATAGCACATTAGGTGTTCTAGGTTGTTCATCCCTTCCCATAACGCCTCAGGATGTTCTAAATTGTTCTCCCCTTCTACAACACATTAGATTGTTCTCCCCTCCCCTACAATACACTCGGCTGCTCTAGATTGCTCTCTCCTTCCCACAGTGCACTAGGTTGTTCTAGATTATCCATGATTTTCCATGATACATTAGGTTAGGATCTGTCACCCCGAATAGCTTCCTCCCGCCAAACTATGGCCCTTCCTTCCAGCCTTGTAGCCCCCCAAATGAAGCCCCTGGTACCAGATGCGATAGAACATGAAGCACAGTTTAGTATCCTTTTGCTCTTTAATTCACCAGGTCTGACTGTGGTTGACTAAGCTTAAACCTACCATTCAGCAAAAGTTTTGCTTAGCGTCAGTCACCAAGTGTCATCCTCAGAGGAAGAAGTCAGTGAATAAGATGTTCCCCTAGTAAAATCTCTACCCTCACTAATCTCCATGGGTGGCTCTCTTTCCTGATATAGATAACCTTCAGGCTTCCCTCACACTTGTCAGTTGTACTGCGGGTCATGGGAGAAGTGAATATCTGCTTAATTATCAGGCAGCTCTCTTCTCCCTCCCACTATACTTAGAACAGCCTAAGTAAACCAGCTCCAGGCTCCATGAGACAAAAGTCACGTGGGTATCAGTACAGGTTTAGTGATTCTTTTCTTCAGGAAAAAGAAGTTCTGGTTTCCCAATAATAATCCTGCAATAATTCCAGACTAAATTGCATTGATGACTTTGAACAGTTTCCGGGGTCAGTCGCCCTTCCACCAGCAGAAGTTCTTTATGAGTAGGGAATGGGTCTGTTTATTGTTGTATGCTCCCAAGTGCTTGGAAGAGTGCTCAGCACACAGTGAGTGGTCAATAAATATGATCGATTGATTCATTGATTAAACTGGAGAGATTCTAAATCAATCAGGGAAAGATTTCTGTGTCCAGAAGAGACTCTTGAGTATGGCTGGCGGGGGCGGTCTTGGTTTCTAATCCAGGGTCTGGAGTTTGGGTCTGGGTTTAGCAGAAAAGATTCAGTCTCAGCTGTCATGAAGTAGAGGGGAGTGAAGAGGAGAGTGGAATAGGAAGGAGAGAGAAAGAAAGAGAGAGAGAGAGAGAGAGAGAGAGAGAGAGAGAGAGAGAGAGAGAGAGAGAAAGAAAGTGTGTGTGTGTGCGTGTGTGTGTATTTAGTCCATGTCTTCACCTTAAAGCCCAGTGATGGGGTGGGAACTGCAGATCAGAGAGGAGAATGGAGGGAGTCTGCAGGACTGCCCTGACCAGGTCATTAAGCATTTGGGTACTAATCCAGTCCTCCTCTATGGATTATAGCTCTGCTTCCCCATTCCCTTCCCCCTCCTGCAGCTTCCAGGACTCATGTGCTCACCTGTTGGAAGTCTTCCCACTCTCCAAGCGCTGTCAGGGTGCCATGGCTTAAAGGATAGAGCACGGGCCTGGGAGTCTAAAGGACCTGGGTTCTAATCCAGGCTCTGCCACATTTCTGCTGTGTGGCCTTGGGCAAGTAATTTATCTGGGCCTCAGTTACCTCACCTATAAAATGGAGATGAAACTGAGAGCCCCTTCTGGGAAAGGGACTGTGTCCAACCTGATTAACTTGTACTTACCCCAGTACTTAGAACAGTGGCTTGGCACATAGTAAGCATTTAACAAGTGCTATTATTATTATTATTATTACTATTATTATTACTATCTCCTCTCCTGAAACAGCAGCCCTCTTCCTCTTCCACCTCATGCCAGGAACTACCAGTGGGCAAACTCTGATGGGGGCATTGCCCACCTGGACCTTCATCTCTCCCCAGATCGGTGGAGGCTCTGGTCACTTTCCAGGGCATTTCAATTATGCCCCCAGCTGATGGTGTCGTCATACATTCCAGCAGTGGTCAGTCCGAAGTCCCACTCTAAAGAAGCCAGGGGCCTCTGTGGTGACCCAGAGGTACAGATTGTTTTTGCTGCTTTGCCACTCTAAGGACTTTTCCACCTGCCACAGTGAGACTAAGGGACCTAGGAGTTGCAGGTCTTACCACATTGAGTCAGAGGATCACTGAGCCCGATCTGGAAGCCACATTAGGTTAATCAATCAATCAATCAACCAATGGTATTTATTGAGTACTTCTCTGTGTGGTTCACTGTACTAGGCACTTGGGAGGGTCCAATAGAGTGGTAGACATGATCCTGGCCATCAAGTTTACAGTCTAGCAGGGGAGACAGACATTAAAACGAATGACAGGTGGGGAAGCAACAGAATTTAAAGTTAGGTAGCTATGTTGTAAGGGTGTGTCTGACAACCTCTGGGCACTCACTGTGGGCAGGGGATGTGTCTGTTTATTATTACATTGTGCTCTCCCAAGTGCTTAGTACAGTGCTCTGCATATAGTAGGCGCTCAGTAAACACAATTGGCTGACTGAGTAGACGGAGAAATGGGGTTGGGGGGGGGGGATGAGAGACAAATCAGGGAAGGTTTCCTGGAGGAGATGCGATTTTGGCAGGGCTTTGAAGATGGAAAGAGCAGTGGTCTGCCAGATGTGAAGGGGAGGGAGATTCAGGTAGGAGGGCTGTCATCTTGGCCTTAAATTGTGACACCCCCCACCCCAAACTTCCCCTCTGTGGTTCAGGCTTGGGGCCTGAAACCCCCCCAGCCCCGGTGCTTTTCTTCATGTGCTTAGTACAGAGCCCTACCCCCAGTAGGTTCCCAGTCAGTGTGACTGAATGAAGGCAGGGTAGCGGGCTACTGGGCTCAAGGGCATCTCCAGTGGGGAGGAGGGGGGTTGGATAAGAGTGAGGCAGAGTCGTAGGGTGGGCACACTCCCCCTGGGAGTCTTGAGTGCCCTCTCAAAAGTCTTGAGCGCCCAGACCTGTGGCACGGGAATGGCTGGCTGACCCATTCTGCCGCCTCCCACCCGGATTTCCTGATGTTGCACCTGGAGGCACAAGGGAGACGTCACTGAACTCCAGCCTGCACCTTGCCCCCCCCTCACCATGCGTATGCTACATGCCCGTGGGTATGAACATTTACGTCAGATCTCCCCCTAGCCCGCCCCACCTCCTAGGAGGGCACACCAGAAAGAAACGCAACCGTTCTCCCAACCGCCGTGCCACACAGCTCCAGGGACTTGGCAGGCTTCCCTGGGGCCGCTCCTCAACAGAATCAAACCTACCTGCTAGCGGTTAAACCCATGTTCACAGTTTGGGCCATAATGTCTCCAAAAGACACTGCCCAGTGCCTTCTTAAACAGGAGGATTAATGGTGAAGGACGTAGTGACACGAATGGTGGCTCAGAGGGAGATATTTTGGTTTGTTCCATTATATACAGATTAACCGTACTTAGTAGTACGCACTGACCTGCCAGGCACCCTGGGGCCGTTTCTGTCAGCCACTTTGCACACACATCCTGTTACAGGACACTGGGTTCAAACACTGTTTTCCTTCCAGACGTTCCTTGAGTGCTGCTTCTTAAAATACATTCTCTCCAGAACACGACCCTTGGGATTTGACTCTGGTGCCCTAGCTCCCCCTTAGATGTATTCTGCAGGCCCACGAGGTGGACAGGGCAGGAAAACAAAGCTATTGGCCAGATTCTGGCCAGGAGAGAGAGCCAAATTCCCATTTTCCCAGTCCTGTGAGGATCCAGTCCCTGTCGGGAGAGTAGGTTGAAGCTGAAGTGAAGCCCTGGAGTTCAGTTCCACCCCAGAGGAAGGGGGAAGGGAAGGGTTGGCATGAACCCACACTCCCAGAAACCTTCAGGCAGAGTTGGCCTGGGTCTGGCACCACCCTTTGGGGATAGTCCTGGGATGGGTCCAGCTGCCATGGCTGGAAGGTGGAAGCGTGATTTTAGGGCCACAGTTGCTGCTATCGATTAAGTTCCGATTGTTTTTTCAGTGTCCAGCCACTCTTTGCTTGTCCTGTTTCAGGAAAGGAATGGAGGGCACAGAGAAGTAGCAGCAGTGCGGTCATTTTCCAGATGGTCATTCTGTGAAAATGCTGACAAAAATACCTGAAACGCCTCAGGCTCCTCTCGGTCTATCGTGGTTTTAGCTGCAGTTTTATGGAGAGAGGCGATTCCTCTAACTTGTCCTCCCCATAAATACAATATATGTTTCTGGTCGGAAGGCTCGACAGTTCTTATTTGTGGAGAATTCAGTGCCCAAAACCAATAGTGAAAGGTACTGATCTTGTAAATGCAGGAACGCCCTATAATTTTCTCCTGGCATCACAGCGCCTTCGATTTTAATCTTTCCTTTTTCTTCCTGAACCTATATCCACTTAAATACAGGATCAGATAAAACATGGTTCAGACCACATGTAAACAAGCTGCGGCAAGGTCTTTCCCATAGCTTGGGGAAGACCATCCTTTAAAGAAACGTCTACCTGGAGGTTGTTTTGCTTATTGGCTGTTTCTTACCACAAAGATTCAGCCACTTAACCTCCTCCACCCCTCCAGTTGATGAGCCAGGGCATGTTGCTAGACACACTGGGGTTTCCAGAGATCGCTTCTTCCGCAGGACCTATATGGCGGAGTTTACCCTCTGAGCTGGGGCCAATCAATCAATCGATCGCTCAACAATGAAAGGTGAGAGAGATCTAAGTGTTGGTATGGGAGGAAAGAGAAGCCGGGATGATTTTTCTGGGCCAGGAGATACAAACGAGCCTGTTGTTGGGTAGGGACTGTTTCTATATGTTGCTGCTTTGTACTTCCCATGCACTTAGTACAGTGCTCTGCACACAGTAAGCGCTCAATAAATACTATTGAATGAATGAATATCACCCTGGAGCAAGAGCAGAAGATATGATAGTGACTGTAAGCTCCTCTAGATCCTTGAGCGCATGGATCGTTTCTACTACATTTATTGTATTAATAATGAGGATTAATAATTTTTATCTTTGCTCGGCATTAAGAATAATTTATCATTTCAGTATTTGTTAAGCACTTACTGTGTGCCAAGCACTGTGCTAAGCGCTGGGGGGGGGTAGATACGAGATAATGAAGTCAGACATAGCCCCGGTCCCACATGGAGTCTACAGTCTAAGAGGAAGGAGAGCAGATAGTTAATCCCTATTTTGCACTTGAGGCAACTGAAGCACAGAAATGTTAAGTGACTTGCCCAAAGTCATAAAGCAGGCAAGTGGCAGAGCCAGGATTAGAACCCTGGTCCTCTGACTCCCAGCCCTGGGATTTTTCCACTTCGTTATGCTGCTTCTCTTAGTATATTGGTCTACCTACAGTAAGTGCTCAATTCAATGGCCCAGTAACCTGAACATTTTCTTTTAAAAGTGGATGGTGAGTTGAAATGACAAAGTGTAAAACTTAAGAGTGTGGGATGACTTTTCAGCTTTCAGATGGATAGAACTTTCATAATGAGACATCTAGAACCAGGCCTTCTTACCAACACCACCATCATCATCATCATCAGTGTTTATTGAATGTACACTTTGTGCAGAACACAGAAATGGGCACAGGTGAACTTACAACAAAAACAGAAGATCTTGTCCCAGCCCTTGAAAAGTTGATAATCTAATGAAGGTAACAGACGGACACATTGTTTACTTAATTAACGTGAGGAAAAGCCTATATACACTGGTGAAAATGAAGGTAAGGAAAAAAATGAATGAATAAATGGAATAAATAAGCAAATGCAAGGGTGACTGATAAAGTGATGAACAAAAAGGTGGGTATTAATCAGGGAAGGCTTCCTGGAGGAGTTGGCTTTTTAGGAGACGCTGAAGGCGGGGAGGGATGTGGTTTAGCAGATGTGAGTGGGGAGGAAGTGCTATACAGGGGGAAGGTTGTGAGCCTTGGGTCAGGGGTCCGAGAACTGAGAGCGAGGTAAAGGTAGGAGATGAGTTTGGAAGATGATGAGCTGAAATTGGACAATCAAAAAACAAGGAGAACAGAAAAGAAACGTTTTAAGGATGTAGAAAACAATCCTACATCTCAGGGGAAATTAGGAGACACCAGGTGGCATATGGATCATGAAATGCAACCCGAAGAAGAGGTGGTTCTTTATGAGCATAAGGTTTGAGAAGATCCTGAGGCAGACATCAAAGTGAAAATTTGAAGGTCTTTGAAGAGTGGTTTACAGACAGACTAAATGTGGGCTAGAGGGTGTGAACCTCTGGGACAGAAAGGATGACCATGATAGGAAAAAGAGGAGGTGGAAAAGGGTCAGAGGAGAAGATCCAGTTGGAGATTTTTGGGAGGGAGAGAAAATATGATATTGTTAGATGGCTGAGAGGTTACAACTGGTGAGGTAGACTGGAGAGTCATCTTTACAGAAATAAAGGTGCTTACTTCTCCTTTTTATGGTATTTGTTAAGTCCCTCTAGACTGTAAGCTCATTAAGAACAGGGACCATGTCTGCTAGTTCTGTTGTATTGAACTCTCCCATAGTAAGTGGTCAATAAATACCATTGATTGTGATGGTGAATGTGAATTTCTCGAGGCCTGCTTGTAGAAAAAATATTTCTGCTTGTTGTGCTTCAGCCAGCTGTCTGGTAGCTTTTGAATTTTAGTGTGGGGGGCCACTTTAAATGGGTCGACCACAGAAAGCTCAACCCCCTCACTTTGCTAACCAATAGGAAACTGTACCGTTGCCAGAAACTCCAGCAGAGGAGAGCTTGGAGTGGATGTAGTTAGACACACCTCTATCTACATAGAGGCCTGTGGGCGGAACGGGTAGAGGTAAAATCAACATTAACTACCATCCAGGGCACCTGGGGAATTTTCTCCAGCCTTTTAAATAAACAGGTACTCACACTCCTGAAGCACTCAGGCACAGGGCTCAGCTGACAAATATTTAGGCAGCAGGAAGATAAAAGGAAGAATCATTTTAACTGAATTATGTGGGTGTTTCTGTTTGCTCTGTTGTGTCATATGCTGTCGTTCAGTCAATCAGTGGTATTTACCATGTGCAGAGCACTGTACTAAGTGCTTGGGAGAGTACAATACAACACAAAATGGAGTGTTGCAGTGCTGTGCACTCCTGAGGCTGCTCTGCTGAGTGGGAAGCTAAGCCCCAAATCAGTTCTTCATTCATTCAGTCATCTTTACTGGGCAGAGAACACTGTACTAAGTGCTTGGGAGAATACAATATAACAATAAACAGAAACATTCCCTGCCCTCAATGAGCTTGTCAGAGGAATACAGGGGTGTGGTGCCGAGGTTTGAGGCTGGGAAAAAGGAGAGCCAGAGGCAGATCTGAGGACCCTTGTGGCAGAACTTGGAGCAAGTAGAGATGTCAAAGCCGCCGGGACATCAGGGAGCCAAGTTGGATCTGATGTCGTATGGTCAACATATGGTATGTGGGAGGAAAGATGATGAGCAGGGCCTGTTGGGGACAAACCAGGAGGACACTTCCCTCTTGGAACACTAAATAATAATAATAATAATAGTGGTATTTGTGAAGAGCTTACTATGTGCAAAGCACTGTTCTAAGTGCTGGGGGGATACAAGGTGATCAGGTTGTCCCACGTGGGGCTCACACTCTTAATCCCCATTTTACAGATGAGGTCACTGAGGCCCAGGGAAGTTAAATGACTTGCCCAAAGTCACACAGCTGACAGTTGGCGGAGCCAGGATTTTAACCCATGACCTCTGACTCCAAAGCCCGTGCTCTTTCCACTGAGCCACGCTGCTTACCCAAATGATCAAAGGCTCCATCACTGATTTTATTTGTTGCATAAACAGGGCTGGCACTGTGGCTCCCCAGGACTGCAGGAAGCTCACAAGGAAGAGCAACATATCCCATATCCCTCCTACCATTCCTTTCCAAACTCCTTGAACGAGTTGTCTACACGCGCTGCCTAGAATTCCTCAACAACAACTCTCTCCTCGACCCCCTCCAGTCTGGCTTCCGTCCCCTTCATTCCACGGAAACTGCGCTCTCAAAGGTCACCAATGACCTCCTGCTTGCCAAATCCAACGGCTCATACTCTGTCCTAATCCTCCTCGACCTCTCAGCTGCCTTTGACACTGTGGACCACCCCCTTCTCCTCAACACGTTATCTGACCTTGGCTTCACAGACTCCGTCCTCTCCTGGTTCTCCTCTTATCTCTCCGGTCGTTCTTTCTCAGTCTCTTTTGCAGGCTCCTCCTCCCCCTCCCATCCTCTTACTGTGGGAGTTCCCCAAGGTTCAGTGCTTGGTCCCCTTCTGTTCTCAATCTACACTCACTCCCTTGGTGACCTCATTCGCTCCCACGGCTTCAACTATCACCTCTACGCTGATGACACCCAGATCTACATCTCTGCCCCTGCTCTCTCCCCCTCCCTCCAGGCTCGCATCTCCTCCTGCCTTCAGGACATCTCCATCTGGATGTCCGCCCGCCACCTGAAGCTCAATATGTCGAAAACTGAGCTCCTTGTCTTCCCTCCCAAACCTTGTCCTCTCCCTGACTTTCCCATCTCTGTTGACGGCACTACCATCCTTCCCGTCTCACAAGCCCGCAACCTTGGTGTCATCCTCGACTCCGCTCTCTCATTCACCCCTCACATCCAAGCCGTCACCAAAACCTGCCGGTCTCAGCTCCGCAACATTGCCAAGATCCGCCCTTT
Source organism: Tachyglossus aculeatus (assembly GCF_015852505.1). Classification (NCBI taxonomy): domain Eukaryota; kingdom Metazoa; phylum Chordata; class Mammalia; order Monotremata; family Tachyglossidae; genus Tachyglossus; species Tachyglossus aculeatus. The sequence continues at coordinate 29,653,342 of NC_052084.1, read as the reverse complement.
CCTCTCCATCCAAACCGCTACCCTGCTAATTCAAGCTCTCATCCTATCCCGTCTGGACTACTGCACTAGCCTTCTCTCTGATCTCCCATCCTCGTGTCTCTCTCCACTTCAATCCATACTTCATGCTGCTGCCCGGATTATCTTTGTCCAGAAACGCTCTGGACATATCACTCCCCTCCTCAAAAACCTCCAATGGCTACCGATCAATCTGCGCATCAGGCAGAAACTCCTCACCCTGGGCTTCAAGGCTGTCCATCACCTTGCCCCCTCCTACCTCACCTCCCTTCTCTCCTTCTACTGCCCAGCCCGCACCCTCCGCTCCTCCACCACTAATCTCCTCACTGTACCTCGCTCTCGCCTGTCCCGCCATCGACCCCCGGCCCACGTCATCCCCCGGGCCTGGAATGCCCTCCCTCTGCCCATCCGCCAAGCTAGCTCTCTTCCTCCCTTCAAGGCCCTGCTGAGAGCTCACCTCCTCCAGGAGGCTTTCCCAGACTGAGCCCCGCCTTCCGCGCCCTCTCCCCCCCCCCATCCCCCCGCCTTACCGCCTTCCCCTCCCCACAGCACCTGTATATATGTATATATGGTTGTACATATTTATTACTCTGTTTATTTATTTATTTATTTATTTTACTTGTACATTTCTATCCTACTTATTTTATTTTGTTGGTTTGTTTGGTTCTGTTCTCTGTCTCCCCCTTTTAGACTGTGAGCCCACTATCGGGTAGGGACTGTCTCTATGTGATGCCAATTTGTACTTCCCAAGCGCTTAGTACAGTGCTCTGCACATAGTAAGCGCTCAATAAATACGATTGATTGATTGATTGATTGATTGATTGATTGAGCAACAGGGCTTTTCAGGAGGGGCAGGGCAGGGACTCACGTGAGAAATACAATTGTTCTGGTGAAAGTTCCATCTTCGAGGCTTCTGGGGATTTGGGGTCAGCCAAGAAACACATGATGCCTAGAGGCACAGAAGTCTACTTGGATAATAATAATAATTACAGCATCTGTTAAGCACTTACTAGGTGCCAGGCACTGTAGTGAGTGCTGATGAGGGGCCTGGAGTCCCAGCCCTGAGGTCAATCAATCAATCAATCAATCAATCAATCATATTTATTGAGCGCTTACTGTGTGCAGAGCACTGTACTAAGCACTTGGGAAGTACAAGTTGGCAACATATAGAGACAGTCCCTACCCAACAGTGGGCTCACAGTCTAAACGACTGTACAGGTTGGCAACAAGTTGTTCATTGGGACCCCCCCACAGAAAATGGATCCAAAACACTTAACAACCCCAGGACATCTAGATGCTAGGAATAGGAGGGAGAGGACTCTATTTTACAAAGAAAAATGTTGCTTGTGGCCTGGGTGAGGAAATGTGGCCTAGAGGAAAGAGCCCAGGTCTGGGATTTGGGAGACATAGATTCTAGCCCCAGATCTGCCACTGGCCAGGTGTGATCTTGGGCCAGTCACTTAACCTCTCTTGGCCTCAGTTTCCTCATCTATAAAATGGGGATTAGATAGACTGTGAGATCCACTGTAACTTTATGAACTGGGAACATGTCTGCTAATTCTGTCGTATTGTACTTTCCTAAGTGTTAGTAAGGTGCTCTGCACGTAGTAAGCACTCAATAATCCATCAATCAACTGCTGAGAAGATAGAACAAAGTTCTGGAGTCAAAAGGACCTGGGTCACTTGTCTGTTGTGGAAACTTGGGCAAGACACTTAACTTCTCTGTGCCTCAGTTACCTCATCTGCAAAGTGGGGATTAAGAATGGGAGCCCCATATGGGGCATGGACTGTGTCCAATCTGTTTACTCTGTATCTACCCCAGAACTTAGAATATTGCCTGGTACAGAGGAAGCACTTAACAAACACCATAAAAGAAATCTGTACATGATTACTGCGTGCAGAGCACTGTAGTAAGCGCTTACAGAGAACAGTAAGTATTGTCAGACACATTCCCTGCCCACAGTGATCTTAGAGTCTAGAGGATAAATACCATTGATTGATTGATTAGTTGATTAATTCCACTGGGGACAGGGATTGTGTTCGATGTGATAAACTTGTAGGGACATCAGTTCTTAGAACAAAGTAAGAATTTAATACATGCCTTAATTATTAATTTGCTGATTCCAAATCAGTATAAAGCAATGTTTGGAACTGAAGGTGTTGGCAATTAAAAGTGGAAAGTGAACTCATCCTGGTAGATTGCTTCCACAACACCCTAGCAGTGGTCTTTATAAAGACTTTTCACAAAAATGTCCCTGGTCCTGCAGACACCAATTTCTCACTAGACTGTAATCTCCTTATGGGCAGGGAACATGTCTGTGATCTCTGTTATATTGTATGCTCCCTAGGACTTAATTCAGTGCTCTGCACAAAGAGAGTTCTCAATAAATATGATTGTTTGATTGATTAGCTGGGGGGAAAAGGCAGACAGAGAAAGGTCTTGGGAAAAGCAGGTTGGTCTTGAACAGATTCTGGGTCAGAAAGCCCCGATATTAGATTTTTCAGGCCCGCTCATATAGTAATAATAATAATGGCATTTGTTAAGTGCTTACTATGTGCAAAGCACTGTTCTAAGCGCTGGGGGGGATACAGGGTGATCAGGTCCCACGTGGGGCTCACAGTCTTAATCCCCATTTTACAGATGAGGTAACTGAGGTTCAGTGAAGTTAAGTGACTTGCTCAGGGTCACACAGCAGACATGTGGTGGAGCTGGGATTAGAACCCATGACCTCTGATTCCCAAGCCCGTGCCTCTTTCCACTGAGCCACACTGCTTCTCAATCACCTGCGTCTCTGGATGAGCAAGGCTGAGAATTTGGTCTAAACCGCTGCGGGGTTGGAAATCATAACTTCATCCTTCACCTTGGAGAGACAACGAATGTTGTTGCCCCATGGGTTGAATCTCTCTTCATTCCCCACCCTATGGACCCTTAGATATGTAGGAGCCTTATCTAGAGTGGTCTTTGCCAGATGCAGGGTTAAGATGGCTTTCTCTTTAGCTACAATCTCAGTCCAGATCTATATTCATGCAGTTGCACTTTGTGTTTAAAGATATGCATGCCACCCTTCTGGGAAAACAATTTAAGCACTTGGCTTGCTGGAATTAAATCCTACATTTCCCCTTCCTCCAGTCTGAAACTAAAGCAGGGGCAGATAAATCTCCGGACAGGGAGCCTGGAGCCCTATGCTTAAAAGAGTGAAAACCTTGGAACAAAATAAAAGCCTGAGCCTTTAAGGAGCCCTTGGCAATTAACATGTTAAGTGCCATCAGCTAGAAACAACACTCAAAGATGCAACTGCACGGGTTATAGGGAAAACAAAATGATTGCCATTCCAAAATGCCGTCAGTTATTTGTAGAAGCAGGCGCCCTAAGGAGAAGAGCCTCTCCTGCCCGCAACGAGGACAAAATCCTCAAGCGTTCAGAGGCAGAGGCTAACCAGGAACTCTGATGACCAGCCGGGGAAAAGCCAGCCCTAATAAATTCATCCCAGCGGTTCTGCGGTTCCGAAATGAACCGGACACCAACGAGAGGTCTGCTGCTCGGCTTGCCATAAATTCCATCCGTTGGAAAGTGTGGCCGGCAGACAGGAGGAATGTTCAATTCCAGAATGCATCAATGTTTGGCCCGTAAAAAATGAACTATTTCAGGTTGCGATTTTGTGGCGTAGAGAGCACTGACTGTGCAGTGACATTAAGGCCTGGGTTGAGAGAGAATGATACCCCTGGATTGATGATGCTGACCACTGCTCATAATAATAATAATTATGGTATTTCTTAAGTGCTTTTACTTATGTGCCAAGCATTGTTCTAAGCACTGGGGTAGATTCAAGGTAATCAGAGTGGACGCAGTCCGTGTCCCACATGCGGCTGACAGTCTCAACCCCCATTTTACAGATGAGGTAACTGAGGCACAGAGAAGTGAAGCGACTTGCCCAAGGTCACACAACAGACGAGTGGTGGAACCGGGATTAAAACCCACGTCCTCTGACTCCCAAGCTCGGGCTCTTGTCACTAGGCCATGCTGCTTCTGATTCGTGCGGGGCCCCAGAGTTGCTTGGAAAAGAAAGAGGAGTAACTTCAAGGAGAAGCAAAAGCAATTTAGATTAGACCACTTCACCTGCAATGAATTGCATTTATGCTATGCGTCCTTAGTGTATCAGCTGGACTCAATGGGGAAGTTTATGAGATAAGGTATCTTGTCTGTTTATAAAAAAGAAAAGAAAAGAAAATGGAGCTATGGGAAGAGATAAGTAGCTTCCATTTTAATCAGGTACTCAAAGGCTAAGCAGCGGAAAGAGCACGGGCTTTGGAGTCAGAGGTCATGGGTTCAAATCCCGGCTCCACCAATTGTCAGTTGTGTGACTTTGGGCAAGTCACTTCACTTCTCTGTGCCTCAGTGACCTCATCTGTAAAATGGGGATTAAGATTGTGAGCCCCACGTCGGGCAACCTGATCTCCTTGTACCCCCAGTGCTTAGAACAGTGCTTTGCACATAGTAAGTGCTTAACAAATACCATTATTATTATTATTATTATTAGGCTTTTCCTTGGAACATGAGGCACAGCACAAGTAGTAGGATGGAGTTGGGAAGAGTGTCACATTCATTTACTCAGTTGTATTTATTGAGCACTTACTTTGTGCAGAGCACTGTACTAAGCGCTTGGGAGAGTACAATCCAACAATAGACACATACCCTGCCCATCACTTCCATGGAGACATCTTTAGAAAGAGCCCAGGACTGAGAGTCAGAGGGCATGGGTTTTAATCCCAGTTCTGCTACTTGCCAGCTATATGACCTAGGATAAGTCACTTAATGTCTCTGTGCCTCAGTGTCCTCATCTGTAAAATGGGGATTCACTATCTATTCTCCCTCCTACTTATACTGTGAGTCTCATGTAGGGCAGAGACTATGGTGATTATCTTGTATACACCCCATACTGTTTTATGTTCTGATTTTGATGGTACCTTTGATACTAAAGTCAAATCCACCTTAGAATTTCTAAGGTGAAAATTATAAATAGCATAATAATTACTAATGGAAGCGCTGGGGTGGTCACAAGATAATCCAATCAGACACAGTTCTCGTCCCTTATGAAAGTCACAATCTAAGCAATTCACCTTACCCCCATTTTACAGATGAGAAAACTGAGGTGTGGGGAAATAAAGTGACTGGCTCATTTTCACCCTGCAGGTCAGTGGAAGAGTGGGCAGAACACAAACCACCTGATTCCCGGGCCTGTGCTCTTTCCACTACATCAAGCTGCTTACTGAAAATTAAAGTCTATCGTTGAAAGCACACAACATGCTCTGAAGTCCTATGGTGTCCTATATCTTGTATATACCCCAGTGCTTTGTACAGTGTCTGGCACTTAGTAAGCACTTAACAAATACCATTAAACAAAATTATCTGGAGAATATCTAGTTGAGTAGAGAGGCAGACATTAAAATGACATCAAACATCACCATCGGTGGGGAATGGGGGGAAGATTCAGGGCGTTTTAGTCTCCTAAATAGCTTTCCTCTAAAAAGATTTACAGACTCAGGAGTCAATTCCTCAGGCCTCTGAATTGGTTCATCAGACATGATCTATCTAAGGCGACAGTGAGAATCAAAGCAAATGAAAGAGCAGGATTTGGTTCCTGGTTGCCAGCTGGAAGAGCACCATTTTTGCCTGAACTCTGTGACTGATAATAGAAACTCCCTGTAACTTTTTTTAAATTTTTAGCAGATTGTGTGTTGTGTTGTCTAAAATGGTTATGCCAGATAAAGTTTCAGGAAGAGGTCTGCATAAAGTGTTCTAGCAACTCTTTCTTTTTGCCATGTTTTCTTTTGGAATGCTTTTCTTTGGGCTAGAATGCTTCTTTTTTTTTCTTTTTGTGTCTGGCGAAATGAGCAAGATGCAAAATATACAGAGAGTTTGGGAGGTTTTGCTTATAGCTGTAATTACTTTGGCATTCCCAACAGCATTGGGAAGCAACTTTGCCTACTGGATAGAGCACTTAGAAGGACCTGGGTTCTAATCCCACCTTGCCACTTGTCTGCTGTGTGACCTTGACAAAGTCACTTCACTTCTCTGTGCCTCACTTCCCTCAACTGTAAAATGGGGATTAAGACTGTGAGCACCACATGGGACATGGTCTGTGTCCACCCTGATTTGCTTGCATCTACCCCAGTGCTTAGTACAGTGCTTAGCACATAGTAAGCACTTAACAGATGCCATAAAAAATTGGGGTCTTTTCTTAAGAGTCCTGCAGTTCTGGTCTTCAGAGAGATTGCGAGAGTCAAATGATCCTTGCCCTCTATTATGCTGTTATACTGTCCTCTCCCAAGCACTTAGTACAGTGCTGTGCGCACAGAAAGTGCTCAAAAAATATGATTGATTGAATAATGGATTGACAAGTATTTTTATGTCTGTCTCCTCTGTAGGAATGTAAGCTCCTTGTGGGCAGAGAACATGTCTAGAGTTCCTACTCAGGCATTCAATATTGTACACTGAACGCAATGCTTGCTAAATACTATTTCTCTAGTACTAAGTGTAAGGCAAACCGTTCAGGGTAGAGGGATGCATTTAGCCCTTAAATCTACCCCTTTATGGAGATACCATAGCTTCCCCCAATTGCCCATTTCAGTATGGTATTCTTCTTTTTTTTATTATTTATTATAATAATAACAATAATAGCACCAATAGCAACAATTACAGTGTCCCAAATTGGGTGCACAATCTTAATGCTCAGTTAACAGATGAGGAAACCAAGGTACAGAGCAGATAAGTGACTTACCAAAAGTCACCCAACAGACAAGTGGCAAAGACAGGATTAGAACCCAGGTCCTCCGACTCCCAGGTTTGTGCTCCTTATAACGGACTCCGCTACTTTTCAGTTCTAGGTTACTCTTAGAACTTGAGTAGTAAAGAATTTTCCCCTTATGCTCCTTTAAAATACACTTTGCTTTCTTTCGTTTTGCCCTGGGCCTCTCATTTGGTCTTCAGTGGATTTGGAGAATAACTGGTTTTAAGCTTGCCCATCTACTCCTTCACAGACTTGAATGGCAAATTTTTTTTTATTAGCCTTTTCTTCTCCAGGTGAAAAAACACAATCCTTGCAGGAGTAACTATTCTGTAAGGACCTGTTTTCTCCTTTTAGTCATTTCTAAGTAGCATGGCCTAGTGGAATGAGCACGGGTTTGGGAGTCAGAGGACCTGGGTTCTAATCCCAGCTCTACCACTTATCTGATATGTGATTTGGGCAAGACACAGCCTCTCTGTGCCTCAGTTTCCTCATCTGTAAAAAGGGGATTAAATACTGGTTCTCCTTCTCCTTTAGACTGAGCCTCATGTGGGACTGCTTATAATGTATCTACCCCAGTACTTAGCACAGCGGCTTAACAAATACCACAATTATTATTGCCCGCATCTGTCATTTGTCAAGAATACCGGCATTTTTTCAATGCTCACGTTTCTCTCTATGCTCCTGTATTTCACAGCCAATGAGCTCCCACAGTCTGATTTTTTTTATGGTATTTGTTAAGCATTTATTATGTGCCAGGCACTGTACTAAGTGCTGGGGTATATATAAGCTAGTCAGGTTGGACACAGTCTACGTCCCCCATGGAGTTTACAGTTTTAATCTCCATTTTACAGATGAAGTAACAGAGTCACAGAGAAGTGAAGTGACTTGCCCAAGGTCACACAGCAGACAAGTGGTGGAGCCACCCAAACAAATTCCTCTCAGGGTCAATCATGGGAGTTCTATTTTACCCGCTCAAGTCCTACCACTGGCAGACAGATCCCTGGCACCACCAGCCTCTCAATCAATCAATCGATGGTATTTATTGAGCACTTACTATGTGCAGAGCACTGTCCTAAGCATTTGGGAGGGTACAGTACAACAGAATTAACAGACACATTCCCTGCCCAAAACAAGCTTAAAGCTGTCCTGATCAATCTCTCACACACTAACTGGCTACCTGTATCACAACAATGACTGTCAGTCAGTAAATTGTATTTATTGAGTGCTTACTGTGTGCAGAGCACTGTAATAAGCACTTGGGAGAGTATTCATTCAATCGTATTAATTGAGCACTTACTGTGTGCAGAGCACTGTACTATTCTTGGACTGGGATGGTGCCAAAATTTCTGATTCAGGATTCCCAAAGGAAGTGCTGTTTAACCAGTTAGATGCTAAGAGGAGGTCAGAGAAAATGTCTTCAGGAACTGTTTAAGTTTACCTAGAAAAATCCAGTATGGATGCATTTTCATCATCAGCTTTAAGATACTCAACACATTTTCTCTATCCTACCTAACTCTACTCCTCTCCCACTATTACCCAGCTAACACTCTTTGCTCTTCTAAAATCAGCCTCTGTCTTCTGGCTATGTTCCCTTTCCTCTCTGTAACTCCCTCCATCTTCATATCCAATAGAACATCACTCTCCCCAAACCATCTTAAAATCTTATCTCCTCCAAGAAGGCTTCTCTGACTAACTTGTCTTCTCCCAAACTTATTCTCCTTCCCTCCTGTATTACCTATACACATGGGTCTGTATCCGTCAAAGCACTGCTATACTCACCCCACTTTCAACCCAACAGGAGTTATGTTTATATCCTTATATTGTGCTGCTTCACCTACATGTAATTTATTTTACTATCTGTCTCCCCCTCTAGATGGTAAGTTCCTTGAGGCAGGAATCGTGTCCACCAACTCTATTCTAGCGTTCTCCCCCCAAATACTTAGCACAATGTTCCACACAAAGTAAGCACTCAAGAAATACTATTGATTGAAGACTTGTGTCTAAAGCCAAGATTCCTTTCTTACAGAGGGTCAGTGTAGCTTCAAGGAATCCAGATTTTAGAAGCTTGACAATGCCGAAGTGGAGTTGGTGGTGGGAGAGGGGGAAGGAGTGTGGCAGAGGAAGAAGAATGATTGAAGTCACATATTAATAGACCCTAAGTACCCTGTCTCCATGGAAATATTTGTTTAAGCTGCAGCAACCCTTTCTGGTTTCTGATTAGTCTGATTAATCGCATAGTTTTTCACGGATAACTCACTTGAAAGTAGGGTGGCCTAGTGGAAAATCAGGAGATGCGGGTTCCAAACTCAGCTCTGTCACTGGCCTGCTGCGTGAACTGAGGCAAGTAAGTCCTTTAACTTCTCTGGGCCTCATTTTCCTCATCTGTAAAATGGGAATATACTACTTCCTCTTCTTACCTCTTAGACTGTGATCTCTATGTAGGACTGATTAACTTGTACCTAGAGAAGCAGCATGGCAAAGAGGAGGGAGCACGGGCTTGTTAATCAGAGGACCTGAGTTTTAATCCCGACTCTGCCACTTCCCTGCTATGTGTCCCTTAGCTTCTCTGCACCTCCGTTTCCTCATCTCTAAAATGGGGATTCAATGCCTATTCTGTCTCCAACTAAGACTGTGAGCACCATGTAGAACAAGAGCAGGGACCAACCTGATTATATTGTATTTTCCTCAGTGCTTAGTACAGTGCCTGGAATTATTATACCAGCGTTTTTATCTAAACCAGTGTTTGACACATACTGTGTTTCATAGATACAGTAGTTACTAGTGGAAGGAAAAGTAATTTTTTGTTCATGAAAGATTGCTGCCCTTCTCTGCTTTTATTCTTTGGCTTTTTCATGTGGCTTTAAAGCACTCAATCAGCTTGCCCCATTCTACTTCACCTCACTAATCTCCTACAACAGCTCAGCCTAAACACTTCTTTAGGACCAGATTACTCACTCTGCCCGGATCTTGTCTATCTTGCTGCTGGCCCCTTTCCCACATCCTCTCCCTATCCTTAATCTCTCTCCCCCTTCATATACACCAGACTATCACTCTCTCCATCTTTAAAGCACTACTACGGTCACATGTTCTCCAAGATACCTTCCCCAGTTAAGTCCTCTTTTCACGGCTGGCTCTCCCTTCTGCCTCATTTATGCACTTAGACCTGTGACCTTTGGACATGGGCCATTTGCCCCAACTCCAACTCAGCAGCACTTACTTACATATCTTTAAATTATATATTATAAAGCACTTATTTATTCATATTGATGTCTGTCTCCCCTTCTAAACTGCAAGTGTGTTTTGGGCAGGGAATCTCTGATAATTCTGTTGTACTTTCTCAAGGGCTTAGTACAGTGCTTTGCACATAGGAAGTGCTCACTGAATACCACTGATTGATTGATTGATTGATTGTATATGACCTGTCTCCATTTTAGGTGTAAGCTCCTTCCAGTCAGAGACGACTTCCTTTTTTCTCTTGTAAGCCTCCTGAATACCTAGAGCCAAGACTGTCTCCCCCTCTAGAGTGTAAATTCATTGTGGGCAGGGAATACGTCTGTTTATTGTCATATCGTACTCTCCCCAGCTCCTAGTACAGTGCTCTGTACACACTAACTGCTCAATAAATAAGATTGACTGACTGACTGACCATCTCAGCTAATACCTCCTTTCACCAATGATTTCCTTCTGGAGCCCCTCAGATAACCAGAGAAGTGTGGGTTTGTCTGCCTTGGTAAAGAGAACCGTTAATCTTCTGGAACAACTGAATTAGCTCCATGGAAACATCTTAGAGTGAGCCAAACTCCCTTCCAATGAAGTTAGATTCAGGCTGGCGTTATTTCCTCAGTGTAGACCGGCTATAGACCAGGGATTGGGACTCCCTCTCTCAGACCATGTTGAAGTGGGGGGAAACAGTCACATCCTCTTTGCATCTGACAAAGTTTGTCCAAGAGCAGGATCTAATTGTCCCCTTCCTGGGACGGGACCTCCGTCTACATCTTTCTCCAAGTAAAGTCGTCGTCCAGAATTCCATTCTGGGAAACGTTCTTTTCTTGGGTTATCATGTTTTTATAGCTTTTAAGAGCTCTAAAAGCACCACATTCTTTGCTAGAAGCCAGTCCAAGCATGAAATCCTTCCCCAGTGCACTATATTTTGATGGACTTGGTTCTAACCCTGACCCTCTAATTGTTTCCATGAGGTTACTTGCTTCTTTTTTTTTTTCTAATGGCATTTGTTAAGCGCTTACTTTGTGACAGGCACTGTACCATTCATTCATTCAATCATATTTATTGAGCGCTTACTGTGTGCAGAGCACTGTACTGAACACTTGAGAGAATACGTTATAATGGATGACTGATTTCTGGAGGGGTCCTCCTTGTTGCGGCAGGGCAGAAGGAGGTGGCTGGTCAGGTGGTGTGGTCCTGCTCCTCAAATCACTTCCCACCCGGAACATAGATTGTAAGTCATTGCTGCTAGAGGATTCAACTGGGCTGTCTCATCCTGAACTGAGCAACTGATTCTGCTGCTCAAGTGGAGAGAAGCAAGAGCAATCTATTCATAAATCAATTGTATTTATTGAGCACTTACTGGGTACAGCTCACTGCACTAAGCACTTGGGTGAGTACAACATAGCAGAGTTGGTAGACACGTTCCCTGTCCACAAGTCTTCTACATTTTTTTAATGGTATTTGTTAAGCACTTACTATGTGCCAAGCACTGGACTAAGTGGTGGGGTAGATACAAGCTAGCCAGGTTGGACAAAGTCCAGGTCTCACAAGGGGATCACAGTCTTAATCTCTGATTTACAGATGAGGGAACTGAGGCACAGTGCAGTGAAGTGACTTGCCCAGTGTCTTCCAGCAGACAAGTGGAGGAGCTGGGAATAGAACCCAGGTCCTTCTGAATCCCAGGCCCGTGCTTTATCCACTAGTCCATGCTGCTAAATCACTCACACACCTCAGTCCTCATTCCGTACTCCCCATATCTTCTTCCCCCACAGTACTTATGTGCAAATCTTTATGCTTGTTTGCTTCACCTACCAATAATTTATTTTAATGTTGGTCTCTCTTCCTAGCCCTAAGCTCCTTGAGGGAAGGGATCATGACTATTAACTCTATTCTACTCTTCCAAATGCTTAGTACAGTGTCCTACTCAGAGGAAGTGCTCAATAAATATCACTGATTGATTGATTGAATAAACTGACTTGGTCCCCGAGAAAAGAAGGAACCTCTTCTCCAGTGAAAAAATGTGATCTTGGAGAAGTCACTTAACTTCTTTGTGCCTCTGTTTCCTCATCTGTAAAATGAGGATTCAATACTTGTTGTCCCTCCCAGTTAGACTGTGAGCCCCATGTGGGACAGGGTCTGTATCTGACCTGATTATCTCAGATCTACCTCAGCGCTTAGTACAGTGCTTTGGCACGTAGTAAGTGCTTAATAAAGACCATTATCATTATTACCATTAATGATAATAATAATAAAAAATCAGAGTCACATTCCTGTCCAGAAGAGAGAGGAGTGGCTCAAGACAGGAGACGCTAACCAGCCCCACCTACTTCAAGATGGCACTTCTTGTCATTGCTCTGGGGTATTGGAGGGTGGCTGGGTAGAGTTCCTTGGTTTAGAGAAGCAGCGTGGTTTAGTGGAAAGAGCACTGGCTTGAGAGTCAGAGGACGTGGGTTTTAATCCTGGCTCTGCCACTTGTCTGCTCTGTGGCCTTGGGCAAATCGTTTCACTTCACTGTACCTCAGTTACCTCATCTGCAAAATGGGGATTAAAACTGTGCCCCCACGCGGGCCAATCTGATTACCCCGAATCTACCCCAGCACTTACAGCAGTACTTGGAACATAGTAAGCTCTTAATACCATCGTTATTTTATTTTTTATGTATATGTGGAGAGGAGAGGGAGGAAAGGATGAAATATCAGTCAATCTATCAGTGGTATTTATTGAGTATTTACTGGGAGAGTACCATACAATAGATTCGGTAGATGTGTTTTCTGCCCCAAAGGGTGTTACTATCTACTCTCACCAGCCCGATTAAGCACACACAGTTAAATACCTCATTAATCCAGTCTGTGCTTGCCTCAGGGGAGGGAGGAGAGAGGGGATGGAAACACAGTTGAGAAAATTAGTTCCTTGATCCTGAAAGGAACTTGACCAAAGGTAAACAGCACCATCAGGACAACTAGTTTCTAATCCTGGCTCCACCACTTACCCGCTGTGTGATGTTGGGCAAGATGTTTATCTTCTCTGGTCCTCAGTTTCCTCATCTGCAATATAAGCATAACATACCCATTCTCCTTCCTTGTAGACTGTGAACACCATGTGGGGCAGGGACTATGTCTGATCTGACTGCATTGATCCCAGGTCTTAGCACAGTGCTTGTGTATATGCTTAAGGAATACCCAGCCGAGAGACCATGAATTCACACCTGGGGTGTAGGAGGAGCAAGCCAGGAGTCCAGGAAGGAGAGGAAACGGTGAAGAGTAGAGAAATACTGAGTGGCTTCTCAGAAAAGTCACCGATTCCAGCTGGAGAAATAAATCAGAACAGTAACAGGTGTTCTGTATTCACGTAGGTTCTGTACAGTTTTCTGAGCCCTTGACTTTTGCTTTAACAACATCCTCCTTTAAAGCTCAAAAAGAGCTTATCATCAATGCTCAACTTGAATGAAATGGTGTCTCACCATCAATGGGTCTATCTCTCTTCGAGATATTTTAGCACATTTTCTACCAGGTCTTCATCTTTATAGATAAGAAGATATTGGATTTCCATGATGATGAGTCCTTCGGGATAATGGGGATAGTCATCATTCCTGCTTATTGAAATTCATGTGGCATTGGAAATGATCTCTCTGCCATTAGGGAGAAACTATTCTTCAGCTTAAGGATGCTCTTGCCTAAGAAGAGTGGGTTTCTCATCTTGCTGACTGTGAGTACCCTGTGACTCTCCCCACTCCTTTCCCTTGATGGAACAACTTGGGTCTTAGCAGTTTCTGGTATTTAGAACCACTTCCCTGTCTCCCCATTGTTCCTTGTGTAACTTCTTGACTTTTTTGCTGATACAAATTTTTTGGTCTTATGGATACTTACTATTATTTTCAAAGGTGCCTTTTCCTATCAAGTAATCAGTGGTATTTATTAAACTCCAACAGTGTGCAGAGCACTGTACCAAATGCTTGGGAGAGTAAAATGCAGTAGAGTTGGTAGACATACTTCCCTGCCCACAACGAGCTTGCAGTCCTATCAAAATAATGCTTCAGTCTCTTCAAATAGGATATTACAGAAATCCTGATTTTTGTTACCATTTGACTGAACTCAATGAACTTAAAATACAGGTTGGAGAACCTCAATATTGGCTTTAAGACACTCAGTCAGTCATTCCTACTTATCCACTCTCTTCTCGCATTGCACCCCAGTTTGTACTCTTCATTCCTCTCAAGCTAGTCTATTCACTGTGCCTTGTTCTGTGTAGAGAAGCAGCGTGGCTCAATGGAAAGAACCCGGGCTTTGGAGTCAGAGGTCATGGGTTCAAATCCTGGCTCCGCCAATTGTCAGCTGTGTGACTTTAGGCAAGTCATTTAACTTCTCTGTGCCTCAGCTACCTCATCTGTAAAATGGGGATTAAGACTGTGAGCCCCCGTGGGACAACCTGATCACCTTGTAACCCCCCCAGCGCTTAGAACAGTGCTCTGCACATAGTAAACACTTAATAAATGCCATTATTATTATTATTATTATTGTTCCCATCTCTCTCACCACCTACCTCTTGGTCATACCTTCCATCTTACCTGGAAATCCCTCCCCTTTCACATCTGACAAATTACTGCCCACTCCATTCTCAAATTCCTTCTGAAATCACATCTCTTCTAAGAGGTCTTCCCTAATTACTTATTTATATGAATGCCTATCTACCCCTCCAGATTGTAAGCTCGTTTTGGGCAGGAAACGTGTCTGCAAACTTTGTTGAACTGTACTCTCCCAAGCTCCTAATACAGTGCTCTACATATAATAAGTGCTCAATAAACAACACTGAGGATGACAATGATGGTGACTGATTTCTAATTTCCCTTTATTGGCTCAATTGCCATTTCAGCACACTTGAATACTTGAATACAACCCCCTTTACACTCTATTACTTTTGTCTTTAATTCCTTTTAATGTCTGACTCCCCCACTAGATTGTAAGAGGGCAGGGATAAAGTTTACTAATTCTATTGTACTTGCCCAAGATTTTGCTACAGTGCTCTGGACAGTGTGACCCATTGTTTAAGAGCACCAGTCTGGGAATCAGAGGACCAGGGTCCTAATCCCACCTCTTCCACTTACCTGCTGTGTGACCTTGGGTAAGTCACTTGACTTTTCTGTGTCTGTTTCCTCACCTGTAAAATGGGGATTAAACACCTTTTCTCCCTCCCCATTAGATTGTAGGCCTCGGGAGGGACAGGGATTGGGTCTGACCTGATTATCTTGTATCTATCCCAGCTCTCTGAATAGTGCTCAGCACATAGAAGCATTTAGCATATGCCATAATTACTGTTAATAGTAACTGCTCAATAAGTACTATTGATTGATTGAGAATATGCTACTATGCATTAAATGTCCAGCCTTGTTGCATTCATCTAATACTTTTCTCCTCCTGAGCTATTAGTGATTTCCACAAAATTCCTCATTTTTTTCTATTCCTATCCATTTAGGCTGATACATCAGAGAATTTTAGGTACAGAAGGGTTACATGGTGCAGTGGATAGAACACAAGCCTGAGAGTCAGAAGGTTGTGGGTTCTAATCCCAGCTCTGCCACTTGTCTACTGTGTGACCTTGGGCAAGTCACTTCACTTCTCTGTGCCTCAGTTTCCTCATCTGTAAATGGGGATTAAGACTGGGAGCCCCATGTGGGACAGGGACAGTTTTCAACCCTATTTTCTCATACCCACCCCAGCACTGAGTACAGTGCCTGGCACGCAGTAAACGCTTAACAAATACCAGAATTATTATTATTACTTTCCAAGGTCACACAGACCTGGGGCATAGAATGAGAAGTAGAGGCATAGCCTAATATTTCTGCCCCTTGCAAACTCCATGAACTGGGGACCCTCTGTAGCTCAAGGCCTGAGAAAGCCCTATAAAATGCCTCAATCTCGGCTCCATAAAAGCAGGTTTCATAGCTCGAATGATTCAGAACTAGGAAACATTCATCCATCCATTCATTCACTCATTCAGTCATATTCTTTGAGCGCATCCTGCGTGCAAAGCACTGTCCTAAGCCCTCGGGGGAGTACGATATAACAATAAACGGACACATTCCCTGTCCACAACAAGCTTGGAGAGGCACTTTCAAAGGGTGCAGTTGGGAGAGGCCCAAGAGACGGTTGGAACATTCTGGGGCTGGTCCTGTCAAGAGGACCGAATCTGTTAAGGGAGCTCTGGGAAAGATGGGCAGAGTTTCAGCCACAAGTGAGAACTAACCAGCTCCAACCAGATACCCCGAACATGAGCATGACCCTGAAGGGGGAAGGCCCATCTGGAAGAGAGGGCGGGACATTTATCTTAAAGCCTGTCACTTTGCTGCCTTTTATAGCCAACACTCCGGACTCTTAAACCACACGCTCTACGCTGCCTTTCCTAGAGCCCCTGTATAAATTACAGATAAGTGGAATGGGTGCTGGGGGGAAAGGGCTGGGGCGGACAGCCAAGGACCTGACTCAGAAGTGGCGCTGAAACCCTACCGGATCCTCTCTGGATTTGAATTCTTTGGCACGCATTTTCTTTTTTTCTATTCTGGGCCGCAGTTACGCTGGACAGATTTTTTATTTCCTATAAATCATGCTTTAGCCTGATGCTTCGTGGACTGTAGACGTTGCTCCTCTCTGCCAGCCCATCTCAGAAAGGTCATTTTTCGTGAAGCCAGAAAGTTGTGGAATTTTTTTCTTAAATTCTCTTTTCCGTTGGTCGATGTGGATTCTGGCTCCTGGGGCCTTCAGGGAGAAGTTGCATGTGGGGATATTGACAAGAAAGGGGGAAAGATTGGGAAGGGGTTTGAAAAACCTTTACAACTCCCTGTAGGACTAATGATAACAATAATAATAATAATTGTATTGATTAAGCGCTTACTATGTGCTCTGGGGTGGATACAAGTATATCAAGTTGGACACGATCCCTGTCCCAAATGGGATTCACAGTCTCAGTCCCCATTTTACAGATGAGGTAACTGAGGTACAAAGAAGTGAAATGACTTGAACAAGGTCACATGGCAGACAAGTGGCACAGTCAGGATTAGAACCCATGATTATGGGGTCATCCTCCAAAAACCCCATTACTTAAGTATCCTTCTTCTGGGTCTCGCCTTTCCTGCATGGAGCAGGGGTTTACAGGGGGGTATCTGTAGTGTATGTGCCTGTGTAGTTGTGTGTGTTGTATGCGTGCCTGTAGTGTGTGTCTTTTTTGATAGTATTTGTTAAGTGCTTACTATGTGCCAGACACAGTGTTTAGCACTGGAGTAGATACAAGCTAATCAGGGTATATTGTTATAGTATACTCTCCCAAGCACTTAGTATGGTGCTCTGCAGGCAGTTAGCGCTCCATAAATACAAATGAATGAATGAATCGAATGAAAGGTTGGACACAGTCCCTGTCCCACAATGGGCTTACTGTCTTAATCCCCATTTTTCAGATGAGGTAACTGAGGCACAGAGAAGTGGAGTGACTTGCCCAAGGTGTGTGCGTGTGTGTGTGTGTGTGTGTGTGTGTGTGTGTGTGTGTAGTTATATGCCTGTATCTGTGTGTATGTACATCTGTGTTTGTGTATGTGTATGTTCAAATGTATGTGAATATGTCTATATGGTTGTTTTATTTATTATGGTATTTGTTAAGAGCTTATTACGTGGCAGGCACGGAACTAAGCACTGAGGTAGTTACAAGATAATCAGTTTGGATACAGTCCATGTTCCCGCTTAGGGCTCACAGTCTTAATCCCCATTTTCCAGATGAGGTATCTGAGGCCCAGAGAAGTGAAGTGGCTTGCCCAAGATCACAAAGCAGACAAGTGGGGGAGCCAGGATTAGAACATAGGTTCTCTGACTCCTAGGCCTGTGCTCTTTCCCCTATGTCATACAGTAAGTGCTCAATAAGTACAATTGAAAGAATGAATGTGGCTTCTTGAATTTTTGGCAGGAACTCTTCCTCTCTCCCCACCCCACCCCAAATCCACCCACCAATCCCAGCTGTGATGTTATCATGGAATTGGAGATCCGGGTAGGCCAAAAGCAGGTTCCACTTATAGCAATGCCTGGGCAGTTATTGGCTTCTCACTCTCTACCCCAGCCCCACTCTTCCCATGTTTTCAGAGGATCAAGTGCTGAGAAGAGATGTCTGGGAGTGTAGCATTCCAACCTCTGAATCAGTAGAGATAGCAAACCCTCCCCAATTCCTAGCCACGATCCTCCCTCCTGATGTCTAATCCATCCCAGGAAATGCTCCTGTTTTTATCTGCCTAGTATCGCTTCATCATCAGCACTGATCAGGACCCCACTCCCTAATTTCCACTCCAAGTAATACTCGGCCCTCTGAGGAAGGCAGGGCATCAGAAACAATAGAGCCAAGGGAGAGGAAGAAATGAGGAGAGGTGGAGTGGAAGGAAGGTGGGACACATATGCAGACACACATATACACACCCACACCCACACTTCCCTCTGCCACACATAGAAACCCATATACACAGACACAAACGGATACAAACACACACAGAAGCATACAAATACATAAGCGTATATATTGGGAAGCAGGGTGGCCTAGTGGATAGAGGACGGGCCTGGGAATCATAAGGACCTGGGTTCCAATCCCAGCTCCACCACTTGAGTGTTGTGTGACCCCAGGCAAGTCACTTCCCTTCTCTGAGCCTCAGTTACCTCTTCTGTAAATTGGGTGTTAAGACTAGGAGCCTCATGTGGGACAGGGACCTGATCTACCCCACGGTTCATTACAGTGATTGGCACATAGTAAATGCTTAATAAATACCACTAAAAAAAATTGAGTATTGGGTCACTGCTGTCCTATAGCATGTTGATCGAGGACTGGGTGGATTGTAGAAATCACAGAGCTAAACAACCTGCACAGCAAGGACCACTTGCTACCTTGCTCAAAGCTCTCTCTGAGCTATCAGGCTGATCTCACCAGTAAAAAAGAGTTACATTACTCTTTGGGTTCGATTCATACTAATAGTAATAATCCTATTATAATAATATTAGAAGCAGCCTGTCTTAGTGGAAAGAGCACAGGCTTGGGACACAGAGGTCGTGGGTTCTAATCCTGGCCCCATCACTTGTCAGCTGTGTGACTTTGGGCAAGTCACTTAACTTCTCTGTGCCTCAGTTACCTCATCTGTAAAATGAGAATGAAGGTTGTGAGCCCCATGTGGGACAACCTGATTATCTTGTATTGCCCCCAGCGCTTAGAACAGTGCTTGGCACATAGTAAGCACTTAACAAATACCATTATCAACATTTTAGGTTTTTATAAAGTGTGTTTATTTTTCCAAAACACTTTCACACCACTTCTCTCAAGTATCACCCCACCTTGTCTTGTCTTCTGCTGTTGAGTCGTTTCTGATCCATAGCGACTCCATGGACACATCTCACCCAGAATGCCCCGCCTCCATCTGCAATCATTCTGGTAGTGGATCCACACAGATGAGGTAACTGAGTCACAGAGAGGTTGTGACGGGCCTGGAGTCACACAGCAGGACAGTGACAGAGATGAATTGAGAATCCACATCTCCCCACTCCGGGAATGGTGCTCTTTCCACTAGGCCACCTTGCCTCTTCTTTCTATTACATCAGCCATTAGATGAATTGGATTAACCTGATGCCCCCATTTTGTAGAAAGGAAAAACTGAGGTCATGCATCCCTCAAACGAGGCTCCCTCCTGTTACATCCCCTTGGGACAACCAATTGGCAGACTATTTTGTGTTTTATAACATGACAACCCACTTAGCATGTGCTGAGAGAGCAGCGTGGTCTAGTGAAAAAGAGCATGAGATTTGAGAGTTGAAGTGCCTAATCTCAGCCCCGCCACTGGTCTGCACCATAGTCTGGAGAGAATTGTTTATTCATCCCAGACTTCATTTTCCTAATCTGTCAAATGGGAATAATAACACCCACTCCTCCCTCCCTGGAAAAAAATTTGGGGAGGAAGGGGGAAAGATTTGTACATCATAGCACATTGGAAATCAAAGCAGAAATTCACAAATCCAGGGTACTATGAAGAGAGATGGTGATTTGGGGAGGAGTCTTGCATCTGCCTATGTATCCAATTTGCTCCAGTATTCTAACCGCCCTGTCTGCACTTCTCAGCTGGGTCCCAACAATAGCTTAGACTGCAAATCTTCCAGCCTCTAATTAAAGAAGGGAACTATTCCTTTTCGAAATCACAAATGCACCAACCCCCTGCCCTCTCAGATAACGTCACCCATTCTTCAGCCTTCAACCAGCTCCTTTTTTTTCCCATAGCTCCTATTTTCCAGCTCTCTCACCCAGCTCCTGGCCCCCAGGAATTACCCAGCAAGTTTTGGGAAATAAACATGACATTGTCTTTCTGGCCCAATCAAAATTTTTTCCCTATTTTCTTGTTTAGGTTCTTCTTGTTTAAGGTTCAGTCTTTTCATGCGGTACGCTTCACTTTTGCTGAGCAGGAACAAAGGCAAAGACAGAATTCACTTTCTTTCCATGTTATGTCTGTGATTTCTATCTGTCAGCTCCGTGGTGACTTGAACTAAAATCTGTTCTTTGGAGCCCCAGGGTCTGTACCCTGCTATTTCCTAGGAAGGGACCTGAGCTACTGGTGAAATAAAAGTGAGCAGCCCACAGGGAGGGAACAGAAATCAGGAGCGAGAGGGGAGAACTAGAACACACGAGCATGAGCTGTGTTTGTTCAGAATATCCCCACTGGCCAGAACCGTGTCTTTATTTGGAGAGTTGGGCTTTTTCCTGCTCGTATGTTAGAGCTTCAGTGTCTTGAAGCCAATCTCTCCTTTGGGTTATTTTGTAAACTATTTAACCAGACAGCATGATCCCTGGAACCATTGTTGTACCCCCCGGAATTTCCTGTCTGACTGGCTGTTTCTCCTCCCTGGAAACTTTTTCGTTGCTTTCTGTAAGACTAAGGGGGTGTCCCCTTAGGACACGATTAAGAATGGGCTGGTTTAGCTGTAGCGCAGGCCTGAAGCAGAGAGATGAACTAATTGACCTGCAGAGAGCCCTTTCAGCCCTCTGATTTGTTGACCGGAGCAACCTTCTGCCTACAAACTCACTGGGCTGTGTTTTCTCATTTCCATTAGCCGGAGTTCATGCCCCTTCTCTCTGTTGTCAGTCTTTGGGTGGATTGCTTGCTGTCTTAAGTGATCCAAATGAGGAACAGAATGCTCTCCCCTCAATCTCCCCTAATCTTCTGTGCCTCAGCCCTTTCCTTCAGAAAACCTTCCCTGTCTCTACCACCCTCCTTCCGGGCCCTACCATCCTCACAGCCACAGCACCACCCCTATATACTCATTTGAGGAAGCGAAATGGCCTAGTAGAAAGAACACAGGGCTCGAAATCGGAGGACCTGGGTTCTAATTCCATCTCCGTAAATTGCCTGCTCTGTGACCTTGGACAAGACACTTAACTTTTCATCTGTAAAAAAGACATTAAGCCCCTTGAGTACTGGGATTGTGTCTACCTATCCTGCTGCACTGTACTCTCCCAAGTGCTTAGTACAGTGCTCTGCACAGAGATAGGCCTTCAACAAGGTTTTGAAGGTGGGGAGAGTGATCGTCTGTTGGATATTGAGAAGGAGGGCATTCCAGGTCAGAGGCAGGACATGGTCAGGAGGTCAGAAGTGAGATAGATGAGATCGAGGTACAGTGACAAAGTTGACATTGGAGGAGTGAAGTGTGCAAGCTGGGTTGTAATAGGAAATCAGGGAGGTAAGCTAGAAAGTAAGAGCTCGATGAGTACCATCAATTAATTGATTGATCTACTTCTGAGCCTATAAATCAGCTCAGAATTGGAACTGAGTCGGTGATTAGAAATGATTCCTTTGGCACTGCCTTTTCAATTGCCGCTTGGCAAAATCCCTTTTGACAATCGCAGACAGCATGAGTGATTCTTAACGTCTCCAAGGAGTATAACAGAACCTCGGAATTATGAAGAGCGCATACAGGGGACTTGGCTTGCAGTCTGGATTCTGATTCAGAAAACCACCTCCCTCTAATGTTAGTGAGATCAGTGTATGGTGGCAGGTTTGACACTAAAGGTCACTAGAGGAAACTGAGGCAAAGAGAAGCTAAGTGACTCGTCCAAGGTCACACAACAGGCAAGTGGCAGAGCTGAGACTAGAACAAATCGACTCTCACTCCCATGCCCTTTCCATCGGACCACACTGCCTCTTTCCTCGCATCACCTGAGTCTTCTTGTCTGATATTCATGGGATTGTCAGAGACCACCCTAAGCGGGGGACAGAAAAGAAAACATCGCTATGTCTTATAAGCAGAGCTATTATGCATATAACTCTGCCTGCTTAAAAAGGGCAGTCCTTCCTACCTGAGTAACCTCAAAGATGATTGGTGATTTGATTGTGCTGTCCAGGGTTGAATACCTAGGATGGTGAGAGGGGAAAGATGACTTTCACATTCTCCACTGTGTGGGAGAGAATTGCATAGGAAACTGACACATTTCTGGCTGAGCCAAACACTCCTCCAGGCGTGGGTGAATGCTGATTCTACTATGTACAGAACACTGTACTGAGCACTTGTAGGGGAGTATAATATAACAGAGTTGGTAGGCCTGAGCCCTACCCACAGGGAGCTTACAGTCAAGTGTAAAGAATCCGTGAGCTGAGTCTTTATTACCATTCATCAGAACGTGTTGCACTTTCATTTTACTGGCTTTGGCAAATCACCTCAAAACACGAACGGAAAACGTTGATGGTTGATAAACACTTTTTTTTGTGAACATGAGGAGTCTTTATCTACCCCTTCATCAGTTATGAGGTTGAGAAAAATCCTATCTTCTTCCTTTCATCACACTGCATTTTCTCTGAGATAAATTACTTGATGTTGGGAGTTATTTGAAGTTACACAGGTCATTGAACTCGTTTCCATAAAAAGATGAGCTAATTGTTGTCGAGACCTTTAGGCCATTGTAAACAGTGCTAACACCAGGTTAATTTATGATCTCCCACATATGTATCTTGCTAACTCTGCCATCTTACCACATGAACCATGTCATAAATCGCCTTGAGGCCCTTCCTCCTGAAGAGTAAGCAAAAGAGTTTTCGGTTTTTGTTTACCGTCGCTAGGTTTGAAGGCATCTTTTATTTTCGCTTTCATTCCTCGTCTCAGAATCCAGAGATATACTCCCCATCAGAGAAAGCAGAGCCAAAGAAGATTGGAAATGAATGGAATGACACTGGTCTCCTTTCTGACTGACCTCTAAAATGCTTTCCATCAGCGCCCTGCAATTTCTTTGAAGCATTTGTTAAGTGTTTACTATGTGCCAGGCACTGTACTAAGTGCTGGGGTAGGTACATGGTAATCAGGTTGGACACAGTCCACATCCCACATGAAGCTTACAGAGGTACAGCTGGGGTTAAAAGTCAGGTTTTTCTTACTCCCAGACCCTTACTCTATTCACTAGGCCACCGTGATTCTCTATGGCAAATATCAATTAACTTCTCTATGTCTCAGTTTCCTCATCTGTGAAGTGGGGATGAAATACCTGTTCTCCTCCCCAAAGGCTGTGAGCCCCACTTGGGACAAGGACTTTGTTGGATCTGATCATATCTACCCCAATGCTTGGCACACCGTGAGTGTGTGTAAATACCACAATTAATAAATACCATGACTACAATTACTTGCTCTCTTTGTTCCTGGTAACAGCACCGTTCTAGCTAAAGGAGCAAATGCTTAATCAGATCTGAATCAACTCTCACACAGCAGAGACTTTATGACTTCCAAAGGTCACATGAATGAAGAGGTTGTCTCTGAGTCTCCTGTGGAAAATGTTGTTATCATTTGAAAGGTCAGAGACTCTTCTCACCAGGTTTCTCCCATGAAACTGGCTTTTACAAGCACCCTAATGGAGGAGGGAGGGTCCAGGAAGCAGCCAATCTGTCCACACCTGGAAAGCTCCAGAAAAATGGGAGCAGGTTGATCTGCCGTAATGAGGCTCAACTTCCTCCTCTGGACCGCCTCAGCTGTGATGTAGAAATGATTGGGGTTGTAAAATGGCTCGAAATCATAAACAGCCCAGTAAATGCCGACCTGAAATCATTTAGTTTCTAAGGACCACAGTTAACAGACCTCAAGGTAGGTTAATAATACAGTTTGGGATTAACAAAGAATAAGATCTCCATGGTGTTTTAACTGCTCAGTCTTTCAGGGGAGAATTCTAACCTTTAGGCTGTTTTGTTAAACCACTTCATTAAGACTTTAGGCTGGAGGGTCATACCACCTCCATGCAGCAGACAAGTAGAAAAGTATTACTAGATTGTAAACTCCTTGAGGGCAGGGATCTTGTCTACCAGTGAAATATGGTATTGTTTTCTCTCAAACAATGCAGTGCTCCTTCACTAAATAGGCCACAAGAAGCAGCATGGCCTTGTGGAAAGAGCATGGTCCTGGGAGTCAGAGGATCTGGGTTCTAATCCCGACTCAGCCAACTGCTTGCCGTGTGACCTTGGGCAAGTCACTTAACTTCTCTGTGCCTCAGTTTCCTCACCTGTAAAATGAGGATTCAGTACCTGTTCTCCCTCCTACTTAGACTGTAAACCTCATGTGGGATGGAGACCATGTACAACCCAATAAACTTTTATCCACCCGAGGGCTTAGACCAGTGTTTGATGCATGGTAAGCACTTAACAAATGCCAAAAAACAAACAAAATACCATTGATTGATTGACTGGCTCGATGTGAAGGGCTTCAATAATGGCAAAATATTGCTGACTTGTATTTGGCTGACTGCCTTTCCCACAGAGAGTCAGTTGAAGAGGAAGGGGGCCATGGAAGGCATGATGTGCGGAGGAGAGTCAGGGGTGGTTGTGAAAACTTTTGTGACCGCTGAGGTCATTGCAGGAGAGGGAGAAGCAGTGAGGCCTGAGAGACAGCTCATGGTCCTGGGAGTCAATCAGTCAGTCAGTCGTATTTATCGAGTGCTTACTGTATACAGAGCAATGTGTTAAGCGCTTGGGAGAGAACAATGCAACACCGTAACAGACACATTCCCCATCCACAACGAGCTTACAGTCTAGAAGGGATTGAAGGATCTGGCTTTTAATCTCAGGTCTGCCATTTGCCTGCCATGTGACCTTGGGCAAGACACGAGACTTCTCCAGGCCTCAGTGTCTTCATCTGTAAATGAGGATTCAATACCTTCTCTTCTCCCTCCCTCTTAGACTGTGAGCCCACTATGGGACAAGAACTGTGCCCGATAGGATGATTATGTTTCTACCTCAGGTCTCATTGCAGTGCTTGGCATAAGTTAAGTGCCTAACAAATACCACAGTTATTATTTGTATGGTTGTTGGAGATGAGGACTGAAACTAGTGTTGAAGATGAGGCAGCAGAGGTGGGGGCATTATTGGTGGTGGCCCTTGAACTTTTCACCCGGGGCAGGCTACTTCACTGGGTAGATGGGCTTTTCTCCTGTGGCTTGGGGTGGGCAGGGAGCATTAGTCCATCCGGCTACTCCACTTCATTCATTCAATCATATTTATTGAGACCACTGTACTAAGAGCTTGGGAGAATACAATGCAACAATAGACACATTCACTGCCCACACCGAGCTTACAGAGCCCTAGTGATGACTCACAGGAAGGAACGAATGGCAAAAGCCACATTTCTAGAGGTGACTGTTCCCACGGTCCCTATGCTGCTGGGAAGTGGTGTGGCTTAGTGGGTAGAGCACCGGCTGTAAGTAAGTGGCAGAGCTGGGATTAGAACCCAGGTCCTTCTTGGGAGTCAGAAGGACCTGGGTTCTAATCCCGGCTCTGCCACTTACATGCTGTGTGACTTGGGCTAGTCACTAAACTTCTTTGTGATTCAGTTACCTCATCTGTGAAATGGGGATTAAGACTGTGAACCCTGTATGGGACAGGGACTGTGTCTGACCCAAATAACTTGTATCTACCCCGAGTTCTGGGAAGTTGCCTGGTGGAAGCAGAACTAGCAGACTTGTTCCCTGCCTGTTACAAGCTTACAGTCTAGAGGGGGAGACAGACATTAATATGAATAAATAATTTGTAATGTTTAATTTACAAATACATAAGCAAGTGCTGTGGGGTTGGGGATGGGGAGAATATCAAATGTCCAAAGGTCTCTGATCCAAGTGAATAGATGATGCAGAAGGGAGAACGAGCCCGGGAAAAGAGGGCTTAATTGAAGAAGGCCTCTTGGAGGAGCTGTGTCCTCAGTGCTTTGAATAATAATAATGGTATTTGTTAAGCACTTACTATGTGCCAAGCACTGTTCTAAGCGCTGCGGGTGGAGAGACTGGTGGTCTGGTGTACTTGGAGGGGGAGAGAGTTCCAGGTTAGGGGGAGGACATAGGAAAGGGATCAGAGACAAGATAGATGGGATCAGGGCACAGTGAGTAAGCTGATTCTAGAGGACTGAAGTGTGCCGGCTGGGTTGCATAAGGAGATTAGTGAGGTGAGGTAAGATGGGGCGAGCTGATTGAGTGCTTTAAAGCCAATGGTTAAGAGTTTCTGTCTGATGTGGAGGTGGATAGGGAGCATAACAGACACATTCCCTGCCCACAATGATTCTGTGAAACCATAACCAAAAATAGAAAGGAGAGACTTTTATCCAAAGACTGACAATGGATTATTATTATTATTATTATTTTAATATCGTTAAGTGATTGTTATGTGTCAAACACTATTCTAAGAGCTGGGATAGATACAAGTTAATCAGGTTAGACACAGTTCCTGTCCCACCTGGACCTCACAGTCTAAGAAGGAGGGAGAACAGGTATTGGATCCTCATTTTACAAACGAGGAAAGTGAGGTACAGAGAAGTTAAACAACTTGTCCAAGGTCACACAGCAGGCTAGTGACAGAGCTGGGATTTCATTCATTCATTCATTCATATTTACTGAGTGCTTCCTGTGTGTGTAACACTGTATTAAGTGCTTGGGAGAGAACAATTTAACAACAAACAGATACATTCCCTGTCCACAACGAGCTTACAGTCTAGAGATGAGCTTGAATTCAAATCCTCTGACTCCTAAGCCTCTGCTTTATGCCAAGCTGCACCTCAAAATTCTTTTTCTGGCATAGATCCAGGAATCTAGACACACCTGTCTGTCTACCCCTGGTCCTGGCAGTTGGCACAACACATATTTTTTCGCCTGTTAAGGAAGCTTTTGGTAGTGCTGGTTGATATGAGGCAGATAGGAAAAAAGTACGTTAAATGGGTTGAACTTTCCACTCAAATGATGAGCATTAAAGGCCTTCACTGGACCACAAGTCCTCTGTGGTTTCCAGGCCTCTTATCATTTGACTTGCGATCTTTCTCAGTAAGGGGTGGTTGCCTGTCAGCTCTGACAGCTAGTTGATGATTAACTCAAATGGACTGTTTATTGATTCATCATTGCCAAAGGAATCACCCTGTCATCCATTGCTAAAGAGAGAGGAGAGCTAGAAAGAGCGAGAGAAGAGAGAGAGAGAAGCAAGAGAGAGAGAAAAGGAGAGGGATTCAGAGTAAAAAGTGAAGAAAAGAGTCCGAGAGAAGGGGGGAGGAAGATAGATGGGACAACTGATTGGGAGAAGCAGAAACAGATGTTGGGTAGGGATTGTCCCTATCTGTTGCCGAATTGTACTTTCCAAGCACTTGGTACAGTGTTCTGCACATAGTAAGCGCTCAATAAATACGATTGAATGAATGAATGAAAGTGGAAATTGCACAGGAGACTCGCGTTCTAATCCCTACTCTGCCACTTCCCTGCTGTGTGACCTCACACAAGTCATTTAACTTCTCAGTGCCTCCATTTCCTCATCTATAAAATGGGGATTCAATACCTGTTTTCTCTCCCCCTTACCTTGTGACACCCTTGTGGGACAGACACGCCATCTGATAATAATAATAATGGTATATATTAAGCACTTACTATGTGCAAAGCACTGTTCTAAGTGCTGGGGATGTTACAAGGTGATCAGGTTGTCCCACGGGGGGCTCACAGTCTTAATCCTCATTTTGCAGATGAGGTAACTGAGGTGCAGAGAAGTGAAGTGACTTGCCCAAAGTCACACAGCTGACAATTGGGAGTCAGGATTTGAACCCATGATCTCTGACTCCAAAGCCCGTGCTCTTTCCACTGAGCCAAGCTGCTTCTCTTGGCCACACTGCTTCTCTTGCTGCTTCTCTGATCTGATTATATTGTAATCACCCAGCACTTTGAACAGTGCTAGGGACATAATGAGTGCCTAACAAATATGATAATTAGTACTAAGGGAAAAGAGAAAGGGGAAGGGAGAGGAGGGAGTAAATATTTGCAAGCAAGCACTTGTCATACATTGAATGACTTTTCTGTTTACCACTAGTCCCTACTGAATTCATCCCAAGACTTTACCTTTATCAAGCTTACTGTGTAGAGGGGGATGCAGACATTAATATGAATAAGTAATTTGTAATATAGAATTAAAGATACATGCACAACTGCTACGGGTTTGGGGGTGGGGAGAATATCAAATGTCCACACTGCTTCTCATTGCTGCCTAGTGGAAAGAGGCCAGGATCCAGGGCCAGGAGACGTGGGTTCTAATCCAGCGTGTCAACCAACTCTGTTATATTGTGATAATAATAATAATGATGGCATTTATTAAGTGCTTACTATGTGCCAAGCATTGTTCTAAGTGCTGGGGAGGTTACAAGGCGATCAGGTTGTCCCACAGGGGGCTCACAGACTTAACCCCCATTTTACAGATGAGGTAACTGAGGCCCAGAGAAGTTAAGTGACTTCCTCAAAGTCACACAGCTGACAATTAGTGGAGCCGGAATTTGAACCCATGACCTCTAACTCACAAGCCCGTGCTCTTTCCACTGAGCCACGCTGCTTCTCTATTGTACTCACCCAAGCGCTTAGTACAGTGCTCTGCACACAGTAAGCGCTCAATAAATTTGATGGATTAATCGATTGATGATCCCACCTCTGCCAGTTGGCTGCCGTTCGATCTGGGGCACATCACCTAACTGCTAGTACCTCGGTTTCTTCGTCATCTCAAGCTGAAGTGAAATTCTAAATGAAACAAGTCCCTGGGGAAGTGACAGTTCTGTGAAATAGCAAGAGCCAATTGGCTCAGCCGGGGAGTTTCTTAAATACACGGGAAACCAACAGCCAAAGGGGTTCAGGTTTGGCGAGGGGCTTCCGAAGGAGGGGAAGTTGAATGGAACAGCTAAGCAGTTCCTCACACACCTATGGGGCTTCCAGTCAAAAGAGTTTTTTTTTTCCCTCAGCGTGTCTTCCTCATAAATACAGCCGGGGAAAACGCATCTGCTCTGACGATCCGGACTTGGCCATTCACGGCAAATCTCTTCCAAATTACAGCTTTTCCTCCTAGAGGCCATTTACTAGGAAACGTAATTCAGGGCTGGGTTAGAGCACACAGCACTCTGAATAAGCCACACCATGTCATTACTCCACAAAATCCGAGTGGCCTGTTCAAAGGCTCGCCTATAAATAAATATCTTCCTCAGCTGGGCCGTTGAGAACCCCAACCAGCCGCTCCTGCATTATTGATTTTCTCATTTTTCAGCTGCTTGGCTGGGAATTATTTTTAAGCTGTTTTGAAGAAGAGAGTCCTGTAAACACTCGTCTGTGGCCAGACTTGAAAAATCTGATTAGTCAGAAATCAATAATGTTGTTGCTCAAGCATGTTGGTCAGATTCTGGGCTGTCCGGGGTGGAGAATTCCTTTGGGAATGTTTGCTAGGATAGTAATAATAATAATAATAACAATAATAATAACTGTGGTATTTGTTAAGTGATTACTATATCCCAAGCACATACTAAGGTCTGGGATAGGTACAAGCTAATCCAATCAAACACAGTCCCCAACGTACGTGGGGCTTACTGTCTATGTAGGAGGGAAAATAGGCATTTAATCCCCATTTTACAGATGAGAAAACAGGCATAGAAAAATTAATTGACTTGGCCAAGGTCGCACAGCAGGCAAGGGGCAGAACTGGGATTAGAACCCAGGTCCCTTGACTCTGAAATTCATGCTCTTTCCACTAAGCCAACTGCCCTCTAGACTGTAAGCTCTCTGTGGGCAGGGAATGTGACTGTTTATTGTTATATCATACTCTCCCAAGTGCTCAGTACGGTGCTCTGCACATATTAAGTTCTCAATAAATACGACTGACTGACAGTCTAAAACAGGTCTCCAAAAGCAGCAACTTGGCTCTATTAATGATGGCGTGCAGATAAAGTTGTTTTCTTCTCTTTAATTCTGATGGAGAGGAGGAGATGCCTTCTAAACAGCTTTCACCATTTACTATTGGAGTTTGGGAGGCTTTTTATGGTATTTGTTAAAAGCTTACTCTGTGTCAAACACTTTTCTAAGCACTGGGGTAGGTACAAGCTAATCTGATCGAACACAGTTCCCGTCCTACATGGGGCTCACAATCTAAGTAGGAGGGAGAACAGGTATGAAGCTTCATTTTACTCTTAAGGAAACTGAGACACAAAGAAGTTAAATGACTTGTCCAAGGTTACACAGCAGGCAAGTGGTGGAGTCAGGATTAGAAGTCGGGTCTTTAGACTCCCAGCCCATGCTCTTTTCACACTGCTTCCCTATTTTTCAACTTTCTACTCTATCAACTTTCAGTTTGATCAGGCCTCTTATATAGAGCGAAGCCCTAGATATTTATTCAGTTAACCTCTGACTATAAGATGAAAGCCAGGCTATCTTTTTTCTTTCATTAATAATAACAACAACAATAATAATAATAATAGCAGTAGCATTCATTAAGCTCTTATTATGTGTAGAGCACTGTACAAAGCACTGGGGTAGATAAACGAGAAGCACCGTGGGTCAGTGGAAAGAGCACGGGCTTTGGAGTCAGAGGTCATGGGTTCAAATCCCAGCTCTGCCAATTGTCAGCTGTGTGACTTTGGGCAAGTCACTTCACTTCTCTGTGCCTCAGTTACCTCATCTGTAAAATGGGAATTAAGACTGTGAGCCCCCTGTGGGACAACCTGATCACCTTGTAACCTCCCCAGCGCTTAGAACAGTGCTTTGCACATAGTAAGCACTTAATAAATGCCATCATTATTATTATTATTATTATTATAATAAACGATACTAAGATCAGTTTCTAGTCCCCATGGAGTTCAAAGTCTTAGGGGGAAGGAAGAACAGGTAAACACCGGATAAACACAGGTAACACAGGTAATCCCTTAGTAAACACCGGATAAATGCCATTGATTGAGCAATTGATTTCACACTTAAGGAAACTGGGGTTAGAAGTTAAAGGATTTTCCCGAAGTCACACAGCAGACAAATGTTGGAGCTGGGGTTAGAATTCATGTTAGAATTCAGGTTCACTGCTCCCCAGGCCTGGGCTCTTCAAATCTGAGATCTGAGATCTCTTCCCACATACTTAGAAAGTAGATCCTATTCTGTAGTAGGATCTGTAGTAGATCCTATTCTCTGAGAGAAAGGGGTATGGCAGAAATGGAGGAGGGTGGTAATAATAGGGAGTGCACAGTACTTTTAAGACTTGGTTCATATAGATAGTGTCTCTTCTGTTATCCTTCCTCTATTACAGAGCTACTGGGTGGATATTACATGTTCCTTCAGAAGGCTTAGTGACAGCTTCTAGCCTGCCTTCCAGTCTTTAAAAACATCATGTTGAGGAAAATGTGAGCATCCCTCATGTCAAAGAAAAGCTGAGATTTTCATTAGCACCGAAGTACCAGGCAACAACCTAGCTATTATGAATAAAGCAAAGACTCCCGAAACAAGTTCCTCCTAGGGTACGTGGCTTCAGCATAAATCCCATAGCAGCAAGATTGGTTTCAAACTTTCTCCATCTCCCTGCCCCAAGATTGGAGCATGCACCCTAAATTTTCTCTGGGAAGCTTGGAATGTGACTCTAGTGATTAAAAAAAAAGCATTAGCCTCTTCCTCTAGGAATTTCTTGGTAAATATTCCAAGGCCCAGCCTGGGAAATCCCCTGGGCCATGCTATTTGCATGGCATATTTGATTACTTTAATGCCTCCAATTCCTGAGAAGCTACAGATTCCACAGCAGCCAAACAGGGATGGAGATATGCCCTGTTAAGAGCAGATAAGCTCTTTCTGTTTTCCTGGCTGTCCTTGGTTTCATCTCTGACGGAAACACATACAGTGGAGTGCTTCAGTAATGACCATAATGATTATCTGCTATTTTTTTCTATTTTCATATGACATCAGCCACGTAGAAAGGTCAAAAGGCATCCCCACTCACTGAGGAAGTGCCTATTTCCATGGGTTAATTCTTTCTGTCCCCAGGCTTCTGAGAGTGTGTGAGTTCACAACACATCTTTTGTTTTAGGGTGGTGAAAATCGAGTCAATTACATCTTTCTGAAGGCAATAATTATGACTTCTTTGGCTGTGGAACTACAGTCCCCAGAACCACCAAAGCAGCAGCCTCCCCAAAATAAATAATTCTAGAGGTTAAGCCGTTCTAAATAGAAAGAGAAGCAGCATGGCCTGGGATGCAGTATGGCCTAGTGGAAAGAGTATGAGCCTGGGAGTAAGAGGACCTGGACTATAATCCCAGCTCCACCAATAGCCTGCTGTGTGACCTTGGACAAGTCACTTCACTTCTCTGTGCCCGTTTCCTCAACTGTAAAATGGGGATTCAATATCCGTTCTCCCTCCTACTTAGACTGTAAGCCCCACATCAGACAGGGAGGGTGTCTGATGTGATTATTTTGTAGCTGTCCCCATGCTTAGTACAGTGCTTGACGCATAGATCATTCATTCATTCAATCGTATTTATTGAGCGCTTACTGTGTGCAGACCACTGTACTAAGTGCTTGGAAAGTACAATTTGGTAACAGATAGAGACAATCCCTTCCCAACAACGGACTCACAGTCTAGAAGGGGGAGATAGACAACAAAACAGAACAAGTAGACAGGGACAGGCATAGTAAACGCTTCATATCTGGCAGACAATTAATTATTCTCCCCTACTAAAGTCACATCTACTCCAAGAGGCCTTCCCTGACTAAGCCCTCACTTCCTCTTTTCCCACTCCCTTCTGCATCACCCTGATTTGCTCCCTTATTTACCCCTCCCTCAGCCTCAAAGCACTTACCTGTATTTTTATTTATTTATATTAATGCCTGTCTCTCCCTCTAGACTGTAAGCTCATTTATTCATTCATTCTTTCAATCATATTTATTGAGCGTTTACTCCGTGCAGAGCACTGTACTAAGCACTTGGGAAGTACAAGTTGGCAACATATAGAGACGGTCCCTACCCAACAATGAGCTCACAGTCTAGAAGGGGGAGACAGACAATTAAAAAAAAAACATATTAACGAAATTAAATAAATAGAATAGCAAATATGTACAAGCTCATTGTGGTCAGAGAGTGTGTCTACCAACTCTGTTACATTATACTCTCCCGAGCATTTAGTACAGTGCTCTGCACACAGTAAGCGCTCAATAAATATGACTGATTGATTGATTTATCAAGACCATAACAAAGAGAAGAAGAAATGAAGGCTTAGTCAGGGAAGGCCTCTTGGAGGAGATGTGCCAGAGGTAGGGTTTGGCAGGAGGTCGGCAGTGAGATAGACAAGATCAAGGTATAGTGAATAGTTTGGCAAAAGAGTGAGCCCAATGTGGGCAGAGATATTCTCTCTTTGTTGCTGAATTATACTTTCTAAGCACTTACTACAGTGCTCTCTGCACCCAGTAAGCGCTCAATAAATGTGATTGAATAAATGGAGAACTGAAATGTGCAGACTGGGTTGTAGTAGAAAAGCAGGGAGGTGAGGTGGTCAGGAGGGGAAGGAGATTGACTGCTTTAAAGTCCCCTTTGATTGTGAGCTCTATCTGAGGAAGGCAGTGTGTCTGATCCAATTTCACTGTAATAATAATATTATTAATAATAATAACAATAATAATGCTGATGATATTTGTTAAGCACTTACTATGTGCTAAGCACCATTCTAAGTGTTGGGGTAGATATAAGATTATCAGGTTGTCTCAAGTGGGGCTCACAGTCTTAATTCCCGTTTTACAGATGAGGGAACTGAGGCATGGAGAAGGTAAGCTGCTTGCCCAAGGTCACACAGCAGACAAATGGCAGAGCCGGGATTACCCAGCACTTAGCATGATGCTTAGCATATAGTAAGCACTTAACAACTACTGTAATGGTTATAATTATTTTACATGACATAAATCCCAATTGCTGAGTGGGACAGTCCAGCAATGACATGTAAATTAATATTCAAGGGGAAACGTCTCCATTATAACCACTCTTTTGGGCTTTCTGTTTTCTTGGCTGTAGACTGTACACCTCTGCTAATGTTCGGCTTTTCTGCTTCTTTCTTTATCAGTTCATCTCTGGACTGAATGGCCTCATAGAAGAGCAGGATTACCTAGTGGAAAGAGGATCTGGGAGTCAGAGGATCTGAGTTCTAATCCTGACTCCACCACTTGTCTACTAGGTGACCTGGGACAAGTCATTTAATTTCTCTGTACCTCAATTTCCTCATCTGTAAAATAGTGATTCAGTGTCTGCTTTCCTTATCACTTGAGACTGTGAGCCCTGTATGTGACACGATTTGTGTCCAACCTGATTATCTTGTATCTACCCTAGTACTTAGTACAATGCTTGGCACATAATCAGTGCTTAATGAATACCACAATTCTTACGATTATTAGTTGGAACTTGAAAACTCCCAGACAGGGAGTTAAGAGGGTAGATGAATCATGACCAAATCTCCAGTAGGAACTGCCAAAAAAGAGAATCCTGAGCTGGTCTTTGGAAAGCCTGCATTACATCCCCAGGCATAGAAACACATCGTGTTTCACATCCTCCAGTGGGGAAAAGGGGTGACATCCTTGTGACGTTACCCCTATAATGCTATGGTGAAGATAAATGAGAGAATATACTTAGAGATCTTCAAAGAAAGGGCTACACTCATTTACATACAATTAGATATAGAGATACAGAAATGAAAACTTAAGCACTTCCAAACAATAACTTTTCCCCCTCCCAGTTCATGCTGTCTATCCTGTCCAGTGTTACCATTAGCTAAGTAGCTAGCTAGCTGCAATTTGTCACATCTACACTCAACTTTAAATTACAATCTGAGGTTTGAGAGTCGTAGCATATGAACAAAATGGCTGGTGTTTATATTTGATGTTTCGTAGAGTCATTCCAAAAATCCAAGAAGAGTCTTGGGAAATCCTTGACAGCAGCAATCAGATAAAGACTTCCATTTGCATAAACATTGCCTTAACATTTCAGGAATTTACTAGTTGCAAATCCTCAAAGCCAACTGAGAAGCCTGCCAACAACAAAGCATTCTGAAGTCAGGCTGATGGAGAACTTCATGGACTGCTGAATTGAGTAGTTCATTGAAATCTCCAATGAGGATATATGGCTATTATTCCCCTTTCTGTAAGAATTAACTCCCCCTTTTCTACTCATGATTGCAACTCCTTCTGCATTGAAGATCATTTGATTTGGAATGGCTCCCAAATTATGGGGGACTGAGATAGTTTCTGAAATCTGATGTCTGTGCTTGTCTCGGAAGGAAGAAATGAAATAAATTCTCTGGATCTTGTGTCCCTCTCCTTGGATGCATGGCTGGCTGTATCGTCTCCGTTGTCTTTTCCTAACATGAATATCCTGTCCTGTCTCCTTCTCTACTGGAATGCTTGACCTATTGTGACCACAGAGAGTCATTCTTGTGATCCAAGAAGACACCACTGAAGGTGAATTTCACCTATGAGGGTGTGTGTGGCTGTATCTGTTTATTCATTCATTCAATCATTCATTCAATCATATTTATTGAGCGCTTACTGTGTGCAGAGCACTGTACTAAGCACCTGGAAAGTACAATTCTACAACAAATAGAGACAATCCCTACCCAATAACGGGCTCACAGTCTAGAAAAGGGGAGATAGACAACAAAACAAAACAGAACAAGTAGACAGACATCAATAGAAATTAATAGAATTATAGATATATACATGTATCATTGATAAAATAAATAGAATAATAAATATGTACATAGTTACACAAGTGCTGTGCGGGGAGAGGGAGGTACAGCAGAGTGAGGGAGTCAGGGCCATGGGGAGGGGAGGAGAAGCAGAGGAAAGGTGGGCTCAGTTTGAGAAGGCCTCCTGGAGGAGGTGAGCTTTCAGTAGGACTTTGAAGGGGGGAAGTGTGCTAGTTTGGCAGATATGAGGAGGGAGGACATTCCAGGCCAGAGTTTACTGTTGTATTATACTCCCCCAAGTTCTTAGTACAGTGCTTGGCAAAAAACAGGTGCTCAATAAATATGATTGAAAGAATGAATGAATGAAAAGACAAATGTGGGACCTGTGCTCCTGACAACATGGTGCACCCCAAAAAACTATCCCCTGTTGGACTGTCATGCTTAATGTTGGCAGTGCCTGCTGATGTTTTCCCTTTCACCTCCTTGTCTCTCATTCCACAATTACTTAGGGGAATGCTACCCATTTTGGGGGTTCTGTTGCCATTTCCTTCTCCCTGGTAGATGTTCTATCTCCCCACATAACTGTCTCTCCAGCTCCTCAGTGAATCCTTCCCTCAGAGCAGGTGGCCCGCTCCAAAAGCGGATTAATAATTACAATAATCAGGGTATTTGTTAAGCACTTACTATGGGCCAAGCACTGCACTAAGCACTGGGGTAGATACAAGATAATCAGGTCCGACAGAGTCCCTGTCCCACATCCATCAGTCGAGCGATCAATACTATTTACTAAGTGCTTACTGTGTCGAGCACTGTAGCATGCACTTGTAGGAATACAATATGACAGAGTTGGTAGCCACAGTCTCTGTCCGCAAGTCTAGAAACATGGGCCCACAGCCTAAGTAGGAAGGAAAACTGGCATTTAATTCCCATTTTAAAGATGAAGAAACTGAGGTATGTGGATGACACTGAGCAAGCAGAAGGGCAGCAGTTCAGGTTGGGGGCAAGAATGGCGGTGGGGGCGAGGGTGTGGGCAGCTATCGTTTTCCTGGGCAGATGACCAGTCCAACTGCATGAGAAAGAGATCTAATCTCGCCTCTGCCACTTGTCTGCTGTGGGCAAGTCATTTCACTTCTCTGGGCCTCAGTTACCTCATCTGTAAAATGGAGTTAAGACTGTGAGCCCCATGTGGGACAAAGTCTGCATCCAAACTGATTATATTGTATCTACCACAGCACTTAGTACAGTGCCTGACACATAGTAAGTGCTTAAGAAATACCATTTTTTTAAAAAATGGACGATGCTCTTCCTAGGGCTCAGCCTCGGTGACTTCATTATGAGATAATAATGGTAATAGTGATGGTCACTCTTAAGGGCTTACTATTTTATTTTATGGTACTTGTTCAGTGCTTGCTATGTGCCAGACACTGTACTGAGCACTGGGGTAGATACAAGTTAATTAGGTTGAACGCAGTCCATATCCCACATGGGGCTCACAGGGAAAGCGGGAAGGACAACAGGTTTGGAAGAGGTCATATCTTTCAAGCACTGTGCTAAACTCTGAGGTAAATAATCTCATCAATCACAGTACTTGCCCCACATAGGGATCACAGTCTCAAAGGGAGGAAGAATGGGTCTTTTAGTCTCATTTTGTGGGTGAGGAAACCGAAGGCCAAAGAGAGGAGCTACAGATGTGGGAGACTGGGATACTCCTCTAGTCCAGCAAGAGCAAATAAACAATTGTCTAGTGAGTCAGAAATGCAGCACTGAACCAGCTCAGATGCATGCACTGGTCTCCAGGGAAACCCACTACTCTGCCTTATGACCTTTGCCTTCAGTAAGTTCTTCCTCAGTTCCTGGAGGAGAACTCTTCCTTCAGAACAGGCAGTCCCACTCCTCCTACCCCAGCCTACGGAAAAGTGGCTTTACTGAAATTCATGTGGCTTTGATTGAATTATTCTTCAGATAATGTCCATTTAAACCCAAATGGTCCAAGATCATAAAGAACGATCAATTTTTCTTGATGCATTCATATATCTTTTTTTTTGCTGTGTGAAGAGGGGAATATACATTCATATTGGACATGGCTATTTTAGTTGTTGAAGAATGTAAAAAATATAACTGTCAGGTAATTATGGGCAGGGAATGTGGCTGCTAATTCTGCTGCATTGTACTCTCCCAAGTGTTAGTACGGAGCTCTGCACAATAAGCGTTCAATAAATACCTTTGATTGATTGATTGATTGGAAGTCAAATGACTGTTCTACATATATTCTAGCAGCGTGGCTTAGTGAAAAGAGTACCAGTTTGAGAGCCAGAGGACATGGGTTCTAATCCCAACTCCGCCATTTGCTGTGTGACCTTGGGCTAGCCACTTAACTTCTCTCTGCCTCAGTTACCCATCTGTAAAATGGGGATGAAGATTGTGAGCCCTACGTGGGACAACATGATTACCTTGTACCTACCCCTGCAGTTAGAACAGTGCTAGGCACATAGCAAGCACTTAACAAATAGCATTATTATTATTATTATTATTGTTATTATTATTATTGGAGGTCAGGATCCTTTTGGAGACATAACACACAACATAGAGACAATTCTGGTCTTCAACTCCTGCTTCTATCTGGTTAATCAATAAATCAATTGATCATATTTATAGAGTGCTTACTATGTGCAGAGCGCTGGACTAAGCGCTTGGGAGAGCACAGTACAACAGAATTAGCAGAAACATTCCCTGCCCATAATGAGCTATCCAGGGAAGCTGGGTTTTCTCTAAACTCTTTAAGTAATAGCCTTCATTTTCCTCTCCATGTGACTCTTCAGCGGTTCTAGAGCGGAATGAGGCAACGTGGTCTAGTGTACAAAGCACGGCCTTGGCATCAGAAGCACCAGGGTTCTAATCTCGACTCTCCCATTTGCCTGCTTTGTGATGTTGGGTAAGTCACGTAACTTCTCTGTGCCTCAGTTGCCTCATCTAACCAAGAAAACTCTATGGATCCACAACCAGAACGATTGCAGATGGAGAGTGGGGCGTTCTGGGAGAGATGTATTCATGGTGTCTCTATAGGTCGGAAATGACTCGACGGCATAAAACAAGACAAGACAGACATGCAAGATCTTGTTCCGTATGATGTTTTGTTCCTGGAAGTTTCCTATTGTGTTTTTCCTGCAAGCCTTGGCTTCAGCTTCGTCATCTTTATAGCACATAATGACTCAGGCACGTAGTTTTACAACCTTGAAGAAGTCTGTCTCAGATTGGCACTTAAGAGAAACAGAGTGGTCTAGTGAGTAGAGCAGGAGCCTGGGAATCAGAAGGACCTGGGTTTTAATCCCTGTTTTGCCACTTGTCTGCTGGGTGACCATGGGCAAATCACTTCTCTCGGCCTCAGTTATCTCACCCATAAAATGGGGATTAAGACTGTAAACTCCATGTGGAATAAGGACTGTATCATAATAATAATTGCAGTATTTGTTAAGTGCTTCTTTGTGCCAGGCACTGTTCTAAACTCTGGGGTAGATACAAGATAATTGGGTTGAATACAGTCCCACAAAGGGCTCATAGTCTTAATCTCTGTTTTACAGATGAGGGAACTGAAGCACAGAAAAGTGAAGTGACTCACCCAAGGTCATGCAGCAGACTGATTTGTTTATTTGCACCTCAGCACTTAGTACAGTGCCTGGCACATGGTAAGCGCTTAATCAATACTACGGTTGTTATTATTATCTATCTGGAGTTGTTTGTGACACCTTTTCTGGATTAAGCAGAGCGACTTGTCTTCTAGAGCGATGGGCAAAGGGGAAAGCAGAGAGAACCACATCACAGATCCATGAGGGACGATATCAAGAAGTAGTGAATGTTTAAAAGAACACAGGCCAATGGAAGGCTTCAGGGTAGTGAAAGAAAGGGTTGGGCTGAAAATGAGGGATTTTATCATAGGTTCTATATTTACACAGACAGAAATGCTTTGCCTGAAAATCTCCCAGTGGTTCAAGAGTTCAGTTTCAAATTGGAAGGACAAAAATCATTCAGGACCAAAGCAAATGAGCTGCATTCAGAACACGGAACATCCCCTGGAGTGAAAAGAATTGTGAAATCGCCAGCCGTGACTAATGAGCACTCATTAGACACAAATTTCAATCCATCATTAACAGAATGAATGAACTATAAATGGGAAAATTATCTTTCCCTCTGAAGGCAGCATAAAACCCAATTTCCCAGATTAGCTGAAAGCAAGTAATGAAACATGATGGTCCCTGGACATATTTGGGGAGGAGAAAGTTGTGTTTAGGCTCTGGTTTAGGGTTGGGAAGACACATGGGTGTCTTCAAATGAGGTACAAAACCTTCCCCCAAATACTAATGAATTTGCACATCGTATTTTAGGAGCTCTGGGGATAACACATTTCCTATTCTCCCCTTCATGGGAAACCACTGGGAAAGTGGAATGAGGATACGTTGCCTTCCTTCATCATTTTATATTTTGTGCTTTGAAAAAATAAATAAAATTAGAGAACAGTGTTAGGAAACTATCTGATTTAACCTTCCCTCCTCTCCACCATGTGATTTTTGGAAAGGTCCCAGCAGCTCCATATTGTACTTGCTGACTGAAACCCCAATTCTATAACAACTGTCAGGGCAGTGGAGCATCTGGTGGATTCTAAAGGATTCTAAAGTGTCCCTCACATGACTAATAGCTGGACCTGAGAATAAGATTCCTCCTGGGTTTTAATGGTACCCGAAGGACTTAAATGACAAGCCTTGGGAGACTGAGGCTGAACCTAATTTGCACTGAAACTTGGATTTCTGAATGACAAAGATTAAATCCACGAACCGAAGTCTCTTTCCTGACAGGAAAGTATAAGTAAATGATAATAATAACAATGATAATGATATTTCTTAAGTGCTTACTGTGTGCCAAGCATTGGGCTAAGCACTGGGGTAGCTGAAAGATAATAGATCAGATTACTGGGAATCCCAGTATAAGAGGGAGGGAGAACAGGTATTTAATCCCTATTTGAAAGATGAAGAAACAGGCACGGAGTCCAAGGTTACACACAGGGGATTGATGGAGCCAGGATTGGAACCCAGTCTCCCGACTCCCAGTGCTCTTTCCGTTTCATGTGGAAAAGCCTTTTCCATGTTGAAGTCCAAGGTGGTTGTACAGTGTGGCCTTGCTGGAGAACTCTGTCAGCTGAAGGGAGTCTATCAGCTGGGTAAAGGCTCACAGTTTATTCCCCAAGTTGGCGGAAAAAATGTTGAACCTGTTGGCAGATTCAGTTCTTCCCAGGCAGCAAATCAGCTGACTCTTCACCATATGAGTGTGGTATTAGTTAAGTGCTTAGTTTGTGCCACACACTGTACTAAGCCCTGGGTTACACACAAGATTATCAGGTTCCATATGAGTCTCACAGTCTGAGGAGGAGGAAGAACAGGTTTTGAGTCACCATTTTGTAGATGAGGGAACGAGGCCCAGAGAGGTGGAGTGACTTGCCCAAGGTCACACAGCAGGTATGTGGTGGTGCTGGAATTAGAACCCAGATCCTCTGAGTCCCAGGCCAATCAAGGTTGGATATCCTAGCTCCTGGAGAGATGTTGGCTGAGATCAAAGGATAACAACCTCCTCAGAAGGAAAGTTGGCTTAGTTGGCTTTGGCGTTATTTCTGTGGGAGAATCACCTTGGGAAGGACAAGGCAGAGCCTTACTATCTACTCAAAGGGAGATAGAGTGCCTCTAATTTTTATTCTGTGTTTCCAAATTAAAGCAGCTTGGCCCAGTGGAAAGATCCCGAGCCTGGGAGTCAGGAGACTTGGATTCCAATCCCGGCTCTGCCACTTGTCTGCTGTGGGCAAGTCACTTCGCTTCTCTGGGCCTCAGTTCCCTCATCTGTAAAATGTGGATGAAGACTGTGAGCCCCACGTGGGACAGGGACCCTATCCAACCTCATGATCTTGCATCTACCCCAGCGCTTCGTACAGCGCTTGACACATAATAAGTGCTTAACAAATACCACAATTATTATTATTTTTATTTACCCCAGCTCTTAGCACAGTGCTTGGCAGATAGTAAGCATGTGACAAATACCACAATTAGAAGAGCTCTGCACTTCCTAGGCGTTCAGTACAGTTCTCTGCATGCAGATGGTGACAAGGATGATGATGATGGTTAGAAACATTTTGGGATAAGACTGTCTGGAAAAAAGGTCCTTATGCAAGTTCTTAGAACTTGCAAGAACTTTGAGGAGGTATAGATTTCCCCTCTGGTATGATTTGTAGAATAAATTGAAAAAAAAAACATTGATAATTACAGTTGAGGGCGCAGAGACATGCAATTCTGGTAAAATCACCAAAGCACTGGAACGCCTTGTTATTCCATTAAAAATGACCTTGGATTTGATCCCAAAGAGTCGCTGGGTTGCACTCATGGTTTTCTCTCGGCTTCCAAATCTAAGACACACATTGCATGATGACATCTGGGGGGAAGTGGAATGAAATGAACTCATTTTTATGGGAAATAATTCATCATATAATATCCACCTATTAGTCACCTCTCTGGGTGGGGTAGGGAAATAACCCATCTATGGGGGGATCCAAAGCACCTCAGTAGAAGAGCATGATGAGATCGGTGAGAGGATAACAAACCGATAACCACAACATCTTTCCCTGCAGCGCATCTGGCTTGGCTTATTGAAAGCAACTTGTAAACTTTGCTCCTAGAAAAGAATCTGCCTCCCCAGATGATAAGGAGTAGCGCTTCCTTGCTGGTTTCAGCTTGGTATTGCTCTTTTTGAGGGTGTCCTCTAAGGGCTTGTTACTACCGTCCCAACCCTCCAGAACACAGTTGATAGGAGTTCTGCAATGCCCATCCTGGATGCTCAGGGAGGAGATTGTCGATTGCAAAATAAATCATCTTCTCCTTTGCTATCTTGTATCTTCCCCATTGCTTAATACAGTGCTTGGCACATAGA
Organism: Tachyglossus aculeatus; assembly: GCF_015852505.1. Lineage (NCBI taxonomy): Eukaryota > Metazoa > Chordata > Mammalia > Monotremata > Tachyglossidae > Tachyglossus > Tachyglossus aculeatus. Next base: position 29,610,378 of record NC_052084.1, on the reverse strand, counting down.
AAGTGCTTAACAAGTGCTACAGTTATTATTAGGAAAACCCCAAATGGGACCAGAACTTCGCCCTAGCAGTGGACAGTGCAATTTTTATCTTCATTCCAGCATGGCTCAGTGGAAAGAGCACGGGCTTTGGAGGCAGGGGTCATGGGTTCAAATCCTGACTCTGCCACTTGTCAGCTGTGTGACTTTGGGCAAGTCACTTAACTTCTCTGTGCCTCAGTTACCTCAGCTGTAAAATGGGGATTAAGACTGTGAGCCCCCCGTGGGACAACCTGATCACCTTGTAACATCCCCAGTGCTTAGAATAGTGCTTTGCACATCGTAAGTGCTTAATAAATGCCATCATTATTATTATTATTATCATTATTATCCCCCAGTGACCCAAACCCATTCCAGATCTGAAATTCTCAGAGACCCTTCTTACAAAATGTAGGTGAAGCCCTGGAAGAAACAGCCAAGGTGTGGCAATCTAGACAAGATGAGACCAGAAAGCAGACCAAGAGCTTCCCAAGAAAGAAGGAAATTCATTTTTATTAACATTTAATTTTAAATAAAGAAATATTCCATTTCTTTTAAATATGGATATAGTTGGAGTTTAGGACATTTCCATAAGAATACACAGCACCTACCACATTTAAAGAAAAGGGAAGTGGGTGGTAATTCTAGGAGCAAAATGAGAAAAGACAGCATTTCAGGATGACTAAATCAGACATAAATAGGGTTTTCAGTGAGTAATTTAAATGCATAAGTCACTAAAGAATTTTAAATTGTACTTGGCTAGCAGAGGGTAAAATGAAACAACACTGGTTTATTAAAGAGTGCCTGTTTGAAGATTATGTTCTTGTAAACAGACACACTCCCTGATTATTTGCTCAACAGATTTTTGAGAGTGGAAATTTAAAAAGGAACAAAGAAAAATGATTCCACCTACATAAAAAGGCCTACCCCAGGATACACAGGGAGGGACAGAATAAACCTGGGTGGAAAAAAAAAAGGAAATGACAGAAAGCCCTCTGAAAGCCTAAAGCGGAATCAATCGATAATTTTCTCAAGTTTCAGTATGAACTGAAACCCCCGATTTGATGTTATGCCTAAATAGATGTGCTGGGTTTAGTTCTTGCCCTCAGAGGATGTAGAGGTCAAACTAATTTTCAAGCAGCAGGAAAATGAAAGTTTCCAGGTGCACCTTAGTGTGTCAGAGCTAGAGGGAGTGGGAGACCAAACGGCTTATCACTGCCCTGCTCTTTCACAAGGAATGTTTGCCTCTCCTGTCAAAGATTCCTAGCCTTGGAGAAACTGAGGGCTTGACTGATCTGGCCTGTTGTGAGTCTTGATTGCTGTGAATAGAAATCAGCCTCTCACTCAGTCCTTTGGCATAGAGTTATTATCATTATTATTAATCAATTGTATTGAGTGCTACTGTACTCTCCCAAGCGCTTAGTACAGTGCTCTGCACATAGTAAGTGCTCAATAAATATGATTGATCGATTGATTTCAGAACACTGTATTAAGCAGTTGGGAGAGTACAATGCAACAGAATTAGCAGGCATGTTCCTTGCCTGTAACGAGCTTACAGTCTGGCGGGTGAGATAGACCTATATTATATTAGGAAAATACCCCAAAGGTCTGGGCCTGTGTTGGCTAGTCTGGGCCATGTCTGGATTGCCTCTGGTTCCTAAGGGTTTCTTGCTGGATTTGAGCAAAGCCACTTAGAAGAGCAGTAGGTGGAAGAGAGAAAGCTTTTCTTCAACCCCCTCCCTGCTTCTCCACTCCCACTCACTACCCTCTCAATCAATCAGTCAATCAATCGTTTTTATTCATTCATTCAATCGTATTTATTGAGCGCTTACTGTGGGTAGAGCACTGTATTAAATGCTTGGAAAGTACAATTCAGCAAAAGATAGAGACAATCCCTACCCAACGGGCTCACAGTCTAGAAAGGGGGAGACAGACAACAAAACAAAACAAGACAAATGGAAAGGCATTAATAGCATAATAATAGCATTATTAGCTTAATAGTAGCATAATGATAGCATTTATTGAGTGCTTACTGTGTACAGAACACTGCACTAAGCACTTAAGAGTGAGAGATCTGAGTCAGATCCATCCTGAAAAGATTCAGGAAGTTTTTCTGGGAAGTACAATTCGGCAAAAGATAGAGACAATCCCTACCCAAGGGGCTCACAGTCTAGAAAGGGGGAGACAAACAACAAAACAAAACAAGACAAATGGAAAGGCATTAATAGCATAGTAATAGCATTATTAGCTTAATAATAACATAATGATAGCATTTATTGAGTGCTTACTGTGTACAGAACACTGCACTAAGCACTTAAGAGTGAGAGATCTGAGTCAGATCCATCCTGAAAAGATTCAGGAAGTTCTTCTGGGATTTCTTGTCAGGAAGTCCTTCCTCAGAGTGAACCTGAGTCCCTCTTCCATCGGGTCCATTTGCACATGGCTTTTGGGAATGGCCGTTGGTCTCTCAGTGACCCAAGAGGAGACTGGGTTTTATTACTAAAGGGGGTGGGAGACCAGATGGTTTATCACTGCCTCACTCCTTCACAAGGAATCTTTATCTCTCCTCTCAAAGACCCTCAGAAATGGGGAAACTGAGGTCTTGACTGGTCCAGCCTGTTGTGAGAACTGAGTAGGCCTCACCAGGAGGAGCAGGGTGGCCTAATGGAAAGAGCATGGGCCTGCCTGGGAGTCTGAAGGACCTGGGTTCCAATCCTGGCTCTGGCTCGGGCCTGCTGTGTGACCTAGGGCAAGGCACTTAACTTCTCTGTGGCTCAATTACCTCATCTGTAAAATGGGTAGTCAATACCTGTTCTCCCTCCTACTTAGATTGTGAGCCCTGTGTGGGACAGGGATTGTGCCTGACCTGATGATTCTGTATCTTCCCCAGGGCTCAGAACAGTGCTTGACACATAGTAATTGCATAACAAATGCCACAATTAATATTATTACTCACGTTGCAACCCTAGTGTTTATAACGTTGGAATTTGAAAAATCACTTTCCCTCTAACTCCCTCTCTCCCGTTTGAGCGTTAGCTTTCTCTCCTAACTCATTTCTGTCCAGGTACTAATAGACCTCATGTTTGTATTTCAGGAGGTGGGGGGCAGGGTATTTTTTGAAAAAGTCCTTGACTTTAGAATTTGTCTGACAAAGCTCTAGTTTATTGACCTCTGGGGGATTGTGTAAAACACATCCTTGTAGCTGTTGGTGGTTCCTGTCCTGATAGGGTCTGGAGGAAAGGTGAAAAGGTGCTTCCTCATTCCTCATTCCAAAATCAAACAATCAATCAGTGGTGTTTATTGAGTGCTTATTATGTGCAGAGCACTATACTAAGCTCTTGAGAGTGTAACAGAATTAGCAGACACATTCCCCCGCATAACGAGCTTGCAGTCTAGAGGACTGTAAACCGTTATCAAGTTTGATTCATGGTGGGGAAACCCACCCCCACTGAGAGAAGAGAGAGAGGCATTTCTGCTGTGAGGTAAACTGAGGCAAGAACTCAATGATTAGAGTGCTGGCCTCAGCCACAGAACCAACAGTTTCCAGAGACAACAGCAATCAAGAGAGGCACTGCTCTGAGGAGAACTGGAGGCCTATAAAGTGCGGTATCCAGGGTCCAAGGGGAATTGTGGAGAGGTGCCTTAGAGAGCGTCAGACCTGGATAGACCCTGTTTACCCTTGCTCCTCTCCCAGTCCAACCCAGCCCATCTGCTTCACGCCTCTACTTCCAACCTACCCACCTGCCACTGGCGGTCATTCATTCGTTTTTATTGAGCACTTACTGTGTGCAGACCACGGTATTAAGCCCTTGGGAGAATACAATACAACAATAAACAAACACATTCACATTCTCTGCACACAAGAGTTTACAATGTAGAGGTCTACAGTCTACAGTTTCCATCTGGAACTCCCCGAACTCCCCCATCACTCTCTACATCTTCAGATGGGAAGCAGGGTGGGCCTAGGGGAAAGAGCCCGGACCTCGGAGTCAGACGAAAGACAGTGCTGGGAAAGACACTCAAGTTAAAATTACACGGGGTCCCTAACGTTTAAGGGGCTCAGAGTTGAAAAAATAAGGGGACTGGGAACCTAGTAACAACTAAACAAATGCCAAAACAATGGGAAATATTTGAACAATCAGTCAATCAATCAGTAGTATTTATTGGGTGCTTTCTGAGTGTAGAACACTGTTCTAAGCTTGTTCTTGTGCTTGGGAGAACATAATACAACAGAGTCAGTAGGTACATTTCCTGGCCACATGTGCTAAATTCACAGCAAGCGAGGTAGGACATAATGAGGAGACGAGTGGAATTCGAGGCTTTTCTTTTGGCTCAGAATCTGACTACAGTCCTTTGTGTGCAAGAAATACGTCTACTACGTTGTTATATTGTACCCTCCCAAGCACTTAGTATGGTGCACTGTACATAGTAAGTGCTCAATAAATATGATTGACTGACTGTCTTACAGTAAAAGTCACGATAGTAGTCAAAGACTTTCCGGTGTTCTGAAAGTCTGTTCTTTCCGGTGTTCTGTGAACTCTACTGTCTAACTGGATCCAAATTTACAGTTGGAAGATTTTGTCGCAGTCAAATATGCTGGGCTCAGACACACAATTGTACTTTACAGTCAGATTGCCCAGTATTCACTCTTCCGGCTGTGATGATCCAGAGAGGAGTCTCCTTCCATGTAATTACTCCCTTGTAGCCAGGCCAAAATGGCCTTGAGCTAAACCTTTCATTTCTTCCTCTGAGAAATGGGAATTGCAGAGTTTGTAAAATGCTTTCGGCCCACTTACTGGCCCAAATATGACTATTTCTGGAAAGCTAGAGGCTACCTAGAGCCATGGATATTGTTATAAACAGTATGGTTTATGAATGCTTGAGGGAAGGAGAGGGAAGAAAACAGGTTGCTAAAGCTTTACCATCAGGTTCAAGGCCCTTTCTCTGATGAGGTGGAGTGGCGGTTGAAGGAGAGCTAGAGAAACCACTTGAAAGTATAGTTTGCTCTTCTTCTTTTTGATGAGAATGTTGACGAGAGGTGGTTTCCTGCTTTGTTGTTTTCCTCAAAATCTTTTGCTTTATGTTGACTTCTTTCAGCTGGGGGTTAAAAAGGGCTTTTCCATGTTTGGGCATCATATTCATTCATTCATTCATTCATTCATTCAATCGTATTTATTGAGCGCTTACTGTGTGCAGACCACTGTACTAAGCACTTGGGAAGTACAAGTTGGCAACGTATAGAGATGGTCCCTACCCAACAGCGGGCTCACAGTCTAGTAGGGGGAGACAGACAACAAAACAAGACATATTAACAAAAGAAAATAAATAGAATGAATATGTACAAATAAAATAGAGTAATAAATATGTACAAACATATATACATATATACAGGTGCTGTGGGGAGGGGAAGGAGGTAAGGCTGGGGGGATGGGGAGGGAGAGGAGGGGGAGAGGAAGGAGGTGGCTCAGTCTGGGAAGGCCTCCTGGAGGAGGTGAGCTCTCAGTAAGGCTTTGAAGGGAGAGGTTTAGATTCTTAAACTCCTGGGAGAGGTCATAGGTCATGAAACCCCAGCCCCTATATGTGGTGGGAAGGGGAGAGCAAGGGTGAGAAGGAGTGGAAGGGCAAACAGTGCCTTTGGACCATCACATTTTCCTGAACTTAACTGCCCCTTGACCCAGAAGCATTGCTAGCCTACTTTTTTGGGCTTCCTTGACATCCCAACATCCCCATCTTGGGTCCTGGTAAACCTCATGCTTCTGTGAGGGCTATCTTGGCTCCACTCTGAAACACTGGGACAGAAGCCCTTAGCCCAGAGCTGGATGACAACTCAACTGTTGCAGCCATGGACTTTTTTTGGAAAAGGGAATCTGAGAACTGAGACCAGTCCTTAGACGGGCACTGGGCCAGAAAAACAGCAGTGTTCTTCCCTCTGCACATCCCCTAGGCTCCCATCGATGACTCAGGAATATCCAAGGATGGGTGAAGAATTAGCTTTCTCCAGGCCGGAGATTGTCTGCCAACATTTGTGTAGTCCTGGGGACGCTTCAAATCACAATAGGGAGGGCAACCTCTAAGACGCTCATTGAGGGAGGGTAAAGGATATTCTCCTTCTGCTTGCTTTGGTCACCTACTCTTCTGCGACTGCCACACTCTGTTTCTGTATGTTTGAGAGAGAATGGGGGAGTGAGTTGAGGATTGTGAGGGACAAAGGAGTGAAAAGTGGGACAAAGGGGGAATCTAAATCATTTGGGGGTACAGGGTGGGGAAAGACATAGGATAAGGTGAGGTCACAGTTTTTTAAAACAGCTGATGGCTTCTACCTTGTCAATGTTCCAGGCACTGCACTAAGTAGTGGTGTTGATACAAAATAATGGGATTGGACACAGTCCTTGTCCCACATGGGGCTCACAGCTTTAATCCCATTTTACAGATGAGGTAACTGAGGCATAGAGAAATTAGCTGACTTGCCCAAAGTCACACAGCAGACAAGTGGTGAAACTCAGGTTAGAACCCAGGTCCTTCTGATTCCCAGGCCTATGCTCTGTCCACTAGACCATGTTTCCCCTCCTTATAGTTGAACTGCTGAATTCTCAGGGCCAAAGGAGAAACCTTGTCCAGAGGGCAGAATGCAAAACTGTGAGTCAGGAATTTGCCCAGATCCCCGGGAACCCCAAGCCAGCTCTGTCCACCTCTTCTTCCCCCCAAACCCCCTCTCGTCCAGCTGCAGGTTCAACCAACATTACCCACCTCTGACCCACAGAACTTCCAATGCTTGTGGGAAATAATTACTTATTCTTCTTGTTCATTTTTATTTCTGTGGTGAACCTGGCCTTTGCACCTTATAACAACACCTGCATTAGCCGAGTACATTAGAATTATCTATGGTTGAGATAAAATTACCTAAGTGCGCTCCATAAGTGCTAACATAATAACACCTAATAGCTCCATTGTTGCTTGGCACTCTGGAATGCCTGTCCATACTGGGATGGAGAAAACAGATTCTACTGCTAAGGCTGGTCCGAGATTCAAAACCCCATCATCCTCCTGGGAGTCGGTGAGCGATGAGAGATTGTGTGGGGGGCATTGATTTCCATGCTTTGGGCTCAAAACACATATCAATCCGGGAGATACGTTGGTAGGTTTAAGGTAAACTGCAGAGCTTTGCAGGTGGATTGGAGCCAGCGAGCGAGCAAACAAGCCCGAGCGGATACCATGGGGACATTTTGCTGCCTCCTACGCTTACTAAGGAAATCGGTTAATCATCCATCAGATCAGGTGGTCCTAGCTTCGAGGGATGGAGACCCAGATGCATGCTTTCCAGGTTGGCATAGCATACTTCAGAGCCTGTTTTAAAATCCAGAAAATCAGCACGGAACATCCCAGAAAGTGTGCATTCTCCAGCTTGACGGTTCATAAATGTGTATTTTTCTCAAACAGAAAAATGCTCTTTTGCTCTGTACTGACCTTAACCAATTCCAGTTAGCAAACTATGATACTGGGTGAGTGTGTAGGCGTATGTGAGTTGGCTGAAGGATATGGATCGTTTGTCCCAAATAGAAAATCTTTGACTGGAGGTAATTCATGTAATAGAATTACATTCTATTGACTTTGCTTTTTCAGCACACCTCCATGAAATATTTTGCAGTAGTTAAGTAAACAATTCTTAGTCAAACAGGCAGGAGTTAAACCTCAGCACTGCTCAGGCAGCAAAGGGTATGGGACTTAAATTTTTGCCACTTGGGCAAGTCACTTCACTTCTCTAGCCTTGGTTTTCTCATCTGTAAAATGAAGAGGGATCATATCTACTAATTCTATTGTACCCTTTTGGGGCTTAACAAATACTATTGAATCAATCAATCATATTTACTGAGCACTTACTGTGCACAGAGCATTGCACTAAGCCCTTGAGAGAGTTCAATATAGCAGAGTTGGTAGGTACATTCCGTGCCCATGAGTTTACAGGCTAGAGGAGATTGATTGAATGATTTTTTGATTGACAGTCTCTGTCCTTAAAGAATTTAACTATCCAATTCTATCTGTTCCTTTCAGCTCCCTCTGCAAAATTTCACTGGCCCAATTTGAGAAGTTGGGGATTTTCTGTCCCTTGATCCAGGTCTGATCCATTACGCTGCTCTCACAACCATACCTTCAAGGCGAGAGGGCTGTGTTTATTTGGGAAATTGGAATAGCCTCGTTTGCCACCACCTCTTGCTCAGTCCCTTCAGGGTCTTCTGTGGGGCCAGGGGTCAGGGGTCACCTCCACTGGCAGTGTGGAAACTCCAGCTGGAATCAGGTGCATGGGAAGAACATGGGTCCTGAGCTTTGGAATGGTTCCTATGTCCTTGGAGTGCCCCTGTGCTTCCTGTGGAAAGGTGGTTCTTGTGCAGAGAAGATAATGACAGTACTTATTAAGCACTGATTGGGCACCAAGCATGGTGCTAAGTGCTGGGGAAAATACCCATTAGTTAATACACCGTCCCTTGTCCTACACAGGACACTCAGTCTTTGCAGTGAAGAAAGCTGGTATCTTATCCCCATTATGCAGAAAAGGAAACTGAGGCACAGGAAAGTTAAGTGACTTGCTCAAGGTCCAGTGGTAGAGCTGGGATTAGGGCCCAAATCTCCTGGCCACCCACAGTCCAATTCTCTAGGCCATGTTAATTTGGTTTGCAGAACTCCTCTTTGGAGGTGGCAGCATTTAAGGTACATTCTCTCTCCATCTCTCACCCTCTCTGCCATCTTAGGATTCAAAAGTAGAGTGACTAGACCATATAAACCTCATGGAGACTGTAGGGACAGGGTCTGATATCCTGCCCCTCACTTGACCCAAAATGCTCATCTCAGCACAGCCATCATATTGTTTACCTATCATTCCCATCTCTCTAAATGGCTCTCTTACATGAAGCCTTCCTCGGCTTGCCCTTCTGGAGACTCAGGCCAGCTGGAAGAATGTCTGGTTCGATATCTCAAGATCATGGCGGCTCTTTTGATGCCCAAGGAGAGCTACCCAAAGCCTCACAGAGCCCAAAGAGGTAGGGGTTCACTATTTCACTGGGCCAGGGTTTTTCCTGGCACAAGGAATGGAGAAAGGGACAGGGGGTGTGGAGAAGGAATATTGATCACACGGGTTGGGGTGACTTAAGTGTCTCAGTTGAATGAAGAAGGAAGGATTGAAGTTGGCCAACGAATGGTTCCGTGATTGTCTCAAACCACTGAAGTCCTGACACAAGTATAGTGAAACCCGCTTGGGAAGCCATCATTATGGGAAGGGAATTTATCTCAGAGCTAAATTTCTGGTTTTTTTTTTTTCGTTAAGAGTTTACTATGAGACTTAGGACCACCAACAGGTCCAGAGACCGTAGGTTCACCACTGGTCAAGACATACTGCTTCTGAGGACTGACGGTACTGTCTGAACGGAGCTTTGGAGTGCTGGGAAACTCTTTACCAAACTTGCTACTTTCTGAAGACCAGCATATGGTGCTGAATGAGGCCTCATCTTTGAATTCCCCTCTTTAACTGGCCCTCATAGGAAATAGTTTGGATGCTGAGGGAGTTATCACTCTCTGCTAAGCCAGCCCAGGGGCTCAAATAGATTAACAAATGGAATACCACCTGGACTGCAATAAGGTCAATATCATATAGGATCAGTATAACTCAGGTGGAAAGGGATTTTGAAAAAGGATTAAACTAGACATCTAATCTTAGAACCCAAGGATGCTGGATATGTAGGTCTGACTATGGTGTGGCTTGAAAATCATTCAGGAAAAGCACTTTTTATATTTAAAAAGGACAGAGATTGCAGAAGAATGGAGCCGTCTTTTCTTTGCTGTGATAATGTGTCATCATTAGTGACGTCTTGGCTGACCCAGCCTCTACACCTCCCTATTATTTTGGCTGACCTCATTCCGACTAGGTTTTATAGGTCAGTAATGAACTAATCCGGTGGCTTCCTGCTAATTAATCCTACTTATCTAAAGAACTGTTAGGGGCTTTAATCTTATTCACGCTAAAAGGAAGCTTTTATAAGCACCAGATCGTTTCAATGAATGATAAAACCGAACAACAGACCCTTATAGAGCCACACCACATTCTCACTGATGGAGAAAATTGGAAACAAAAGGAAGTCCGTGTCACAGTACTGTCTTTCGTGCCTCCACCCGCTGATAGTTGGTGTTGATCATAATTCGGTGCTTTTGCTTTTTGTGAAAATCAGACTGTTTAGACTGCGGGGGTGGGAAGTGGCAAGGACTGAGAGGCTGGGGTTGGGGGAGCGATGTTTAAAAGGCTGCAAACTGTGTTACATTGAAAATGCAGGAATAGCAACTCTAAAACCACAGACAAGGCAGCTGGGAAGAACCTTGTTAATGCGATGCACTTAACGTTAATCTTTACTAGCAAAATACTCCATCCTGTGTTGCGGGTGACACTGACACAGGAAGAATACACACACAGAGATGGATACAAATACAGAAAGACTAGGAGATGCAGATGGCCACGAGAAGCAGTGTGACCTAGTGGAAAGAACATGGGATTGGAAGTCAGGAGATCCAGGTTCTAATCCCAGCCCCACTGCAGGCCAGCTGGGTGACCTTGAACAAGTCACTTAACTTCTCTGTGCCTTAGTTTCCTCGTCTCTAAAATGGAGATTAAATACCTGTTCTCCTTCCCTGTTAGGCTGGGATCCTAAGTGGGGGTCAAAGACTATAAATTCCTTGTGTGCTGGGAATGTGTCTGTTTATTGTTACATTATACTCTCCCAAGTGCTTAATACAGTGTTTTGCACACAGTAAGCACTCAATAAATAGGATTGAATGTTTGAACGAAAGATTGAGTCTGATATGATTATCTTGTAACTACCTGATTATCTTGTAACTAGAGAAGCAACGTGACTCAGTGAAAAGAGCACGGGCTTTGGAGTCAGAGGTCACGGATTCAAATCCTGGCTCCGCCACTTGTCAGCTGAGTGACTTTGGGCAAGTCACTTAACTTCTCTGGGCCTCAGTTACCTCATCTGTAAAATGGGGATGAAGACTGTGAGCCCCACGTGGGACAACCTGATCACCTTGTAAGCTCCCCAGCACTTAGAACAGTGCTATGCACACAGTAAGTGCTTAATGAATGTCATTATAAAAATATACCTCAGCATTGAGCATTTAATATGTGCTTAGCAAATATCATTTCTATTTATTTTGTATGGTATTTTTTGAGCACTTACTATGTGTTCTAAACTCTGGAGTAGCTACAAGTCAATCTGGTTGGACACGGTCCCTGTCCCATGTGGGGCTCACAGTCTAAGTAGGAGGGAGAACAGGTATTGAGGCCCCATTTCGCTGTTGAGGAAACTGAAGCCCAGAGAAGTGAAGTGACTTCACACAGCAGGCAAGTGGTGGAGCCTGGATTAGAACCCAGGTCCTCTGGCTCCTCTTTCTATTAGGTCCCACGACTCTAGACTGTAAGCTCATTGTGGGTAAGGAATGTATCTGTTATAAATTCACTGTGGGCAGGGACTACGTCTGTTTATTGTTATATTGTTCTCTCCCAAGCACTTAGTACAGTACTTTGCACAGAGTAAGCACTCAATAAATATGATTGAATGAATGAATGAATATTGTTATATTGTACTCTCCCAAGAGCTTAGTATAGTGCTCTGCACACAGTCAGTGCACAATAAATACAGTTGGCTGACTGTCTGCTTCTTGAGTTTACTCTTATAGAGGCACAGAGAGGCACTGATCCAGGCAGAGTGACAAACAAGTACCCACATAGGTGGACACTTAGATAGCCCGGTAGATAGACAGGTAGTCACAGACAGACCCACATATGTGTGCGTGTGCCCCCCCCACCCCCAAACATTCACACACAGATCCAGACCTGCTGAAGAGGTGGATCAGGGGACCCAGCGGAAGAGGGAGAGAAAGTGGACAAAGAAAGGAGTCAGTTGCAACTTCTATATGCCTCAGTTCCCTCATCTGTAAAATGGGGATGAAGACTGTGAGCCCCATATGGGACAAGGAGTGTGTCCAACCTGACTACCTTGTAGTTTACCCCAGTGCTTAGTTCAGTGCCTGGAACATAATAAGCACTTAATAAATACTATTATGATTATGATGGTTCTGCAGTTTGGGTTTACCAAACATTGGAGTCCAAGGGCCTTTTTTTTTTTGCTGTCCAGCTTTGACCTATTGACTGTTCTCTCTTGGGATTGAGTAATCACAATTTGATTCTCTTCAGTGAGTGCTCTAAAGAGCAATCTTTCCAGGATTATTTAAAGGGTTCAAACCTAACACGATGAAAAACAGATAGTTCCCAGAGGAGCAGAGGTGACTGAGAGCAGCCAGGCATGCAAAATCAACCACTTCAACCAGCCTGCAACCCAGTGGTTTTTGCTGTCAGCGAATCAGCTGGGTTTAAAATGGGAGTATTTTGCTTAGATAATGTAATCTAACACAGATGCTGGAACAATATGTGTTATAATAACATTATATTAGACATGGGTTACTTAATTGTAATCAGAGTTCAATTTCCCATGGCAATTACACACAATAAAGTATATTGTGGATATTCATCAGTCTAAGTGATAGGAAAATACCATCTGCCCATATGAGAACAAATTGCAAAGAAGGTTAGATATAGAGAATAATAACAACAATAATTATGCTATTTCTTAAGTGCTTACTATGTGCCAGACACTGTACTAAGCACTGGGGTGGATACAAGCAAATTGGGGTGGATACAAGCCATGTCAGGCTCCCGGTCTCAATCCCCTTTTTTATAGGTGAGGTACCTGAGGCCCAGAGAAATGAAGTGACTTGCCCAAGGTCTCAAAGAAGACAAGTGGTGGAGCCAGAATTAGAACCCATGAACATCTGACCTAGACCCATGCTCCATCCACTATGCCGTGCTGCTTCTCAATAACAATGATGGTACTTGGTAAGTGCTTACTATGTGCTGGCTACTGTACTAAGCACTGGGGTGGATGCAAGGAAATAAACTTGCCCAAATCAGTGTAAAATGTAAATCAATATGTTTAAAATACAGGACATCTAATAAATCAATCAATCAATGATATTTATTTAGTTCTTACTGTGTTCTGAGCACTGTAATAAGCGCTTGGGGGAGTACAATACAACAGAGTTGGTAGACACGTTCCCTGACCACAAAGAGTTTACAGCCTAGAGGGGGGACAGACATTAAACGAAATTACAAACAGGAAAACGGTAGAGTATAAGGATATGTATTTAAGTGCTGTGGGGCTGAGGGTGAGGTGAATATCAATTTCTTAAGCACAAATCCAAGTGTATAAGTGATGCCAATGAGAGGACTGTAGGAGAAATGAGGGCTTAGTTGGGGAAGACCTCTGGAGGAGATGTGATTTTAGTAGGACTTTGGAGATGGGGAGATGGGGAGATGGGTGGACTGTCCAATACAAACGAAGGGCCAAGTTCCATGCCAGAGGAAGGATGTGGACAAGGGTTCGGCGGAGAGATAGATGAGATTGAGGAAGAGTGAATAGATGGTATTAGACGAGTGAAGTGTGCGGGCTGGCTTGAAGATCAGTCAGGTAAGGTGGGAGGGGGAGAGCTGACTGAGCACTTGAAACCTGATGGTAAGGACTTTCTTTTGCAGACAGAGGTGGATGGGCAACTACTGGAGGTTCTTGAGGACTGGAGAGTTTTGGACTGAACTTATCTTAGAAAAATGATTCAGGCAGAAGGATGATCCGGATGAGGTGGCTGGGCAACCACTGGAGTCTCTTGAGGAGTGGACAGTTGACTGAATTTTTTTTTTAGAAAAATGATTCAGGCAAAAGGATGATCTGGATGACTTGCCCGTGAGAAACTAACTTGCACTGTTTCTCCAAGTTCTTTTGAGGAAACTGTTTTTTGATTTTTCTGGCATGATTAACAAAATCATTACGGGCTAGCTGAGACCCAGGATGAAATCATCAGATTTTTGCATTCCTTTGATATGTATCTGCCTGTGAATGTGGATGGGTTTGGATGTGCCATTTGTCTACCTGTGACTATATGGGTATTTTTGTGTTAAAGTGTGTTTTTGTGTGGTATGTATAGATATGCATGTTGTATGTATGGATGGATTTGTTGGTCAGTCTATGTATGCACATGTAGTGTGCATATGAAAGTGTTGCATGCACATGTAATACATGCATGGGCAGAAACGTGTATGCACATGGTAGGTAGGCATGCATTTATGTGTTGGAAATGTAAGTTTTTCATAGTATTTTTAAGTGCTTACTATGGGTCATGCACTGTTCTAAGCACTGGGGTAGATACAAGTTAATCAGGTTGGACATAGTCCCTGTCCCACATGGGGTTCACAGTCTAAGTAAGAGGGAGAACAGCTCTCGAATCTTCATTTTACAGTTGAGCATACTGAGGCCCAGTGAAGCAAACCTGCCCAAGATCACACAGCAAGCAAGTGGCAGAGCAGGGATTAGAACTCGGGTCCTCTGATTTCCAGGCCCTTGGTTTTTTCACTAGGCCACGCTGTTTCTCAGAACCTTTAACCAAGAATCTGTCTTGGTAAAATGGCAAGGTTGTTATAGCTGAATTTATCACATGATTTCACCTTTTTACATTATGTTGTCACAGTTAGACGCAGAAAAGAAAAGCAATATTACCTGGTAAATAGAGCAAGGCCCTGGGAGGCAGAAGGACCTGGATTCTAATCCCAGCTCTGCCACTTGTTTGCTTGTGTGACCTGAGACAAGTTGCTTCGCTTATCTGTGCTACAGTTCCCTCATCTGTGAAATGGGGATTAAGACTGTGAGCCCCACTGTGGGACATGGACTGTGTCCAACCTGATTATCTTGTATCCATACCAGTGATTAGTACAGTGTCTGGCACCTAGCATGCGCTTAACAAATAGCCCCCCCCCCCCCAAAAAGCTCCCCAAAACTCCACTTGATTCCACACAGTCTTGACAGACTGCACACTCCTCCTCTCCCGCAAACACCACCCTTCCCACCCCCACCAAATGTATCACAGGCTTCCTTGTTGCTTTGGAAAGAACACTGCCTTAGAAACAAACATTGATATTTTCCCCAGGAGAGATGAACCATTTTTCCAGTACTAGCAGAATTTTTTTTTTTCAAAAACAACAACCCATACACAAGTATCATATTTGGGAAGAACAGTTTACCTATTCACATTGGAAAGCTTGCTTTAAAAAAAAAATCTTCATCTACTTTCTAGCAAATGAATGAACTTTTGTGTGAGTTTTTTGTTTGCCATTAGGGAACACTGTCTGTTCCGTAAGACTTTAAGGGAACAACATTTTATTGAAGCAGCCTCACTTTTTTTTTTTCATGGCTGTCAAAACAGGAAGATCTTTCAGCATCAATCAGAACTGATAATAACCCGAGAGAATATCAGCCTTTCTTTCTGACGGACACCCCAGCTGAAAGGACAATGTATAGGTTCCTACCTACCTGTCTCGTTAGCTATTTTCACATCGTATTCGGGGATGGAGTGAGGAGCAGCATGGCCTAGTGGATAGGGCATGAACTTGGAAGCCAGAGGACTTGGGTCCTAATCCCAGCTCTGCCACTTGTCTGCTGTATGACCTTTGGCAAAGTCACTTGACTTCCCTGTGCCTCAGTTCCTTCATTTGTATAATTGGGATTAAGACTGTGAACCCCATGTGGGACATAGACTGTGTCCAACCTGTTTATCTTTTTTCTACCCCATTGTTTAGTCCTGTCTTTTCTTATGCTGTCGAGTTGCTTCTGACCCAAAGTGACTCCATGGACGCATCTCTTCCAAAATGCCCCACCTCCATCTGCAATTGTTCTGGTAGTGGATCGATAATTTTCTCGGTAAAAATACGGAAGTGGTTGACCATTGCTTTCTTCTGTGCAGTGAACTTGAGTCACCGCCCGCGACTCCCCCTCTTCCCCCTCCCCATCCCCCCGCCTTACCTCCTTCCCCTCCCCACAGCGCCTGTATATATGTATATATGTTTGTATGTATTTATTTATTTATTTTATTTGTACATATTTATTCTATTTATTTTATTTTTTAAATACGTTTTGTTGTCTGTCTCCCCCTTCTAGACTGTGAGCCCGTTGTTGGGTAGGGACCATCTCTATATGTTGCCAACTTGTACCTCCCAAGCGCTTAGTACAGTGCTCTGCACACAGTAAGCACTCAATAAATACGATTGAATGAATGAATGACTCTCTTCCATGCTGCTACTGCCCAAACATAGGTGAGTTTTGACTTGTAGCAGATTGCCTTCCACTCGCTAGCCACTGGCCAAGCTAGGAATGGAATGGGTCTGCCTCTGCTTGACTCTCCCTCCCTTAGTCAAGATTGGTAGAGTCCTGGAAACTCTCCAGGTGTGATCCACTCTCCAGTGCTTAGTACAGTGCCTGAAACATAGTAAGTGCTTAACAAATATTATTAAATAAAAAAAGATAGGTCAGGGAAGGGCTCTTTAATATCTTCCCAAAGACTCTTGAGTAGCAGCAAGATCCTCAAAGCCTCAGCTGCCCAAAGTTTATTTAGCTGAGTTGCCCCTGTAAGCTGCTTTCTTGTCCTCCGGTCACTAGATTGGAAGCTCTATGTAGTCAGGGAACATGTGTTTTGCTTCGGTTGTACTTTCCCAAGCGCTTAGTATAGTATGCTGCATTCAGTAGGTGCTCAGTAAGTACCTTTACTATTTCCATTTCCAGGGGCAAAAGAGGGCAGGGACTCACTCACTGCCTGAGGCTAAAGAGTTGGGGGCCCAGGCCTGGGTGATAGACCTCAAAAGATGCTTCAGTCAGTCAGTGCTATTTATTGAGCACTTACTGTGTGCAGAACACTGTACAAAGCGCTTGGGAGAGTACAATAGAACAATATAGCAGACACGTTCCCTACCCACAGTGAGCTTACAGTCTAGAGGGACAGACGAGAGCCACACTTGATCGTTGCTAGCTTTGTCGTTAGCTTCTCTTGAGGGAGTGTGGGAAGCCATTAGCCCAAGTGCATTGATCTTGCCCCAAGAACTGCCCTGAGGTTGGGTGTGAAGACAATCAATGCCTGCTCCTGTCAGAGGTAGGCTTCTGTCTAGTACTCCATGTGTGAGTTGGGTGAGGAGGTCTGCTATTCTTGAGTTCTATCAACATCCACCCTAACCCTCAGCTGGGGAACTATTGTTGACTAGTGGAAAAGAGCAAGGGCCTGGAAGACAGAGGTACCGGGTCGGCAGCAGAGACAGCTCACTCCCGTGGCAGCCTGGTGGACACCAGAGTGACTACGAGAGGCAATCAATCAGCCAATCAATGGCATTTATTGAGCACTTACTGAGTACAGAGCACTGTTCTAAGCGCTTGGGAGAGTACGACACAACAGAGCTGATGGACGTATACCTTGCCCACAGTGAGCTTACTGTCTAGAGGGGGAGACACACATTAATATAAATATATAAATTAGGGATATGCACATAAATTCTGAGGGGCTGAAGGAGTGGAGAGAGTGTGAATAAAGGGAGCAAAGCCAAAGTGCAAGGGAGACACAGAAGACACTGTATATCATCTCTTCTCCTCCTCAGTTGGGATATCTGCAGCTCCAGACAACTCATTCTTCTCTCCTGCTCCATTACCCATCATCTTCCACTTCACCTCTGTTCCCTATACCCACATGCTCCAGAAAGCTCACCTTTCTCTCCAATTGCTCTATCTGATACTCCATCCAATTTTTTTTCAGTTCCGCTTGGCAAAATGGTAAGGAAAAACAAAGGAAGCCGAATCAGTATCCAATCACAACACAAAGCTGACTTTCAGAAGACGAACAGCTAATCTGCACCTAAATTTAAATTAACGCCGGATTTATTTCCAACAGGGTGTCTTTGTTCATCCTCCTCCCTCCCGGCCCCCGCTGCTGAACACTGTATTAAGCACTGAGGGAAATAGCCAAAGAACATTAGCTTAGAAGTTGCACAGTCTAGTGGAGAGACTGTGGGCCTGGGATTCAGCGGACCTGGGATCGAATCCCAGTTCAGCCACTTGTCTATTGTGTGATCTCGAGCAAGTCACTTCACTTCTCTGTACTTCAGTTACCTCATCTGTAAAACGGTGGTTAAGACTGTGAGCCCCATTGTAGTACGTGGATGTGTCCAACCTGATAATCTTGTATCAACCCCAACGCTTAGTAGAGTACCTGGCACATACCAAGTGTGTAACAAATACAATTAAAACAAAAAGGCAAGACAGCGAGGTCTAGGGGAAAGGAAGAGGGTCTTGGGGTGACAGCGGTGGGCGGGGGGTGAAGGGGTATCAGCTGGGGTCTGGATTCTGGTCCCAGCTCTGCCCCTGGCTTGCTGTGTGCAAGATCTAGACTGTGAGCCCATTGTTGGGTCTCTAGGTGTTGCTGAATTGTACTTTCCAAGCACTTAGTACAATGCTCTGCACACAGTAAGCCCTCAATAAATACGATTGAATGAATGAATGAAGAGATAGACTGAATGCCAGGTCACTCATTTGCTGGAATAAATGGTAGGACTGTTAGAATATAAGCTTCTAAAGGGCAGGGATATTGACTTTATGGTATTCTCCCAAGTGTTTAGTAGAGTGCTCTGCAAAGTAGACTAAACTAGAGGCCAGGGATCATCCCTATTTTATTACACAGAATGAATGAATGAATTACACTCTTCCAAGTGCTTAGTACAGTGCTCTTCACAGAGTAAACTGTAAGCTCCTCGAGGGCAAGGATCGTAGCTACTTTATGGTACTCTCCCAAATGCTTAGTTAAAAAGAAAAAGTCTATTTGTTAAGCACTTACTATGGGCCGAGTCCTGGGGCAGATACAAGTTAATCGGGTTGGACACAGTCCAGGCCCTACGTGGGACTCACAGTCTTAATCCCCATTTTACAGATGAGGTAACTGAGGGCCAGAGGAGTTAAGCGACTTGCCCAAGGTTACAGAGCAGACAGGTGGCAGAGCGTGGTGGCTTCCAGGACTGTGGTCTATCGACCAGACCACGCTGTTTCCTTTGGTACAAGCCTTTTCATAGCGTAAATTGTAAGGTCTTTGAAGGCAGGGATCATTTCTCCTTTATTGTGCTCTCCCGAGTGCTTAGTGCAATGCTCTGCCCAGAGCGGATTGTACGCTCTTTTAGGGCAGGGATCATGCCTACTTTACTGTACTTTTCCAGGTGCTTACTACAGTGCTCAGTGCACAGTAAATGCTCAGTAGATACTATGGATTAATTGACTGGTGTTTTGGGATTCTTAAGAGCGCAGTTTGAGTTACAAGTAATTTCTTTCCTTTTCCTGTCCTAGTTAATGTCACCCTTGCACTGACGCTTCCAAAGGGAGGGCGAGTCCCTACCCCTCCGCCAAAACCTAGCTCACTGATGGGTTTTAGTTGGTCAGAGTTGTCCTTCAATTGGCATACGACGTGGCTGAATTTTAGAGCTAATTTGCGGTCATAGATGGTGCTTGTGGGTTGAGAGATAAGGACAGTTTAGTAGCAGGGTGTTGTTGGGGGGAACATGGAGCACTTCCCAGATCATACCACCCCAGAAAGAGGGCATCATTTCCTCAGTTCCATGCCAAGTCTTTTCCAGGTGAACTTTTCCAGTCTTTTCCTCTCTGCCTCCTGGCTTCTGAGAAGCAGCTTGGCCTAGTAGAAAGGGCATAGGACTGAGAGTCAGGAGACCTGGGTTCTAATCCCATCTTTGCCACTTGCCGCTGTGTGACCTAAGGCAAGTCATTTGACTTTTCTGTGTCTCTGTTTCTTCACCTGTAAAATGGGGATTAAATACCTGTTCTCCCTCCCACTTACATTCTGAGTTCCCCCTGGGTCAGAGACTGGCTCTGATCTGACTGCATCTACCCTGTGCTTAGCATAATGCAAGGCTCATTTAACATATAGGCTCTATAACATATAACATATAGCATATAATGTATAGACTTAACAAGTTAAGCAACAAGTGCTTAACATATAGAAGCAACACAGAAGCAGTGTGACCTAGTGGAAAGAGCACAGGCCTAGGAGTTGGAGGACCTGGGTTCTAATCCTGGCTCTGCCATTTGTCTGCTGTGTGACCTTGGACAAGTCACTTTAACTTCTTGTGTCTTGGTTTTCTCAACTGTAAAATGGGTATAAGACTGTGAGCCCCATGCAGACAGGGACTGAGTTCAACCTGATTATCTTGTATCTACCCCAGTGCTTAGAACAGGGCTTGATGCATAGTAAGTGCTTAACAAATATTATTATTATTAATTATAATAACACATTTTATTATTATTGCTCTTGCATGCCAGAAAATTCTGGGGGTTTAATTCCTTTTCTTTCAGGATTTGAATTTTTACAGGGTAGATCTTGATTTCTCTCAAACACTAGTATTTCAGGCCCGCAAAGTTCTTAGAGTTCTTAATTCTGTTGTAGTCTCCAAGAGCTTAGCACAAGGCTCTGCACATAGTAAGCACTCAAATATGATTGATTGATTGATTCATTCATTCATTCACTCGTATTTATTGAGCACTTACTGTGTGCAGAGCACTGTACTAAGCACTTGGGAAGTACAAGTTGGCAACATATAGAGACGGTCCCTACCCAACAGTGGGCTCACAGTCTAGAAGGGGGAGACAGAGAACAAAACAAAACATATTAACAAAATAAAATCAATAGAATAAACATGTACAAATAAAATAAATAAATAAATAGAGTAATAAATACGTACAAACATATATACAGGTTCTGTGGGGAGGAGAAGGAGGTAAGGCCGGGGGGATGGGGAGGGGGAGGAGGGGGAGAGATTGATTCTTCTAGACTGTGAGCCCACTGTTGGGTAGGGAACATCTCTATGTGCTGCCAACTTGTACTTCCCAAGCGCTTAGTACAGTGCTCTGCACACAGAAAGCGCTCAATAAATACGATTGAATGAATGATTTAACTCTTCCTAAGAAGAACCGGCCTGAGACTATAGTTTAGCAGTGTCTAACTGCATGAAACTGCCATCCAGATGTGAAATGGGCATAACCTCTGCTGCGTTTTCCCCCATCACGGTTCCAAACACGGGCTGGACTCAAAATATCCCCCTCCTACCGGCCACAAAATTAGCTTTTGGGAGCTGAACTGGACAGCAAGAAATGGCTTGGGACAAGAGCTCATCCTTCGGCGTTTCCACTTCCTCCGCCCTGACTAGGATCCTCTTAGAGGAGTCTTTTCAGCCACTTGAATGGAATAGGGTGGGTGGGGAGGGTGGTTAGGGAGGAAACTAGAAGCCGCAACTCGGTTTAGCGTGTTCAGTTCCTGCCCTGCAATCAGGGTTGGTCCTGTGCCTTGAGGGACATCGGGGGAGTTTAAAAGTGAGGAAGGGGAGACGGAATCATGTGATGGAAGAAAGGAATACTGAGAAGCCTTTTATGTGGAGTGGCCCTAGTTAGGAAGTATGTGCACTGTTAGGACACTGTGGCAGATAAGAGCTGAATAATTGCAAGAATTCTTTTATTTTGTTAAGGTTATTATTATCATCATCGATGGTATTTATTGCGCACTTACTATGTGCAGAGTAGTAATAATAATGGCATTTATTAAGCGCTTACTATGTGCAAAGCACTGTTTTAAGCGCTGGGGAGGTTACAAGCTGATCAGGTTGTCCCACAGGGGGGCTCCCAGTCTTAATCCCCATTTTACAGATGAGGTAACTGAGGCCCAGACTTGCCCAAAGCCAGCTGACAATTGGCAGAGCCGGGATTCGAACCCATGACCTCTGACTCCAAAGCCCGGGCTCTTTCCACTGAGCCATGCTGCTTCTCCTAAGTACAGAGTACTGTACTAAGCGCTTGGGAGAGCATAATTCAATAGAGGTGGCAGAAACTTTCCCTGCCCACGACGAGCTTACAGTCTAGCGGGAGAGCTGTAGTAATAACAATAATATTACTATGATTATTTTGGCTCCTCCACATTACTGTTCACTTGTTCCAGATTATTCATTCACTTGTATTTCAAGGCCCTACTGAGAGCTCACCTCTTCCAGGAGGCCTTTCCAGACTGAGCCCCCTCCTTCCTCTCCCCCTCCTTCCCTTCCCCACAGCACCTGTATATATGTATATATTTTTGTACATATTTATTACTCTATTTATTTATTTATTTATTTTACTTGTACATATCTATTCTACTTATTTTATTTTGTTAATATGTTTGGCTTTGTTCTCTGTCTCCCCCTTCTAGACTGTGAGCCCACTGTTGGGTAGGGACCGTCTCTATATGTTGCCAACTTGTACTTCCCAATCGCTTAGTACAGTGCTCTGCGCACAGTAAGCGCTCAATAAATACGATTGATTGATTGATTGATTGATTATGGCAGCTTCTACCACTCTTTTGGGCTGAGTTCCACTGATGTCAGGGAATCCCGCAACTCCCAGGGAAGCGGTGAGGAGTGCTCAGCCCCAAAGCCGGCTGCGGGGAAGGGGGCAGGTCGGGGGGAAGGGGTGCCCTCCAGAATGGGGGGCAGGAGCCCAGAAGGGAGGGTGGTTTAGCAGGAGTCCCTGGTCAGACAACACAATAAATAATTCTATTTATTTATGTTGACGCCTGTTTACTTGTACTGCTGTTTGTCTCCCCCACCCTCTAGATGTGAGCCCGCTGTGGGCAGGGATTGTGTCTCTTTATTGCTGTACTGTACTTTCCAAGCACTTAGTACAGTGCTCTGTGAGCCCACTGTTGGGTAGGGACTGTCTCTATATGTTGCCAACCTCTACTTCCCAAGCGCTTAGTACAGTGCTCTGCACACAGTAAGTGCTCAATAAATACGATTGATGAATTAAATGAATGAACAACAGCAGGCTCCAAGGGCCTGGAGGGAGAAGAGTTATGCAGGGGCTAGAAGTCACTGTCACCCTACTCCCTCTCTCTGCTCTACCCCTTCTCCGCCCCACAGAACTTGTGTATAATCGTACATATTTATTATTCTGTTTATTTTATTAATGATGATGATATATCTATACTTCTATTTATCTATTTTGATGTTATTGATGTTACTGTTCTGTTTTGTTGTCTGTCTCCCACTTCTAGACTGTGAGCCCATTGTTGGGCGGGGATTGTCTCTATCTGTTGCCGAATTGTACTTTCCAAGCGCTTAGTACAGTGCTCTGCACGCAGTAAGCGCTCAATAAATACGATTGAATGAATGAATGAATGAATTGAGCATTTACTGTGCACAGAGCACTGTACCAAGCGCTCAGGACAGTACAAGGCAATGATAAACAGACACATTCCCTGCCCACAATGAGCTTACAGTCAGGAAGGAATCAAATGACTTTCCTGAGGTCATGCAGCAGACAAGTCTGGGAAACTGGAATTAGAACCCAGGTCCTTTTGACTTTCAGGATCCCCTAATCCAGGAATCAAATCAAATCCCTTCAAAGCCCTACTGAGAGCTCACCTCCTCCAGGAAGCCTTCCCAGACTGAGCCCCCTCTTTCCTCTCCCCCTCCTCATCCCCCCACCTTACCTCCTTCACCTCCCCACAGCACCTGTATATTTATATATATATATATATATATGTATGTTTGTTTGTGCATATTTATTACTCTATTTTACTTGTACATATTTATTCTATTTATTTTATATTGTTAATACGTTTTGTTTTGTTGTCTGTGAGCCCGTTGTTGGGTAGGGACCGTCACTATGTGGTGCCAACTTGTACTTCCCAAGCGCTTAGTACAGTGCTCTGCACACAGTAAGCGCTCAATAAATACGATTGAATGAATGAATCCCAGCCCCCAAAAGGGCTGGTAACTCCTAGTGGGGAGGGTTTCTTGGTTTCCTGGTGGGCAAGAAGCCTGGCTTCCAAGCCTTTCCCAAAGGCAACCCTGATCCTTCCCCATTTCTCGCCCCTGGGGTGGGGGAGGATAAGGAGGAGAGGGGAAGAGAAAGCAGGCGCGATCAATCAGTAAATTGTATTTATTGAGCGCCTACTATGTGCAAAGCATTATTCTAAGTGTTTGAGTGGGGACAATGGAGGAGGGGTGGGCAGAAGGAGCAGCAAGAGAAGGGGGAGGAGGAGGTGAGCTCATTGTGGGCAGAGATTGTCTCTATCGCTGCATTGCACTTTCCAAGCGCTTAGTACAGTGCACATGGTAAGCACCGTGGCTCAGTGGAAAGAGCCCGGGCTTTGGAGCTCAGAGGTCATGGGTTCAAATCCCGGTTCCGCCAATTGTCAGCTGTATGACTATGGGCAAGTCACTTCACTTCCCTATGCCTCAGTTCCCTCATCTGTAAACTGGGGATTAAGACTGTGAGCCCCCCGTGGGACAACCTGATCACCTTGTAACCTCCCCGGCGCTTAGAACAGTGCTTTGCACATAGTAAGCGCTTAATAAATGCCATCATTATTATTATTAAGCACTCAATTGAATGAATGAATGAGGAGAGGAAGGGGCAGACTGTCAGCTTCTTCATTCAATCGTATTTATTGAGTGCTTACTGTAATAATAATAATAGTAATAATAACAATAATAATAATAATAATAATAATAATGGCATTTGTTAAGCACTTACTATGTGCAAAGCACTGTACTGTGTGCAGAGCGCTGTACTAAGCGCTTGGGAAGTACAAGTGGGAGAGGGAAATGTGTCAGCTATTTCTGTTGCACTGAACTCTCCTAAGCGCTTAGTACAGGGCTCTTCACATAGTAAGCACTTGATAGATACCACTGATTGATTGATTGACTGATTGAGGGGAGGAAAGAGAGGGAAGGAAGCATGGCTTAGTGGAAGATCCCGGGTTTGGGAGTCAGAGGACGTGGGTTCTAATCCCGGCTCCGCCACTTGTCAGCTGTGTGTGACCTTGGGCAAGTCACTTCACTTCTTTGTGCCTCAGCTACCTCATCTGTAAAATGGGGATGAAGACTGTGAGCCCCATGTGGGACATCCTGATTACCTTGTATCAACCCCAGCGCCTAGAAGAGCGCTTGGCACATAGTGAAAGCTTAACAAATACCAGTATTATCATCATCATCATTTTTAAGAAAAGGGAAAGGGAGGAGGAGAGGGAGGGACAGGTCCCCAGATTAGACTCTGATCTAGACTCTAGGTATGATCTTGTCTGCTTGGGCAAGCCACTTAACTTTTCGGTGCCTCAGTTCCCTCATCTGGAAAATTAGGACTGTGAGCCCCACGAGGGGCAACCTGATTACCTTGTCTCTCCCCCAGCGCTTAGAACAATGCTTGGCACAGAGTAAGCGCCCAATAAATACCATTATTATTATTATTAGAGAGAGAGAGAGCATGTGCGCTGGTGGGAGCGGAGTCACCAGTGGGTACCGATGCGGCTGGGTTGGGGGGGGGGGAGGTCAATCAATCAATCGATCACTCATTCATTCATTCATATTTATTGAGCGCTGTCTGTGTGCAGAGCACTGTCCTAAGCGCTTGGGAAGTACAAATCGGTAGAAGATAGAGACGGCCTCTACCCCACAACGGGCTCCCAGCCTAGAAAGGGGAGAAAATACGATCGATAGGTCGTATTTAGAGAGCGCTTACTGGGTGCCCAGCACTGTGCTAAGCGCTTAGCGCCTGACGGCACCCCCACTGTCCTCAAAACCCCAGGCCCCTGTGAGCCCGTTATGGGGTAGGAACCGTCTCTATATGTTGCAGACATGGACTTCCCAAGCGCTTAGTACAGTGCCCTGCACACAGTTAGTGCTCAATAATTTATTTATTTTATTTGCACATATTTATTCTATTTATTTTATTTTGTTAATATGTTTTGTTGTCTGTCTCCCCCTTCTAGACTGTGAGCCCACTGTTGGGTAGGGACTGTATATGTTGCCAACTTGTACTTCCCAAGCGCTTAGTACGGTGCTCTGCGCACATTCAGCGCTCAATAAATATGATTGAATGAATGAATTACTCTATTTATTTTACTTGTACATATTAATTCTATTTATTTTATTTTGTTAATATGTTTGGTTTCGTTCTCTGTCTCCCCCTTCTAGACTGCGAGCCCACTGTTGGGCAGGGACCGTCTCTACATGTTGCCAACTTGTACTTCCCAAGCGCTTAGCACGGTGCTCTGCACACAGTCAGCGCTCAATAAATACAATTGAATGAATGAATTACTCTATTTATTTTACTTGTACATATTAATTCTATTTATTTTATTTTGTTAATATGTTTGGTTTTATTGTCTGTCTCCCCCTTCTAGACTGTGAGCCCACTGTTGGGCAGGGACCGTCTGTATATGTTGCCAACTTGTACTTCCCAAGCGCTTAGTACGGTGCTCTGCGCACAGTCAGCGCTCAATAAATACGATTGAATGAATGAATGACTCTATTTTAATTGTACATATTTATTCTATTTATTTTATTTTGTTAATATGTTTGGTTTTGTTCTCTGCCTCCCCCTTCTAGACTGCGAGCCCGCTGTTGGGTAGGGACCGTCTCTATATGTTGCCAACTTATACTTCCCAAGCGCTTAGTACGGTGCTCTGCACACATTCAGCGCTCAATAAATACGATTGAATGAATGAATGACTCTATTTATTTTACTTGAACATATTTATTCTATTTATTTTATTTTGTTAATATGTTTTGTTTTGTTGTCCGTCTCCCCCTTCTAGACTGTGAGGCCGCTGTTGTGCAGGGACCGTCTCTAGATGTTGCCAACTTGTACCTCCCAAGCGCTTAGTCCAGCGCTCTGCACACAGCAAGCGCTCAATAAATACGATTGATTGATTGATTGATTGATTGAGCGCCCCGTGGGGCGACCTGATCACCTTGTAACGTCCCCAGCGCTTAGAACAGTGCTTGGCACATAGTAAGCGCTTTATAAATGTTATTTTTAAAAAAAAAATGGGGGCGGGGCGGGCGCGGTCCGCCAGGGGGCGTCCTCGGCCCGCCGCTGGGCCGACAGCGAACGGCCGCCGCGCGCCCCATTGAGAGGGACGGGCCACGCCCACTCTCGCTCCCCATTGGCTGGTTGCTGTCGGGGGAGGAGGGCGGGGCGTGACGTCACGGCGGAGCTCAACGGCGATTGGTCCAGGCCGCGGAGAAGTCGCTACATTGTTTCCCCTCCGCGGGCGCGCGCCGCCGCTGCGATCGCCCCGGCCGGCGGAGAGGAGGGCGAGCGGTCGGAGGGCCGGGCGCGGGGGGCACCGCCACCGGGGGCCGAGCCGGGGGCAGCGGGCACGGGAGGCCCGGCCCGGTGGGCAGTGCCCTCGGGGGGAGGGGGCACCGGAGGGCGGGGAGGGGCGGGACCGACCGGAGGGGGCGGGGCCGAGCGCCGTATAAAAGGCCCGGACCCGCGCCCCGGCCACAGCAGGACGGCGCTTCCCGGACCCGAGCTCGCCGTCGCGTTTGCACCCTTGGCAGCTGCATTGGCACTTTCAGCAGCTGCGTTTGCACCTCTAGCAGCTGCATTGGCACCCCTAGCAGCTGCATTGGCACCCTTAGCAGCTGCATTGGCACCCTTAGCTGCATTTGCACCTGCCTCGGTGCAGTTGCGCCCGTGTCGGTGCAGTTGCACCTTCAGTAGCTGCATTCGCACCCGCAGCAGGGCATTTGCACCCGTATCGGTGCAGTTGCACCAGCAGCAGGGCATTTGCACCCGCAGCAGGGCAGTTGCACCGGTAGCAGGGCATTTGCACCCGTATCGGTGCAGTTGCACGCGCAGCGGGGCATTTGCACCCGCAGCAGGGCAGTTGCACCCGTAGCAGGGCATTTGCACCTCTAGTAGCTGCGTCTGCACCCTTCGCTGCGTTTGCACCCGCAGCGGGGCATTTGCACCCGTGTCGGTGCAGCTGCACCCGGAGCAGGGCGTTTGCACCTTTAGCTGCAGTTGCACCCTTAGCAGCTGCAGTCGCACCCTCAGCAGCTGCAGTCGCAGCCTTAGCAGCTGCAGTTGCACCCCGAGGAGCCGGTGCCAGCCCCGGGAGGGTGCCGAGGCGGCGGAGAACGGCAGCCGGACGGTCCCGGAACCCAGGTGAGCGGGCTGGGACGTTTTTTTTCCCCCGGGGTGGAGGGAGAGGCGGGAGCCCGTTGGGCCGGTCTAACCCCGTCCTTCGCCCCCGCTGTTGCCGTAGGAGACGGGCCATGGCGGAGCCGGACGGGGACCCCCCGGGCGCCCAGTGCAACGTGCTGAGCTGGGAGCAGGTGCAGCGGCTGGACCGGCTGCTGAGCGAGGGCGTGCCCCTGCACGGGCGCGGCAACTTCCCCACCCTGGAGGTGCAGCCCCGCCAGGTGGTGCGGGCGGTGCGGGGCCGGCTGGAGGAGCGGAGCATCGCCGTCCGGGCCGTGCGGCTCAACGGCTCGGCCGCCAGCCACGTCCTGCACCAGCACAGCGGCCTGGGCTACAAGGACCTCGACCTCATCTTCTGCGCCGACCTGCGCGGCGAGGCCGAGTTCCAGACCGTCAAGGACGTGGTCCTCGCCTGCCTGCTCGACTTCTTGCCCCCCGGCGTCAACAAGGACAAGATCACTCCCCTCACCCTCAAGGTGCCCGGGGAGGGGGGCGGGGACGGAGGGACGGAGGGGGAAGGGACCCCTGGGGCCCCTGGGGGCTCCGGACCCCACTCACTCCCCCACCCAGCCATCCACTCACCCGTCCATCCCGCCCATTCACTCATGTATCCATCCATTCACTTATTCATCCACTCACCTATCCATCCATCTACCCTTCCACTCATCCGCCCATCCATCCACTCACCCATCCACTCACCCATCCATCCATCCACCCACTCATCCATCTATCCATCCATTCACTTATTCATCCACTCATCTATCCATTCACCCACCCGTCCACTCACCCACCCGTCCACTCACCCACCCGTCCACTCACCCACCCGTCCACTCACCCACCCGTCCACTCACCCACCCGTCCACTCACCCACCCGTCCACTCACCCACCCGTCCACTCACCCACCCGTCCACTCACCCACCCGTCCACCCACCCACCCGTCCACTCACCCACCCACCCGTCCACTCACCCACCCACCCACCCATCTACCTACCCACCCATTCATTCAATCCTAATGATTGTGGGCAGGGATTGTCTCTTTCTGTTGCTGAATTGTACATCCCAAGCGCTTAGTCCAGTGCTGTGCACACAGGAATTGCACAATACAATTGAATGAATGAACTGAGCATTTACTATGTGCAGGGTACTGTACTAAGTGCTTTGGAAAGCAATAAAGAGAAACGATCCTTGCCTACGCCAGGATCACGTTCTAGGGGGTGAGGAGGCAAACATCAAAACAAGTAAACCGTCATCAATATAAGCAGAATCGTAGATATATCCAACCACACACCAGGTTCCCCCCCACCAACCAGGTCCCTTTTGGCAGCCACCCTCCTGGGGTTGGGAAGTGTTTGAAGGCTGCCCTGTTCTTCTTATTGGCATCTAAGTGCTTATTGTGTGCCAGTCACTGTACTAAGCACTGGGGTAGTAATAATAGGTATGGTATTAAGTGCTTATTATTTGCCAAGCGCTGTACTAGGCGCCGGAATAGATACAAGATGTTTGGATCCCATGAGGGACTCAGTGGCCCAGAAGGAGGGAAGCCAGTGGTCAGAAATTTGAATAATAACTGTCAGATTTATTGAGCGCTTACCACGTGCAAGACACTGTACTAAGCACTGGGGTAATAGTGATAATTATGGTATTTATTAAGCACTTACTACATACCAGGCATAGTACTAAGCACTGGGGTAGATACAAAATGATCGGATCCCGCAGTGGGCTCCCAGTCTCAGTAGGAGGGAAGCCAGTGGTCAGAGACTTAGTAATAACTGTGGTTTTTGAGTGCTTACTGTGTGCCAGGCACTGGGCTAAGCGCCAGGGTAGATACAAGCAAATAAGGTTGGACACAGTTCCTGTCCAGCGTGGGTCTCACAGTCTTCATCCCCCATTTACAAATGAAGGAACAGGGAAGTGAAGTGATTTGCCCAAGGCCACACAGCAGACAGGTGGTGGTGTCAGGATTAGAACCCATGACCTCCCGGCTCCCAGGGCCGTGCTTGATCCGTTATGCCATGCAGGGCCGTGCACGGACCCTCCACGTCTCCCCGCCACCCCCCACACCATGCTCGCACACGCGTGGGTTTGCAGAAAACCTCGCTGAGCATCCTGCCTCTGTGGAAACCCAGATTAAATGGGTTTCTTCGCAAGTTTTCCCCCTTCCCCACCCACTCTGAGCTGGGGTATAGAGTGTTCTGGCAATGAAGAATCACTCTGAAACAAAGAGCTTGTTATGGCTGTTGGGGAAATGAGGACTTTTTTTTTTCCTTTTTCCCTTTTTCTTTTCTGGTTGCAGAAGGCTTCAGTTTCTTTCCTCCCCCCCACTTTGGGTGTACAGAGTTTCCTTTGTGGACATCTCCAGCCTCATTTTTTTTTTTTTTTTTTTTTTGCATCACAATTGGTCTAAGGCCCGTGTGCCGGCAATCTCTTAAAGCCATCGTAGTGAAAACGGGGCTACAGCCCCCAGAGGGCCGGCCTCCATCCGGCCAGACAGCACGGTTAGGCGTGCCACCTTCCTTTCCCTGCTGCGGTTTGGCGTTTGGGGGCCTGTTGTGGGGGGTGGCTTAAACTGCTCGCTAAGTCGTTTTTATAAGGCCTGAATAAGAGGAAGGGGCGGCGTGTAATTCGGAAGGGCGACTCGGGGGCCGGGAGGAGGGATGGCCCGTCCGTCGGAACGGCGGCTTCATCTGCTCGTTTTGTGTCCCATCAGGAAGCCTATGTGCAGAAGATGGTGAAAGTGTGCAATGACTCAGACCGATGGAGTCTCATCTCGCTGTCCAACAACAGCGGCAAAAACGTGGAACTGAAATTCGTGGACTCCCTGCGCCGGCAGTTCGAATTCAGCGTGGACTCTTTCCAGATCAAACTGGACTCCCTCCTCCTCTTCTACGAGTGTTCGGAGAACCCGATGACCGAGACCTTCCACCCGACCATCATCGGCGAGAGCGTCTACGGAGATTTCCAAGAGGCCTTCGCCCACCTGTGCAACAAGGTCATCGCCACCAGAAACCCGGAAGAGATCCGAGGCGGCGGGCTTCTCAAGTACTGCAACCTTTTGGTGAGGGGCTTCAGGGCGGCCTCCGAGTCCGAGATCAAGTCCCTTCAGAGGTATATGTGTTCCAGGTTTTTCATTGACTTCTCAGACATCGGCGAGCAGCAGCGGAAACTGGAGTCCTACTTGCAGAACCACTTTGTGGGATTGGAAGACCGCAAGTATGACTATCTCATGACCCTTCACGGGGTGGTGAACGAGAGTACAGTGTGCCTGATGGGACACGAGAGGAGACAGACGCTCAATCTCATCACCATGCTGGCCATCCGGGTGCTGGCCGAGCAGAACATCATTCCCAATGTCGCCAATGTGACCTGCTATTACCAGCCGGCCCCGTACGTAGCCGATGCCAACTTTAGCAATTATTACATCGCGCAGGTTCAGCCGGTCTTTACGTGCCAGCAGCATACCTACTCGACTTGGTTACCCTGCAATTAGCCCCGTCTCCGGAGCATCTGGCGCGGGGGCCGGGGAGGGGGTGGTGGGGAGGGGGAGACGTGGAGGAGCGTCCAGACTTGTCGACGGGGGTGTGCAATGGTCCGCCCCGGCTCCCGAGCTCGGAGGGGCTTGGCGGGGGGAAAAGGGGGTG
This sequence comes from Tachyglossus aculeatus, assembly GCF_015852505.1. Lineage (NCBI taxonomy): Eukaryota > Metazoa > Chordata > Mammalia > Monotremata > Tachyglossidae > Tachyglossus > Tachyglossus aculeatus. The sequence continues at coordinate 29,578,751 of NC_052084.1, read as the reverse complement.
GAGGGGAAAGGGTAGGCGAGGACTGAGACGCCCCAGGAGGGCAGGGGAGCACGAGCGACAGACGGGTCGGAAAAGGAGGTCGGATCCCACCTGGGGGCCCGGCGCTCTAAGCGTCCGGCTTCGGAGACCAGGGGGACGAACGGTGCTCCGTGACAATATGGGATGGCAGAATCTGCTCCTGTAGCTTTGGCACAAAGTTGGGAATCTCGTTCTAGAGGGAGACCTGCAAAGAGGGAGAAGAACCTGGAGGAAGGGGGAAGGAGGTCACTACCTAATTTCCTTCGGTATATTCAGAAGGGTGGGTTTGTGTGTTTATCTTTTTTTCAAATTTTATTTTAGTTTTTATTTCTAAGTAGAGGCATAATGCAGAGATAAGCTGAAGTAGTGTAAGAATCGGGTGGCTGTAGTGGGAGCTCAGAGGACAGTCTGCCTGGGGCTGATGGTAAAGGAAGTTATCGCTCGCTCGAAGAAAACACTTGAACAGAGACTGCTGGCTCCAAACGAACAGTAGTAGCCTGGTGCAGTTATCATAAAAACAGCCGACTTTATGATGACATAATCCATTATTTCCAGTTGGGTGCGTGTTTCACATTTTAAAAATGTGGCCCATGCAAGCAGAGACCAGCTGTAGCAAAGAAAGTTATGCTCAAGGACCAAAGATTTCACTGACAAAATACCCAAGTAGAGAAGATGTAGTTTCACAAAAAAAATTCAGAGAAAGTTATATTTGTATACACAATAGAATCAAAGTGCCTGTTGCCTTCTGAAATTTGAAGTGGGGTGGGGGTGGGGGATGATTTTGTGGTTTAACCATATATTTTCTTTTATCAGGGACACAAGAAAAAAAGTAAGCTTGTGAATAAATGGTGGAAGAAATGCCCTATTTTTTTCCTGGCAAATACTTGTATAAAGTGAATATTATTGCCGATGTGACAGTATCCTAGCTGTGTGTGGCTGTGGTATATGTGTGCACGGCAGTGAGTCGGAGATGTTTTTAATAAAGTACCGGGAGTTTCCTGTCTGCAACAGGCAGCTCTGAGACGGTGACGCTGTACAGTGACGCATTTACAACCCCCTGAAACATTAAAGTCAGTGAGCAGGGTGGGGGAAGAAGGAAGGGAATGAGCAGTAGCCAAGGGAAGCAGAAGAGATGGCTCACTAACTCGTGTGCTGTGATATTCGTCCAACGAACGGACATTCAATTGGCTCATCTCTCTCCTGTGTCTCCCAGGCAAACTACTTTGACAGTTTGAAACCCTCAATTTTGTGACTGCCGTCCTCCCCGGCATATGATTTAAGTGGGATGTCAAGCGGAGGGAGTCTATTGAAATCCCTGAGCCAAAAAGAGTATTGTCTCTTTCTGTTGTTTTGAAGGCTACTCCTTAATATTTAAGCGGGGATTTTTTTTTTTTCCAGGATGGGTCCTGTGTTTCAGACCCACCATTTCCATGGCCACTGCTGTCATCCTAGAATTTAGCAAATGTGAATTGCCCCCCCCCCCCCCTTTATTGTTTTGCACAACTTGTTTTAGAATTCGAGGTGAAATTTGTGAACTAATGCGAGTTATGAAGCATCCTGGTCACACTGCATTTAAATGTTAATTCTGTACTTTATTTAAATGAAATGACTGTGCATTAAGAAAATTCCTTTTCGTTTCCTCAATCCTCAGAGAGCCTAAAAATCTGACTGTGCAGAGATTCTGCACAGCTATTTCTTCTGGGCCCTGCTTTCTCCCGTTCCTCCAGTCACTGCTCTCCGAACGTTTCACAGTTCAAAGCAAAACTAATCTGTAAAGTGTGCTGCCTTTATTAAAAAAAAAAAAAAAAAAGAAGAAAAACTCTAAAGAAAGATGGCCGATGTCACTTCCTCTGAGGATCTAAATAGAGCAGCTTTTGGGAGATAAAGGGCCAGTGGAAGGGAGAAGGAGAGGATAGCGTTGGAATTTAGAGTTTTATTTGGGTTGGAAGTTCTTAAAGAGTATGGTTTTTTTGTTTTTACTTTCTCTCCTTTTAAATCTGTACTGGGACTTGCAACACCCATCGTCCCTATGAATTCTGCAGGATATGTCAAAGCTTTTGCACTGCCAGTCTGTCTCCGTGTTTACCACCGAGCTGCTTTCACCCCTTGCTCTCCTCATTTCTCCCTTTTCCTCCTCCTCTTGGGGTCTGTGAGAGAGTGTGTGTATGTTTGTGTGTTTGTGTGTGTGTTTTGGGGGAGGAGTGGGTGATAATTAAATGTGCAGGGGTAAAGTCTGTTTCCCAGGGTCCATTATTCTACCAGATCCGGCTTGAGACACTTGTCAAAACCGAAGGCCTGCAAACAGAGCCAATTGGAGGATTTGCTAATGGAAACTAAGGGGCAGGCAGGGGAAATAGGATCAGCTGGTAATGTGGTATGTCTTTTCTTCCCACAACTATTTGCCAGTGAGTCATCCAGTATTTTCAAAGGGTTCTGGGGTCTCGAACAGGGCCACAACCACAGGATGCTGATAATAGGACAATGTCATTTTGTTTGCTTGTATGGAGAAGGTTTTTTTGGATGAGGGTTTTGTAATGAAGTATTTTATCCTTTATTTACTGCTGTGTTTGAGTGTTCTTTTCCCGCTTGCTCAGATTTCAGTTGCCTAGTCTGACGGCACTAGTCTCGGTGCTTCGAGACAACTTTCGACATTTTCAAGTTTCTGGCATGCAATTTATTTCTATTCTGTATGTATTATGGTCCTCGGTGTGTATGTAACTGGAGATACGGTGAATTGAATGACTTGGATTTTAATCTGTGACCGGTTAGATGTCAGGAAGAGAGAGACAGCAAACCAGGGGTTCTGGCTGGGGGGAAGACTTGGGACTTTTTTTAAATTTAAGTTTTAATGGCTGGTTTGCTCATTCGGTTTGCCTGCTGTTATCTTCGTCTGGACCAGCAAAAGTTGGCGCTCTGATCTTCTGCCCCTTTCTTCACTTTTACCCAGGAAGGCAGATTGGAGGAAAATTGCTAAAGGAGCAGAGTTTCTTCCGGAGAAGAAAAGGGGGGAGAGGGGAAAAGTTTTTGCTTATTAGTAAAGAATCCAGCAGCCCCCATCATTTTTAGCTGATTTTTAAGATGGGATGGGGGACTCTCGGAGACCTTTGGTTGCAGGTGGACTTTTGTGTTGGTTCTCTCTGATGCCAAGAATTTCAGCAGTGCTCTCATCTCCAAAAACGCGGGAAAAGGAAACATTTGTGAACATTCTGTGTCTACCGCTCTTTTGGTTTGCATAACGAACTCTCCGTTGCATAAAGTCCTTTTAAATGCAAAGCTTGTTAAGTGACTCTCGTGGAATACTTTGAACATGAAGCGTATTATGTTGAAAGCTTTCAGCCACCAATTTTTTTTTCTCATCAAAGATGAAGTGTTAGATGAAACTGCAAAGGCAAAAAAAAATGTAATTTCATATCCAGCACCTATTTTAAATATACTCTTTTTGTTTTGGTTTTCTTTTAGCAGACGCTGCTCACTGTTAAAGAATATCTGTGTAACATTTTGCTGTTTGTAATAATGGCTTACTAACAAGGTAAACAGTTAAAAAAAGTGCAAATTTCAAGATAGCTTGGCTCGGCTCCTGCAGACCCTCGCAGTAACGCAGGAGACTGTTCTTGCGGGTCCTCGCGATCTATCCACCCGTTGCTGCCCGCCGTCTCTGAGGCGACCTGTCGCAGCAGACCGTGTACCCTAGGTTGCCCCTCGGGAGCATTCTGACTAGACTGTCTCCGACAGAAAAAGAGCTGATGGAAAACAGACTCTAAAAAACTGACATGTTTGCATCAGTGCTAGAGGGAACAGATTGTGAATTTTGTTTACAACATCCAATATTTGGATTTTTTTTTTTTTTGTAAATAAAAAGAAGTTATTTTTTTCTATTGATTGGTGTCCGCTGTCTTCGGTGTCTGCGCGGGTGAAGGATGGATCGCCGATGGGTCCCGACTCGCTCCTGTTGAAAAGGCAGAGGCTGCAGTTTATTGAGAACTGCAGTCTTCAGCAGCTTTCCGATTGGAGGGTGATAAATTTGAGTCCTGCCTCCTGCCAGGCATTTTTTTCTTCTTTTTTTTTTTTTTCCCTGCCTGGCTCAGCTGGCTCTGAAGGAACCTAGGGGGTTTGTGCCAGAAATTCTTGGCGGGATATTGACTCAGCAGCCCTGAGGGACTGAAAGGTCAGAGGGTCCTTGTGGGAGGGGCTGGAGGAGAAGACCCTCAGGCCTGACTGACCATATGACCTAGGGTCATTAAAAAGCACTTTAAAAGGGATATCCCCCGCCTCTGACTAGAGGGCAGAGCTTGTGGGTTCCCTCCTTGATCCCTAATTTGTCTCCATGCTCTCTAGTTCTGAAACTGGCTGGGAAGGGGAGATCGCAGAGACCTTGTGGCATTTATTAAGCGCGTACTACTTGCAAGATGCTAGGGAAGGTTATCACGTTTGATACCACTGTCCCACAAGGGGCTCACAGTCTCTCGTCTCCATTTTACAGTTGAGGAAATCAGTCCAGAGGGGTTAAGTGACTTGCCTCAGATCACACGGCAGTCCGGGGTCTTTGCACTAGCCTACCTCCCCTCTTTTTGAAATTTTGTTTGCTTTCTGTGGAATTTAAGCCAGGTTTTGTGCCAGGCGTTGGCTATGTGTCAGGCTTTGTTCTAAGCACTGGGGTAGATCCTGAAGTTGTACACAGTTGTAATAACGGGTTCACGGTCTTAATCCCCATTTTACAGATGAAGTTGTTGAGGCACAGAGATGTTAGTTGATTTATCCATCACCACATAGTGAACAAGTGGAGGGAGGAGCAGGAATTAGAACTGGGGTCCTTGTGACGCATAGGTCCGTGGTCTTTGCACTAGGGCACCCTGCTTCTCATGAGAAGCAGTGGAAAGAGCCCGGGCTTTGGAGTCAGAGGTCATGGGTTCAAATCCCAGCTCCGCCAATTGCCAGCTGTGTGGCTTTGGGCAAGTCACTTAACTTCTCTATGCCTCAGTTAACTCATCTGTGAAATGGGGATTAAGACTGTGAGCCCCCCGTGGGACAACCTGATCACCTTGTAACCTCTCCAGCACTTAGAACAGTGCTTTACACATAGTAAGTGCTTAATAAATGCTATTATTATTATTGTTATTATTATTATTATTATTATAATTAACTTTGTCTTGAAGGCAGGGTCATGAGACAAAGAGAAGTTCCTGGGCTTCTCTGGGTAAAAGACTTGGGGCTTTCTCTTGGGACAAAGAGGGTAGAGGGAGGTGCATGAACTGGGTAGATTGGAAGAGCCAGGTACCAACTTTGGCCTGGTGACTGCAGCTGGTAGTGTCTCTCCCTTTTTTGGGGGAGTAGCCTCTTTCATCCTCAACTAGTCCCTCACATGGCTTGGGTTAGCCCAGACTTCACTTACAGGGAAGACTGAATATAGAAGCAGTATGGTCCAGAGCGCTTAAGTTACTTAATTCTCTGGGCCTCAGTTCTCATCTGCATAATTCACTATATGTTCTCCCTCCTGCTTAGACTGTGAGCCCCATGTGAGACCTAATTATCTTGTATCTACCTCAGCCTCTGGTACATAGTAAGTGCTTAACAAATACCATTATTATTATTTATTTAAAGGGAAGGCTAAATGGAGGCAGGTATTAAACCACTTCTCACCTGCCATCCTACAAGACCAATTCCTGCCCAGGGTGAGCCGCCCTGTCCTGAGCTGCTGCTATCCTAGATCTGATCCCTCTTCTCTGAAACCTGCCCAACTCCACCGATGTCCTGAGGAAGGAAAAAAGGTACAAGATCCTGACAAATCGTTCTGGGTAGTGGTGGCCCAGGTGAAACCAAAACTAGGGGTGCTTCCAACTCTCCATTCTCCCCCTCTGACGGCGGGTAATTCCTCCACCTAAAGTTGGGTGAGCACCCCGGTAAAATAGACTTAAGTGGTGGAAGGCAATAAAAAGAACAGGCAGGGTAGGATAAAAGGTAGGAATAATAGGGCTCTGAGTTTATGGAGCCCTTTCTCATCGTACTCTCTCTAGCCTTCTGAGAAGCAGCATGGGTCAGTGGGAAGAGCCCGGGCTTTGGAGTCAGAGGTCATGGGTTCAAATCCTGGCTCTGCCAGTTGTCAGCTGTGTGACTTTGGGCAAGTCACTTCACTTCTCTGGGCCTCAGTTCCCTCATCTGTAAAATGGGGATGAAGACGGTGAGCCTCACGTGGGACAACCTGATCACCTTGTAACCTCCCCAGCGCTTAGAACAGTGCTTTGCACATAGTAAGCGCTTATTTAATGCCATTATTATTATTATTATTCTGAGGGAGGGATCGTTATCTCACTTTACAGATGAGGAAATGGGCACAGAGAGGTTAGGTGACTTGCTTGATGTCACCAAGCCTACACAGTGGCTGAAGTGGGACTAAAACCCAGATGTCCTTCCTCTCAGATCTTGTCGTCTTAGTTCTACTCTGTGCTAGCTCATCTAAAGAAAGATGAGGTAGGAGTTTAATGGTGGGTTGACTCCTTAAATGACAAACATTTCCAGGAAGGGGTGTGTACGTGTGATGTGTAGTACCTATTTTTATCTTGTTTAGTTTTTGCCTCAGTTTCATCATCTGTAGAATGGGGATTCAATACTGGTTCTCCCTTCCCTTTAGACTGTGAGCCCTGTTTGAGACATGGATTGGGTCTGATTTGAATATCCTGTATCTGCCCCAGTGCTGAGCGCAGAGCTTAGCACATACCCAGCACCTACAAATACCATTATGATTATTATATGTCCATGAATTGGTCGGTAGGGGAATGTGCTTTTGATGTCTACCTCCAGAAAGAAGAGTGTCTGAAAGAGGCAAGGGGTTTGGATAGGAGCAGTTAGAGATGGGTTTGCTTACTAGGGTTAAGAGCAGGTTTTAGGAAAGCCTAGCACAATGATCTGTCGGGTGTCCTGCAGAATAACTTTGCTCAAGATTCAGCCTTTCTGTAAAATCCCAGTGTAGTTATCTAGATGTTTTCTTCAGTGTTGGAAGGACACCAAATGGTGTGGCAGAAAGAGGAACATACCAGAACAGCCAAGTATGGAGTGTTTTAATATTATTATTTATTATTATTATTGTATCTGAGCACTTCCTAGGTGCCATGCACTGTTCTAGCAGTGTTGGAGCAGATACAAAGTGAATCAGGTTGGGTACAGCTCCTGTCCCACATTCGGCTCTCACTCTTAATTCCCATTTTTTTTTTTTACAGATAAGGTAACTGAGGTGCAGAGAAGTGAAGTGACTTGCCCAAGGTCACACAGCAGATGTGTGGAGGAGCTGGGATTAGAAAATATCTCCCATTCACTTCCTAGAAGCAGCATGGGTGAGGGGCTTGGGAGTCAGAAGACCTGGCTTCTAATCCCAGCTCTAACACTTGCTTGAGGTCTTATCCTGAGCAAGTCACTTCTCTGTGCCTCAGTTTCCTCATCTGTAAAATGGGGATTTAATGCCTGTTCTCCCTCCTCTTTGGACTGTGAGCCTCATGTGGTACGAAGATTGTACCTCACTTGACTATCTTACATCTACTGCTGTGTTCATTACAGGGCTTGGCTCAGAGTAAGTGTTTAACAAATAAATACCTCTATTATCATTACACTAGATGAAGGGAGAGGAAAGCTGAACCGGACTCTCTCTGTAGACTCTTGCGGTCCATTTTTTTGGCATCTCGAGCAGCATTTGGAACGGGACCAGAGCGAGGCATACCACGGGAATCCAAAACACAACGCTTTGCAGCCGCCCTACCGCAAGTGCAATCTGGTCTGTGGCGTTAGACTCCTTCCAAGAGAGGGGAAGCCATCTCTCTGGCCTGCCTCTCGGTGAGGGAGGGGTGTATGTGTTGGGTAAGTTTGAGGCGATATCATTTCAAACCGCAGTAACGGAAAGTTCCCTTGAGGGTCCCATTTCCCAGAGGATTGGTGTGGCAGCACAATGTGTACAGAGTAGGGGTTGCCAGGATTTTGTGGCATCATCTGCTCCTGTCATCAGAAAAATCCCGCAACCTATCCTTTTTCCCCTCCCAGTCAAATTCAATCCATTTGGCCATTGAGGGCGGCACAGATAAAACCCTGTTCTGCCTTAACCCTGAAATCCACCCTTCGCTGAGGGTGACCCTCTCTGTATCCCTTCCAAAGAGGTACAGTAATCACCAGGATTATGCACTCCTGTGTTTCACAGGTGGGTAAGAGGATCAGGAAACACATTTGCATTTTGAAGCGTGCCCTTCAAGGAAGGGCAGAGAAATAGACTGAAGGAGAACATGATTTGGGGACCACAGGAATCTGTTTTTCAGAAGTTGATTCTTCCAGGCTCTCAGAACATGAGGTCCATGCATCTCCCTTTGAGAGTTTCCGAGGCATCTGAATTGGCTAGTGGCCGTTTGAAAACCTGGTGCAGGGTTTAATCCTTCTTTTAGGGTTTACCACGACTGGGTCAAAGTGTGTTTATTTGTGAGTCTGTGTGGCGGTGGGGGTTGGGGGGTGCATGCTCGTATGGGGAGGGAGGTGATGGTCTAAAGTGTCAGATTGATCTCTTTCTCCCCAAAGCCTGGCCAGTGAGCCTGGCTAGCCTGGGATTGCACCGAGACAAAAACATTTCGTGAGGTGTGCTCTTGAGAGAAGCAGGCCTAGTGGATGGAGCATGGGCTTGGGAGCCAGAAGGACCTTGTCTGCTATGGGACCTTGGACAAATCAGTGAACTTCTCTGGGCCTTAGTTCCCGCATCTGTGAAATGAGGATTAAGGCTATGAGCCCCATATGGGACATGGTCTGTGTCCAATCTCCTTTGCTAATATCCACCCCAGTGCTTCGTACAGTGCCTGGCACAGAGTAAGTTCTTAACAAATACCATAAAAAGGTGACACTACATGTGTTATGCTAAACACCTAGCTTGTTGTGATAATGTTAAATGTGCCATTTTGAGGAGATGTACTGATTTCATGTGACCCTAGAGCCTTTCTTGGGGTAGGACATCTCTGAATCTTGACTCCTTCCACCTCTTTGTGCTCCTTGACTAGGTCCATATGAATTCTGGTGCCACTGCTGAGCCTTGGAAACTGGCAGCCCCATTTTGTGTGGAGGCACACTCACTGCAGAAAATATAGAAATGGATATGAAAGCGGACGAGACTGTTGTTCAGACTTTCATTTCTGTTTACTCGATTCCCTGGAGGAGCTGGGGGACAGGGTAGCACAGATAAGTGAGAGAAAAATATAGACAAACTAACGTGTTAACAGGCATGTTAGAGACCAGATGAAAACCAGATGACTGGCCACTTTTGTTGGGGGGATCTGGGTCAGACTTAGTGTTCTGTCCATCTGGTACTGTGGTGAATAGCAGGCAGGGGTGGCAGAAAGGGTCGAGACCTCATTGCTGGGCAGAAGGGACTGGGCTGGGCAGAGCCATCCCACCCACTTACTGCTCTGGTCAGGAGGTGGGCTGCCATGTGACCATGGATGAGTCACTTGACTTTATACCTCAATTTCCTCATCTGTAAAGTGAGGACTAAATATCTGACCTCCCTCTCCTTTGGACAGTGAGTCCCATACTGGACAGGGAGTGGGTCTGATCCAATTGTACTGCATCTACTCTAGCGTTTGGCACAAATACTTAACTTCTCAATGCCTCAGTTATCTAATCTATAAAATGGGGATTGAACCCTCCTCCCTTTGATTTAGACTGTGAGCTCCATGGACGACAAGGACTATGTCCAACCTGATAACCTTGTTTCCACTCCAGTGCTTAAAACGGCACTTGTCACATTGTAAGTTTAACAAATATCATTATTATTACTACTGTTATTATTATTATTAGCTGTGTGGTAGTGCAGATGATGTAAGATCTCAAATTCCATCCTCCAGCTCCAGCATTGGCTTCCCAGCCATACCTCTACTGCAAAACTCTGATTGAACTTCCATCCTAACAGCTATCGGTACTCTCATGGACTCCAGGTAGATGACCAAAAGGAAGAGTTTCTTTTGGGGGGAAAAAAGGCATCCTTTCTAGTTCCAGCAGAATCTGGGTGTCTCAGCAGGCTGCCACGGTGTCTGTCTTCCTTTCGACTCCCTCCTGTTTCTCCCAAAGTTGCAGGACTCTTCCAGAAAGCTTGCAGCTGGGGAAGCCCTGTCTGGCTCCATCTGTACTGGATTCCCGGTAATAATAATAGTAGTATCTGCGTGGAACAAAGTAAGTGTTTAACATTGTACTAAGCACTGGGATGGTTTCAAGCAAATCAGGTTGGACACAGTCCGTGTCCCAAATGGGACTCACGGTCTTAATCCCCATTTTTCAGTTGAGGTAACAAGCACAGAGAAGTGAAGTGACTTGCACAAGGTCCCACAGGAGACAAGTGGCAGAGCGGGGATGAGAATGCATGACATTCTGATTCCCAGGCCTGATTGCAGCTCTATCCACTATATCATGCTGCTTCTCAAGTGCTTTATGAGCACTGGGACACAGCGAGGCAGAATTGCAAAACTCATCTATGTTGCAAAGGACAGCCCCTCTGGATGCCCAGTGTGCATAAGATTTGTCCCAAGGATCCTTTCCTGCCATACCCGCACACATGGAGAAAATCTTTCTGGCAAAATGATCTCCAACCCCATATGGTGCTACTTGATGCCAGTTAAATTTTGGATGGGGGTGGGAGGTATTCAGGGAAAGATGTGCATCTCTCTCCTTTTGAATAAGGAGAACAGACACATCCAACTCCTCTCTCATCCAGCCAAAGTGATGGCTGATTTTCTCTGGAGACCAGCGACAGGGAACAAAATATGATCATCCTGGCTAAGCAAGACTGTCGTTCAGAGTTGACTTGAGTTTACTCAACTCAGCTGCCCGGAGCAATTTGAGATAATGATAGCTCAGATTTATGAAATTCTCTGTAAGCTCCTCTTGGGCAGGGAATGTTTCTATCAACTCCCTTGTATTGTGCTCTCTCCTACTGCTTAGCAAAGTGCTCAGCACACAGTAAGGACTCAGGAAACACCATTGATTGATAATTCAGAATTTCAGTTTAGGCAGCTATCTCAACTTCTTAAGCCCCTAACTTGGGCCACTAGCAAATTCACCGATTGTATTTCACTTCTACCTTCTCCAAATCCCCCAAGCTGCTGAATGAGAGGTGGCTAGGGTTGGATGGAAAAGAGAATCTGCCCTGAAAAATTAAGGTGACTCCCTTCTGCATTTCCCTGATTTGCACCCTTTATTCTTCCCCCTTCCTAGCCCTACAGCACTTCTGTTCATATCTGTAATTTAATTATATTGACATCTGTCTCCCCCCTCTAGAATATAAGCATACTGTGGGCAGGGAATGTGTCTGTTACATTGTTATATTGTACTCTCCCAGATGCTTAGTATTGTGCTTTGCACACAGTAAGTGCTCAATAAATACAACTGCCTGATTAGGTAAGTGCTTAGTACAGTGCTCTGCACACAGTAAGTCCTCAATAAATACAACTGCCTGATCAGGTAAGTGCTTTGTACAGTGCTCTGCACACAGTGCTTTGCACATAGTAAGCGCTTAATAAATGCCATCATCATCATCACAGTAGGTGCTCAATAAATACAACTGCCTGATTAGGTAAGTGCTTAGTACAGCGCTCTGCCCACAGTAAGTGCTCAATAAATGATTGAATGAATGGAGGAAGGGTAGGTGAGGTGATGGGGTAGGAGAGTATCAAGTAGGGGTTGGCACTGCCATATTTCAAAGATTGAGTAAATACCACCACTAGCTTTCTAAGTGCCCATGTGTACGAAGGACCCAAAACACTCCTGGGGATGAGCACCTTGGCTGGACTGTTCCAACAATGTAATCCCTGGGTAAAACAAACCCTGAAGCCTCCCTAAGGAATATGCTTTAGAAACAGAATCAAAGGGATAAAACAATCATAGGAATAAAACGATGATTTGAAAAATACCATCAGATTCAATAGCATACCTTGCCTAGGCCTTGAAGCAGTTGGGTTGTGAGGAATGAGTTAGAGGCTTCGGAGTCAGAGGGCCTTGTTCTAAGCCCAGGTCTGCTGCTTGCCTGGATTCCATGATGAGTTGGTGCATTTTGCATTATGACACGTTAATCAGGTGAAATCCTTCAAGATGATTTAATAAGGTGGTTTACATCACCTCCTGACTGGTTGTCTTTGAAGTTTAAATGATAAAATAAGCTTCTTGTGGGCAGGGAATGTGTCTATCAACTCTGTCATTTTGTACTCTCCCAAGTGCTTAGGACAGTGCTCTGCACACAGTAAATGCTCAATAAATACAAGTGATTGAAGTGACCCAATCTTTGGAGCAGGAGCTGGCAGTGGGGAAGAGGGAGGTGGGACAAGGGACCCAGGCCAAACGTATGATGCTCACGACTCTGGGATAGTCCCGGACTGATCTGAGTATGGGATGGGATAGAGAATTGAAGACTACTTAAACTACACTCTTCCATTTTCAATCATTTAAGAATTAATAATAATAATTATGCTATTTGTTAAGCACTTACTGTGGGCCATACACTGTCCTAAGCATTGGGGTTGCTACAAGGTAATCGTGTTGGACACAGTCCCTGTCCCACACAGGATTTACAGTCTTCATCCCCATTTTGCAGATGTGGGAACTGAAGCGAAGAGAAGTTAAGTAACTTGCCCAGGGTCACACAGCAAACAAGGGTCAGAGCCACATTAGAACCCATGACCTTCTGACTACCAGGCCCGGGCTTTATCCACGAGGCCATGCTGCAACTGATAAGCACTGATAATAATAATAATGGCATTTATTAAGTGCTTACTATGTGCAAGCACTGTTCTAAGCACTGGGGGGGATACAAGGTGATCAGGTTGTCCCACGGGGGGCTCACAGTCAATCCCCACTTTACAGATGAGGTAACTGAGGCACAGAGAAGTGAAGTGACTTGCCCAAAGTCACCCAGCTGACAACTGGTAGAGCCTGGATTTGAACCCATAACCACTGACTCCAAAACCCGTTCTCTTTCCACTGAGCCACGCTGCTTCTCACTGGTCTACAGTGTAGGAGAAATGGCTCCTTTAAGTTATGTCTTTCATCTCTCTCCTGGGTCCCCTCCTATGGAAGGGGTAGAGGGACGGAGTGCGTAGCACATGGTTACCCCCCCTGGGAGCACATGTGGGTCGTAGAGGGAGGGGGCCCGGCCACAAAACCTCTTCCCCAGAGCTGACAAGAAGCAGCTACTTGGGCAGAGCAGGGTCCAGAGGCAGGGGGCTTACTCCTCTCGACCCCCTCACCCCTCTGACTCTATCTCACGAGGGTCTTCCTGAAAGAGAAGAACCCTTCCCCATAATAATAATAATAATAATGGCATTTTATTAGGCTCTTACTATCAATCATATTTATTGAGCGCTTACTGTGTGCAGAGCACTGTACTAAACGCTTGGGAAGTACAAGTTGGCAACATATAGAGACAGTCCCTACCCAACAGTAGGCTCACAGTCTAGAAGTGTGCAAATGTCTCCCCCTTCTAGACTGTGAGCTCTATATGTTGCCAACTTGTACTTTCCAAGTGCTTAGTACAGTGCTCTGCACACAGTAAGTGCTCAATAAATACGACTGAATGCATGAATAAATGCACAGCACTGTTCTAAGCACTGGGGAGGTTACAAGGTGATCAGGTTGTCCCACAGAGTCACAGTCTTAAACCCCATTTTACAGGTGAGGGAACTGAGATCCAGAGAAGTGAAGTGACTTGTCCAAAATCACACGGCTGACAATTGGCAGAGCCGGCATTCGAACCCATGACCTCTGACTCCAAAGCCTGTTCTCTTTCCACTGAGCCACGCTGTTTTTCTCCATCTTGGGTCAGAATTGATAACAAGACCATTCAAGGGAAAGGCAGGAAAGAGAGCAAAAATGCAAGCTCTTTGTGATGTTTTTTTAAAGGTTCTGACTCAGTTATTGCCTCATTCTCCAATTTAGCCTAGGCACCAACTCCAGATCGTACTAAAAGCTCATCATTCAGGGAAATAGCATGGCATAGTGGGTACAGCACGCACCTGGGAATCAGAAGGTCACAGGTTCTAATCCTGGCTCCGCTGCTTGTCTGCTGGGTGGCCTTGGGCAGATCACTTCTGAGTTGCGTGGCTCAGTGGAAAGAGCACGGGCTTTGGAGTCAGGTAATGGGTTCAAATCCCAGCTCTGCCAGCTGTCAGCTGGGTGACTTTGGGCAAGTCACTTCTCTGTGCCTCAATTACCTCATCTGTAAAATGGGGATTAAGACAGTGAGCCCCTCTGTGGCACAACCTGATCACCTTGTAACCTTCCCACTACTTAGAACAGTGAGAAGCAGCGTGGCTCAGTGGAAAGAGCATGGGCTTTGGAGACAGAGATCATGAGTTCAAATCCCGGCTCTGCCAATAGCCAGCTGTGTGACTTTGGGCAAGTCACAACTTCTCTGTGCCTCAGTTCCCTCATCTGTAAAATGGGGATGAAGACTGAGTGCCTCCCATGGCACAACCTGATCACCTTGTAACCTCCCCAGCGCTTAAAACAGTGCTTTGCATACAGTAAGTGCTTAATAAATACCATTATTATTATTATTATTCTCTGTGCCTCCGTTACCTCATCTGTAAAATGAGGAGTAAGATTGTGAGCCCTATACAGGACAGGGGCTATATCCAACTGATTTTCTTGTATCCACCCCACCACTTGGTACAGTATCTGGCACATATACCATAATTCTTATCAGTCAGTGATCTAGGGATGCAGGCATTCCCATTTTATCTGCTCTTAGGCAACCTGTCCTCACGGTATGTATTTTTGGTTTAAGAGTTAGGTACGTGGCTGTCCACTGTAATTAATTCCAAATGGTTAGATAGTAACAATGATAATATTAATATCAGGATAGATCTTATTAAGCACTTTCTATGTGCTAAGAGCTGGGGTAGATACAACAACATGAGATCAGACCTAATCCTAACCCACATGAGGCTCAAAGAGTTTAAATGACTTGCCCAAGGTCACACAATAAGCCCATGGCAATGCTGGGATTGGTTCCTAGGTCTCCTAACACTCAGTCCTGTGTTTTTTACACTAGGCAACACTGCCGCTCTTTTGTTTCCCCATCTAACAAAGATTCCTTCAATTGTGACACCTTTTCCATAATGTTTCCCAAGAAGCATTTTGACCACCCCCTTGATGAGATCTCTCTTACAGAAGTTCTCTATAGAAAACAATCAATCACTCAGTGGAAAGAGCCCGGGCTTTGGAGTCAGAGGTCAGGGGTTCAAATCCTGGCTCTGCCACTTGTCAGCTGTGTGACTTTGGGCAAGTCACTTAACTTCTCCGTGCCCCAGTTACCTCATCCGTAAAATGGGGATTAAGACTGTGAGCCCCCCGTGGGGCAACCTGATCACCTTGTAACCTCCCCAGTGCCCTTGCACATAGTAAGCACTTAATAAATATCATTATTATTATTATTATTATTATTATTAATATAGATCGAGCACTTACTCTATACAGAGCACTGTAAACTAAGTGGAGTCCATCTTTGGTTCAGAGCCCTTATTTACCAAATCACACTGAATTCCACTCAAATTCTCCCTCAATCGCTTACAGATAATGCTATCCGAATTCTTCTCCTAGATACTGTGTAATCTTGGTAGTTAATCTAAACTGTTTTGGTCATTCATTCAATCGTACTTATTGAGTGCTTACTGTGTGCAGAGCACTGTACTAAGCGTTTGGGAAGTACAAATCAGTAACATATAGAGACGGTCCCTACCCAACAACGGGCGCACAGTCTAGAAGAGGTTATAATCAGATGCTAGGCTCAGTTCCAAGACTTTTCCAAAAAAAAAAAAATACTTCCCTCATGAAGAAATCCCTTCCTGACTTTTAATATTGGCACTGTTTCATGCATGGCTGACCTTTCATTTACCAGCCTGCTTGGGGCTGTGCCAACAGAGTTTAGAAATGGAGAGGAGGAGAGGGAGAGACTAAAAGAGAGAGGGAGTGAGAGAGAGAGAGAACCTTTGAAAATAAATTTGTTATTGGGAGTAGGTAGGGAGAACCACTGACGAGATCCTTCTGGGATTGGGACAAGGGGTGTTTCTGCAGAATTCCAGTCTCCTTTCCCTCCCATCTCATGTTAGTAGCCTTCCAAATCTCCCATGGTTACAGTCGGTAATGCCTGAACCATATTCCAACTCTCTTGGAATAAGCACAGCCTGGCAGTCCCCTTGGCTCTTCTAGCCTGGAACATTCTGAGATGTTCTGGGTGTGTGTGTGTGTGTGTGTGTTGGGGGGGTGGAGAGGGAGAAAGATAGAAAAAGAGAGAGAGAGAGAGTCCTAGTACCGTCCCACAGAAGCCAGAGGAAGGGCATCATGGATAGAAAGGGGTGGAAGTTCTCTCAGGATCCTGTCAGTTCTGCCCCCCCTCTGTTGCCATGATAACATGGACCCCCCTCTCTACTCCCAAACTATATTCTGAGGTCTAAAGTCAATCCCAGTGATTTGGGATGCTGTCCCCTCCCCCTGACAATCCACCGGGCTTAGCCCTCCAGTTGACAGCAGGAAGCCGTTATTCAGTGCCAAAGGTTCATTCCTCCAGCATAATCCCTCAACTTTATTAAAGTGTTATTTCTTTTGTAAACCCTGAAATGCTTAGCGGCTAAATCTTGAGATCTTAAGGGGAGAGCCAGAGCCAAATATGATTTTATAGATAGTCGATTTTGTAATTCACTAGAATAAAGAGAAGCCACAAAAGGATTAAAAAAAAAAAGCCTGGAGAAAATTGAGAAGCAAGCTTCTCGGATGATTAAAAGGGTTGGGCTCCTCATCTATAAAATGGAGATAAAATACTTGTTTTCCCTCCCACTTTGGCTGTGAGCGTCATGTGGCACAGAGACCGTATTTGATCAGATTACATTGTATCAACCTTAGCATAATGCTTGGCACATAGGAAGCACTTACACAATATCATCATGATTATAAAATAAGAACTTTGAAATGAATTGACAAGAGATTCATCCAATCGGAGAAGAAAAGGCTGAGGAATGATTTGTTATCGTTATTAATAATTGTTATTACGTTTTTCTTATTGTTAAGTTTAGGTTGAAGCTTACTATGTGCCAAGAACTGTGGTAGATACAATACAATCCGTCTAGACACAGTCCCTGTTCCACATAAAACTCAGTCTAAGAGGAGGGGGAACAGGTTTTTAATCCTCATTTTTCAGATGAGGAAAATGAGGTACAAAAAGTTAAGTATCTTGCCCAAGGTCATGCAACATGCAAGTGACAGAGGTGGGATTAGAACCCAGGTCCTCTGACTCCTTCTTGTGGTTTTTCCACTACACTATGCTTAATACGACCACCAAACTCATGTATAACATATGTGGTGGCACCTCTTCTCAACAACAACAATAATGAGGATATTTGTTTAGTGTTTACTACTTGTCGAGCACTGTACTAAGCATTGGGATTACTAAAGTAATCCTGGCGGATGGAGTTCTTGGGGCTCTCGGCCTAAAGTGGGAGGGAGAACAAGTCAAGAGCGATCGGTCAATGATATGTATTGAGCGCTTACTGTGTGTAGAGCACTATACTTAGCACTTGGGAAAACACAATTCAATAAAGTTGGAAGATAGAATCCCTGACCACAAAGCAACAGTGTTGTCTAGTGGAAATAGCACAGACCTAGGAGTCAGAAGACCTGGGTTCCGATCCCGACTCTGCCAGTTTTCTGCTGTATGACGTTGGGCAGTTCTCTGTGTCTGTTTCCTCAACTATAAAATGGGGATTTAATCCTACTCCCTCCTACTGTAACTGTGAACCCTCTGTGGGACAGGGATGGTGTCCAAACTGATTAGCTTGTATCTACTCCAGTGCTTAGAACAGAGCTTGACACATCATAAGTGCTTAACAAATACCATAATAAATAAATAAATAAATAAATAAATAAATAAATAAATAAATAAATTATAGGGAGCTTAGAATCTGGGTCCCATCGCCTGGCAAAAATACCCCACATCAATCGATCAATCATATTTATTGATTGCTTACCATGTGCTTACCATGTGCTTAAAAGCAGCGTGGTTTAGTAGAAAGAGCCCAAGCTTGGTTGTCAGAAGAAGTGGGTTCCAATCCCAGCTCCGCCACTCGTCTTCTGTGTGATCTTGGGCAAGTCACTTAACTTCTCTGTGCCTCAGTTACCTCACCTGTAAAATGGGAATTAGGAATGTGAACCCCATGTGGGACAACCTGATTACTTTGTATCTACCCCAGCGCTTAGAACAGTGCTTGGCACATAGTAAGCGCTTAACAAATACCATAATTATTATTATTATGTGCAGAGCACCGGTACTAAGTGCTTGGGAGAGTACAATACAAGAGAATAAGTGGACACATACCCTGCCCATAACAAGCCTACAATCTACTACGTCTACAACTACATCTGGTGAATCAGCAAATACCCAAATGTCCTTAGAAAAAGACATCACTTACATATCTGTCCAGTAGGAAGAGAAAGCAGCAACCAGGACCCGACGACACAGGTTCGTTCTGCCCCACAAAGAGGGGATCTAACCCATTCAACCCCCATCTGGAGCCCTCAGTCAATTCAAGCATATTTACTGAGCACTTACTGCACACAAAACACTCTAATAATAATAATAATGATGACATTTATTAAGCACTTACTATGTGCAAAGCACCGTTCTAAGTGCTGGGTCAGTTACAAAGAGATCAGGTTGTCCCACTGGGGGCTCACAGTCTTAATCCCCATTTTACAGATGAGGGAACTGAGGCACAGAGAAGTTAAGTGACTTGCCCAAAGTCACACAACTGACGATTGGCAGATCTGGGATTCAAACCCATGACCCCTGACTCCAAAGCCCGTGCTCTTTCCACTGAGCCATGCTGCTTCTCTACTGCTTCTGTACTAAGCACTTGGCGGAGTACAATATAAACAGACACATTCCCTGCCCACAATGAGCTTCCAGTCCTGGAAAACACAGGCTGGATTTTCAGAGGTCTTGAAGGGCTTTAGGGTGTGGGCTGAGTAGGGGTAGAGAATTAGTAGCCTCTGGGTCCCTTTCAGGCCTAAAAGTCTCCGAAATCTGGTTCTGCTACCGCTAGTCAGCTATGGGTAAGGGCTTGTCAGTATTTCCATTATAAACCCCTTATTTCAGGGTTTATAGTGTGGCTGGAAAAACTCCATCAGGGCTGAAGCTGGTGGAGGCCATGTGTGGTTGAAAGCCACAAAAGGCAATAAATCACAAGCTAGGCACCGAATTGGCCCTGGCAAAGCTCTGGACGACGCATTCGCTTTTGGATGGCCTCCGGGGTGGCTTGTACATTGCGAAGGCACAGAGCTTGGAGGGAAGATCATTAGTGGTCGAAAACAGTAACACAACTTTAGGTAAATATATTCAATTATGCTGCTCCAAGAATTTGGTCCATGGCTGGGTTGTTTAGCCAATAATTAGGATTATACCTCTGAAATTTGGCAGCTTGTAGGGGGATTTCTTCAAACTATTCCTTGACTCGTTTTAGGCCTGTGTTTATAAAACAGAGGCTCTAGGGTGAAACTCAAGCAGTGAATACATAGGGAGGGCAAGACAAAAGTTTTAAAGGTATAAAGCATGACCAAGTGGGTAGACCATGGAAGTTGGAAGGACCTGGGTTCTAATCCTGCCTCTGTCACTTGTCTGTTGTGTGGCCTTGGGCAAGTCACTTAACTTCTCTGCGTCACCCTGACATGCTCCCTTTATTCATCTCCCAGCCCCACAGCATTTATGTACATATCTACAATTTATTTATTTATATTAATTATTAAATTATTTATATTAATGTCCGTCTTTCTCTCTTGATTTGGGCTTCCCTGGGAGATTCCTGGGAATTTTCCATCATTCCTGTGGAGAAGAGCAAGAAGTGTGCTCCAGACAGAAGCTTTGATCTCCTTAAGAGCGTGAAGTGTTGTTTAGAAAGAGCTATCTGTTCTCAGTTCCCTGTT
Source organism: Tachyglossus aculeatus (assembly GCF_015852505.1). Classification (NCBI taxonomy): domain Eukaryota; kingdom Metazoa; phylum Chordata; class Mammalia; order Monotremata; family Tachyglossidae; genus Tachyglossus; species Tachyglossus aculeatus. Next base: position 29,558,765 of record NC_052084.1, on the reverse strand, counting down.
TATAATGTCCATAGCAAGAAGAAAGTGGAGGGAGGTTAGATTCAAAGGCATCTCCTCCTCCTTTCATATGCCCAGACAACTCCATGATGATAATTGTTACTTATTAACTGCTAACTTTTGCACTAAGCACTGTGTTAGCCCTGGGGTGATCAATCAATCATATTTATTGAGCACTTACTACTTGCAGAGCACTGTGCTAAGCACTTGGGAGAGTACACTAAAACAGAGTTGGCAGGTGTGTTCCCTTCCCACAATGAGTTTACAGTCTAGAGGGGGAGACAGGCATTAATATGAATAAATAATTTAAAATATATAATTTAAAGATAGTCCTTGTTCCACAGGGGTTCACACTCTAAGAGGTAGGGGGAATGGGAATTTTATCCCCATTATATTTTACTCGATCTATCTGTCTACCTACTCATCTGTTCACCTGTTTTTTATGGTATTTATTAAGTGCTTACTCAATCTACCCAGCATGCACACAGTAAACACTCAATAAATACGATTGAATGTACTAAGACTGGGCTCACAGTCTTAATCCCCATTTTCGGATGAAGTATCTAGGTCACAGAGAAGTTAAGTGACATGCCCAAGGTCACAGAGCAGACAAGTAGTGGAGCTGGGAGTAAAACCCAAGTCCTTCTTACTCCCAGGCCCATGCTCTATCCATTAGGCCTCCCTGCTTCTCATATCTATTTGTCTATCTTTGTATAAGCCTGTAGAGTATTTATAGTGGGCAATCTCCACCTGCTTCAAAGCTTTCCTGAAGGCACATCTCCTCCAAGAAATATGATTGAATGAATGATCCATCACAAACCACTCAGTCCTGGAATTCAGATTTCTCTCCGTCACTCTGTTTGGGTCGGGGACGTGAGGAAAATGGACTGCAGCAGGATACCAACCCAGTTGATATATGGTGAACTGAAAGAGGCCCATACAAGCATGGAGGGTATAATAAATGATAGAAAGTCACAGTGAAGCATAGTTTCAAAATGTGAAATAATAATGGAATTTGTAAGCACTTACTATGTTGCCAAGCACTGGGGTAGAGATGATATAAGCCACTCAGACATCCTTCTAGTCCCACATGAGGATCACAGTCTTAAGAGTGAGAACAGGTGTTTCATCCACATTTTACAGATGAAGAAACTGAAACCAGAGAAGTTAAGAGACTTTCTCAAAGTCACACACCAGGCAGGTGACAGAGCTGGGATTAGAACCCAGGCCCTCTGACTCCCTCCCAGGTCTGTGCTTTAGAAGTTCCCATGTCTCTAGAGTGTAAGCTCTTTGAAGGCAGGGATTGTGTCTATCAACTGTATTGAATTGTACCCTCCAGAGCACTTAGTACAGTGCTCTGCACACAGTAAGTGGTCCAGAAATACCGCTGATTGATTGATTTCCATTAGGCATTGCTAATTTTTTTTTAGAAATTGTGATTCTTGTGGCAATTTAATTCTGTCCAAAAAGTGGCTGCAAACAGGCTGGATTTTGGGTATCCAAACCCAGAAATTTCACGAAACCTACACAAAATGATTAGCGTTGGGTCACCCTTCCTAGAAATTCTAATTGCCCCACTATTTCCTTAATCTGTCAGTCCAACGATTAGCACTTGAAAGAAAACCAAGGAATTTCTCAAATACAAAGAGAGGCGCTGATTTGTGATACAAGTGACTGCATTCCTAGCACGCAGATCACTGGAGTGGCAATCCGTGAAACCCAGTAAGAGGGAAGGTGAAATTTATAGTAATGGAAAATATCGATGGAAGAAATTCCTGTCTGGATTGTGTTAGTGATCTTGGCAGATATACTGGGACTGAAATGGTGTTTATGGCTAAAGAAGAAATAATCAGCAAAAGCCTTCCTCAGTTTTGCACTTGGCTATGGAGAACCACAACCGTCAGCAAAGAATTTAATTCCTGGTTTTCCTGTGCATTGGAGTCACCTGATCTGCCCTCAAATTGATTTTGCTATCGATCCAGTGTGTCCAAGATAAATTCTGCCAATTGGCACCAGCAATTTTTCATTGAAGTGGTTAATTAGACTTGTGAATGCAACACAATCAACATTCCCTGCCCAAGCAATCATTGATGGCTTAGGTAAGAAGTATTGAACATTCATTTTATGTTAGCTATCTCAGACCTCAGTAGCCCAAAGTCCTAAATTCTAATCCTTCCTAACATCTAGGCTGATCTCTCTCTATTACAATACCTTCCCTACTTAGATGGCAAAAATCAATACTAAGTAACTTTCCCAAGTGGAAAAATCATGCAGAACTCCTCATAGATAAATGCTAAACAACTCTATCAAAGTAATTTATCAATAACTTGCTAAACTCTGACTTGTTCTGAGAGTTCATTTAAGCCTGTTTAGAGGAAAGCAGGAAAAACCAACAAAAGGGGCCAGAAGGAAGAAAATGAATCAAGGTGCAGAATAATTCCTCCTAGAAATAGTGCTCTCAACTTCAAACAGGGATTGAGAAGAATTTCTCTTGGTAAATTTGGGGTTTTTAAATTACTATTGATGAATTCCACTTTTCAGTCAATCGTATTTATTGAGCACTTACTGTGTGCAGAGCACTGTCCTAAGGTCTTGGCATAAAGGTAATGATCAAAAGGAAGCAATATTGATTGAAAGCAATTAGAGGTTATATTGGACATTGCTAAAAATGTTTGAATGTAGAGTATTATATTGTATCGAATTTCTGCCCGGAAGTGAATACCTGTCAGAGTCATGTATCCCCAGTAGAAAGAGCATAATCCTGAGAGTCAGAGGATCTGATTTCTACTCACTAATCAACCACTTGCTTACTGTGTGACCTTGGGCAAGTCAATCAACATCTGTAAAATACCTGTTCTCCCTCCTACTTCGACTGTGAGACCCATATGGGACAGGGACTGTGTCTGACCTGATTATATTTTATCTATCCCAACCCCTAGTACAATTTTTGGCATATACTAAGTGCTTAAGAAATACCACAATCAATAAATAGCATTTACTGAGGGCTTACTTTGTGCAGAGCCCTGTATTAAGTGTTTGGGAGAGTACAACAGAGTTGGTAGATGCATTTCCTGCCCACAAGGAACTTACAGTCTAGTGGGGGAGATAGACATTAAAGAAATTATGGATATGTACTTAAGTCAGGCTGTGGATGGGGGGAATATCAAGTGCTTATTTCCCTCTTCATATTTTTTTTATGTGCAAATTTCCCTACTTCTAGGTGCTTTAGAGCTGCTCACTACTGCTCCATTTCACGCATATATACATGGAGTGAACGCTCACATTTTTAATGCTACAAAGCTTCTTTTATGAGTGCTGCAACCTGAAATATGGTACAAAAACAATATCCTAGAAAACACATATGTTTTAAACATCATGTGTTTACTGCTGAGTCCATGTTTCACCCACACATGCTAAATTGGCTCCCCTAGGCAACAGAGACAAAATCCAACAGGCAGTTGAATTACACAATGTACGTGGACAGAATGCCACTTTCTTTATAGTTCCTTCAGCTTTTCCAACTTTCTGACATCAATAAATGTATTTATTGAGCACTTCCTATGTGCAGAGCTTTGTACTTAGTGCTTGGGAGAGTACAACAGAATTTAGCACATTCCCCTAACACAGGAGAAGCAGCATGGCTCAGTGGAAAGAGCATGGGCTTTGGAGTCAGAGGTTATGGGTTCAAATCCCTGCTCCGCCAATTGTCAGCTGACTTAGGGCAAGTCACAACTTCTCTGTGCCTCAGTTACCTCATCTGTAAAATGGGGATTAAGACTGTGAGCCCCCCCATGAGACAACCTGATCATCTTGTAACCTCTCCAGCGCTTAGAACAGTGCTTTGCACATAAGTACTTTATAAATGCCATTATTATTATAATTATTATTATGATTATTCCCTGACCACAACAAGCTTAAACTCTAGCAGGGAGCTTACAGTCTAGAGAGGGAAAAACAAATCTTCCTCAATATTTGCCAATCTTTGGGCTTAATAATTTTATTGTCCCGAAGGGGAAACCGTGTCAGGTGCTTAGTATGGTACTTTGTGTACAGTAAGTGCTCAGTATATACCACTGAATAATGCTAATAATTGTGGCATTTGTTAAGTATTTACTATGTGCCAAGCATTATGCTAAGCGCTGGAGCAGAAGCACTTAGATTGGACACAGCTTCTGTGTCACCCAGGGATTGAAGTCTAAGAGGCTGAGAGAACAGGTATTAATTTCCCATTTTAAAGATGCAGAAGCTGATTTTCACAGGATTACCTTTTGCAGGCAAGGGGCTGAGCCAGGCCTAGAATCCAGGTTCTCTGACTCCCAGTTCAGCGCATTTTCCACTACTAACAATAGCCATTATGGTATTTGTTGAGCACTTACTATGTGCTAAACCCGTGCTAAGTTCAGGGGTAGAGGATAACCAGGCCTTGTCCCTCTCGGGACCCACAGCCTAAGAGGGAGGAAGAACAGACAATGAATTCCCATTTTACAGATGAGGAAAACTGAGGCACAGAGAAGTTAAGTGACTTACCCTAGCCCACCCAGCAGGCCAGCCTCTCATGACACAGACCGATTTTTCTGTGAGGAGTTGCTAGGGACACGTACTTTTCAGGGATAAGAGAGAAAGCATTTGCAAAGTCTGATCACAGTTTCAAACGTCAAAAAAGGGGATTAATTTATTAGTTAAGGAAAATCAATCCAAAAGCAATCAAGGCCTTAACAGTACTTATTGAGCCCCCGTGGTTTGCAGAGCACCAAACTAAACACAGGGGGGATTAAAACATTTAGAAGACTTGCCTAAAAGGAACTTAAAATCTAGAGGGGGAGACAGAAGCACACAAAACATTACTGATAGGAGGGAGAAGAGAACAGAAAAGTGGATAAATGTGGAGTTAAGAAAATGTTTTAATAGTAAAGGACATAAATCTCTAGACTGTAGGCTCATTGTGGGCAGGGAATGTGTCTACCAACTCAGTGTTGTACTCTTCCATGAGCTTAGTACAGTGCTCAGCACACAGTGTTTAGAAATATCATTGATTGATCGATTGATATGTACAGAAGTGCTATGGGTGGCTGAGCGCTTAAGGTCTGAGCTGGCACAAAGTGCTCAGGTGGCACTAGGAATAATATGACCCAGAGAACAGAAAAATCAATCGATCAACTGTATTTATTGAGTGCTTACTGTTTTCGGAGCACTGTACTAAGCGCTTGGGAAGTACAAGTTGGCGACATATAGAGACAGTCCCTACCCAACAGTGGGATCACGGTCTAAAAGAAAAATTCAGTGGGGAAAGCAACGAACCTCATGGTGCTCGGATCTGAGTGAAACAGCATGACCTAGTGGAAGAAGCACAGGCCCGGGAGTCAGAGGCCCTGGGTTCTAATCCCTACTCTGCCACTTGTCTGCTGTGTGACCTTGGTCAGGTCATTTAACTTCTCTCTGCCTGGGTTCTCTCATCTGTAAAATGGGGATTCAATCCCTGTGCTCCCTCCTATTTAGAATGTGAGGTCCCATGTAGGACCTAGCTTGTATCTACCCCAGCGCTTAGCACACAGTAAGCAGCTAGCAAACACTATAATTATTATTATTATTATCATCCATAAATAGGTGACCATTTCCCCCCGTTTTCACCGTTAACGGGAGTTTCCTTATGCCACCTCCCTCAGAGACAAGATCAACTACTAAATGTGTGTTTTCTACTTACGCTTTCTATTATCCACCTCTGTCTCCATGGGCAGCTTCACTGGACAGCATCCTGGCACTACAGGGTTTGAGAAGCACTTTGCTGAACTTTGTAGCAATGAGAACCTTAGGGGCTTCTTTCCTGAAAGGCACCAAAGGTGATTTAGAGAGTCTTAAAAGCGGAGTTTCCATTCCAGTAATAATAATAATGTGATCCCGCTGTTGGGTAGGGACCGTCTCTATATGTTGCCAACTTGTACTTCCCAAGCGCTTAGTACAGTGCTCTGCACACAGTAAGTGCTCAATAAATATGATTGAATGAATGAATGAACCACTCCTTTACCCACAAGCAGGTCGTTGATGTCTGAGGAAGCACTGATTTTGGGTGATGAACGTGACCATATTTTCCTACGTCATCATTGAAAAGAATGTGGGTCCAGAAATGAAATAAAATCTATTTGCCATTAACAGTGGCATTTCCAGGCCATTTTTTTCATTTTATGCTTTTCATTTTCATACCTAAATTTTCCAGCGTCTGCATATCTGAGCAGAAAAAAGACTCTTATGGACATTATTTTTTATCCGTTAAGTCACTCTTTTTCCACATTAATAATAGGGTAAAGATATCGGGCTTCCATTCAGATTATGACAATATCTAATGTCTTTTCCACATTCACTTCAAGTGAGGAGAAGACTTCCTCTCTTGTTTTCAAGGGAATTTTATGAATTCCAATATATATATTTTTCCAGCTGTAGTATTTTATTTGCAACTGGAAAGTACCAGTTGAAATATCACCTTCCCTACAGAAAACCTGCTATTACTAAATCATAGCAGTTGAAACTCCTTTCAGGTACTCTGTTTAGGTGGATCCTTTATGTGTAAAGCAGAGGACCTCGGGCAAGTCAGTTAACTTTTCTGTGCCTCTGTTTCCTCATCTGTGAAATGGGGATTCAAAACCTGTTCTTCTCGCTAGTTAGGCTGTGAGCCCATGTGGGACAGGGAGTGTATCCAGTAGGATTAACTTCTATCTGCCCCAGTGTTTAGAACTGTGCTTGACACATAGTAAGCACTTAACCCATACCATTATTTTTATAATAATCATGTGTGCAGAGTACTGAACTAAGCACTTTGGGAGAGTACAAGCCAACGGAGTTGGTAGACATGTTCCCAGCCCACAGTGAGCTTTCAGTATAGAGACAGAGTAACACAATGTACTGTTCAGTGTCTTATCTTACACACATATGCAGGCTCTCAGGTATTTATTCCAGCCCCATTTTGTGCTATTATCCTACAGTTTACACATTTGGTGGAAACGTCTCCTAAATCCCTAACAGTGTTCTAGCCGAAGAAGGTCGTGACAACTTGTATTGTGGCAGAGGTGAGCAAAGTAGGGATTTGTGGGAGTACAAAAAAGAAAAAGACAAGGTCCCTGCCTTCAAGGAGCCGACCACCTAGATCCGCCTCAGCTTCTGATTAGTTAATCGATGGTATTTATTGAGTGCTCATTGTGTGCAGAGCACTGTCCTAAGCTCATTGTGGGCAGGAAATGTGTCTGCTTAACGTTATATTGTTCTCTCCTAAGTGATTAGTACAGTTCTCAGCACACAGGATCAATAAATATGATTGAATGAATGAATGAGAGTGAACAATAAAACAGAGTCAGAAGACACGTTCCCTGCCCATAACTAGTTTACAGTCTAGAGCGGGAGACGGACATTAATATGCATAAATAAGTAATTTCTAGTATATGAAGGAGTCAGGCTCTTCACTTTCCTGAGGCTCATGCTACCATTCCGAGCACCCCTCCCCGCATAGCCCCCGTTCACCATACCAAGGAAGGGCGAGGACAGGAAGAAAGATTTCTGGGTAAGTCCAGGGCTTCATAAGAGGAACCAGAGGTGGGCAGTGGCTGCATCATGTCTCTAAATAGCTTTATTCTCATTGTGAGCAGGGAATAATAATAATGATGGTATTTATTAAGCACTTACCATGTGCAAAGCACAGTTCTAAGCGCTGGGGAGGTTACAAGGTGATCAGGTTGTCCCACGGGGGCCTCACAGTCTTCATCCCCATTTGACTGATGAGGGAACTGAGGCACAAGAAGTTAAGTGACTTGCCTGAAGTCACACAGCTGACAAGTGGCAGAGCCGGGATTTGAACCCATGACCTCTGACTCCAAAGCCTGGGCTCTTTCCACTGAGCCATGCTGCTTCTCTAATGTGTCTGTTATATTGTACTTTCCCAACCACTTACTACAGCACTCTGCACATGGTAATAATAATAATAATGGCATTTATTAAGCGCTTACTATGTGCAAAGCACTGTTCTAAGCGCTGGGGAGGTTACAAGGTGATCAGATTGTCCCATGGGAGGCTCACAGTCTTAATCCCCATTTGACAGATGAGGTAACTGAGGCCCAGAGAAGTTAAGTGACTTGCCCAAAGTCACACAGCTGACAATTGGCGGAGCAGGGATTTGAACCCATGACCTCTCACTCCAAAGCCCGGGCTTTTTCCACTGAGCCATGCTGCTTCTCTAAAGAGCTCAATAAATACCATTGACTGACTGACTGACTTCCTTGACCCCTTTTCTTCCCCAGGATCAGGATCATGCCTGGAGGCTAAATCCTCTCCTGAGAGGCCCTTTCCCATCCCGGTCTGCTTCCCAAGAGTGGGAAGGGTGTGCCTGCCACCAGAAAACAGGGTCACTCAATTCCTGCTCTGACCCCCTACCTAATCTTCGTTGTCTACAAAGTTCAGAATGGGGGATGCACAGATATTAAGGATTCCTCTGAGTGACCAGATTTAGAGAGGGTGGTCCCTGAGATTTGGAGGGGAAAAGAAGCAGCATGGCCTAGTGGAAAGAGCAGAAGCCTGGAAGTCAGAGGACCTGGGTTCTAATTCTGGGCTCTGCCAATTGCTTGCTGTGTGATCTTCAGCAAGTCACCTAACTTCTCTGAGCCTCTGTTCTCCAGTTCTCCCTCCTACTTAGACTGTGAGCCCAATGCTACTTAACTTTTCTCTACCCGAGTGCTTAGAGCAGTATTTGACATATAGAAAGCACTTAAACACCATAAAAAAGACTCCCACTTTAAATGAAAATGGTCAAATGAGATATGTGCTCACCAAGGGAGTGAGAGAGGCTGCCCAAGGTGGGTGGGGTGGATGGGGAGGAGAAGGTTAGAGGGGAGATGGGAGGGTTCCTAAATCCACCTCACACATTTCACTCCTCTAATGCCAACCTACTTACCATACCTTGATCTCGGCCTCTGTCCTCTTGCCCATGTCCTGCCTCTGCCCTGGAATGTCCTCCTTTTTCAGATTCAACAGACATTTACTCTCCTACCTTCAAAGCCTTATGGAAGGTGCAGCTCCTCCTAGAAATTTTCCTTGACTAAGCCTTCATTTCCTCTTTTCCCACTCCCTTCTGCATCGCCCTGACTTGTTCCCTTTATTCACCATCGCAACTCCCTCCAGGCACACAGCACTTATATCCATATCTATAATTTCTTTATATTAATGCCTGTCTCCCCCTCTAAGCTCATGGTAGGTGGGAAATGTTTCTGTTTTATTGCTGTGTTGTCCTCTCCCAAGTGCTTAGTACAGTACTCTGTACAGAGTAGGCATTCAATAAATACAATTGATTGATTGACTGGGACTTGGAGCTTTCCAGGCTTAACTCCTCTAACAGCTTGCTGGAACACTGGGTCTGGGGCTTGGGTGTCCCAGAGTGTTCAGTCAACAGCAGCATCCAAGCATTTTAGTACAGTGCTCTACATCCAGTAATTGTTCAGTAAATACCTTTGATGAGGGTTCAGTGGCTCTTGCCACCACCCAGTGGAACTGGGAGCCCCTTGGATGGTAGCCCCAAAATACTGACATGAGCCAGAGGGTGGGAAACTGCAGCTGAATCCAGAGAAGTACTTCCTCTTTCACTTCCTCTTCCCCACCACCCCTTTATCTCTTTCTTCCTCCTCACTCTATCCCTCTCTTCTTCCTGCCTCCTCCTCCTCCCTCCACTCGTTCTGCCTTTTCCATTTTAGTCCCATCCCCTATGCAATCATAGAGCCCGGGTTTATGGCTCCCTGAAGCCTCTGGATCTTTGACTTAATGAAAAACACTTGCTGAAGACTTCTTTGCCTAATCTCCCTGCGACCCATGAAGCAACAGCTGAGAGGAGTTGGGGAAAAAACGAATCACCTTCCACCCAGCCCAGATTTCACCAGTACAGCAGAAAATTGGGGTGGGCCCGACACCATTGTCCTAAAGGACAATCATAGTTGTGTGTGCCCCTGCAAGGGTTAAGAAAAATATTTTTCTGAGAACTTTCAGTTCCTTCAAAGAAAGGAACTACTTCTGTTTGTAGTAGAGCATATTATAGTTGACCTAGGATTAACTATTTTAATATAAACATATTTGGGTGTTCACAACTGATGCAAAACAGTTGCCAATTATGTGTTGCCAATTTGTACTTCCCAAGCGCTTAGTACAGTGCTCTGCACATAGTAAGCACTCAATAAATACGACTGATTAAAACAGAGTCAAAAAGGAATCTCTCTTTCCCCCCATTCTAGTTTCATCTGGGTGATCTGTTGTGGGCCCGGGTGAAGTAAGCAAAGCCTGAAAAATGGGACCTCCAGGGAACCACCAAGTCAGCCTGCTTATCCAGCTCCACTTCTGAAGGTCAGCCTAGGTCATTTTTGCCTTCAACTCTATAGCATTCATCCTCCGTCACGTGATGTATGGGGAAATACAGCCCAGAAGGAATGCTTGCAACTCAGAAGAGCAGCGTGATGGCCATTATAGCCTAACTGTATTGCTCTTCTCCAGCAAAATAGAGAAAACAGCTGGGTCCAGGCAATTGCTGGCCCCAGCACCCGAAACCCCGGATGACTTCTTTCTGCTTCCTCCATCTGCATCCACAGGAGGGTGAAGCCTGAAGCTAATTGAGGCAAGGGCCGTGCTTCTCCCCCAGATAGCTCTGGTTTGACTATTTTCAATGCAATCACACATACAGGGAGGATGGGAATGTGATTTGAAATACAGGAGCTTGAAGGGGCGGGTGCTGGCCAAAGAAGCTACAGATGGCGGTCAGTCAAATGAAATGGCCTCTCATGGCTCACCAGAAATGGCACTGCTGGGTGATTTTTTTTTTAAATAGCATTTGTTAAGGGCTCACTATGTGCTCTCAGTTCTAAGTGCTGGAGTTGAAACAAGATAATCAGGTTGGACACAGTCCCTGTAACACGTGGGGCTCACAATCTTAATCCCCATTTTACAGATAAGGTAACAAGCAGAGAGAAGCTTAGTGACTTGTCCAAGGTCACACAGCAGACAAGAGGAGGATCAGGATTAGAACCCAGATCCTTCTGCCTCCCAGCATGTGCTCTATTCTCTAGACCATGCTGCTTCTCACTATTTGAATTGTTGGGGCAGGTGGGGCAGAATCTGAGCTACCCTCTTTCAGCAGGGATGCGAACTGAGAAAGTGGAACCTGTTTCCATTATGGCTGGGGAACTACTTTGGTTTTCCAATCAATCATATTTATTAAGCACCTACTGTCTGCAGAGCACTGTACTAAGCACTTGGGAGAGTACAACAGTGGTGGTAGTCATGATCCCAGCCCAAAACGAGCTTACAGTCTAGAGGGGAAGACAGACATTAATATAAATAACTAAATTAGAGATATAGGAGGCTTGGTGAATTTGTAAACCACCCCACCTCCAGGAAGTACTGGGAGAATTACAGTTATTCTTTTATGCAATAAAATGAGAATAAGGGGCATGTGCATATGAGAGATCACTCCTATTTTCAATCAATCAATCAATCAATCAGTAATTAATTGAGTGCTTACCGTGTGGGACTGAACGTTTCTGTAGAAAGATGATCCAGGCAGCAGAGTGAAATAGGGGCTGGAGCAGGGAAGAGACAGGAGGTTGGGAGGCCAGTAAGGAGGCTGATAGGGCTGTCAAGGTGGGATAGGATAAATTCTTAGATTAATGTGGTAATAATAATAATAATGGTATTTGTTGAGTGCTTACTATGTGCAAAGCACTGTTCTAAGCACTGGGGAGGTAACAAGGTGATCAGGCTTTCCCACGGTGGGCTCACAGTTTTAAATCCCCATTTTACAGATGAGGTAACTGAGGCACAGAGAAGTTAAATGACTTGCCCAAAGTCACACAGCTGACAGTTGGAGGAGTCAGGATTTGAACCCACGACCTCTGACTCCAAAGCCCGTGCTCTTTCCCACTGAGCCATGTAGCAGTCAGGATAGAGAGGAAAGGGTGGATTTTAGTGATGCTGTGAAGGTTGAACCGACAAGAAGCCTGGATTCCCGAACAGCGGTAGCAGGGAAGAAATTATCTGTAGCCTGGCCCAGAAAAATTAGCCAGGCTACCTCACACAAGCTTCCAGCTGCTCTTGCTTGGCATTTGGGCTGGAGCATGCTCAGATCATGCTTTGGTCAAGCCTCGTTTGCGTTATGGACCTTGTGGTTTGGCTTTGACCCCACACTGTTCCCAAATCTATTAAGGATTTAATAATAATAATAGCACATGCAAGAACAAAATGATATATAACAATAATACCTGTGAGAACCAAATGAAATCCATAATGAGAAAATGCCTTGGAAAATCAAAGCACTCTAATTTGAAGGTATTATCAGAAATCATGCATATCAACTCTATTAAAGTATACTCTCCTATGTGCTCACTAGTGACATGGCTTATGGGAAAGAGCCTGGGCATGGAAGGAGCCATGTTTGAAATACATGGCTCCTGTATTTCACATCACACTCCCATCCTCCCGGTTTGTGTGATTGCAATGAAAATAGTAAAACCAGAGCTAAAACCAGGCTAAAACCAGGCTCTAATCCTGGCTCTGCCACTTATCAACTCTGTGACTCAGGCAAGTTACTTAACTCCTCTGTGCCTCAGTTACCTCATCTGTAAAATGGGGATTAAGACTGTGAGTCCCACATGGGACAACATAATTACCTTGTATCTATCCCAGTGTTTAGAACAGTGCTTGGCACATAGTAAGCCCTTAAAAAATTCCATCATCATCATTTCTGTTTGTATTTTATGGTAAGGAGATTGCAGTATTTTTTCAAAATTGACTTTTTTCCCATATAGTTTAGTCCCATTCAATAAAGCGCTCAATAAATACAATTGAATGAATGAATGAATTTCTAAACGGCAACTAAATAGGCCCACAAGCAAACTGGAGGGTTCCAAACACATGGCTTCCACATCTTTTCTGTGTGCGATTTCCCATCCATTAAAGGTCAAGCAGATGTTTGGGCCAAGTGGGAATTTTTATCAGCTTTTCTATCTCCTGAAATCATTACTGAATTTCAGGGAAGCTGAAAATTGAGCCTCAGTTACCTCATCTATAAAATGGGGAATAAGACTGTGAGCCCTGTGGGGGACTGGGATTGCGTCCAACCTGACTAGCTTCTATCTACCCTAACGCTTAGTAGAGTGCCTGGCACATAATCATCATCATCATCAATCGTATTTATTGAGCGCTTACTATGTGCACAGCACTGTACTAAGTGCTTGGGAAGTACAAATTGGCAACATATAGAGACAGTCCCTACCCAACAGTGAGCTCACAGTCTAAAAGGGGGAGACAGAGAACAAAACCAAACATACTAACAAAATAAAATAAATAGAATAGCTATGTACAAGTAAAATAAATAAATAAATAAATAAATAGAGTAATAAATATGTACAAGCATATATACATATAAGTGCTTAACAAATACAGCACTTACAGTGGTAAGTGCTTAACAAATACCACAATTAGAATTATTGCTGGAGAGGCAAGGAGGTAAACCTGGAGTCTGATAGAGTAATCCAGCTGGGAATTGAAGAAAGTTTGAACCAGAATAATGCCTCTAGGGGAGAGGAGGAAAAGAAGAAGGCATGAAATAGCATAGAGGAAAAACTAGAAGGTTTTAGAGATAGACATCCAAATACCTACTTATGGTAGTTTACAGTGACTGGTCATTAACACCAACTGCTTCCTTGGTACAATTGTATTTTTTGAGCGCTTACTGTGTGGAGAGTGTGTTTCTAAGAGCTTGGGAGAGTACAACGATCCCTGCCCTCAAGGAGCTGCGCTTGTGGAAACAGCTTAGCCTAATGGAAAGATCCCAGTCCTGGGAGTCAGAGGACCTGGGTTCTAATCCGACTTCTCCATTTACTGCTGTGTGACCTTGGACAAGTTACTTTACTTCTCTGTGCCTTAGTTACCTCATCTGCAAAATGGAAATTCAAAATCTGCCCTCCCTCCTAATTAGACTGGGGGCTCCGTGGGAGACCTGATTAACTCATATCTACTCCAGAGTTTAGTACAGTGCTTGGCACATATTCAGCCCTTAACAAATACCAAAATTGAGTTGACAATTTAATGGGAGTTCATAATCAGTTTCACTTATTTGACCTAAGTAGAGGACAAAGAGTGAATGAGGAAAATATAGTTCAAGGCTCGTAGTGAAATAAGACAGGCAACACTATCACTAAAATCTTCTGGTTTTTCCTCTATGCTATTGCTTGTTGCCTCCTCTTCCTTCTCTCCCCTGGAGGCATTATTCTGGTACAAGCTTTCATCAACCCCACCCTGGATTACTCTATCAGACTCCAGGTTCACCTCCTTGCCTATAATCTCTCTAGCAATAATTATAATTATGGTATTTGTTAAACACTTACTATGTGCCAGACACTGTACTAAGCATTAGGGTAGATAGAAGCTAATCAGGTTGGACACGGTCCCTGTCCCCCATAGGGCTCACGGTCTTATTCCCCATTTTATAGATGAGGTAACTGAGGCTCAGAGCAGTTATGTAACTTGCCCAAAGTCACCCAGCTGATAAATGGCATAGCTGGGATTAGAATCCAGGTTCTCTGATTTACAAGCCCCATGTTCTTTCCACTAGGCATGCTGCTTCTATACTAATAATGATGTTTATTATGCACTTACTCTGAGCTAAACACTGGGGTAGATGCAAGATAATCAGGTCCCACATTAGAGCTCACAGTCTAAATAGGACGGAGAACAGATACTAAATCACCCCTTTGCAGATGAGGGAAGTGAGGCACAGAGAAATGAAGTGGTTTGCCCAACATCACACAGCAGGTACATGGTGGAGCTGAAATTAGAATCCAGGTCCTTTAACTTCCAGGCCCATGCTCTTTCATTCAATTGTATTTATTGAGTACTTACTGTGTGCAGAACACTGTACTAAGCACTTGGGAGAGCACAATATAACAATAAGCAGACACATTCCCTGCCCATAATGAGCTTCCTAGGCCACCCTGCTTCCCTGCACAGATATGCAGAGTCAGTTGCCATGGGATCACCTGCCTCTAGCATACCCACCCAAGTTATTGAGGATCAGGAGCCTTTATTATTTAATGGTGGGAGCTGGTAGGGACCCAGTTTTCCATTTCCATTATGCATTTGGGAGAGGGTCAGTTCATGAATGCCCCAAGTGCTAATTGAATGTAGGACTGGTGTAGTCTAGGGTTCAGGGAACAGCTGAGCTTTTTCAGTCTTGAATTTCCTGCCTCGGTGCTTATAACACATACCGCATGTTACTCAGAGAAATGGCAAATTTTTCTCTCTAATCAGGTGGAAAATCCTCATCTCATCTCAAGAGCAAAGGATGAAAAAAATCACCACCTCTCCCAAGGGGTATTTAATGGGATGAATTATTTTCCCCTCCACTAGAAATTAGACTGTCCCCATGGCCCAAGCAATCAAATGTTTTCCAATCAGATATCTGGATTCATTTCAGCAGTTTTCCGCCCAAATTTTAGTGCTTCATTGCAATTGTTTTTCAAAATTTTCCAAAAACTATTTATATGAATGCTTCCTTTCTGATTTCCTCTCACAGGAAACCATTTTTATTGTAAAAACCCCTAAGCTAATTTATGAAAAATATTATCAGGGTTTATTTTTCACTAGTACATACTTGGGCATGCTCTATTATCGTTATTAATCATATTTATTGAGCACTTACTGTGTGTAAAGCACCGTACCAAGTTCTAGAAGGTAACAAATACCTGGCTCATCCTGCATGAAGCCTGAAAGCTCTCTGTGTAGGAGACCCAGGCTAACTTTTGGGATCTAATTGGGCAAATCACTTTGCCCCTAAAGATATTTGGCAGGAGTTAAAGAGAGTATTGGTAGCATGGCATTCTTCCCTGAGAGAATTCAAAATATTCACACTGGACCAGTTTTCAAATGGGGACATTGGATTCCCCAGGGTCAATGTGAGTCTCGGACAATGGAAACAGAGGGGAGGGGGTCTAAGGCCAAGACTGACCTTTGCGTTAGTCTGGGGAGGGTCATATATTCCCCATTGCTAAGTCTATCCTTGCTTCCTGGGGACTACTTTTGATGAACCCTGGAGGGAAGATTGACAGGAGAAGAAAAGGCAAAGGAGCAAACACTCATGGGTCCCCTCTCAGCTCCTTGAGGGAGAGTGTGGAAGGGTTATATTCTCTTATTGGATAAAGCAGACCTTGTCCTCCGTTTTGTTTTTTCACATAATGTCTGTCTCCCCCTCTAGATTGTAAGCTCACTGAGAGCAGGGACTGTGTCTGTTTATTCTTATGTGGCACTCTCCCAAGTGCTAAATAGAGTGTTCTGCACACAGTAAGTGCTCAGGAAGTATGATTGACTGACTGAAATATTGACTATGTTTCTCCACATCATCACGTCTCCTACTCTTCACAGGGGACTGTTCTTGGTTTCTAGAAGACAAGGCTTTCCTGGACATCTCAATAAAATTTCCATGGCCACTTCTGATTTTGAGGGTAAGCACTGAGCTTCAAAGGAATCAGTCAAGCCAGTGGGTTTTATCTGTCCTCGAAGCTGAATGATCGTCTCTCCATGTCACCAACTTGTACTTCCCAAGTGCTTAGTACAGTGCTCTGCACACAGTAATTGCTCAATAAATACGATTGAATGAATGAATGAAAGTTCTGGAAGCGATCTCAAACCCTTGGCATTTACCTCAGTGAGATGGTGGATGTTGGGTCACTTGTATGAATGCACACACACACACACACACACACACACACACTGCAGCTGTGCCCTTGTATCCTTTGGGAGCTAGGACCCTAACAAGAAGCACACAGGCAGGTGAAAGGAGTGGGGGAGAAATGGTTGACTCTCCATGCAGAAATATGCCCAGAATTCACCTGAGGGGCTTCCAGAAGGGAGGACAAAGGGTCTTGTGGGAGAATGGACAATCATGTGACAACCATTTCTTCTGCATCATAGATCAGTGCTTACAACAGTTTTCATTAGCTTAGTGGATAGAGCTTAGTGGCTTGGGAGTCGTAAGGTCATGGGTTCTAATTCCGCCTCTGCCACTTGTCTGCAGCGGCAAGTCACTTAACTTCTCTATGCCTCAGTTACCTCATCTGTAAAATGGGGATGAAGACTATGAGCCCTACGTGGGCAAGGACTGTGTCCAAACTGGTTACGTTATTCCTGGTACATAGTAAGCACTTAGCTATCACAGTTATTATTAGTGTCTCATCAGAGGTTTTCTTCTTCATTTAGAATGTTCTCCCCTATTTCTTTCCTGGGGCTGATCCCAGGAAGACCCCCACACACACATCACTGTTTGAGGGAATTCAGTAGTGATAATAATAATAATAATAATTATGGTATTTGTTAAGCACTTACTATGTGCCAAGCACTGTTCTAAGCACTGGGGTAGATACAAGGTAATCAGGTTGGACACAGTCCCTGTTCCACATGGGGTTCACAGTCTTAGTCCTCATTTGACAGATGAGGGAACTGAGGCACAAAGAAGTAAAGTGACTTGCCTAAGGTCCCACAGCAAACAAGTGGCAGTGTTGGGATTAGAACCCATGACCTCTGACTCCCAAACCCGTGCTCTATCCACTATGCCATGCCTAAGCTTCTCGAAGGTGGAAACCATGTCTACCAATTCTATTTATAGTGTACTCTCCCAAGCGCACACAGTACAGCGCTCTGCACACAGTTAATGCTCAATAAATACCAATGATTAATTGATTGGTCTGACACCTCTCCCCATCTCTAATGAGATTCCCCAATCCTACCACATCCCTTACCAGGATCTCAAAGAACCAAAACATAAATTAGGAGTTGAATTTCCTCCTCTAGTTGCAGTACTGTTGGAACAAATTAAGCAGAAAAGAAATACCTGCTTGTCAAAACCAATAAAGCCACAGCCTAAATCAGTGAAAAATTACTAAAGTGGAATTCTTCACTGTGGTGCTGGCTGGAACCCTGAGAAATTCTCCATAATCATTAGCATTTTCTCTGAGGACATTTCCTTGTTAGAAACATTATTCATCTTCAAATGGGCCTGATTCCTTTCCCATTGCTCTGTTAAATTGTCTCCACCCTGTGTGCATCTCATCCAGTGAGCATGTGTGTTCAAGTTAGTCCCTTTCTAGATTCCATGGATTTATTGGATCCACACTGAAATATCCAAAAGAAAGCTGAGAAGGTTAAAGTACCAGCACTGAAATATCTGCTAGGAGGCTGAGAAGGTTAAGTTACCCAGAAAACTGGGCAGGTGGACTTCATGGATTTCTTTTTTATGGCACATTAGCTCAATCTCTATGGACGGAGAGCTCTGCAGATCAGGAAGAGGTTTAAGAAGCCACCTACTGCGTATCTTCCTTGAAGTTTCTCTTAGAAACTTCCATTATGTCGGGACGTCCATGTGGGCGTGTCTTTCTGGATGATGGAGAGGGTCTCCGATTTTTCCATTCCCTAGTCTTGTTGTGCCGGGGAGCTTTATCAAGTTACCAAAGAGCTGGTGGGCTAGTGAGAGGATAGAAGAGGGGATTAATCACAGAAGGTTAGCTGGGCAGCGGGGAAGATCATGAGCTGGGGTATATAATGGAGAATCGGTCTGATAAACAAGAGGGACCCAGCAGAGGGAGAGTCTTGAAGTCAATAGACAGGGCATTTTGGTTTCTTAGGAGAAGGAGTGGAGAAGTAGCGTGGCTCAGTGGAAAAGAGCACGGACTTTGGAGTCAAAGGTCATGGGTTCAAATCCCAACTCCGCCAATTGTCAGCTGTGTGACTTTGGGCAAATCACTTAACTTCTCTGTGCCTCACTTACCTCATCTGTAAAATGGGAATCAAGACTGTGAGGCCTCCCGTGGGACAACCTGATCACCTTGTAACCTCCCCAGCGCTTAGAACAGTGCTTTGTACATAGTAAGCACTTAATAAATGCCATTATTATTATAGTAATCATTCAATCAGAGATATTAATTGAGCACTTACTATGTGCAATGCACTGAACTAAGTATTTGGGAGAGTCCAGTGCAACAGAATTGGTAACTGGAGACTTTTGAGGAGGTGATTAAAAGTGTGAGGACAACCCGATTACCTTGAACCCCCCTCCCCCCAGCGTTTAGAACAGTGTTTGGCACATTGTAAGCACTTAACAAATACCATTATTATTATTATCACATTCCTTTGGAGAACTGGCCAAACAGCCCCGTTGCTTTGAAGGGAGGAAGAGAGCTAGCTTGGCGGATGTGTGGAGGGAGGGCATTCCAGGCCCGGGGGAGGACATGGGCTGGGGGTTGATGGTGGGACAGGCGAGAACGAGGTACAGTGAGGAGGTTAGCGGTGGCAGAGGAGCGGAGGGTGCGGGCTGGGCTGGAGAAGGAGAGAAGGGAGGTGAGGTAGGAGGGGGAGAGGTGATGGACAGCCTTGAAGCCGAGAGTGAGGAGTTTTTGCTTGATTCATTGACAGGCAGCCACTGGAGATTTTTGAGGAGTGGAGTAACATGCCCAGAGCATTTCTGCACAAAGATGAGCCGGGCAGCAGCGTGAAGTATAGACTGAAGTGGGGAGAGACAGGAGGTTGGGAGATCACAGAGGAGGCTGATGCAGTAATCCAGTTGGGATAGGATGACAGACTGGGTAGGGACCTTCTCTATACGTTGCCGACTTGTACTTTCCAAGTGCTTAGTACTGTGCTGTGCACACAGTAAGCACTCAATAAATACAATTGAATGAATGAATGAATGAATCTGGAGAGTGCCAGACGCAGTGCGGCATTGTGGTTACAGCCCAGGCCTAGGAGTCAGAAGATCATGGGTTCTAATCCTGGCTCCTCCACTTGTCTGCTGTGTGACCCTGGGCAAGTCACTTCACTTCTCTGTGTCTCAGTTACCTCATCTGTAAAGTGGGGATGGAGACTGTGGATCCCACATGGCACAGGGACTGCCTCTAACTTGATTTCCTTGTATCCCAGTGCTTAGTAAAGTGTCTGGCAGAGAGTAAGTGCTTAACCATCGTTATTATTATTACTGTTATTTTTATAGGCTGGGCCAGGCGATTTAGAAAAAAATAGTCATGTGTTCCTGAATTGACTCCCAGGTTCATGCTCTACCCCCTAGGCCACGCTGTTTCCCTGTTCTGTTGTACTCTTCCAAGTATTTAGTTCAACACTCTGCACACAGTAGTAAGTATTCAATAAATACCAGTGATAGATTGATTGATCATTTAGTGACAGAGAGCTGAGCTAATGTCATCCCCCTTAGAAGTAGCACAAGTACTGATTAAAAACCTACAGTGGGAAAATCACTATGCTAAATTTGGGCAGAATATGTTTTGGGATGAAAATTAGACAAAATCCTTGGTCCTCAGGAGGCTCACTGTTTATAGATAATTTCATCGAACTGGAACAATTTTGTCAAGAAATAATAGGCAACTCTTGGATTGTAAATTTTTCCATTAGATTGTAAGCTCCAGGAGCTCTACTGTACTCTCTCAGATGCTTAGTAGAGTGCTCTGCCTACAGTGAGGAATGAATAAATATTACTGATTCATTCATTCAATTGTACTTATTGAGTGCTTACT
Organism: Tachyglossus aculeatus; assembly: GCF_015852505.1. NCBI lineage: Eukaryota > Metazoa > Chordata > Mammalia > Monotremata > Tachyglossidae > Tachyglossus > Tachyglossus aculeatus. The sequence goes on along the minus strand of NC_052084.1, from coordinate 29,538,186 downwards.
GTGTGCAGAGCACTGTACTAAGCGCTTGGGAAGTACAAATCGGCAACATGTAGAAATGGTCCCTACACAACAACAGGCTCACAGTCTAGAAGGGGGTTGATGATAATGGTATTTGTTAAGTGCTTACCATGTGCTAAGCACTGGAGTAGATATAATACCACTATTGTTTTAGAGAAGCAGCATAGCTCAGTGGAAAGAGCACGGGCTTGGGAGTCAGAGGTCATGGGTTCTAATCCCGGCTTCGCCACTTGTCAGCTGTGTGACTTTGGGCAAGTCACTTAACTTCTCTGTGCCTCAGTTACCTCATCTTTAAAATGGGATTAAAGACTTTGAGCCCCACCTGGGACAACCTGATAACCTGGTATTTAGAACAGTGCTTGGCACATAGTACACACTTAACAAATACAAAAAAAAAATAAGATAATCAGGACAGACACAGTCCCTGTCCCAGATGGGCTTCAAGGATTAAGGGAGAGGGAGAATAAGCATTGAATTTCCATTTCATAGAAGTGGAAATTGAGGCACAGAAAAATTAAGTGGCTTATCCAAAGTCACACAGCAGGCCAGCGGCAGAATCAGGATTAAAACCCAGGTCCTCTGACTCCCAAGCCTGTGTTCTTTCCATTAGTTCACACTGCTTTATCATTGATTAATTCTAGCTGAGAAGCTCTGGTAGAATGAAGAGCTGAGGAGGCTGGAGACAATAAAGTGATTTAATAGGATATCATGTTTTTGACTAACTCTCAGATGGAGGGCGTTTCTCTCTGGAAGCAGTTGCTCATTCCAAATGCATTGAACAGATTGGTGGCTGGAAAAGCCCCAGTAGGGAGAAATCCAAGATTCAAGGAGAAGATCTTGAGAAAGCAGATTCCTTCAAAGAAGACTCCCCCCATGTTCTTGAAGCGCCTTCATTAGCAGCATAAATTCACCAGAAGGCTATGCGATCAGGTTAGGATGATAAATCTTAGCCGTCGGAGCTATAAAATTAGGACCTCACCGCATCAGCCAAGACTGCCGTTTGGCTGACTGGACGCAGTCTGATGAGACTATTTCAAGTCACGTGACTCAAGGACTGACAGGGATTCTGGTTTTTAGTTTAGCCTACCTGTCAGAAGGCCCACATACCAGCAATCGATGCATCGGAGATGCAGAGCTGTAAAGATTGAAGGATAGAGTTTGAGAGACCAGATCCTAAATCTGCCAGCACAATCTAAACAAAACAACTAGGAGCTGCACAGCTCCGGAATAATCCAATCCAAGTGGCAACACGTGAGCCGAAGGGTGGTCTGTTCAGCTTGGGTAGGCCTGAAAGGCTGAGGAATTTTTTGTTTTTCCTGTGGTGATTTGAAGGACACACAAAGATTGTGTTTATCAGTTAATCATTCATATTTATTGAGCTCTTCTTGTGTGCGGAGCACTGTACTAAATGCTTGGGAGCGTACAATGTAACAATAAACAGACACATTCCCTGCCCACAGTTGAGTCCATGAACTGCCAAGCACAATAATGGTCACATTAAGATTTATGTGCTCATTCATCATTCATTATTGGATGTAGCGTGGTCCAGTGGAAAGAACGCAGGCCTGGGAGTTGGGAGACTTGGGTTCTAATCCCAAATGTGCCACTTGCCTACTGTGTGATCTTGGACAAGTCACAACTTCCCCGTGCCTTAGTTTCCTCCCCTGAACAAATACCTGTTCTCCTTCTCCCTTGGATGGAGAGGTCCAAGTGGAACCAGGATTCTGATCTACTTCTCTTTTATCTACCCCAGCTCTTGGCACATAGTAAGTGCTTAACAAACATTATTATTAGTATTACAGTACTAAGCACTTGGGAGCATTCAATTCATTCATTCATTCAATTGTATTTATTGAGCACTTACTGTGTGCAGAGCGCTGTACTAAGCGCTTGGGAAGTACAAGTTGGCAACATATAGAGATGGGCCCTACCCAACAGCGGGATCACAGTTTAGAAGGGGGAGACAGAAAACAAAACAAAACATATTAACAAAATAAAATAAATAGAATAAATATGTACAAGTAAAATAAATAGAGTAATAAATATATATATACAGGTACCAGTTAGTCAATCAATAGTATTCATTGAGTTCTTACTGGGTTCAGAGCATTGCACTAAATTATTATCTGGGGCTCACCAGACTGAGCCCCCTCCTTCCTCTCCCCTTCCTCCCCCTCCCCATCCCCCCCGCCCTACCTCCTTCCCCTCCCCACAGCACTTGTATATATGTTTGTACAAATGTATTACTCTACTTACTTGTACATATTTACTATTCTATTTATTCTATTTTGTTAGTATGCTTTGTTTTGTTGTCTGTCTCCCCCTTCTAGACTGTGAGCCCACTGTTGGGTAAGGACCGTCTCTATATATTGCCAACTTGTACTTCCCCCAAGCACTTAGTACAGTGCTCTGCACACAGTAAGCACTCAATAAATACGATTGAATGAATGAATGAAATTATTGAGAGAGTACAACACAATAGAGTTGGTAGAGCAAATCTCTGCCCATAAGGAGCTTATAGAGTTACAGACGTGGACTCTGTCCTTGAGGACTTTACATTCTAATGACTCACTTTTTTTACAGAGCCCAACAGGAGTGCTGAGGTGATTTCCCATAGAAGACAAGAGATTTCTGATCTCCTTTGAAACCTTCTTTCTCTCCACACGTCCATTTTAATCCTTTCCTTTATGCCCTTCTGGTGGAACAAGACTTTGGGGAATAAGACGCTTCAAGATGTCAATGGAATCAAATCCAGCTTTGTCACTTTTCTAAGCCTTTCAAAGTTCCAAAAATTTTCATGTCTTCTTCCTGTTAGATGAGGAACCTTTGAAGCAGGACCAGAAATGACAAAGGCAAATCTAGAATAATCCATTTTAGGCCCTGGTAAAACCCATTGGCAAACTGAGATTTTTGAAGACATTTTTTTAGCAGAAATTCAATCTGATGCCTTTCCAATGGGGAGGGGCCAGTGCTGAAAATTATCGAATGCCAAAGGGAGACCCAAAAAGGAATGAGACAGATTTCTTTGGGAAAGAAAAGGAAAAGAAAAAGACCTAAAATGAACCATTAAATATTTTGTACCAGTTTGGATTAGACCAGTTCCTTAAAAGAAGAATCCTGTAGTTTTCACATAGAGGCTCATGGTTAAAAACAAAGGCCTGTGGTCTAGGACCTAGATTAAAACCATTCTAGAAATACCGTAGATTCCCTGAGGCGTAAGCCCGAAGTGAAGGCTGCCTGGCTTATTTTGAAAGAATATTTTTCTTTCCAAAAAATCTACACTAGCTATGAAATGAATGCTGGAAGGAATAATACATGTGGAGACATTTTCTCCCAGCACATAAGTTTCTCTCTCACTTACTTTCCAAATTCAGTTTGCCCCGAAGTACTGCCAGTTCTTCTTTAGTAAGATTTGATAGACCCATCCTTTCATCTTCACCCTTTCTACCACCACCCTGTCAAATTCTCATCACCTCCTAGTTGGATTACTGTAACAGCCTTCTTCTTGGTCTCCCCGATGACAGCCTGCATAATAGCAATTATAATAAAAATAATATTAATATTTATAAAGCACTTTCTGTATGCCAAGCACTATACTTAGAGAAGCAGCGTGCTCAGTGGAAAGAGCATGGGCTTTGGAGTCAGTGGTCATTGGTTCAAATCCTGGCTCCACCAATTGTCAGCTGTGTGACTTTGGGCAAGTCACTTCACTTCTCTGTGCCCCAGTTACCTCATCTGTAAAATGAGGATTGACTGTGAGCCCCCCGTGGGACAACCTCATCACCTTGTAACCTCCCCAGCACTTAGAACAGTGCTTTGCACATAGTAAGCACTTAATAACTGCCATTATTATTACTATTATTATTATACTAAGCACTGGGGTAGATCCAAAACAATCAGCTCAGATACAGTCCCTGTCCCACATGGGGCTCCCCATATAGCAGGAAAGGAGGAAAGCCATTTTATTCCCAGTTTACAAATGATGAAACTGAGGCAAGGAGATGTTAAATGGCTTGCCCACGGTCACAGGGCAGGTAAGTGGCAGATCCAGGTTCTCTGACCCTTGGGGCCATGCTCTTTCCATTAGGCCACACTGCTTCCCTTCTCTCTGTATTTTTCATGCAGACACACGAATCCCCTTTCTAAAATGTAGTTTGGAACACATCACTCCCCTCTTCCAAATTCTCCCATGATTACCCGTTACTTCTCAAATTAATCAAAAGCAGTGACTTGAAAATTCTCCACTGGCTGGCTCCCTCTTTCCTATGTTTAAGCTTTTCCACAGCTGAGAAGTGGCAGAGCTGAAATTAGAACCTAAGTCCTTCTGAATTCCAGGTCCCGTGCTCTATCCACTGGGCCTCGCTCTTCAACATTAACATGAGGTCCTGAGACCAAGAGGTAAGTTCTTTCCTTTTGAGTTCAGCTCTGAATGATGAGACACTGATCTTGAAACACTAAGATAAACTGGTAAGAAGGAGACTGATAACCATAAAGAACAGGTCACTCTTCTAGACTGTAACCTCATTCATTCATTAAATCATATTTATTGATCACTTACTGTGTGCGGAGCACTGTACTGAGTGCTTGGAAAGTACAATTCAGCAACAGATAGAGACAATACCTACCCAACAAGGGGCTCACAGTCTAGAAGCGGGGAGAACTGTGTGCAGGGAGTGTGTCTACCAACTTTGTTAAATTGTTATATTGTACTCTCCCAAGCGCTTAGTACCGTGTTCAGCACGCATTAAGCACTCAATAAATATGATGGATTGAATGGTCACACTTTCATTTGGGAGGTCAAATCGAGAGAGAGGATCACTGCCTTCGTGGTGCATTAAGAGCAATCTCATAAATTTATGAGTTCTCAAGTGGAAATAGAAAGCATCTGAGGGTTCCCTGCTTTAAACTTGGGAAGAGAAATCACACCACAGAAAGGAGTGTGCCTAACATCACAGCTGATACTGCACTGATGCCCTGCCAGATCTGGAAGGTTCTTAAACCTCTGGAATGGAATCTGGGTCTTGGAGAGATCCGTTCAGGCTAATTCTGTAGGTGACCTCTTATTGAGCAAATGTTCAGCTAATGGACTTGTAACACCATCACTCTGTTCCATTGGAAAGCAAGTATAAGGGAACATGATGCTACCTCAGCCCAAACTGTGACATTTGATCGATTGACTCTCTTTGGCACTTGGGAAGTGTCTGTAAATGTTTCGATTGGGATGCCTCCACAGCAGTTTGGTGAACTACTGAGATCACAAGAAACAGAAGCTAAGCCTTGGGTGACTTTCAAGGAGATATCAATTCCCAAGAAAGGGTAAATCAAAGGCAAGTCAAGCCATCCAAAGAAGAATCAGTTAATCAACCCATCAATCAGTGGCATTTACTGAGTGCTTATGGCATGTAGAGCTTGGAAGAGTACAGTCCAATAGCATTGGTAGACATAATAAATAATAATAATAATAATGGCATTTATTAAGCATTATGTGCAAAGCACTGTTCTTAAGCGCTGGGGCGGTTACAAGGTGATCAGATTGTCCCAAGGGGGGCTCACAGTCTTAATCCCCATTTTACAGATGAGGCAACTGAGGCACAGAGAAGTTAAGTGACTTGCCCAAAGTCACACAGCTGGCAATTGGCGGAGCCTGGATTTGAACCCATGATCTCTGACTCCAAAGCCCATGCTTTTTCCACTGAGCCACACTGTTTCCCTGCAGTGATCCCTGCCCTGAAGGAGCTTACAGACTAGAACATTTTAAAGACAAGGCCAAAGAGATTCAACCTCTCAACTCCATTCATGATGGATGTGGTTTCTTTGGTGCCAGTACAAGGAATTTTGATCTACGTTCTCAAACAGCAGGTGCCTCAGTTCCCTCATCTGTAAAACATGGATTAAGACTGAAAGCCCTATGTGGGATAGGGACTGTGTCCAACCCGATTATCTTGTATCTACCCCAGTACTTGGAACAGTGCCTGGCACATAGGAAGTATTTAACACATACCATTATTATTATTAAGAGCTTACTGTATGCAGGGTGCTTGGGAGAGTTCAACAGACATGTTTCTTGCCCCCAAGGAGCTTACAGTGTAGAGTGTGAGATAGATATTAATATAAATAAATCATTTGTATTACTTTGTATTATCATATTATCAGAGAAGCAGCATGGCTCAGTGGAAAGAGCCCGGGCTTGGGAGTCAGAAATCATGGGTACTAATCTGGGCTCTGCCACATGTATGCTGTGTGATTTTGGGCAAATCGCTTAACTTCTCTGGGCCTCAGTTACCTCATCTGGAAAATGGGGATGAAGCCTGTGAGCCCCATGTGGGACAACCTGATTACCTTGTATCCCCCCAGCACTTAGAACGGTGCTTGGCATATAGTAAGCGCTTAACAAATGCCACCATTATTATTATATTAATAATCCAGCATCACTGTTGTTACTATTATTGTTAGTTTTCTAAATATATATAAACAAATAAATCATAAGGGACATCTCTTTTTCTTCACTCATTACCCTGTGCCTTTGGACCTAAAACCTCATCACAGCTCTTTTGGAGACAATCTGCTGGGTGTTTTCCTACAGCAAAGCCAAAGTGTCCTTGGAGAACCTAGACTGAACTGGACCATTGATCCAAGCATCTAGAGAAGTCCATAAATGTTTCCAGGTTCCCTGGGGTTTGTTCAGACTTCCCTCTCTCTCCAAGGGCCACGGCCAAAGGGGAACAGATATCCAGGCTTTCCCTATGGGGTTTGGAGCAGGGTGTGTGGGTGTTGACATGGTGGCTGGTTCTTACAACCTCATCCAGAACCAACATCTCCAGCCCACCATATTCCCCCAGACAATGCACACCCTCACTGGAAGAGTCTCCTTCGAGGTCAGTGTGTTCTCACAGACTGTTCCTAGTTCTTGGAAGCACTAGTGAAGAGGATGACAGAAGTCCGGGGCTTCAGGCCAAGTGTGTGAGCCTTCAGAGTAGGCATTTTGGAGTAATCGTCACTTCACACTGCACAGCTGAGGGAGACGCTTTAGCCCCAAGAGGAGAAACCCAAACCATGATGAAATGGAATAACTAAAGCATATGGGCATTTCTCCCTGGCAGAAAGGATACGGTTTGTTTTCCACGAAGACTGTAAATTACTTTGGCAGTTTCAATCATGGCGGATAGAAGAGGAACCCAAGCATGTGGTGGGTAGCTCGCAGCAGATGATTCTGGGAGGGCCCCGTGGAGCCAAACTCCTGACACTTCAACCCTCCATTTCGCTTGAGGTGGCTTTGGAAAATGATGGGGGAGATGAGATCTTCAGAGCTTTGGGGTTTTTTATGGTATTTGTTTAGCTCTTTCATTCATTCAATTGAATTTATCGGATGCTTACTGTGTGCGGAGCACTGTACCAAGTGCTTGGGAGAGTACAATGCAACAATAAACAGACACATTCCCTGTCCACAAGGAGCTTACAGGTATGAGAAAATAAACGAGGTGCTGGATACAGTGCTAAGTAAGTGCTAAGTACAGTGCTAAATACAGTGCTAAGTAAGTGTTACCTACAATGCTATGCTTATTATACAAGCTAATCAGGTCAGACTTTTTTAAAGAGGCCATTCATGAATCTTGCTCTTGTCTTTTTCACCTTCTGCTTGTTTCTACTAGATCGCCAGCTCCTCAGAGGCAGAGAGTGTGTCGTTTCCACTGTTCTGCACCCAGAAAGTACTCAATAAATGCTATTGAATGATGACAATAATAATAATAATGGTGGTATTTGTTAAGCTCTTACTATGTGCCAGGCACTGTCCTAAGCACTGGGCTGGACACTATCCCTGTCCCACATGGGCTCAAAATCTTAATCCCTGTTTAACAGATGAGGAAACATGAGGCAAAAAGAACTAAAGTGACTTGTCCAAGATCACAAAGCAAACACGTGGCAGAGCCGAGACTAGAAACCAGGTCCTTCTAACTCCCAGGCCCGTGCTCTATCCATAAGGCCATGCTGCTTCTTTAATAATAGTGATGGCATTTATTAAGCGCTTTCTATGTGCAAAGCACTGTTCTAAGCGCTGGGGAGGTTACAAGGTGATCAGGTTGTCCCACGGGGGCTCACAGTCTTAATCCCCATTTTACAGATGAGATAATTGAGGCACAGAGAAGTGAAGTGACTGGCCCAAAGTCACACAGCTGACAAATGGCAGAGTCAGGATTTGAACCCATGGCCTCTGACTCCAAAACCCGTGCTCTTTCCACTGAGTTGACTGAATTGGATTGCCTGGTGATTTAAGGGTTTAAAAAGTATGGAGAGAGTTAAAAGCTCAACAGAAATAGTCCAAATGAGGCATAGTCCTTAATGAAGAGCTGAGGATTCTTCCTTTATGCCGATTTATTGGGGTTTCTGTGGATCCTGAACTCAACTTAAGAGCATCAGTAATTTTCTTTCTTTGAATTTCAGCTTCCCCCTCAATCTTGATGAATTTTCAAGGAGAGTAATAATTCTCCAAGTCTGTGACACGATATGTCTCATCGTTTCTCTTCGGTTAAAGTGGTGAGAGGCCGCAGTTCCTTTTTAAACGTCTAGATTGAGAGCACAAATTATTTTTTAATGGAATGTCCAGCAAACCCGGCGGGAGCCAGATCTTTGGATGGAGGCCCAGTTTCAGCTCCCAAACTCTGAAGATGCCACTCAAAACTTCTTCCTGGTCTCCTGGCTTAGAGCAAGTGTTATGTCTGCTCCTTGAGTCCTATAGTCTGGCCAGGGAGACCCGCTAACTCAATGATCTAATATATTTTTTTTTTTTGTCCTCTGAGCCTGATGACTAAGAAGTCAGTCATACCTGCAGAATGGCCCCTGCATCAAAACTAGCAAGAAGAGCAGGGGACTGAGAGTCTGAAGGCCTAAATTCTAACCCCAGTTTTGCCAGTTGCTTGCTCTGAGGCCTTGGGCAAGTCACTTAATTTCTTGGTGCCTCAGTTTAGTCATCAGTAACATGAGGATTATATACCTGTTCTAGGCTGTGAGATCCATGTGGGACAGGGACTGTGTCTGACCTGATTATCCTGTATCTACCCCAGGGCTTAGTATACTGCTTGGCACATTAGGGCTCAACAAATATAACAATTATTAGTATTATTCAGGGACAAGAAAGACACTGGGGCTAGTAATATCATTAAAATTAACATGTTTATCTTCTGATAATATTTTCCTACCTCCAACAATCTCAAAAAGGGTTGCAGAACTTTTGATTTGCTTTTAGTATATCAAAGGAGCACATCAGTACCATGCCAATTAAACAGCATTCTATGACGGGCTTCACACAAATTAATTGTGTCCTTCAAGACTTCCTCTAGAAATCTCATGTGGATGGGTTATCTTGCCCTGAAATAACTGAGTGTTTTAGGTTTAAAGTCTAATCCCAGCTCTGCCACTTGTCTGCTGGGTAACCCTGGGCAAGTCACTTCACTTTTCTATGCCTCAGTTACCTCATCTGAGAAATAGGGAATTGAGACTGAGAGGTCCACGTGGGACCGGTACCATGTCCAACTTGATTTGCTTGAATCCACCCCCACACATAGAACAGTGCGTGGCATGCAGTAAGCACTTATCAAATACCATCATTTCTATTAAGTCATCTGATACTGTTTATCCAGCTATGGGCAAGAGGCTGTTCTAGATATTCTCAGGGTTAAAGAGGCGGTAAAAGTCCAATTGCTGCCTTCATGGAGCTTATGGTCTAACTAAGGAGTTGCAGTCTCTCTGAGTCCTTATTTACCCTGATGCCTTAGGGAGGAAGGCCTGTGCTTGCCAGGAAACAGTTGTTTTTTGTATCATAAAAGAGCACTTTCCATCAGGTGAGTCTCGGGCTTGTTCTTCTTACCTGGAGTGGCCCACCATTTCCCCATTTTTCTAAAAACCTAGGGAAGTTCCAGCCATCCTCAGTTTCCAGGTTACATTGGGAACCCTAGGGAGCCCAGAAGCCTAGAATACTCCTTTGGCAGTCGATGCCTGATCTCGAAATGCAGGAGAGAGGCCACTGGCAGCCCAGGACAGTAGCTCATCAGTCTCCCTGGTAGCCAAGATAGTGTGACCATGAGTCCCAGGGAGTAGTCTGGCTGCAAGTCCTAGGAATCAAACTGACCTATTTAAAAAAAAAAGAAGATCCGGTTTTCTTTCTGGCACTAGATAGAAAAAATATATAAATCAGAAGCTTGAAATATGCACGCAGGTTTTCGAAAGCCATAAAAACTCGGATTTTCCTAGTTTGCATCTAGTAAAATAAAATAGCAACTTGTTTGAAAGAAAGTGGTCTTATTGAGGGGCTGGCAATGTTAGCCTCCTCGACACACTGTCCACATTCAAGGTATCTGGGCCATGTTGACGCATTCCACTAGAATGGAAGGATTTCAGAAATACATTTTCCAGGACGTAGGTTTTGGGGGACTTTTAACAAAGTTCTTTCATTGTAGGAAGGCACAGATAGCTCCTGGAAGTTCTGTGAAGAAGCATCTCTGACAATTGGCTAGGCCAGTGGTGATGGATTGAAACGTCTTGGAAGCTTTTGTTTCCTGTCACCTGGCTCCTGTCACATTCCTTAACAGAATTTAACAGGATGCTTCCAGTCGGTATTAATGAATGTGATATTTATGGAGAGCATGCTGTCAATCATTAGTATTTATTGAGCGCTTACTCTGTGCAGAGCTCTGCATGGCATTTGAAAGAGTACAATACAGTAAGTAGACATGATCTATGCTCTCAGGGGGCATTGGGAAAGATACAGTGTGAGAATATTGGGCACAATCTCTTTCCCACAAAGAGTTCACAGTCAAAAGGGGAAGGAGAGCTGGTATTTGATCCCTATTTTTACAGATGAGCAAACTGAAGTACGTGGAAGCTAAGTGACTCACTCAAGGTCAGACGTCAGGAAAGTAGAATCCAGGCCTGAGCCCTTTCCGCTGGGCTATGCTGCGTCTAGATAGACGGGATCAATTCCCAGTCACTTCCCGGAGTCCATGCGGGGGAAGAGAAGGGGAAATTCTGCCCTACATTAGCAATGGGACTCAATAGGACATTTTCAAGTGGTTTCCAGTGCATGGAAAAATAAGAAACAGATCCTCTCCGCCTTTGTGCTGACTAATCACATGGTCTTTGTTGGTTTTCGCTTTCCGCATCGCTGACGGAGAATTAGCCTACACCTGTGAAAACAAAGGGGAAACACTGCCTGATCCAAAGGACCAGCAAGGATCATGGAGGAATAGACATCAAGAAACATATTTCAGGGCAGCAAAGAGCCCTTCAGATCCTCTCCATTTTAGTTTCCTTCTCCTTCCCTTATCCTATAACAATCAAGGAGCTGACTATAATCCTCACTTCCCCAGTTCACCCTTCCTTGGGTGTCACCTAGGCACTTGGGTCTGAACCCCTTAATTATTTTGATATTCACCCCACCCCCAGCCCCATGGAACTTACGTACATATCCTAATCTTCAACTTCCTTTTTTCTTTTAAGGTGTTTAAGCGCTTACTATGTGCCACACACTGTACTAAGCTCTGGGGTACGTGCAAGCTAATCAAGTTGGACACCACTCCTGTCCCACTCGGGGCTCACAGTCTCAATCCTCATTTTACAGATGTGGTAATTGAGACACAGAGAAGTGACTTGTCCAAGGTCACACAGCAGACAAGTGGTGGAGCCGGTATTAGAACCCAGGCCCTTGTGGCTTCCAGGCCTGTGCTCTACCCACTAGGCCACGCTGCTTTCTTTTACCTGCCCTAGGGTGGGGACCAGAGGGTCTGGGGTCTGTCGAGGATCAGTGGGGGTTTTCTTGCTTTGAGGGGAGGGAAAATAAGGTCTTCCCCATTCTGGCTGCTGCTCCAAAGTTCAGGCTGACAAGTTGGGGGATGAAACTTGCTTCCTCCTGTCCCTGCCAGGTTGATCTCTCCTGAGGAGCCAGGACAGAGCCGCTTTTGAGAGGAAAACACACATGTGCTCTTCTCCCCAATCTTAGCCGGGAGCTCGTGGTCAGCCTGGGCCCCTTCATCCTAAGCGTTACAGAAAATCCCGTTTCCCTCTTTCCTAGTGCCATCCTCTGGTCGGAAGATCAGGCAACCAGGTAATTTAAATTGGGAAGGCAATCAATCAGGAGAGACCTCTGTATAATGATAATGATATAATTGTGGTGTTTGTTAAGCACTTACTATGTGCCAAGCGTTGTACTAAGCACTAAGGTAGATACAAGATATTCAGAGACTGCATGAGGCTCCCTTGCTAAGTAGGAGGGAGCACAGGTATTGAATCCCCATTTTGCAGATGAGGGAACCGAGGTACAGAGAAGTGAAGTGACTTGTCCAAGGTCACACTGCAGGTAAGTGGCGGACCCAGAATTAGAACCCAGGTCCTCTGATGCCTGTGCTCTTTCCACTTTCCTCTTTCTACTAGGCCAGGCTGCTTCTCTATATCAGATCACCTTGAAGGATTTCATCTGTAGAACAAAATGCACCAATCTATTGTGGAAACATCTGTGCTAAGGACTTACTGTGCATGTGTGTGTCTGTCATGTGAGTGTAAATCCACATAACTCTGCCTTTCCTGTATGTTTGTCGGCTTGTGTCTCTGTCTCTCTCTGCCTCTCTTTGTGTCTCTGTCTCTCCCCCTTCTGTATCTTTGTATTTGTCCCCTTTCCTGTCCTTTTCTTGCCCTTTAGCTTTGAACACCAATCCTCTGGGGATTCCACACTATTTCTCATTCTAAATTCAGGAAATGTCCCCAAACAGATTAGTTATAATAATAATAATAATAATGGTATTTGTTAAGCACTTACTATGTGAAAACCACTGTTCTAAGCGCTGGGGGGATACAAGGTAATCAGGTTGTCCCACGTGGGGCTCACAGTCTTAATCTCCATTTTACAGATGAGGTAACAGAGAAGTTAAATGACTTGCCCAAGGTCACACATCTGACCAGCGGCTGAGCTGGGATTCGAACCCATGACCTCTGACTCCCAAGCCCACGCTCTTTCCACTGAGCCACGCTGCTTCTCTAGTTCATTTTCTTACTGAGAACTAGCCGCATTGCAATTCACTTGCATTCGCCTTGGAAGAAAATTGGAAGCTTCAATTAAAGATCTGCTTCCTCCAGTTATTAATCTTATGAGTAACTATCATGGCAGACGTTTTGTTTGGAGGAAGTGACAAAATTAAGCCTCCTTGTTCTTACCTTCTTGGCTCTAAAATTGGAACAATAAGTGAAAAAATGCTGGATGGCTGTGGCTATGGATGACACTGAAGCCGTGGCTGTGACTTACCTGCTGTGTGAACTTGGGCAAGTCATATTATTATTTATTATTCCCTGCAAATCAGTTCCCTCATCTGTAAAATAGGGATTAAGTTGGTGAGTCTCACTTGGGACAACCTGTAGAGAAGCAAGCGTGGCTTAGTGGAAAGAGCCCGGGCTTGGAAGTCAGAGGTTGTGTGTTCTAATTCTGGCTCTGCCACTTGTCAGCTGTGGGACTTTGGGCAAGTCATTTGACTTTTCTGTGCCTCAGTTACCTCATCTATAAAATGGGGATGAAGACATGGGACAATCTGATTACCTTGTATCTACCCCGATGCTTAGAAGAGCACTTGGTACATAGTAGGCACTTGACAAATACCATTATTATTATTATTATTATTTACCCCAGTGCTTAAGTGCTTGGCACATAGTAAGTTTATAATAAATACCATTGTTATTGTTATTACTAGCTGAGGCTGTGGTTGTAGCTGAGGCTGAAGCTTTGGATGAAAGTAAAGATGCGACTGTAGCTGAAGCTTTGGTTGAGGCTGAAGCTCATGGTATAATGGATAGAGCACGGGCCTGGGAGTATGCAGATACGGGTTCTAATTCCGCTCCACCACCAATGTGTGACCTTGGGTAAGTCACTTCACTTCTCCATGCCTCTGTCATCTCTTCTGTCAAATGGGGCTTGAGATTGTAAAGGCCTATGTGGGACAGGGACTGAGTCCAACCTGATTACCTTGTATCTACCCTAGTGCCCAGAACAGTGCTTGGCACATAGGAAGTGCTTAACAAGTACTATAATTATTATTATTATTATTAGGCTGTAGCTAAGACTTGGCTGAAGCTGTGGCTGTAACCGCAGTTGAGACTGTCGGCCCCTGAACTGCCCTTCTGAATAGCAGTAGCCACCGTGCCATGTTGCTCTAATTGTATTTATCATTGCCTTGTCTATGATGGTTTGGGCTTTTGTTTCATCTTTCCTTCATAATAATAATAATAATAATAATAACAACTATGGTATTTAAGTGCTTAATATATGCCAGGCACTGTACTAAGTGCTGGGGTGGACGCAAGCCAATCGGGTTGGACACAGCCCCTGTCCCTCATGGGGCTTACAGTCCCAATCCCCATTTTATGGATGAGGTAACTGAGGCACAGAAAAGTCAAGTGACTTGCCCAAGGTTATACAGCAGACAAGTGGCGGAGCTGGGATTAGAACCCATGACTTTCTGATTCCCAGGCTCATACTCTATCCACTATGCCATACTGCTTCTCTTGTGTTTGTTGCCGAGTTCGTATCCCCCCCTCCCATTCTTAGTTTGAGAGTCCACTGTGGAAGGCTGAGGGTGAAGCCTAATTCTTATCCATATAATTTTTCCCAATGCTTTGCATGCAAGAGGTGCTCAATACACACTCCTGAGTGTATGAATGAAACATTGGTATCAGAGTGGCCTAATGGAAAGTGCAGAAGAGTAAGTAGAGAAGCAGTATGGCTCAGTGGAAAGAGCCCGGGCTTTGGAGTCAGAGGTCCTGGGTTCAAATCCCACTTGTCAGCTGTGCGACTTTGGGCAAGTCACTTAACTTCTCTGGGCCTCAGTTCCCTCATCTGTAAAATGGGGATTAAGACTGTGAGCCCCACGTGGGACAACCTGATCACCTTGTAACCTCCCCAGCGCTTAGAACAGTGCTTTGCACATAGTAAGCACTTAATAAATGCCATTATCATTATCATTATTATTATATTACAGGAACAAAGGAGTCAGAGGACCTGGGTTCTAATCTAGACACTGCCACCTGCCTACTATATTACTTCAGTTTACTCATCTGTAGAATGGGGATTAAATACCTGCCGTCCCTTGTATTTAAACCATGAGCCACACGTGGGACAGGGACCATGTCCAACCTGATTGTCTTGTATCTACCCCAGCACTTAGAACAGCATTTGGCACATATTAGGTATATAGCACACATCACAGTTACTGTGATTGTTCTGTAGCTCCATTTAGGTTTGGTTTAGTCTTTAATTCAATTTCTGCCTGGCTGGTTTATATACACCAGAAATATATGTTCTTTGAACTCAAAGGCACTCAAAGCCTGCTTGGCTGAAAAGGGCAGCGTGGGACCCAGAGTTCTACCCATCCTGTGCACACGCAAAGTCTGTCCCTTGTTGTGCTGTTCTGTTTGTTGTTCATAGGCCATGGAGCTGCTGTCTCTGTACCACCTCATCTCATGATCCTTACGGAGCACCTGCGAGAAAACAGCCTTTCCTCTCCCGATTATAAGCTCCTCAAGGTCAGCGATCATGTCTACCCACTCTATTGCACTGTACTCTTGAAAGCACTGCACACCACAAGCGCTCGGTAAATACCACTGATCGAGAGGCAGGCGATTCCCAGTTGGTAGTGAGTTGCAGTGTTGTCTGAGACTTTATCTTATCCATATAATACTTGCTCTGCCCTTCATCATTCTTGCCTTCCTGGAGCCTAGTCTGCTCCTTGCACAGCCTCTGAGGCCTCAACTTCCTCTGGCCTTGTGTGAGGTGAGAGCCTGACTGCATGAGAAACATCATGGTGGAGTGGATAGAGCACAGGCCTGGGAATCAGAAGGTCATGGGTTCTATTCCCAGCACTGCCACTTATCTGCTGTGTGGCCTTGGGCAAGTCACTTCACTTTTCTGGGCCTGTCACCTCCTCTCTAAAATGGGGATTGAGACTAGGAGCCCCACATGGGACAGGGACTGTGTCCAACCCAATTTTCTTGTAATCACCCCAGCGCTTAGTACAGTACCTCACACATAGTAAGCTCTTGACAGATACCATAATTATTATTAGGAGTCCTGTCCTTTCTCCAGGGGAAGCATGTTAGGAGGAGAACTCCAGATTCCTGATTTGTGAGGGAGACATCGATCCTAGAGGAGGCGAGCTAGGCCATAGCAATCTGGAGCTAATTGAGCAATCAATTGATCGATTGCATGTATTGAGCACTTACTATGTGCAGAGCATTGTACTTAGTGCTTTGGGGAATACAACAGCAGACATGTTCACTGCTCATAATGACTTAGACTCCCTGAAAAGTACCATGAAAAAGTGTTGAAAAATAACTAATCATTACTGAATTATTGGGAGTTCAAACAACATCCTATTCTGTTTCTTCCTCCTCCTCTTCTTCCTTCTGCCATCTCTCCCAGTGCAGCTCACCTCCTGCAGGAGGTCTTTCCAGACTAAGCCCCCCTTTTCTTCTGCTCCTCCTCCTCTCCCCATCACCCCTACTCCCTCCCCCTGCTCTACCCCTTCCCCACAGCACGTGTATAGATGTACATCTTTATTATTCTATTTATTTTATTAATATGTATATATCTATAATTCTATTTATACTGATGCTATTGATGCCTGTTTGTTTTGTTGTCTGTCTCCGCCTCCATTCTAGACTGTGAGCCCATTGTTGGGTAAGGTTTGGCTCCGTTGCCAAATTGTACTTTCCAAGCACTTAGTACAGTGCTCTGCACACTGTAAGCTCTCAATAAATGATTGAATGGGTTTTGCTTTTCATCTGTTTTTTTCTGCCTTCGTCTTCCTTCTGGAGTTGAAGCAACCATTGACATTCCTCCTTAGTCACAGGAGATGACTGAGGAAACCATAAAAAACATTCTGTATGTAACAATCACAGAATGTGCCTATTATATTGGTATATTGTACTGTCCCAGGCGCTTAGTACACTGCTCTACTCACAGTAAGTACTCAGTAAATATGATTGACTGATTAATTAGGTCTTTCTTTGTTCTACTTTGGGGCCACATCAAGCCATTAGCAAAGTGAGAAATGGACCCAGAAAGAAAGGAGACAACCGCAATGCCTCCTAATGAAAAAAGAACAGTAACCATGGAGGACGTGGGAGTCTTAGCAATTGCTTCTGAGAAAAGCGAGAAGAGGGAGATGAGGAGCAGGAGAAAAAGAAAGAAGAATTGGAGGATGAATAAGAGGAGGAGGAGGAAGAGACGGGGAGAAGGAATAGGAAGAGGAGGAGGAGAAATTAGGGAGGAAAAATAGGAAGAGGAAGAAGAAGAAATAGGGAGGAGGAATAAGAAGAGGAGGAGGAAAAGTAGGAAGGAGGAAGAGGAAGAAGGTAGGAGGAATACAAAGAGGTGGAATAACAGGAAGATTAGCCATAAACCTAGGAAGAGGAGCAATAGGAAGATGAGGAAGAGGAAGTAGGGAGAAAGAACAGGAAGAGGAAGAAGAGGAAGTAGGGAGAAGTAATAGAAAGAGGAGGGAAAAAAGATGTAGGGAGGAATAGGAAGAGAGGGAAGAGGAAGGAGGGAGAAGTAATAGAAAGAGAAGGAAAATATGTAGGGAGGGATAGGAAGAGAGGGAAGAACCGGGGAGGAATAGGAAGAGGAGGAAGGGGACATAGGGAGGAGGAATGGGAAGAGGAGGAAATAGGGAGGAGGAAATAGAAAGAGGAGGGCAGGAAGAGTTGGCATGATCCAGGAGTGGTGGTGAGGGGGCACGGCAGAGGATGGAACTCCGGCAATCCTGGGAGGACCAAGTGGTGGGAGGATTGCCTAGGAGGAGGAAAGGGAGGCTCAGGGGAGGAGAGGCAGTGGCAGGAGAGGGGCTTCAGAAGGGAAGGGGACACAGGGGAAAATATTCAGACCAACCATTTTCCCCTCAAATCATCGAAAATGTGTCTGGGTAATTTATGATGGGACAATCTTAGGTTTCTGGGCTCCCTGGCGATTGTGCTTTTGGCAAGGCACAATCAGTTGAATCATTTGAGGCGATTTGATATCAGAATTCCAAGGGACACAACACCTTCCCATCCTATTTGCATATCAAATGAATCTCATGTTTAAGAGTCCCATATATGGAACTTATTTTTTTCAATTAATGCTGAATTCTAGCAATGTTGACTTACAGTTCCTTTGGAAGTATGCTAGGTGGATGTTAAAATCATCAGAAAAGGCCATTATGAGAAATAGAACTCATCTTTCAGGATGCCAGCTGTCAGCCTTGGACACATTGAATACTTTGGCTTATAACGAGACCATCACGAAAATTCATGAAGCATTTCTAGGTGAATATTATGTATGAAGGAATACTGCAGCCATGTGAGCCATTGCAGTACTGAGGCCCAGAATCTAGCCACAGAAGGTGCAGCTCCCAAAGACACACACCTGCATAATAACTGTGGTATTTGTTAATCGCTTACTATGTATCAGGCTCTGTATTAAATGCTGGGGTAGATACAAGCTAACCAAGTAGGACACAGTCCCTGAGCCCCATGGGGCTAACAGTCAATTACCATTTTACAGATGAGGTCACTGAGGCACAGAGAAGTGAAGTGACTTTCCCAAGGTTACCCAGCAGACAAGTGGCAGACACTTAGTCCCTGCTCTATCCACTAGCCCATGGTCCTGCTTCCAGGACTGGAAGTTTGCAAGAGTCCTATGGCTATTCATGCCATGCGAGGCTGTGAAAATCTGCAAAATTGGCTTCCCTTATAACCACTCACTGAACCAGAATCTCCTGTGGGAAAGGAGGTGAGAGGGAGGCAGAAGCCAGGTAAGGAATACAGGCCCTGAAATGCGGGGAGAAGCAGCTTGGCCTGAGGGAAAGAGCAGAGGCTCTGGAGTCGAGGAACTGGGCTCTAATCCAAGCTCTGCCTTTTGCCTTCTGTGTGACCTTGGGCAAGTCACTTAACTTTTCAGTGCCTCATTTTCTTGATCTGTAAAATGGGTATTCAATACCTGTTCTCTCTCCAACTTGGACTGTGATCCCCATGTGGGACAGGAATTCATTCATTCATTCATTCGTATTGAGCGCTTACTGCGTGCAGAGCACTGTACCAAGCACTTGAAAAGTACAATTTGGCAACAAATAGATACAATCCCTACCCAACAATGGGCTCACATTCTACAAGGGGGGAGACAGACAACAAAACAAGTAGACAGACATCAGTAGCATCAATATAAATAGAATTATAGATATATGCACATCATTAATAGAATAATATGTACTTATATATACAAGTGCTGTGGGGCAGGGAGGGGGGTAAAGCAGGGGGAGGGAGTAGGGGTGATGGGGAGGGGAGGAGCAGAGGAAAAGGGGGGCTCAGTCTGGGAAGGCCTCCTGGAGGAGGTGAGCTTTCAGGAGAGCTGGGGGGGAGAAAGTATTCTAGTTCAGTGGATGTGAGGAGGGAGGGCATTCCAGGCACAGGAACTGTGTCCAACTGGATTATATCTACCCCAGCTATTAGCACGATGCTTGGCACACAATAAGCGCTTAAATACCACAGTGATTATCATTATTAGATCCCTTACCAGTCTTTGGAAATCACCGCAGCATTGCCCCATAATTCCTAACCACCCGTGCCTTTCTTACCCAGGCCGAGGAAATCCTCAGGGGAGGAGAGCTTTCTAAGAAGAAATGGGGTTAGAGGAGGTGAGGATAGCAAACCTGGAAGTGATTTTCATTCATGTGGGTCAACAGGAAACCCAAATCCCAGCCCTGCTACTAGGCAGCAGGCCCAGTGGGAGTTAGTGTGAGATGAGCAAAAACAAGATCCTTAATCCTTCTGGGGCATTTTCCACTCCAAATTCCACTTTGGATAATCCCTTCCTGTCTCCTTAAATGCTTTCTGAATGTTCAATGGACAATAATAGTTCCCCCAAGTCTTGTCAAAAGCTCGATGGTCTGTTCCTCTGCCTTGCCTCAAAGCATCCACAATCATTAACTACCTATTTTCATCAGTGTTTCCTTTTGACCTCCCTCTTAAATGACCCAAAGGACTGTATGAGGAGCTTTCTCTGTTGGTAGGTTCTCCAGGAGGCCAGAGCAAGACTCTTTAGTTCTCTTTCCTCTCTAAACCTTCTTACACAATGGATGAAAGAAAACAGCTGTGGAGAAGCTGAAGCTGTGGAGAATTCATGGATTAGGTTAAAACACATTTCAGCCCCGGGGCTCTGGGGGAGGTGGAGGGAACTCTGAAGCCCCAGAGAAAGTGTGACTGAGTGGATAGAGCACAGGCTGAATCAGAGGACCTGGGTTCTAAACCTGCCTCAGCCACTTTTCTGCTGTGTGATTTGGAGCAAGTCACTTCAATCACTCATATTTATTGAGCATTTACTGTGTGCAGAGCAGTTAACTAAGTGCTTCGGAGCATGTACTTCAACAGTAAACAGACACATTCCCTGCCCACAGTGAGCGTACGCTTAGCTTCTCTGTGTCTCAGTTACCTCACCCATAAAATGGGAGATTGAAATTGTGAGCCCCATGTGGGACAAGGATTGTGTCCAATCTGATTTGCTTGTATCTATCCCAGTGCTTAATACAGTGCATAGTACATAATAAGCACTTTAAATATCATTTAAAAAAAGGGAGGAGCAATGTAGCTGCTTCGGAGAACCTCAGCAGAAGAGGATTGATTGGGTACCTCACCTGGGTAGAGAGAGAATCTAGGATAAGAGCTACTTGCGAGTTCTACACTAAGCACTTGGGAAAGTAAAATAGAGTTGGTGGTGGACACAAACACTGATTTCCAGGAGCTTACATTGTAAGTGGAGGAGCTCATGATCCACCTCAGATTTCCACCCTGAGGTATTTATCAGGAAGTAGGTCCTCTCAGCGGATGGCATGCTGGGATAATTGAGGAATCCTGTCCCCATTTCCTCCGTCACTGCTAGATCACCAAGATTTTTTCAAATCAATGGTATTTATTGAGAGTTACTGGTTTTAGAGCATGGTCCTGGGAGTCGGAAGGACTTGAGATCTAATTCCGGCTCTGCCACTTGTCTGTTGTGTGCCCTTGGACAAGTCACTTCACTTCTGTGCCTCAGTTCCCTCTTCAGTAAAGCACTGGGGTGGATAAAAGGTAATCAGATTGGACACAGTTCATGTCCCATGTGGGGCTCACAGTCTCAATCCCCATTTTATAGAAGAGGTAATAGGCACAGAGGAGTTAAGTTCGACTGTGAGCCCGTTGTTGGGTAGGGACTGTCTCTATATGTTGCCAACTTGTACTTCCCAAGTGCTTAGTACAGTGCTCTGCACACAGTAAGCACTCAATAAATACAATTGAATGAATGAATGCCTGAGATCACCCAGCAGAAAAGTGGCAAAGTTGAGACTAGAACCCAGGTGGTATGCTGGGATAACTGAGTAATCCTGTCCTCATTTCCTCCCTCAGTGCTAGATCGCTGTGATCTTTTCTATCAATGGCATTTATTGAGAGTTTACTGGGCTTAGAGCAACCATTTCTTCCCCCCTCCCAGGATATATGCCAGACTTCCCACATTCCCTGAGATAAGCTCCAGTGTAGGGCAGGCCCCCTTGAGACTTAAGAAGCTGAGGAACTGGATTTGTGTCTGTACTATCCCCACCATCCTCACACAAACCCTAATGAATAGTCCTTCAGACGAAATACTCCTCTTTTATTTATTCTGCTGAGGAAAAACAGGAAACCTTTATGTCCTTCCAAAATATTTAAATCAAATGAGAAAACTCCAGCTATTTTCTGAGATGACTGGCTTTTGGGGGTGTATTTTATGCCAAATAATGCAGCAAGGGCTTTTACTTCTGATGAAGTTTTGAAAGTGGGTAACTATGCTGAAAGTTCTTTTAATGCTCCAAGAAAAGGTGCTTGTTTGTTGACAGAGATTTGGGGAACCAGGTCACATAGAAGCAGGATTGCAAGAGATTCATCGCCCCCGCCCCCTCCTCCCAACTCTGTTCTGTGGAACTGTTGGCTGAAAAAGTATCATTGCCTCAGCTTCTCTGCAGAAAAAAAGCCAGAAGTCAAGAGTGGCAGGTCAAAAATCACCAAGCCCTGCAACAAACTTAATGATGATGATCATGCTGTAATCTCGTTGTGTTTTGTTTCTCCCTTGGGATTCAGTTGCATTTCAAAGAGGAATAGCAATGCATGATGTGACAAACATCACCAAGCTGCCCACTTCAAGAGAGTGTGAATACATTTACGAGTAAGTGATCCATAATGGGAAAAACAGAGATAGAAAGAGAAAGATTAGTAGTAATGTCAGTAGTATTATCTTTGAAAAAAAAAAAAAGGAAACAGACATAGGACTACTAAGAGTGAAGCAAGCATGTCCTGAGAGTCAGAGGACCTGAGTTCTAATTCCAGCTTTGCTGCTTGCCTGCTGTTGATCTTGGGTTAGTCACTTCACCTCTCTGTGCCTCAGTTCCCATATCTGCAAAATGGGAATTCAATACCTGTGCCCCCTCCTACTTAGAATGTGAGCCTCATGTAGGACCAGATTATCTTGTATCTACCCCAAGTTCTTAGTACAATGCTTGGCACATAGTAAGCACTTAATTACCACAATTATTAGGATTTAGACAGGGAAACTTCAACCCTTAGGAGGAAGATGGCTTAGTGTACAGAGCTTAGGCCTGGGAGTCATTCATTCAGTTATATTTATTGAGCACTTACTGTGTGCAGAGCACTGTACTAAGCGCTTGGGAAGTACAAGTTGGCAACATATAGAGACGGTCCCTCCCCAACAGTGGGCTAACAGTCTAGAAAGCAGAAGGACCTGGGTTCTAGTCTCAACTACATTCATTCATATTTATTGAGCGCTTACTGTGTGCAGAGCACTGTACTAAGCACTTGGGAAGTACAAGTTGGTAACATATAGAGACGGTCCCTACCCAACAGCGGGCTCACAGTCTAGAAGGGGGAGACGGACAACAAAACAAAACATATTAACAAAATAAAATAAATAGAATAGTAAGTATGTACAAGTAAAATAGAGTAATAAATCTGTACAAACATATATATAGGTGCTGTAGGGAGGGGAAGGAAGTAGGGCCCAGGGGATGGGGAGGGGGAGAGGAAGGAGGCACTTGTCTGCTGGGTGACCTCAGGCAAGTCACTTAACTCCTCTGTGCTTCAGTTACCTCATCTGTAAAATGGGGATTGAGACTGTGAGCCCCACATGGGACATGGACTGTATCCAGTCTGATTACCTTTTATCCACCCCAGTGTTTAGAAAAATGCCTGGTACATACTAAATGCTTAAATACCACAAAACAAAAACCCTGTGTCTCGACCATTCCTCTTTTGACTTTTACAGGACAGTCAAATTTGCTTAGCAATTTCCAGAGCTGTAGTCTGTTAATGTGGTCAAACATTCTGGGAGGTCAATACACACAGTATGGAGAGCTTGGTGATCCTTTGTGTCCTTTTGCTGTGTGTGTCACATTATTGCCTGCATCACCACATTTAGCTCGGTCTAAGAGGAGGCTCATTTTCAGTGAGTCAATGAAAGGCACATTTCCATTTTTACATAGGAGTAATGAGTCCTGACAGAGGCTTGTTGAATGAACCGCGTGACAGGTACAATTTAATAGGCAAGCTATGATTACCAAACACTCTACAGAAAACTTGGCTATACCTAGTTCTCCTTTACAACTGGGGCGATTATTACAAGCACAGCTGCTTCTCTTGGTACTGTCATGCTGAATCCAGTCTAAAGAACATCCCCTAATTCTCTTGTTCCATTCTAGCCAAAATGGAGAGTGAAAACACACATCCTGACAGATGAGTATAGGTACGGCTGAGAAAATCTAACAAGAAACATGGAAGGGACCCTTCAGCTCCCACTCCCAACTCCCACGTAGTGTTTGAGTCCAATGTGGGGAAGGGACTGTCTGATCTCATCACCTTTTATCTATCCAAGCACTTTATGTAGAGTTTAGCACATAAATTATCATTATTATGCTTCTGCTAGATACTAAATACTAAATGGGTGATCCGTCAGATTCAGCGATGACCTAATGTGTTCAGCGTGTCCGTACTTATTTTGAGGAAATCACGACTCACATTCATGGCCTGACTTTCTCAAAACCAACCTGTACAATGGGTAAGCCTCATTGCCAGAATAGGAACGATTGAAACAGTCACACCTAAGGCTCTGTTAATTGACAGAGGAGATCTTTTCAATGAACATACTTGCCAGAAGCATTTTAATAAAGAAAAATTGCAGGATGAGCCAAAATTTCCCATCAGCAATAGGGGAGAGGCAGCTTTTAGTCCATTTTAGGTAGAAAATATTCTATTTGAAAGCACAGGGGGAATTGATGGTGTCAGTCACTGTTGCTAATGTGGTAATTGAAAGACTTTTTTCATTAATATCAAATGAACAGGGCAGCATGGACTAGTGGATAAAGCATGGGCCTGGGAGTTTCATTCATTCATTCAATCGAATTTATTGAGCATTTACTGTGTGCAGAGCACTGTACTAAGCACTTGGAAAGTACAAATTGGCAACACATAGAGTCAGAAGAGTCTGGGTTCTAATTGCAGCTCTGCAGCTTGTCTGCTGTGATCTTGGGCAAGTTGCTTCACTTCTCTGTGCCTCAATTACTTCATCTGTAAAATGGGGATTAAGGCTGTGAGCTCCATGTGGGACATGGACTGTGTTCAACCCGATTAGCTTGTATTTACCCCAGCATTTAATACACTGCCTGGCACATAGCCAGCATTACCAAATGCCATAAAAAGTGGACAGCAGAAGTCTGACAGCTTGAAACGGTCAAGGCAGTGATGACTGTGAAAATATAGGTTGAAGGGATAGACATCTTCAACTTCACAAACGGAAAGAGAAGATCCTAGGGAGAACCCATTAGATTGAGAAAGGGCTTATGGAAGAAGTCACCTGTCACACACATGTGAGTTATGGCAACGGCTGGGTCACCGGGTTCCAGCAGCAAACTAGAATCAAAATAACCTCCTTCCTATTGTAAATGAACATTAAACCTTTGGCACTCAGTTGGTAAACAAAAGAATGCTGTCAATTAAAATGATTCTAAACTATAAAATTAGCCATGAAATGATTTTTAAAACCCTTTTAAAGAAAAAAGACAAAAACATTTCCTGATTATAGGGAGTTTGGTTTCTGTTGTTGCTGGGAAATTGGCCTCCAGACTTGCCATTTGCAATGCAATTAGCAGGGAACAAATTCTCAGTTTATATTTCAAACCGGAAAGACATGATCCCTCTTCTCTCTCAGTGTAGATGGAAACAGAGGTTATAAATGGGCTCAGGCCTCCATCTTGCCAGCTTATGCAATGGGAACAGTTAAATTGTCCCCTTCTTGCCATGTTAACCATGATGCAACTTTGCCTGCTGCCTGCCCAAGACGGCAGAGCACCATTTGGGAAGGGGCCCTTTTGGTGTGATAGAAAAGCACCCAACATCTCTTCCAAGAAGCCTTCCCTGACTAACCTCTCATTTCCCCACCCTATTCAACCTCCCTTCTGCATTGCCTAAGGATCTGTACTCCAAGTGGAGTGAAGAGAAGAGAAGAGAAGAAAAGAGAAGCAGCGTGGCTCAGTGGAAAGAGCCCCGGCCTTGGAGTCAGAGGTCATGGGTTCAAATCCCAACTCTGACACTTGTCAGCTGTGTGACTTTGGGCAAGTCACTTCACTTCTCTGGGCCTCAGCTCCCTCATCCGTAAATGGGGATTAAGACTGTGAGCCCCACGTGGGACAACCTGATCACCTTGTATCTACCGCAGCGCTTAGAACAGTGTTTTGTGCATAGTAAGCGCTTAACAAATACCATCATTATTATTATCAACGTAACTTTGCTCAATTCTGCTCTACTTCACTGGGTTTAAAACAGGAAGGAAACTAACTTCCATTCAAAAAGAGAGCAATTTCACCTGTCAGAGTTCCTGTTTCACCTTCCTTGATAAGCCCCTCACCTGGAAATGATAACCTTACCTAAGGAATTGACAAAATATGGGCACCCCCAAGGAGGCTTATGATGCTAATGGCAGAATGTTATTGGAAGCAGCCAATATAGCAGATAATTTCTGTCCAGGGAGGGATGGAGGAAGCAATTTAGGGGAAAATTATGATCCTGCACTTAGAGAAAACACAACTCAAGCAAAAAAATAAAAGCAGAAGTAGAAGAATATTTCTGGGTCTTCACATTTTTATTAAATAAATGAAACACAATCTTTCTCCCTCCTTGACCTAAAGTAATAAATTCCATAAAGTCACAGGAAACAGCTTTCACCCTGAATGACTCCTTGATCGCATTTTCGTGATCCTACTTCATCTCTTGAATAAATCAATCAGTGGTATTTACTGAAAGCTTACTGCATTCTAAGCACTTTGGAGAACACAATACAACAGAGTTAGTAGATGGGGTCCCTGCCCACAATGAGCTAGAGGAGAATAAAAAATTCTGGAGTGTTTATCTGACATGAACTTTGGAGTTTAACTCTCTATGGACTTGCTCTACCTTGTGCTCATCTCACCTCCAGAATTTTTTTTTAATTCTCCTCTAGTTTGTAAGTTCCTTATGGGCAGAGAAGCCATCTACTAACTCTGTTGTATTGCACTGTATTAGTCATTCATTCAATCACAGTGATTGAGCACTTACTGTGTGCAGAGCACTGTACTAAGCGCCTGGGAAGTACATATCGGCAACACATATAGTCCTTTTGCTCATATCCACCTTCCCCTTCATATCTGACAGGATGGCACTCTTCCCAGCTTTAAAGCCTTAATAATATCACACTTCCTCCAAGAAGCCTTCCATGATTAATTTCTCATTCCTCACACCTCTTCTCCCACCTTACCATAGGTACTTACCTCTCCAAACCCACAGCACCTAAAATCTGTTGTATTGTCCTCTCCCATCCACTTTGTACAGTGCTTTGCACAAAGTAAGAACTCAATGAATAACATGCTTTTTTGTGGTATTTTATATGTACTTACTATGTATCAAGCACCATTCTAAGCTCTAGTGTAGGTACAAGGTATTCAGGTTGGACAGAGTCTCTGCTACAAATGGAGTTTACAGTCTAAGTAAAGGGGAATAGGATTTAATATTCATTTTTGAGTTGAGGAAGCCGGCACAGAAAAGTTAAATGACTTAGTCAGAGAGTAATCAGCAGGTAGAACTAGTATTAGAAGCCAGGTCCTCTGACTCCTAGACCTACAATCTTTTCATTAGACTATGCTGTTCTCTCAGCTGACTGATTTGGGGAGGATGCAGGTGAAAGGTGTTGTTGGAAAATAGCTGAAGGCTCTAGATATGGAACACCGTGCCCCTCAACTGGCAACATATTGCATAATTGTCTGTCCAAAGTGTGTGTGTGTGTGTGTGTGTGTGTGTGTGTGTTGGGGGGGGGGTTTAGCACCAAGTCCCCTCTAAACTGTAAGATTGGTGTGGACGGGGAATGTCTGTTTATTGTGATAATGATGATGACGGCATTTGTTAAGTTCTTACTATGTGCAAAGCACTGTTCTAAGCACTGGGGAGGGTACAAGGTGATCAGGTTGTCCCATGGGAGGTTCACAGTCTTAATCCCCATTTTAAAGATGAGGTAACTGAGGCACAGAGAAGTTAAGTGACTTACCCAAAGTCACACAGCTGACAATTGGTGGAGCAGGGATTTGAACCCACGGCCTCTGACTCCAAAGCCCGTGCTCTTTCCACTGAGCCACGCTGCTTCTCTCAAGCACTTAAAGGAGTATTATGCACACAGTAAGCATTTCTTAATGCTATATGGTCATTGAAAGGCTCAAGACTGGACTTTTCACAGACCCACAAGGCCAAAAGGAATCTGAGGGGAGTAGGAGGGACATTTGCATCTTTAGAAACACAAGAGAGTTATCTGAAGGGATGGATCCTCAGCAGGCTCTTTTGCCAGTTTATATTTTCAGGTAGGACAGTTCACAACCTTGTCTTTGAGGGTCTGTGGAGTTGTCTTCCCCAATCCACTTTTCTCCAGTTTCCACTACTGTTCAACGATGAAAGGAAAATGGACACTTGTACTCACCAGGTCTCAGGCCAACAGAAGGAAAATCCCCGATTCCCAGTTCTTGGAAAATCTCAGCAGTGTAGAAGGAGAAAAGAGAAACAGAGAAAGATAAGGACTAGGGAGAAAAGGAAAAAAAGTGTCTTGAGGCAATACATCCATTTTCCATATATCCTCCTTTGACATGGGGAGAAAAATGAATCTGAACTGAGCATGCCCAGTAGCTAAGGCAGACTCGGGATGGGCTGGGGTGGGTGGAGGGGGGAGTTTACAGGAATCAGCTGCACTCAATCATCTTAAAATCCTTTCATTGTTAACATGCCACCTTCAACAAACATGTGCAGCTGTGCAAACTTCTACTTTCATTGCCATTGCAATCCAAGTCGTCTTTAAAGGCCCAATCACTGAAGGCTACCATCACCACATGAAATCTTCATTCCAAGATTACAAGCGAGGGAATTTTATTTAGGGAGAACCAGTACAAGAGTTGCAGAAAGGCCTTAACCAAGCAGGAAGCATGACATGGAAAGTGTAAGTGTGGATGTGTTTGTGTGTTCAAGCTTTGTACTGTATTCTCCCAAGTGTTTAGTACAGTGTTCTGCACATAGTAAACACTCAAATACCATTGATTTGATTTTTGTGACGCAAACCTGACTCAAGGTCCAAAAATGTGAATTCAGTAGTATTTAGTAGTCATTTTTTTAAAAAAATGCAAGTTGGAAAGAGGCCATCACAGTTCTTTGAAAATACTTTTTTGGGGGAAGAAAAAGAGGAGGAGGGTGGCCTAGTTGATGAAGGACAGGCCTGGGACTCAGAAAGATCTAGGTTCTAATCCTGACTCCACTACATCTCTACTATGTGACTGTGGCTAACAATTCATTTCTCTGTGCCTGTTACATAATCTGTAAAATGTAGATTAAGACCATGAGCCCCATATGGGTCATGGACTGTGCTCAAATTGATTAACTTGCATTTACCTCAGTGTTTAGTACAATACTTGGCACATAGTAAACAATTAATAATAATAATGATGGCATTTATTAAACACTATGAGCAAAGCACTGTTCAAAGCACTGGATTAACAAATACCATAAAACAAACAACATATAACAACTTGTAAGCATTAATTTATATGGGACAACACCATCTAAGTGGTGGATTAGCCAAAAGGAACTAGACTTGTAAGTTTTTGGGAAGCAGGGATTTTGATTTCTCCTCCCAATCAGTTAGTGGTAATGCTTTTTCCCAGAGCAGACAACTAATGAATAGTATTGATTGGTTAATTAATGAACCCAAAGCCACAGTAGGAGGCAATGATGAGAGGAATCTACAACTAGAACATAGGGAATGAAAAAAAAATTGTCCAACTCTCCCCTCAACAATGTCGGAGGCACGTCTTTGACAACCAAGAATCTAACCCTAATGATGAAAATTCCATGTATGGTCCTGTTTGCATGCCCATGCATTTGTTTCCAACATCCAAACACCAGATGTAAGGTATATTTCAAGAGTAAAGCCCGTGTGTTTTCTGTACCATAGCTATCTTTTATCAGGATGAGTAACAGCTAGAGCAGGAACACAAATTAAATAAAACTACTTCAGAGAAACAGTGGAAATTGGATTTTTTTTTTTCTCTCCAACACAGACTATTCTGTGACTGGCCATGACAGTTTAACAAGTTCCTTCCTATTTAGAATGGCAGAGGGGAGTGGAATTTGGGCCTTTTCTGTCCGTGTTTGGGTTCATTCCAGTCAGCTGAAGTCACTTGCTTTAAATAAAGGCAGACCTGAAATAAAGGTATAAAAACCCTCAAGAGTCCCATACTGGGACTCACTTTTTTTTTTTCTTTCCACTGTGTATTTCTCCTACTTAGAAGCTGGTCAAATTGGAAACAGAATATGGCACTAACAGTGTCTGTGTGGCTATTTGGGTGTCTGGAATTCAGAGTACAGCATCTGATGGTCTTTATTAAAAACTTGCTCTGTACCAAACCCTGTGCAAAGCACCGGGGTAGACAAGATAATCAGATCAGAGTCCCTGTCCCATTCAGGGCTCACAGTTCCAAGCAGGAAGGAGAATAGATATTGTACCCACATTTTATGGGGCTCACCCAAGCACTCAGTATAGTGCTTTGCACAGGATAAGTACTTAGTAAATATGACTAATTGAACAAATGGGTCTTTAATCTCCAGATTCCCTAGTGGGTGGGGACTGTTGTCCAAAGCAGGCGGAGTAGATAAGACAACTTGCAAAAGCAGTAAGTGGTTTAGATGTACCATCACCTACTCTGATTTCTAAACTGTGATTCTAAAATGACCCTTCTCTATCCAAAAGGTCACCATCTTGGTCCAGGCTCTGCTCATCAATCAATCATTTCCATTGACTGGACACTTGTGGGCAGAGGACCGTACTAAGTGCTTACAATAAAACAGAATTAGCAGGCACATTCCCTGACCATAGCAAATTTAGACACTAGAGGGGGAGACAGACATTACTATGAAATTCCTTCTAACATCTGTCTAGACTGTATGTTCCTTATGGGCAGGGAACCTATCCACTCTGTTGTACTCTCCTAATTAAGTACAGTGCTGTGCACACAGTGCTCAATGAATACCATTGATTGATATCCAGGCTAGACTGTTGTATCAGCTTCACCTGGTCTCCCTGCCTCCAGTTTCTTTACTGCCTGGATCATTTTTCTAAAGCACTATTCCGCTGAAGTCTCTGGACTCCTCAAAAGTCCCCAAGGATTATCCATTTCTCCTGACCTTATCTTCTTAGTTGTCCCAGTCCTCTGGGTGATTACTCAAATCTGTCACTCAATCAGTGGCATTTATGGAGCTCTTACTGTGTGCAGAGCACTGTTTTAGGCACTTGGGAGAGTACGATACAACAAGAGTCGGTAGATACATCCTTGCCCACAATGGATTTATAATCTAGAAGACCACTAGAATCTTAGGGGGCCCTGGACCAAGGTAGTCAGGGATGGTATTTCCAAAATCTGGATGCTAAGACACTCTTGACAAAACCCTATGGTAACAGCATGTAATGTGGTATGATGACATCATTCGGCCACCATCTTGGGGAAGTTCACTTGACTCAAAATGGCCCAAAGCTACATGCTGAGAATCAATCAGTCGTATTTATTGAGCACTTACTGTGTGCAGAGCACTGTACTAAGCGCTGGGAAGCAGCAGGGTCTAGAGTAAAGAGCTAGGAAGTGGGAGTCAGAGGACCTGGCTTCTAATCCCAGCCCTGTCACCAGTTGTGAGACCTTGGGCAAATCACTTCACTTTGCTGGGCCTCAGTTCCCTCATCTGTAAAACGGTGATTGAGTCCCTGTTCTACTTCCCAGATAGACTGTGAGCCCCAGGAAGGACCTGATGATCTTGTATCTACCCCAAATCTTAATACAGTGTTCCACATAGTAAGCACTTAAGAAATGCCTCAAATATTAATACTATTTCTCCAGGATTCCCTGAATTTCCTAGTTGTTCCAGTGCTTTTGCACCTTCACTACCCAGGTCCCCCTTCTAGCTCAGGGTCTGGAATTTGGAAGTAGGAGTCACAGTGGAAGGAAGAGCAGAGCTGGAAAAAAAAATACAAAATAGAGCAGGACACAGGCCAGTTGAAAATGAGATTGCCTGGCATGAGAAGCAGCAGACTGAGTCCACTTTTTCCTCTCCTCCTCCCCATCCTCCCCACCCTACCTTCTTCCCCTCCCCACGGCACCTGTAAATATGTTTATACAGATTTACTAGTCTATTTATTTTACTTGTACATATTTACTATTCTATTTACTTTGTTAATGCTGTGCATCTAGCTTTATTTCTATTTATTCTGATGACACCTGTCCACATGTTTTGTTTTGTTGTCTGTCTCCCCCTTCTAGACTGTGAGCCCATTGGGTAGGGACTGTCTCTATATGTTACCAACTTGTACTTCCCAAGCGCTTAGTACAGTGCTCTGCACACAGCAAGCACTCAATAAATTCAATGGAATGAATGAATAGTGGGTAGAGCACAAGCCTGGGAGTCAGGAGGACTGGGTTTTAAAAAAAATTTTTTATGGCATTTATTAAGCGCTTACTGTGTGCATAGCAACTTCCCAAGCGCTTAGTACAGTGCTCTGCACACAGTAAGTGCTCAATAAATATGATTGATTGATTGGGGAGGTTACAAGGAGATCAGGTTGTCCCACGGGGGGCTCACAGTCTTAATCCCCATTTTACAGATGAGGTAACCGAGGCCTAGAGAAGTGGAGTGACTTGCCCAAAGTCACACAGCTGACAATTGGCAGAGATGGGATTCGAACCCATGACCCCTGACTCCAAAGCACGTGCTCTTTCCACTGAGCCATGCTGCTTCTCTAATTCCTCAGCTCTGCTACTTGTCTACAGTGTGACCTTGGGCAAGTCACTTAACTTCTCTGTGCCTGTTATCTCATCTGTGAAATGGGGATTAAGACTGTGAGCCCCATGTGGTACATAGACTGTCTAACGTGATTACATTATACCTGCCCCAGCACTTAGAACAGTGCCTGACACATAGTAAGCACTTAATACAATCAATGGTAGTTATGGAGTGCTTACTATGTTCAGATCACTGTACTGAGCTCTTGAGAGAGTACAATAGAATTAACAGACACATTCCCTGACTATAATGAGCTTACAGTTTAGAGGGAAGGAAAAATACCATAACAAATTCCATATTAAAAAAATACCAGACTTCTGACTACCCTCCTCCAGATGGGAGAAGTAAGTGCCCTGATTTTCGTCTTTGGGACTTTGATTAAAATCACAGCTCAGACGTCATCTGCATGGAAATGATTGGTCTTAAACTAGACCAGTTGAAATCACTGTCATATCAGCTTGAGGTCCTTCAACACAGCAGTTTTCTTAGCAAAACCTGATGGAAAAATCAGAACGGTATTCAAGATGAATTCTGCTGCTGTATTTTTGTCCTGTTTGGGTTCTTTCCTAAGGTCTTTCGAGTCTAATGGATATAGAGAATGTTGCCTAGGCAGATCTTCATTTTCTTTCTGTCTGCCTGGAGTTTTCCAAGGAAATACTGGATTTAGGCATGGCTGCAGAGCATTGCTTTTCAAGAATGAGTTTCATGGGTAATCAAGTGCAATAGGTATTCCAGTTGCTTTGGTGGGGGCATTTTAAAGTTTGGAGGGGTCAGCCCTCCAAGTGTTTAGTACCACACTTTGCCCACAGCATTAAAGAAATACTACTGAATGATTCATCAACCTGGAATACTACACTGTTGAAGTAATATTTCCGTACTTCTCAATACTACTTATTGAGAATCTATAGTGGGCAAAGCACTGTATTAATCATCTGGGAAAGTACATTAGAGAGGGTGGATGGCCCCTGTTTCTCAGGGGGAGAAGCAGCATGGTGTAGTTTGAAAGAGCATGGGCTTGGGAGTAAGAGGACCTGGGTTCTAATTCAGACTAGGCCACTTGTCTGGTGTTTGGCCTTAAGGAAGTGACTTAACTTCTCTGTGCCTTAGTTACCTCATCTGTAAAATAGGGATTAAGACTGTGAGCCCTACGTAGGAAATAGACTGTGTCGAACCTGATTATCTTGAAACCAACCAAGCGTTTAATACAGTGCCTGGCACACTGTAAGCATTTAAATGTCATAGGAAAAAAAAAAACAACAATGGCAGAGGAGTTTATGGATCACTGTTCAAAGCTGTACCCTAGAAATAGGAATGTTGCCTTCTGACGTAGGATTACTCCTGTCCTAAGAATCAGTTTACCTCTTGGTCTCGGCTTCCTCCTCTGAAAAATGACACTAGAAGCTCACTCACAGAGACCTGAGGCAGAGATGACAGCGACGTGTTTTCAATTAGCCTGAAATTATAGTGTGTTCGATTAAACGTTCCACTTCCAGGTTGGGTTGTCTAGGGAAGCAGCATGGCCTAGAGGATAAAGCATGGGCCTGGGAATCAAAAGAATCTGAGTTCTAGTCCCAGCTCTGCCACTTGTCTGCTATGTGATCTTGGGCAAGTCATTTCATTTCTCTGTGCCTCAGTTACCTCATCTGCAGAATGGGGATTAAGACTGTGAGCCCCATGTGGGACAGGGATTGTGTTCAACCTAATTACCTTGTATCTACCCCAGCACTTTGAACAGTGCTTGACATATAGTAAGTTCCTAACAAATACTATAAAAAAGAGATTTTGTTTCATGCTTTAATAATAATAATGTTGATATTTGTTAAGTGCTTACTATGTGCCAAGCACTGTTCTGAGCGCTGGGGGAGGTACAAGGTAATCAGGTTGTCCCACGTACGGCTCACAGTCTTCATCCCCATATTACAGATGCGGGAACTGAGGCTCAGAGAAGTTAAGTGGTTTGCCCAAGGTTACACAGCTGACAAGTGGCAGAGCTGGGATTAGAACCCATGACCTCTGACTCCCAAGCCCGGGCTCTTTCCACCAAGCCATGCTTCTTTCTTCAGATAAGGCTTCTTCCCTGAAACATGTAGGGACCTAAACCTTTCCCCTAGCTCTGACAGTTTCAATCCGTCAATTGTATTCATTGAGTGTTTACTGTGTGTACAGCACTATATTAAATGCTAGGGAGAGTACAATATAACAGAGTTATGCATTTCCTAGGGAAATTCTCCTTAGTCTTTCCAGACAGTGAACATTTTAGGCAGTTATCAATCTTCAGGAGTAATAGTTAATAACTATGGTAAGTTAAGCACTTATTATTTTAAGCACTTATTATGTGCCAGGCACTGTTCTAAGCACTGGGGTAGATACAAGGTAATTGGGTTGAACACAGTCCCTGTTCCACATGGGGCTCACAGTCTTAATCTCCATTGTACAGATGAGGGAACTGAGGCACAGAGAAGTGAAGTGACTTGCTAAGGTCACACAGCAGATGTGGCAGAGCTGGGATTAGAACCCATGACCTTCTGACTGTCAGGCCTCAACTCTATCCACTAGGCCATGCTGCTTCCTGGTAGATGGTAGCTAGCCTTTGAATTGGGATGCTTCTTAGCTCAGTGGAAAGAGCATGGGCTTTGGAGTCAGGGGTCATGGGTTCGAATCCCAGCTCTGCCAATTGTCAGAGCTGTAAAATGGGAATTAAGACTGTGAGCCCACCGTGGGACAACCTGATCTCCTTGTAACCTCCCCAGTGCTTAAAACAGTGCTTTGCACATAGTAAGAGCTTAATAAATGCCATTATTATTATTATTATTTGAGTCAAAATGAAAATGCTGACTGGAATCTAGCAGATGCAACCAGTTGACTCTCATGCCAATCTACTGGGGATTTGGGTTACTGGTATTTTGGGGCTCCAGTCCTAATTGTAGCCTTAAGACCATTTTCTGGACTCTTCAGACCAGTTTTGTTTTTGTGAGGTTTTGTCACACTTCCTTGGATGCTTAATGACTGTCTAAACTGGAAAGCAATGAAAGAGTATTCCCCCTTCAAATTGGATGTTTTCTTGGAGATTTAAATTTTATTTGTAACCATAAGCTTTCAATTATACCATAATCTTGATGAGTCCTGCACAGCTGAGAAGTGGGACAGTTTTTTGAAATGGAGGCTGTGCAATTATATGACTCCCCTCTAAAACATTTTTTGCCTAAGACAATCCATCTGGGGAGAGCCTATCTAATTTCTCCTTAAACGCTTCATCATAAAGAGGAACTAGGGACCTGTTAGAGAAGCATTATGGCCTGGGAGTCATAGTTCTAATCCTAATTCCACTAGTTGTCTGCTGTGTGACCCTGGGCAAATTAGTTAACTTCTCTGTGCCTCAGTTACCTTATCTGTAAAATGGGGATCAAGACTGTGAGCCTTATGTAGGATATAAACTGTGTCCAACCTGATTATCTTGAATCTACCTCAGGGCTTAGTACAGTGCCTGGCAAATAATAGGTGCTTAACAAATACCATTAAAAAAGCAAACAAAAACCAAGGACCTTTAAAGCAAGCTAATTTCCCCACACAGAGGAATAGTCTGTAACTGCACTGTTCCATAGCTATGAGACCATAGAGGTAAGTGCAAAGAGGGAGGCTAGGGTATGTTCTTCCTTAATAATAACTGTGGCATTTATTTAGTATGTACTCTGTGCTGAGCCCTGAGGTAGGTATGAGATAATCAGCTTGGACGCAGTCCCTGTCCCACAATCTAAGTAGGAAGGAAAGGTGATGAATCCCCATTTTACAGATGAGGAAAAGTAGGCACAAATAAGTCAAGTGACTTGCCCAAGGTCACACAGCCAGCAAGTGGCAAGTTGGGATTAGAACCCAGGGCCTCTCGTTCCCAGACCTGTGCTGTTCCCACTAAGCCAGGTTGTGTCTTCCTTCATCTCTTCATCACCAACTTTATATTCAGCATTCAGTGATCTGAAGATTTCTGCTAGTCAGTTGCATTGCCTTGCAGTTGGTTGAGCCTGGTAGTTGATCGTAGCTCTGGATAGGCCCAGAAAGAAAGTCTTATTTTCTTGGCAAGAGGTTGACTGCTTAGGGGACTTATAAAGTGATCAAAAGCATTCTGACAATGCTGGCCACAAAATGCATGTTCTTTTCAAAGAGTGTTGTATAACATGGCTTTTAAAATAACTTTGAAAAATATAAGGGTTGAAGAAAAAAACGGAATTTGGGTATAAAATTTAAATCGGAGAAACGATAAAATGGGAAACCGCATTTGAGGAGTGCCAGGAATTGGTGGTGGGAAGTGAGCTCTTTCCTCCAAATGGGGCTTCTTGTATTGACCCCATTCCTCATGCTGATGAGAATATTTTTCATTAGCTTTTGCCAAGACCTAAATAACCCCCAAAACACGTTAAATCGATTAAAGTCTTTCTGGCGGTCCTAATTAACTTCTAAGAGCTTTGAATTAACACCATCATTAACTCTTCAGAAGCAGACCTCATTGTGGAATTCATCCTTCAATTGTATTTATTGAGCTCTTACTGTGTGCAGAGCACTGTACTAAGCACTCTTCAATGAGCACACTCTTGTGAGACCTCCTCTTTCAATTTGGGAATACCAGCCTTGATATTAGCTAATAATAGCTAATAATAACAGTCTTCTAGACTGTGAGCCCGCTGTTGGGTAGGGACCATCTCTATATGTTGCCAACTTGTACTTCCCAAGTGCTTAATACAGTGCTCTGCACACAGTAAGCGCTCAATAAATATGATTGAATAATAATAATAATTACAGAATTTGTTAAATGCTTACTATGATCCAGGCACTGCACTAGGCACTGGGATGGTTATAAGCAAATCAGGTTGGACACAGTCCCTGTCCCACATGGGGCACACAGAGTTTCAATCCCCATTTTGCAGATGAGGTAACTGAGGCACAGAGAAGTGAAGTGACTTCACAGCAGACAAGCGGTGAAGTCAGCATTAGAACCCATGACCTTCTAACTGCCAAGCCTGTGGTCTATCCACTTGGCCAGCTGTTTCAGCTGTGGTGAAAGGCAGCTACTTATTCGTGTCGGGATCCGTTGTCTGATTCTCTAGCCACTTGAAACTGAAGTTGGGCTTCCTATGGCTTCATTTGGCAAATGAAGCAAAACTGAAGCAAAAATGAAGCAAAACTATGCAAAACTGAAGGGAGGCAGGCTTGTTGAAACCAATCTGTATGACTGGTGACTGATGGAGGTTGTCCAAGAAACCCTAAACTCTGGAATTATGGCCTTCTCTGGTCCTTGGTGGGAAAACTCCTTATACCCATCTCTTAAACATTCTGATTTATGTCTGACTGAAATCCCGGTGGGTGGGTAGGTAGGTGTGTGTGTGTATGAGAAGCAGCGTGGCTCAGTGGAAAGAGCACGGGCTTTGGAGTCAGAGGTCATGGGTTCAAATCCCAGCTCTGCCAATTGTCAGCTGTGTGACTTTGGGTAAGGCACTTAACTTCTCTGTGCCTCAGTTACCTCATCTGGAAAATGGGGATTGATGGCAAACCCTCTGTGGGACAACCTGATCACCTTGTAACCTCCCCAGCACTTAGAACAGTGCTTTGGACATAGTAAGCACTTAATAAATGCCATCATTATTATTATATAGATAAAAATTTCTCCCTAACCCCCTCTCTTAAACATTCTGATTTGTCTGATTGAAATCCCAATTGTCAGGTATGTGTGTGCGTGTGTGTGTATGTATGTGTGTATAGATGTGTGTGTATATCTATATGTGTATATATATGTGTATATGTGTGTGTGTGTGTGTGTGTGTGTATAGATACATACACAAAATTCCTCCCTTTGCCCATCTGTTAAGCATCCTGATTTATGTCTGAAAAATCCCAATTTTTAGATATATACACACAGAGCCCACTGTTGGGTAGGGACCATCTCTATATGTTTCCAACTTGTACTTCCCAAGCGCTTACAGTGCTCTGCACATTGTAAGCGCTCAATAAATATGATTGAATGAATGAATATGTATATATGTACATATCTTTAAACTATACATTAGAAATTATTTATACTAATGTCTGTCTCCCCATCTAGACTATAAGTTCATTATGAACAGGAATGTCTGTTAATTGTGTTGTACTCTCCCAAACACTTAGAGTGCTCTGCACACAAGTGCTCAATGAATACCAATGATTGCTTGATTAGCCTTCCAAGGGGCAGGGACTATGTCTAATTCCACCTCGGTATTCTCTCCCAGTGCTTAATACAGTGATCTGCATACAGTGTGTGCTTAATGAGTACTAGTATTACTACTATTAATGAAAGCTCTTTTTGATGTACAGAAAATCTGTCCTTAACAATATTTGGGCTCTGGATGGGGTTAGTGGGGTTGGGGACAATTTTAGTAGATTGAAGAGTATGTTGGCTTTTTCCTTAATTTGAGCTATTCTCCAACCAGGAAGGGAAACTAATGGGTAGAGAAAGCAGAGGTGAGAATTTTCCTCCTCCTTGCAGAAAGCTACTGTAGACACTAATGAATCACTCATCACTATTTGTTACGTGCTCTCCATGTGCAGAGCACTATAAAAGCACCCGGGGGAGTACAATACCACCAAATTGGTAGTTATTATCCCTGCCCTCAGTGAGTCTACAATCTAATGGGAGAGACCGATATTAGGGGAAGCGGCAGAGTGAGCCTTCTGTTGGGTAGGGACCATCTCTATATGTTGCCAACTGGTACTTCCCAAGCGCTTAGTACAGTGCTCTGCACACAGTAAGCGCTCAATAAATCCGATTGAATGAATGAATAAAAGAATAGGTACACATGTGTTGTGGGCCTGGGCATGGGTGAATATCAAAGAGTGAAGGGGAACAGAGTCTTGGTTTTTCAGCAACTGTTGAGCAAGTGTGGTGAGGAGTTAGTCCTAGAAGTTAGTCCAGGTGTGCCTTGGACTCTGAGCCTGATTATTCTGCTCCTCTAGCCACAAAACTTGTCTGCTGTGTGACCTTGGGCAAGTCACTTAACTTCTCTGTGCCTCAGTTACTTCATCTGAAAAATGGGGATTAAAATTGTGAGCCCCATGTGGGACAACCTGATTACCCTGTATCTACCCCAGTGCTAAAAACAGTGCTTGGTACATAATAAGCACTTAACAAATATCACAAAAAAAAAGCCAAAAGAGGGAGAGAAGATGATGATGAAGAAGCAAAATGACCCAATTACTGTTCTGGAGTAGTTTTGAATTTTTCAACGCACAATTTAAATGAAAGTGGAAGGCAAAATTTCCAGAACATACTCTGTGATGACACACACATATATATGTGTATGTATATATATATATATATATAATATTCATACTAATATCAGTCTTCCTCATCTTCCAACTCCCCCACCTGTAAACTTGTTGTGAGCAGGGAATGTGTCTGTTTCTTTTTATAGTGAACTCTCCCAAGTACTTAGTACAGTACTCTGCACACAGTAACTGCTCAGTAAATGTGACCGATATATCTTTTCAATCAGTCATATTTATTGGCACTTTCTGTGGGCCGGACACTGTACAAAACTCTTGGAAGAGTACAACACAACAATGTAACAGACACATTCCCTGCCCACAGCAAACATACAGCCTTATTGACTTTCCCTTAGTGCTCAGCTTTCTTTGTTCTTCAGGGGAACAGTTCAATCCGGGGGTCAGTGGACCTGAGTTCTAATCCCGTTTCTACCATTTGCCTGTTATGTGACTGTGGGCAAGTCACAGCTTCTCTGTGCTTTAGTTTCCTCAATGGTAAAATGGGGATTTAATACCTATTCTCCTTCCTACTTAGACTGCAAGCCCCAGGTCAGACAGGGATTGTGACATTTGAATGAGGGACTGCCTTGGAGCAGTGACAGGTCTGAGCACTACCCCCACCCCTCCAAGAAGTAGAGTACTGATGTTTCTACAGATATTGTTGTCGTTCCACCGTTAGTTATCACTACCCTATCCATCCTCAAGCTAGAGTGTGAATCCCCTACAGCCTAGAGGCCAAGTCTGACTCCATTTGGAAGAGCTTAATTCATCCCACAGGTAATAGTAGTTGTAGTAATACTGGCCTTATTAGTAGTAGAACCATTTATTGAGCAGCCACTTGGGCCGGTGGACTGTACCAAGTGCTTGGGATTTGAAGAATGAAGTGACACATTCCCTGTCCCCAAGGAACTTTCACTCAAACTGGAGGAGAAAAACAGGAGATAGTTTGACCCTTCTAGTGCTCAAAAGTAATTCCTTCACAGCTATTGGTTACTTTGTTTAAATGGTGATGACGAACCAAACATTGACCCATGCTGGATAGTATTGGAGATTTTGACCTGCATGTCCTTATTCTCTAAGACTGAACAGCTACGTTTAATAAACAATCGCATGCAGTGGAGAAATCGTTTTAGTGCATCGTGCGAACATGCAGTACATTCCTATTCATCTCTCTCTTGAAATGACTTGAACTGCTTAAGAAATTGGCTTGATTTTATTCATCTGAATTGCTTGAGAGCTAGCTGCCCTGTGGTTTTAAGAGACCATTTTAGTGTTCCTGTAAATAAGAAATTTTTTTTCTAATATATTCCTCTGTCCATGGAAACCCACAGTTTAAGTAATTTAGTCCACACACTGGAAAGGCCAGTTTTCTGCCTTGGGAGTTGGCCTTTATTTTTATACCAAGAACCTCTGACTCCTCAGACACACTCCAGAGCCAACATTCAATCTGTGGCCTCCTCTTTGTGATTGGGTACCATTTATGATGCCAGGATCTTAAATCTTGCTCTCCACCCATTTTTTCTAGGCTGGTCCTTCCTACTGACTGTGCAATGACAAGATCATTGTTCATTTCCAGGGCAGAGTTGTCTTCTTGAGTCGAGGGACCAGGAGAAGCTGGAGTCTTAAATGCTCATCTGTCTTGGCTTGCATGTTTTGGAGAGCAGACTCTCATTTCCTCCAAGTGCGCTGTAATGAATATTCCGTTGAAACATATGATTTGGTCTTGCCTTGAGGCAGAGCTCTGCTGGTCTGATCCAGACAAGCAAACTTTAGGAAGGTGCAGACCTACCGTGGTTTGCGCTCTTCAGCA
Organism: Tachyglossus aculeatus; assembly: GCF_015852505.1. Lineage (NCBI taxonomy): Eukaryota > Metazoa > Chordata > Mammalia > Monotremata > Tachyglossidae > Tachyglossus > Tachyglossus aculeatus. Next base: position 29,496,608 of record NC_052084.1, on the reverse strand, counting down.
ACCTGAGAACAGGGCTGACTCAGAGATGGCTCTTCTAAATCAAGGACTTTGACTCATTCAGTCGCCACCCCTTCTCAAAGCGGTTATATTTAGTATCCGGGAAACCTTTTAACGTCCCTGGATTGATTTCTTATCTCCCCACTGTTTTTTGGTTCTCTTGCCTAGGGAGATCTGTCTGGGGAGATCCTATTTAATTTCTCTTTAAGTGTTTAGTCTTAATGAGGAACCAGGGCCTCTGAGAAGCAGTGTGGCCTAATGGGAAGAGCACGGGCCTGGGAATTAGCCCTCAACTCTCTGGTCAGTAAGTGTTTAAGTACATACAACCACCTTAGTGCTTCTGTACATAGTAATCACTCAATTAAGGGTATTTATTGAACATTTGCTCCATGCAGAGCAGTGTACTAAGTGCTTGGGAGAGTAAAATGCAACTGAGTTGGTAAACAAGGGCAGGGAACATTCCCTGCATATTCCCGGCATATGCTTATTATGAGTGATATTCACATTTTCAATCATTCATATTTATTGAGCACTTATTATGTGCAGAACACTGTACTAAGCAGTTTGGAGAGTACAATACAGTAGCATTAGCAGCCATGTTCCCCGTCCATAATGAGTTTATAATCTAGAGGGAGAGACAAGCATTAATACAAATAAGCAATTTTTAATATATAATTGAAAGATATGTACATAAGTGCAGCGGGGTTGGGGGTGGGGAAAATATCAAGTGTTTTTAAGGAGATCTGACTTAATCCACAACATCTCTTCACTCAATTTTCAGCTCTTTGAAGAGGGAGGTAAAATGAGGAAGGAGATGGATGAGAGAAAGGAGGTGAGAGGGAAGAAAGCTAATTGAGAAATATTCTCCACCCATACATCTCCATGATTAACCTTTGGCTGCAATTGGGAAGCCAGTGGAGAAGGCAGAATGGATGCATTAATTTTTCTAACACAGCACAGCACAGAATAATAATTATAATTATGGCATTTCCTGAGTGATTACTATGTGCTGAGCACTGTTCTAAACCCTGGGGTGGATATAGGGTAATCACATTGTCCCACATGGGGCTCACAGTTTTAATCCCCATTTTACAGATGAGGTAACTGAGGCACAGAGAAGTTAAGCTGCTTCCCCAAGCTCACACAGCAGACAAGTGGCAGAGTGCGGATTAGAACTCATGTCCTCTGACTCTCAATCATGTACTCTTTCCAGAATGTGCCTCATGCAATGAAGCCCCTGCCTCCATCATGTCTGCCCACCCTTTGGTCCTTACCCTGGGAGGTCTATTATGTGTTTTCTTCCCCTTAGCCAAAAAGCATACTGATTTCCCTCCAGAGTTTTGGAAACAACCAAGATATTCCCACACTGTATTGCAAAGACCTCGCGATTCATATTTTCTGGAACAGGGAAAATCCTTAGTTGATACTGTAATCAGTAGAGGATTTATTTTCCATCTTCTCATGAAAACTGCTTCTTCTGACTTCCAGTCGAGACTTACTGCTTTAATCACAATGTTTCCTGAATGTGTAGAAATTTGATCATGCAGAATCCAGGCATAGGAAATACCTTTACCAATCCAACAATGAAATCCTCCTCAGAAGGTCACTGCAGAGTATGCTATAGGATTTAATTAAGTCTCTCAAAATAATGAAGCAGTTCATTTATTATTCATTTCAAAGGAAAAAAACCTACATTGCTTCTCAAATGTTTATCAAAGTCCATTAAACATAGTAATGGGGAAAAGATAATGTGTTTATAATAGCCTGCCCATATTTAACCCTCTTACTTATGAATATCCACAAAAGGGATGACAAGTTCAATTGTCTGGTTTTCCCAAGTATGAGTTGGTCACCAGAATCAGGGTTTAGTCTGGTAGCAATTAATCTAAAAGTCAGAATTTCCTTCTCAGCAGCTGGCTGAGGGACTTAGGTTCTGCCAGAGACACTGTAGAAAATCAGAATCTATTCTTGATCTAAGCAAAAATCTCGGGACTTTGGTGACAAAATGTGGACTCTCTCCAATCTGAACATAATTAGGAGCAGGATTTAGGTTGTGACATGCAAACAGACTTCTTGTTTCAATTTAAGATGATGGCTTGGATGCTTTAAGCATCATCATCATCATCTGGTCTATAAACCTTGGAGGCTCCCTTTTCCGCTTTCCCCTGAGTGAAAATGGAAATTCATAGGGAATTTGAGTCTGTGGAATACTGTTTGTTTGAGGCACAGTACCAAGCCATTGATGTTTCCAAGTACGCTTGGAGAATTTCTTGCAGTTACAAAGCACTGGATGGTTTAAGCACCACCTGCACTTATGGTCCACAGTATTGTTCTCTAACATTTGCTTCAAGTCTTCGCCGACCAATCAGTTGTGTGAAAAGTTGGAAAAAGAAACTACCCAGGCTGACTATATTCCTGGGAAAACTCTTCAGTCACGGAATGTTAGAAAGCTCTGCAAATTGACCAGTGAGACTTGGTGCCTGAGAGCAGTTCAAGTGCTCATCCTGGAGGTCAGATGAAATCTGAAAGAGAAAACCTAAGTTCGAGATGGGTTTGGAATATTTATGCTTAATAACAAATAATTAAAGGGGGCCATGGATGAGCATCAGCCAGGAGACCTTAGCCGATGACTAACCGATGAGAAGCATGATCAAACTGCTAAGTATTTAAGAGCAGAGATCAAAACCAGAGAGGGAAATGAACTAAGAAAGATAGAATTACAGCTGTAAATTAGGAACTTGACCTTTTGATGGGATGGGAGATTGGTTTTAAAGTAATTACTCAGCACTTCATATTTAGCAAGCCCTTTAAAATTTCTATAGTTTGATAATACTGGTACAAGTGACCTTTCACCATAGGGGAGATGAAGTCTGAATCTACAAAGGTGAAAAAACTGGAGCATTTGAGGTAATTATCTGGGCAATAGTGGTCTCTTTGGACTAATTGAAGGACAAGTGCTGTGCATGACCTAAGTTTTTCAGATTGCTGGCAAGGAGTAGATCCCGACTCTGTGAATTGCCAGCTGTGTGACTTTGGGCAAGTCACTTAACTTCTCTGGGCCTCAGTTACCTCATCTGTAAAATGGGGATTAAGACTGTGAGCCCCACGGGGGACAACTTGATCACCTTGTAACCTCCCCAGTGCTTAGAACAGTGCTTTGCACATAGTAAGCGCTTAATAAATGCTATCATTATTATTATTCACCAGACAGTCCTTCCAAATTCTGTTGTTCCCTGCCTGTGGAGACACATTTCAGTAAAAGAGCTGTTCTAGAGGTGAAAGAAAGTCAAGGGAAATCTAAAACTTAACTGAAATTTTCACTGGCATGTCCTGCTTTTGCCATGGTGCCCCAGGAACTGTGGTCACAACATGCACAGAGTGGGGGCACTTTTACCAGCTGGTAAAAGTACCCTAATTATTTTCTCACCTCACCCCTGCTGGGCTGACAGATCTATCCCAGTACTAGTAATAATTTAAGGACTCACTGTGCCCAGAGCACTTTACGAAGCCCTGAAAGAGAAAACACAGGAATTATATACATTCCCTAGCCATAAAGGGGCTCACAATCTAAGTGAGGGAGAGGGAACTGGATACCGAAATGCTAAAATAGTGAAACGACATAAAAGACTAGGAGACATACACAAAGTAAAAACAACCCAGGAGAGCTGGATTTTAAACCATGCTGTGTGATCTTGACTTATCCTCTCTGTACTTCAGTTTCTCCCCTTGTAAAATAGGGGTAAAATACCTGTTTTCCCTTTCTCTTAGACTGTGAGCCCCATAGGGCACAGGTACTATGTCTGATTGTATTGTATCTACCCCAGCACTTGGTGTATATAGTAAATGTTTAACTAACAATACCACAATTATTATTATTTATTTTATTTGACACCATCCCTGACCAATCAGGACTTATGTACCAGCTCCTTTTCTCTATCTCCCAGCATCTCTTCTTTGCTTATGAGATGAGCATTCTCTAGGCAAACCTTGCTAAAACATTTCCATTTCTCCTTTAATTGAAATCAATACCCCCTTCCACCCCCACGGCATTTTGTATGTATCCACAATTTATTCATTTATATCCGGCTCCCCCCTCTAGACTGTAAGCTCGTTGTGGGCAGGGACGTGTCTGTTATATCGTATTCTCCCAAGTACTCAGTACAGTGATCTGCATACAGAAAGTGCTCAAACAATATGACTGGTTGATTGAGAACACTAAGGTCTTGAAATGGAGGCGGATCTGTTCAAATTCTCCTTGTTCCTTTTTCAAATTGATTCACAGTGTGTATGGTGTTCACGTACTGCATTCAGCACAACCCAGTTCCAAATGAGGACAATTAACTACTCTGCCCTCATCTCCTAAGAGAACTTCATGATTTCTTCTTAACTGGAAGCCCTCTCAATTATGTAGTCTTCCTAGTGGCATTCCTTCCAGTGCTATTTGGAAGGCGTGATCTCAAGATACTTAAAATAAGAAAGAAAATTAGCATTTTCTGTGCTGTGGATTGGGCAATGAGAAGTTTTGCCCTTGTGGATGTTCTCTGATTAGACAACTTGGTTCCATTTTCTCTGTCATAGAATTTTAGAATGGGAATTCAGAAATCAGCTAAAAAACAAAAATAAATGGGGAAGAAAAGAGTGGGCTTTGGGATATAGAAATACAGTACAGCTTTTGAAGTGGAAGAGAGAATTTTCTCCTGAATTAGGCAGTTCTCATAGTGAAATCAAATTCCTCTAAATAGTTCCAGGATGGTAAATGAGAAAAGGAGATTCTGGAGGCCGTCTCTATGTGAAGGAAATGGAGATAATATGTCCAGTTAGAAACAGACAATGATTACAAACAAAAAAGCTTTCAACTAAAACGGGTTGGAGTCAAACATGGAAAGCATGTGGAAAAAGCATCTAATTCCACAGGAAAAGGTGGGAAAATTGGATTTTCTGCTAAGCAGATCAGAACTCTCCTGCTATTCCCCTCTCCTCACCCTATTCTCCTCCTCTTCCTTATCACTTGTGCACTTGTGTAAATACTCCCTAGCACTTTGATATTCACTCCACCCCCAACCGTAGAGCATGACTGCACATTTTCAGTCAACCAGTCCTATTTACTGAGTGCTTACTATGTGCAGAGCTCCATACTAAGCACTTGGGAGAGCACAACAGAATTAGCAGGTACATTTCCTGCCAATAAGAAGCTTAGTCCCCCTATCTATCATTGAATTTATTGTCTGCTTTCCTCCGTAGATTGTAACCTCCTTGTGGGCAAGGATTTTGCCTACCAAATCTATTGCATTGTACTCTCCCAAGTGCTTAGTCTAGTGCACTGCACACAGTACACACTTAATAAAACCATTGATTTATTGACTGACTGACATGCCTGGACACATTTCCTTCTGTTCTGACAACTCTGTTTAGAGTAGATTCAGATAGAGAGTTTCCAGATAGATTCTGGAGTTTTGATAATCCATTGAGCGATTATTTGTATTGGACAACCAGACTTCTGAAAATCTGTTTAGAAATATTCCATTTCCACCCTTGAAGATGCCCCAGGAGCAGTGTCCATTAGCATTCTTAAGGCCACTGTAATTTTTGACGTGCTACTAACACCTCTTAAATCTACAGCATGACTCAGAAGGATGATGGCAATCTTGCTTAAAATCTGCCAGTCTGTATAGAGATTGTTGGTTCCAGAGTTCTTTAGATTTTCATCATTCCCCCAACCCCACTGCACTTAAACATGTATGTTTACACAAATCCTTTTTTTATCTGTAATTTCTCAGTGCATCAATCGTATTTTTTGAGCGCTTACTGTGTGCAGAGCACTGTACTAAGCACTTGGGAGAGTACAATGTAACAGAGTTGGTAGTTTCCCTGCTCATAGAGAGTTTACAGTCTAGGGATGAGTTTATAGTCTAGAGACAACCTTAATATCTGTCTCCCCCACCCACCCTAGACTCTAAGCTCCCTGAGGGAGGGGATTGTGTTTTCCAACTCTACGCTCACAAGTGCTTAGTTAAGTGTTCTGCACACAGTAAGTGCTTAATCAATATCACTGTTTGAATCAGGAATAGGGGAGACATTTTTCTCGATTTGGTTTGAAGGCTAAGGCTTGAGTGGTTTTGGGTTCTAAGGTTGATTTGTTGAACCACATTCCATGTTGTCTTGCAATTAGACATTTCAAATAAAACCCACATTTTTGGTTAGAGCCTCTAGGGTTTTCTTGTACTCAAAAGAAACAAATTATTAACTAATTGGTAACAAAACACATTGTTTCCTGTTGAAAAATGTGTGGGTGATCTATGCATCCATTAGAGAGCTGTTCAATATTAGGAATTTTGTGGTTTATGTTGGGAATGAGCTTCTTTTCTTTTTTTTCTTTTTTATGGTTTTGTTAAACACTTACTATGTGGCTGGTACTGTACAAAGCATTGGGGTGGTTACAAGCTAATTAGGTTGGATATAGTCTATGTCCCATGTGGGACTCACGGTCTTAATCCCCATTTTACAGATGAGATAAAGCATAGAGGAGTTGTGACTTGCCCGAGGTCACACAGCAGACATGTGGTGGATCCAGGATTAGAACTCAGGTCCTCTAACTCCCAGACTCATGCTCTTTCCACTAGGCCATGCTGTTTCTTTGCCTTGGAATCTCCCACAGAAAGCAAACTTCAGATTTGAACTTCCTTTTAAATCCTATCTGTAGCATCTACAATATATAATGCTTTTTGAAAACAGAAAATTGAATTCTCAACTAACTGTAGTGTTTAAGATTAACTAGTTCACCCACATTTTGAATTACTGATCAGTGCGTTGTAGGAGATGGTACAATTTGACACTTCCAATTAAATTTCTATTGTGCACATTTCGACAGATTTAAACAACCCATTTCCAGAGGATTCATTGGGTTTTTGTGGTTAGCGGGAAGCTTTGTTAGGGAGTTAACTGGGAAAGTAACTTGGTGTTTCTTCTAAACAAGGATGGTCCTCATGAATCCAACACCTTAGAGGCAGGTTTACTAATGTTTCACCTTGCAGAGAATCTTATAACGACTGATGTGGAAAGGTGGGTAGAGTGAGAAAATAAGATCATCTACTTTCCATTTCAGTTGTTCAGTGAACTGATTCTTTTTTCCCAAGTGCAGATTGAGTCCACAGCAGTTCATCGTACAGCCATGTTTGTGTATGTTCAGAAATAGTTTTCTTTCATTTCCATACAATTTATGTTCCAACACATGTTAAACTAATTGAAATCCCCATGATGGGTGTCAAAACCTTTCACAAAGCTTCCTTTGGTACATAAACACTTTCTGCTCTACCTCCTAATCCTGCCCTAGAGATCTATAACTGCTTCCTGTGATTGTTGATTTTTCACTATTTCCATTTATCACTCCATTCCAAACTCTGACAGCAGTGGTAAGCAGGCTCTCTTTCCCTTTGAGTCCAGGTCTTTCATCGCAGCCCATCACCACAATTCCCTTGCTTCCTTATGGATTTGAATTCTCTGTAAACACAGCCTGCCTTGGGCCTGTGGTATTCAGTGAATCAAATTTTGGAGATTACTAAGTAGGCCTGATTCTACTGGTAGCTAAGGGTTTCAATAATAATAATTGTGGGATTATTTTTTTTAGTCCTTACTATGTGCCAGGCACTGTACTAAGCATTGGGGTAAATACAAGCTAATTGGTTTGACACAGACCCTGTCTCACCATCTTAAATCCCCTTTTGCAGATGAGGTAACTGAAGCACAGAGAAGTTAAGTGACTTGTTCAAGGCAGCTCAGTTACTTCATCTGTAAAATAGGGATTAAGACTGTGAGCCCCATGTGGGACAGGGACTACGTCCAACTGATGAGTTTGTATCTATCCCAGTGCTTACTTAGAACAGTACTTGACACATAGGAAACACTTAACAAATCAATCATTTATTGTGCGCTTACTGTATGAGCTTAGGAGAGTATAGCACAATAGAACAGGCATATTCGCTGCCTACAATGAGTTTTTACTATTCTTTTTATTAATAATACAATCTGAACAGACATGGTCTCTGTGCCACATGGGACTTAAAGTCTAAGCATGAGTGAGAGCAGGTACCTTATCTCCATTTAACAGATGAAGAAACTGAGGTACAGAGAAATTAAGCGTCTGGCCCAACATACTTCAGCTGGGAAATGGCAGAGCCTGGACTAAAACCCAGGTCTCCTGCTGTCCAGTCTTGTGCTCTTTTCAGTAGACCACACTACTCCCCCACTGCCCTCTAGACTATAAGCTCGTTGTGGGCAGGGACGATGCTTACCTCCTCTGTTCTAGCATACTCTCTGAAGCACTTAGTGCAGTGCTCTGCCCACAGTTATACACTCAATAAATAGGATTGATTGATGTAATCCCAACAAATTCCTTTGCACTTGGATAGCAGTGGATATCTGTTTATTTATTCCACTTATGAATTTTCTATTCATTTTAAAAATTATCTTTGCCTTTTTCAGTTGAGCCAGCTTTCCCTCTGATTCCCACTTACTTGTATTCAATTTCCATCTGATTCCGTTGAGTCTAAGTTCCTTGAAGGCAGGGCCCATGCAATGTACTTTACTGTATACTCTCCAAGCACCTAGTAGAGCGCTCTGCACATCATATGCCTACAATAGAGTGCTTTGCACACAGCACTGAATAGATGATGATTTTGTGGAAATCATCTGAATTCTGGGTTCTCATGGAAGTCAGGAAGGAGCAAAGCAGGAGAATAATAATAATGCTGGTATTTTAAAAGCGCTTACCATGTGCCAAGCACTGTTCCAAGCGCTGGGGGAAATACAAGGTAATCAAGTTGTCCCACGTGGGGCTCAGTCTTAATCCCCATTCTACAGATGAGCTAAGACACAGAGAAGCTAAGTGACTTGCCCAAACTCACACAGCCGACAAGTGACGGAGTCAGGAATAGAACCCATAACCTCTGACTCTCAAGCCTGTGGTCTTTCCAGTGAGACACGCTGCTTCCCTTTGGGACTCATACCTTTAAATCCTAGGATCCTTAGGAGTAGGGAAGTCACCAGAGGTCAAGGCCCTGATGGGCCCCTCTTCTCTCCCTGGAGTGAGACTCTAACTGTGTACTGAGCATTGGACATTTCCACTACAGCATCATACACTGAGCAATGTTACCACTTGGTGAGAGGTATGGTCATTCCAGCCTATGGCTTGGTCACCTACAGAAGCACCAGACTGTCTAGAGGAAGTTCAGTGGCTGCTGGACATTCATCCTTATAGTTAGGGATGGACAGTCAAATGGTACTAACCTTTTCCTCACCATCCCTATCTTTCCCTCTACTGAGGGTCACTCATCAATGTTCATCTTCATTCATTCCATTCATTCAATTGTATTTATTGAGCATTTACTATGTGCACAACATTGTACCAAGGGCTTGGGAGTGCACAATACAAAAATAAACAGATACATTTCCCTGTCCACAATGAAAGCTAAAAGTCAAAGTCCTATTGAACCTGCCTGCTCAACTTCTTCTGGGCACATGCAGTTGGTGTGAGTCTTTTAATGAATTGCAGATTTCATGAAGCCTGCAAAATGTCCTGGCTTTCATCTGGTTTTTCAGGCTCTCGCTATTATGTTTTCATGAACTCCTCCAGTGCTTCAGACCTAATTTCCTTAAGGTGTGAATGGAGATTGAGAAGGGTAGAGAGCAACACATTCAACTGAGGTGTTTCTTTCACAAAATTCTCATTCAAAAAAAGGCAAAAACAAAACATAAATCAAGCCTAGATGAGGTATAATGTCACTTTCTGCAAAGTAGAAAACAATTTCCATTCTTTTCAGTTCATGGCAATAGAACTGTATTGGCAAACCAAGATTTCATGTGTCTTTTGGTGACATCAGTGAAAAGACAAACTTAGATTGCTTTGGTTTTTACCCAAAAGTTTTTCCTCTTCTCTTTAGCCAGTCAGAAGCACATGTCCTGCACATGATCAGGTGAAACGTGATGGCCTAGATTGACTATTCTCCCATGAAGCACAGCTGTTTCATGGTTTCAAATTTCTATTTCTCTTAACTGGTACAAAATAAAATAACATACATAAATATAAATCCAGTAAATTAATAGTTGACCAAACAAAACCAGCTAAGAAGTCATAGTAAATAAAGATACCAAAACTGAACCACATATCTCTTAAGCACTGGCTATCCAAGTCACGATTCAGTTGGGATAGTGCAGCTGTGTATAACTGTACCAGGGAATTCTAGAAAATGAACCAATGTCCTACCTCAACAAAGCACTGACACTGAGCTAGGTGCTCCTATTTATTTTAAGGACTTGAATGTCTGTGTCTTTCTGAGTTTTCCAGTTAGATCATGCTTTAGAATGTGCTAAGACTGGGCCATGTTGAATTCTGTGAGTGTAGAAGTGGTGAACCACATTTTAAAGGATGTCAACTTTCTGCCTACCCATCTCTCTTTCCATCCTTGCTTGATGTTATAATCAATGAGAAGAAGGGAGAGGTATACAAATCAGGAATTGGTTTCCAGCATCCCAATCAACAGTATTTATTGAGTGCACACTATATGCAAAGCAGTATACTAAGCACTTGGGACAGTACAACAGAGTTATCACTGACCTCAAGGATCTTATGAAAATGTGCTTTAAAAATTAAAACATGTCACTGCTTTGGGCTGAAAGCCCTGGGTCTAAGTCCTCCATTTTGAGATCTCTTTCTAAGACTACTCAGTCCAACATTCTTTGGCAGTACTTCTAGAATTGTCATTTTAAGCATAATAGCCTTAAGAGAAATATTCTGTATTCTAATTCAACACTTTCTGCCTCCTCCCACGCCTGTGAAACTTCAACAGAAAAGGGTTAGATATAAAACAAAAGTCAGAGTGTTGCCATTATATATGTATATACATAGGTGTACACACACACACACACACATATATATACATATATACATATAGATATATACTCATATATAGACCTATTGCCATGGTACACACCTATTAGGAGAAACATAGCAGAGTCACGAAAGATATAGCATGGAACAATTTGAATATATTTGGAGATGAGAGATTAATAATGGATGAATATGGGGAAAGTAGGAGTATTAGAGGGAAGTATTAGGGATGGTAGAAAGTTCTAGTTGGGATAAATAGAGCTACCAGCAGAAAAGTCAGGGATGTGAAAGATTCTATCTATAACCCTGAGATCAGCAAAGGCAAACCATCAAGCTATATTCCTTCAAGTTTTCTTCTGGCCACTCTTGGGATAAGGATATTGCATTGTGTGGACTACTGCTCTGTTCCAGAATATACTTTTCTGCATTCTGAAAACCTACTCAGACTTATAACATGCCACAAGATTGTCTGAGGTTGGAAAATCAAGTTTTCCCACCAAATTAACTCTCTGGCCTATAAGGAAATGTCCTTGGCCTTTGCGGACACTAGGGTGGAAACATGAGGGAGCAAATTTATTGTCTTTTCTGCTTTGTTAAGCACAAAGAACAATATGGCAATATCTCCCATGTTTATGGCATGTTTCCAAAAGGCACTAGACCATCATTTAGCATGGTTAAAAGCAGATGTTAAGTTCTGAAACAAGGTTCTGCTCTCTGTGGGATTAAGCTCTACCCTGATAGGGAAGGGATCCCAATCTGCTAATCACTTTAAAGAATTTAGCCATCCACCTGAGAGACCACGAGGGAGCGATCTCGAAGGTTTCTGAGACCCTAAGCAGTTCCCAAGGAAATTATTTTAGAACAAAGGATTTGGGCTGTGGAAAAAATGCCTGCATCTTAAGGCCAACACATACTTCCCTGACTTGGGTCCTTAGAGACTTTCAAGATTCCAGGAGGATTAACTGCAGGCTTGATAATTCTGTATCAAGTTCAAGTATTTGAATACACAATGGTTGCCCTAAGATTAGGCATGGTATATTTAAGAAGGTAATATAGTTCAGTAGAGAAATAACTTTTCATTAGATGAAAAGTACTGCAGAATGGAAGAGCCATGGCGTTTTGGAGGTAGACAAACCTATATTACCATAATGAGAAAAAGACTTTGAACGTCAGAAGAGAACAAATTCTATAAGTCTGGCCAGAAAATGTTATTGATGATTCATTTGGGTCTATTATCACAACACCACCCATTAGACTAAGCAAAGATCCAGGTTACTCCATTACGTAAATATCCAATTTTTTGTTTCTGGCAAGGAAAGAAGGGGAAAAGAAGGCGATTCTTCAGACAGGTGCCAAATTATCTCTCAGTATTTTGGAAAGGTGATTCATCTTCTTTTGAATGTTTTCTTTGGGCATGTCATTCGTTTTGGAAAGTATCCTTGATGACATGAAACATTAACCTAGCAAAGCCAGTTTTGAAGAAGAATGCTAAAGGTATGAGAAAGGTCTGGTTACCAGTTTTGAGGTTGGAAGGTAAGGATTAAGTGGTTCGGAGCTCCAAGATTCAGATAAAGCTACTTAAACTTGGACATTTAAAACACTAAGCGACTGTGAACTGTAAGGAGGAGTCCCTGGCAGATATTTTTCAATCAATCAGTGCTATTTATTGAGTGCTTACTCTGTGCTGAACACTACTAAGCACTAGGGAGAGTACAATACAACAGAGTTGGTAGACAAATTCCTTGCCCTTAAGGAGCTTACTGTCTAGTGAGGAAGACAGACATTACAATGCATTTTTCACCCCAGTTTTTACCTAAAGTTGAAAAATCACTCTTATAGTTGGCAATCAATCAATCATTAGTATTTATTGAGTGCTTACACTGGGCAGAGCACTCTACTAAATGTTTGGGAAAATACAATAGACTGTGAAGACATGATCTTCACCCACTGTCTTGACTTTCTCTCCTCCAATTCTCTCCTTAGCCCCTCCAGTCTGGGTTTTGCCCCTTTCACTTCATGGAACTGCCCTCTCAAAGGTCATCAATGATCTCTTTCTTGCCCAATTCACTGGTCTGTAACTCCATCTTAACCCTCTTTGATCTCTCTACTGCTTTTGACAAGGTTAACCACCATTTTCTCCTGGAAACATTATTCAACCTTGGCTTCACAAACACTGTCCTTTCCTGGTTCTCCTCCTGTCTGGCACTCATTCTCAGTCTCTTTTATGGGCTCCTCCTCTGCCTCCCACCTTCTGTTGCAGCTCCTCAAGGCTCAGTTCTGTGTTCTCCTCTATTCCCTTTCTACACCCATTTCCTTAGAGAATTTATTCACTCCCATGACTTCAACTGCCATCTCTACGTTGATGATTCCCACATCTACATCTCCAGCCCTGATCTCTCTCCTTCTCTGCAGTCTCCCATTTCCTCCTGCCTTCAGGACATCTGTACTTGAATGTTCCACTAAAACCTCAAACTTAAAATGTCCAGAAAAGAATTTATATTCCCACCCAAACCCTGTCCTCCCCGTGATTTTCCCAGACAGCACCAACTTCCTCTCCCACAAGACTGTAACCTTGCTGCTATCCTCAACTCACCTCTCATTCAATCCACATAGTCAATCTGTCCCAGATCCTGTCAATTCAACTTTCATAACATCGCTAAAATCCATCATTTTCTCTCCAACCAAACTGCTTCCACATTAGTACTGTCCCACTTTAATTAATGCATCAGCCTCCTTGCTGACCTCCCTGCCTCCTGTCTCTCCCCACTTCAGTCCATGCTTCACTCTGCTGCCCACATAATTTTTCTACAAAACCATTCAGCCCACATTTGCCTACTCCTCAAAGACCTTCAGTGGTTGCCTATCCCCCTCCACATCAAACAGAAATTCCTTATCATAGGTTTTGAAGCATTCACTACCTTGCCCCCTCTAACATTACCTCCCCGATTTCCTGCTAAGACTTAGCCTGCACACTTACCTCCTCTAATGCCAACCTACTCACCACACCTCAAAATTGTCTAGCTCACTGCCAACCCCTTGCCCAGGTCCTGCCTCTGGCCTTGGAACTCTCTCCCTCATCATCTCTGACAGACAGTAACTCTCCCCACCTTCATAGCCTTAATAAAAGCACGAGACCTTCTCCAACTAATCCCTTTCTTTCCTCTTCCCCCATTCTCTTCTGCATCACCCTTGCCCTAGGATTTGCACCCTTTATTCACCCCTTCCTCAGCCGCTCTGCACTTTTATATACATCCACTGTGACACTGCACGATCAGCTCCAAACCACTTCCCAGGATCCTCACAGGTGGAAATTGTATTTTCCTCAACAGCCCCAAACTGAGTTTCAAGCCAGGGTGTCGATAAGTTGCAACTATCAGACCTTGGAAGACAGAGGAGATACACAAAAGTGTTTTTCTGAGCCACTCTCAGTCACTGGGCGAGTAATCATAAAGGAAAGATGGCTAAATCTATTCAAAAGGGGTTCTAGACTTAGGCATCCAGAGAACATTTCTAAAGAGGGCAGAAGTCTCAAAAGTTGGGTGACTCCAAGTACAGAGATTTTTTGGAATGGAGAAAGATGTTTTATAAGGCCCATGTAGAGCAGATCAAAAGCACGTTTCCTATTACGAGATTCCACGAGGCTCTGCTCAGTGGTGATTATGTCACAGTTGGAATACAGAATCAAAGATTTCTGCCTTTTACTGTAGGATACTATTTGCTGAAGGATTACTTACCAAATATGGTCTTTGTTCTCTTGTTTTATGTATTGAGCATGGGAAACTGGTCATATTTTACAGAGGTTTTTAAGCATTCAGTCATGTCTTTCAAAGTCACATCTCTAAATTGGACACTTTCAGCCCAGATAAATGGAAGATATATAGCTTCATCTGTATAAGGCAGTTCACTGACGATCTATATATTTTCAAAAACACATGTGCAACATATTTAATGTTTTTGTTTTTTCAATGGGACCAGATGCTCCGCAAAGACATTCACGATTTTGCACATTTTGTATCACCACTCAAAAGGACTCTGGTAGGACCCATTAATATCCCACTTTCAGCAGGGATGTTTGTAGGAGGTACAGAGGAACCCAGCACCTGTGCTGATGGTGGTTTAGCAGGAAAAGGTGGAGTGGAAGAGAGGCTGTTTATTCATTTCCTTTTTCCTCTTCTTCCCTATCCCTTTTACCTCTGTCGAGGCGAAAATAACTATTTCATGGACTCTTGGAGTCTCCGGCATGACTTAATGATGGGGAAACAGGGCGGCCTATTGGAAAGAGCCCATGCCTGGAAGTTAGCGCTTACTACAGTGCTCTGCACACAGTAAGCGTTCAATGAGTATCATCGATTGTTGCTTGACAAGGCTCATCCGTGCTTCTCCACGGGAAGCTCCCTGACTAGAATTACCATGTGTCTGGATGATCCCATCCCCATGGTGATCCTACCTCTACCCCTCCATTATCAGTGCTTGGCACATAGTAAGCGCTTAACAAATACCATTATTATTATTATTTCCTAATTTGGCCACTTGGTTCTTAGAGATTTCCAAAAAGGTCAACTCAGCTTCTCTAAGGCAAACATATCATAGAAGGCAATAATTTGTGTTCGAAGATTCAATATCTTGAGGGCACCTCATAAAATATAGACTTTGAAAATCTCAAAGTACATCCTTGCACGATAGCTTCACTTAACAGACCAAGACTGCCTAAACTGGACTCCCTCCATCCTCAGCCCCACAGCACTTACGTACATATCTGTCTACTATTTATATTTATGTTCTAGACCTCAAGATCGCTGTGGGCAGGGAACCTGTCTACCAATTCTTGTACTTTCCCAAGTGCTCTGTGCACAGTAAGTGCTCAATAAATACAATTGGTTGATTGACTGTTACAATTTAGTGACTGCTCTCTAATATTCAATGGTTGGTTCACTAGAAGGTCAGATGTTGGCACTGCTGGACAGCATTAATGAGAGGTTGTTAATCATTTATTGAGCGTTTACTTTTTTAAAACGGTATTTGTTAAATGCTTACTATGAGCCAGGCACTGTACTAAACACTGTGGAATATACATGATGATCAGGTTGGATGCAGTCTATGTCCAATGTGGGGCTTTCACTCAATTGTAAAATGGGGATTAAGACTGTGAGCCCCATGCAGGTCAGGGACTATGTTTCCTTGTCCCCAACATCCACAGAACTCAGTACAGTGCTTGGTACATAGTAGGCGCTTAACAGATGCCAGAATTATTATTAAGTGGCAGAGTCAGTATTATTACCCAGGTCCTCTGAATCCCAGGTCTGTGCTTTTTCCACTAGGCCATGCTGCTTTTACTGAGTGAAGAACCCTGCGCTAAGCTCTTGATAAAGAGTAGACACAACCCCTGTCCACAAAGACTTCCAGTTTAGAAGGGGTGACAACAGACATTAAGATGGCCTATTTTCCCAACTCCTAGCCTGGTCCCACCTATGCCAGAATAACCAGTTCGGCTCAAGGTTAACCCTCGGGCCTGATCACCTCTCTTTCCCTGTTGTCGAGTTCAGCCAGAAAGCTGTGTCTGAGTCTAAACAGATGTTTCTGCTGTTTAGGCCCATGAAGTTTATGGAGTGCATGTTTATCTTTCAAAAGAGAATGTGAAGAGTTCATTCAGTCTCCGGATCTAATCTTCCCTGAAATGGGGCTGTTCAGTTAGATTGGAACATAAACTGGAGGCGCATGTGAAGTCATTTTATGGCTTTCAGAAGAGATAGTTTGTCCAGGACATGTAAAAAGAACTTTGAGTTAAACTGGCTTTTTTTAAACGTCTAGACTTGGTCAATGCTGTGGTATAGAAATGAGTTTAATGTGGGACCTTTTGTAATTGGTAATTAATAAAATGGCTTCTAATCTCGGCTCTGCCACTTGTCTGCTGTGTGACCTTGGGCAAGTCACTTAACTTCTGTGTGCTTCTACACAGAAAAATGGGGACTAAGCACTTAGTGCTCTGCCACATTAAGAGCTGAATAAATACAAATGAATGAATGACTAAGACTGTAAGCCCCACGTGAGACGTCGACTGTGTTCAACCTGATTATCTTCTTTCTACCTCAGCACTTCATACAGTGCCTGGCATGTAGTAAATGCTTAATAAATATTATTTAAAAACAAAATACGCTTATGGTTTGCATATCAATATTTTTCAAAAATGAATTCTTAGAATGAAGGTGGAAAGTGAATCATTTATTATTTATTTGTTGATTTATTTATGTATATTATTGTCTGTCTCCCTCTAGATTGTGAGCTTGCTGAAGGCAGGGAACGTGTCTGTTCATTGTTGAATTTTACTCTTCCAAGGGTTTATTAGTTCAGTGCTTTGCACTAACGATTGAACAAATGCATGGTCATATAATATAAAAGACATTTCTCTGCATGTTTTTTATGTTTAAAATGGAGATGCAGACTGACCTCCTGGGAAGAGCACAGGGCTGGAAGTTAAGAGATCTGGGTTCTAATTCCAGCTATGCCTCTTGCTTGCTCTGTGATCTTGGGAAAGACATTTAATTGTTCCATGCCTCAATTTCCTCAATTGTAAAGTGGAGAGGAAATGTCTGTTCTCCCTCTGTCTTAGACGGAGAGCCTCTTTTGGGAAAGGGACTGTTTTACATCTGATTGGCTTCACTACAGCACTTAACAAGTATCATCATTGTTATTGCTATTAAAAGTCCTTCCCCCTTCCCCAGAAAACTTTCAGGTGGATGCATTCAGAGGCATTTGCTGAATCCTGGATGAGACATCAGGATAGCATGTCCTGATAGAGAAGCAGCATGGCTCAGTGGAAAGAGCACAGGCTTGGGAGTCAGAGGTCATGGGTTCACATCCCTGCTCTGCCACTTGTCAGCTGTGTGACCTTAGGCAAGCCACTTAACTGCTCTGTGCCTCAGTTGCCTCATCTGTAAAATGGGGATTAAGACTGTGAGCCCCACGTGGGACAACCTGATCACCTTGTATCCCCCCAGCACTTAGAACAGTGCTTTGCACATAGTAAGTACTTAACAAATGCTATTATTATTATTATTATTATGTGTTTCTGGGAATGTCCAGAGAAGCAATTTGGCCCACTGGAAAGAGGCTGAGCCTGGGAGTCAGAGGACCCAGGCTTCAGTCATGGCTCTGTGTCCCTGCTGTGTGACCTTGGGCAAGTCATTTAACTTCTCTGTGCTCTCAGTTCCCTCACCTGTAAAATGGGGATTCAATACCTATGGGGACAGAGATTGTGTCTGACCTGGTTAACTTGTATCTACCCCAGTTCTTAGAATAGTGCTTGACACACAGTAAGTACTTAGAAAATATCATCATCATCATCATAAGAGTAATAATAATTATTATGGTGATTAAGATGCTGACTTCTCATTGGCTCAGTGTCCTTCATGTGAGAGAGTGAACTGAGTTTAATAATGGTAAGTGAGAAAAATCTCCCTGTTCTGAATCAACATCAGCCCCAGAAAATGACAATGCCATTACCATCAATAATTCAGTGTAGCAAGAAGCAGAAAACCTTAGGACAAAACCCTTCTACAGGATGAATGTCTCTAGTGCTGAAAAAACATTTAAAAATGGTTCAAATGTCTTAGTTTTGATAATTGCAAAGGAAACACACTTACCTTAATCTTGTAGGAATGAGAGGGTAAGTGAGGTTATTTCATTATGCTAAAATGGTGCCTTCATTCTACTTAGGACATGTCCAAAGATTGAACCCAATTGGCAAAAGTAACTGAAAGGAAAATTCAAGAAGTGAGTTTGTGCAATTTTCCGAGTTTTTCAGCCAAATTTTAATTCCTCCTCCTACACTCTTCTTATCTCTCTGGTGGGTAGCATTTCCTTTTAAATCAATGGCAGATATACGTATCCCAGATTTATCTTCCCACACTACTGACATGCCAGTTTTCAGCCACTGTAGCATTCTAATTGCATTTCTCTGTTAACATAGTGGCTCTTTATTCATTTCTGTATATGCATAATATTTATATGCATGCTCACGCTTTTTAAAAAAGTCTTGAACATAACTCAGTTCATGTCTGTTTGACTTCCCCATTAGGTTGCCAGCTCCCTTTTACATCTGTGTTTTCTCCCATTGCCTAGTACAGTTTAAACGGTGTGAGCTCATGTATCAATCAAAATAGTTTCCCGAATACCTACTGTAATAATAATAATAATAATAATAATAATGATGATGATGGCATTTACTAAGTGCTTACTATGTGAAAAGCACTGTTCTAAGCACTGGGGAAGTTACAAGGTGATCAGGCTGTCCCACGGGAGGCTCACAGTCTTAATCCTTATTTTACAGATGAGGTAACTGAGGCACAAAGAAGTGAAGTGACTTTGCCCAAAGTCACACAGCTGACAGTTGGCAGAGCCGGGATTTGAACCCATGATCTCTGACTCCAAAGCTCATGCTCTTTCCACACTGAGCCATGCTGTTTCTGCTGTACACTACACTAAGCACTTGGGAGAGTACAGTACGCTAGAAGACACGATTCCCTTGAGGAGTTTATCATCTTGTAGTGAATACAGTCACAAAACAATTAAAGATATGTGGAAAAATAGACTGGAAATTTGGGGATGAGGGTGAGGGCTAAAGTACTACAGCATAAAAGTTTATTTATATACAAGTTTTACAGGGGGTTGTGGAAGATAGTGTTGATGATGATGATAATAATAATAATGATGGTATTTGTCAAGCACTTCCTAAGTACCAAGCACTGTTCTAAGCACTGGGGTAGATACAAGCTACTAATAATAATTCTGGTATTTGTTAAGCACTTATGATGTCAAATACCATACTAAGTGCTGGAGTAGATATAAGATAATCAAGTCCCACATGGGGCTTAAATTCTAGTAGAAGGGAGAACTGCTACTGAGTATCTGTTTTGCAGAGAAGTTAAGTGACTTTCTCAAGATCACACAGCAGGTAAGGGGCAGAGCCGGGATTAGAACTCAGGTCGTCTGACTCCCGGGCCTGTGCTCTTTCCACTAGGCCACACTGCTTAACTGATAATGAAGATGATTATACTGGGGAGGAATCTCAACATTTTTATCCTCAGTGGCTCAAAACACAACTCCTACACTAGTAAGGTAATAATGGTAAACTAGAAGGAATACCTATAACACTATCTACATTCCTCTTACTCCCCCTTAACTACGCATACACTGGTGACCCTAATCTAACAAAAATTGGAAATTATCTGGGATATTCTGGCTTTCTCCCAGAGGAACGAAAGTATGATACTAAGGCCACCTGCTGATGTAAGAAACTACAGAGTAAATGTTCAATATATACAATCGATGAAAACGGCTCACAATCTTAATATCCATCTTACAGTTGAGATAAGAGACAGAAAAGTTAAATGTCCTATCCAAGGTCACAGCAGACGAGTGATGGAGCTGGGATTAGAACTCAAGTCCTATTGTGTGCAGAACATTATACTAGACACTTGGGAAAGTACAAGACAGACCCTCAGTCCTGTGCACTGTTCTGTGAGTGGGTGTTTGTTTCCTTCTCCTTTTTGAATCTCATGATGATTGTGAGTGGGAAAGACGAGATGCTAATTTGGCTGCAGGCCTAAAACATTTCCAGAAGCCTCTAGGGCTCTTTCTACCCCTGAGGAAAGAAGAAACAAGCCATCCCAAACCGGCATTTCCCTGGGAGTAGGGTGGTAAGGTGCAAGCCATCTGTTTGGCATAGAAAGACATTTCAGGCTTTTCCATAAAGGGCTGTCCTCAGAGGGTGACCCGTGGAAGGCCTGTTAACCTCCTGCTCACAAGACCACAGTTAGCTGCATGCTGAGAGAAAGCCAAGTCTCCATGTCTGATTGACACATTCCATCCTTGTCTAAGCACCAACACTTAGAACAGTACTTTGCCCATAATAAGCACTTAATAAATACCATTATTATTATTATTCCATCTCAGTTTCTCTGGACTCTGGCTTCATGGTGATTGACCCATTCTCTGGTCTCTAGGGACCATTCTGTTTCCATAGAAATGCAGTCTTGCCATTCTACAACCCTTTACAAAGAGAGTTCCCAGCTGAGATGGGCACATTCATGGAGAAGGTGTTTTTTGCATGCCAATAATAGGCTGGCCCATGCATCCTGGTTTAATGGGACAGCATGGGATTTTTGTTAGCTGCCTGGAGTGATTTTGGCCAATTATAGAAAACAGTCCAGGTTAGGGACTGCTTTTGTTAAACCTGGCAGTTTGCCTTTCCTTGGCCTTCACTTTCAATGTTTGTTTCCATAACCATTCTGGAGCAAAATACCCATGCTCAGTTTCACTCCAACCGTGCTCTGGAGCTTGTATTAGGGAAATCTCAGAATGCTGGGACATTTTAAATCATACTCCTCTCCCCTCGTTTCCATTCCACTACCCCAACTCTACTGGTTAATAAAAGTGATGAGAAGCATGTAGAAGTTTGGACAGTATCCTCACGTTTCAATTTTTAACCAAAGTAACGTGGGCCAACCTCCCTAATAATAATTCCCCACCATCTCAGACACACCTTCTGCCAACTCAAGAATTATAAGCAGAATAATGGAACTAACAAAGATTCATCATCATCATCATCACCACTGATCGCATGCCTACTCTGTAGAGACCACCGAAATGGAAATCGGGACCACATCCCAGGAGTTAAAGAGGTTCAAGAAAAGATACCCCAAATCATCCGATGAATGAAGAACATTCTGTATGTGGACAGTAGTAAAAATAGTAGTACTAGTAATAGTAGATATTGTAATAGGAGAAGGAGGAGGAGGAGGAGAAGGAGGAGGACTGGTATAGCGGTAATAGTACTTTTAGTACTAGCAGTAGTATTAGTCTGCACAGAGAAGCAGCGTGGCTTAGTCACAAGAGCACGGGCTTGGGAGTTAGAGGCTGTGGGTTCTAATCCTGGCCCCACCACTTATCAGCAGTGTGGCTTTGGGCAAGTCACTTAACTTCTCTGTGCCTCAGTTACCTCATCTATAAAATGGGGATTAAGACTGTGAGCTCAATGTGGGACAACCTACCCCAGCACTAAGCACAGTGCTTGGAGCATAGTAATCACAAACATAATCATCAAAGTAAGCACTCACTAAATATCACTGATTGATTAATAGTAGTAGTCCTTTTAGTAGTAAAGTGCTTAGTACAGTGCTCTGCACACAGTAAGCGCTCATTAAATACGATTGATGATAGTAATAGTAATAGAACTAATAGCAGCAACAGCATTTACTGAGCAACCAATTTGTGCAGTGGATTGTAGTAAGCTCTTGGGAAGTACTGAATAATTAAATGATGTGTTTCCTACCTGCAAGGAACTTACACTTTAATGGGGGAGACCCACTGTTGGGTAGGGACTGTCTCTATGTGTTACCACTTGTGCTTCCCAAGTGCTTAGTACAGTGCTCTGCACACAGTAAGTGCTCAATAAATGCGATCGATTGATTGATTGATTGAAAAGATTAGGACTCCAGTCTGGAAAAACAAAGCTGAGAGGGAGCACAATTAAAGGTTAAAATATCTTGAAGGGTATGAACAAATGGAAAGGACAGGGATTGTGGTTTCATCTTCTACTGTGCTCTCCCAAGTGCTCAGTACAGTGTTCTGCATGCAGTAGATTAGCAGCTGATTGCTTGAGAATACAGAAAGGTGATCCAATCAATCCTAGCACATCCAACCCACTGAGGCCCGATGCAAAAGGAAGCACTTTACCTGGCAGATGGTTTTGATACTCTAGGAGGTTGTCAAGGCCCAAACATCAGCAGGTTCAGGAGAGGTTCATATAAATGCCTAGGTGAGTAATCCATGATGAGCTGTGCAAGAGAAAATATTAAGGATTTTAGAGGCAAGTTAGGGATATGAGTTGGTTCTTCGTTACCTGTGAGGCCATGAAATATCATAATCAACTGATGGGGGAAGGACCACAGGACTGGAGTCAGGAGATCTGGGTTCTAATCCTGATCATTTTCCTTTTCTGTAAAAGGGAGAGGAAATCCCTGTTCTCCCTCCCCTGTAGACTGTGAGCCTCATGAGGGACAGGGACTGTTGGATCCTTTTGTATTGAATCTACCCCAGGAATTATCATGGTGCTTAGTACATACCGTTAACACTATTAACTAAAAGAATAATTTTAATGCAGGTCAGAGCATTTTCTCTATGGCTTTTACTATCCCTTGTTTCCTTCCCCCAGTGTATTGAGATAAATCTTACATAACTCTCATTTGGACTAAAACTCTTTCAAAGGCAATTTTCTTTTCTCTTTCCATAAAACTATCAGTGCTGTATGTTCATCATTTTATCATTGTTTCCTTTCTCCCCACAGCCAACTGGCTCCAGAGAACCCTGGAACTTCCTAAGGGAACGAAAATATTTCGTGGAAGAGCAGCACTTTCAAAATCTGAACCCCCTTTCCAGGTCATGAAAATAATAATTTTAGTTAATTTCAAATTCTTTTGTAGCACTCTGATTTGAAACTAGCCCCTGTTGAAGACTTTGTCCTTGGTCTTCCAATAAGTGCCATTCTTGGTCTGTAAAAGGTAAACTGCTTGGGCCTTGGACACTGCAAAGACTTTTTATGTTTTTAAGCCTCCTCTAGTCAACTGAAAGCAATTAAGTAGTCCTTGCTGCCTGCCCCTTGCTGTTCAGGGGTAGAGAATTTTCCACAGAGACTCATGATCGTATAATTGGCTTCCTCTCCTGGTCAGACAGACTCAACTCGGTTGGCCTCGAGAAAAGATTTTTACCAGGGGCAGAAGAACTTGTTTCCCTCTCCTGCTCCAGACGCTCTGCAAGATTGAAGTGAAAGGGGCATCTGGAGCAAGGAAACCAGGAACTTGGACATTGAGATTTGGATTCAAATTTAAAGTAGAATTACTATTCCTATTCCAAATTCACTAGGACCCAGACACAACTTTTCAAGGGAAAAAGAAATAGAAGTCAATGACTGCCCTTTGAAACCAGACGGAGGATGACCAAATGTGTGTTTTCTCATCTTTACCTCACAGATTCAACTTTCCAAAGCCTTATTCAAGCAATTGAAATCTTTCTCCTCCAACACTGACGGGAAGGTGGGAGGAAACAGACCTAATTCCTGATCTGTAAGCTCGTTATAGGCAGGGGACGTGTCGGTTTTGCCCTTTTGCCCTGCACTCTCCCTAGCCTGTACAGTGCTCTACACATAGAAAGCGCTCGATTGATTGATTGATTCTGGAAGTTTGCCATCTCTTTCGGCATTCCTAATATCCTCTAAAAAGTTACAGTTATCCTTCAGATTCATCTTGGAATGAGATTCCTGGAACATTAGCTCTCTTCTTTGCAGCCAGCATAATTCCCCAGTGCTACGGACAAGTTCGTTTCTTCTAACTTTGTTCACAGAGGAGGTTGGAAAGAGCTGACTCCTTGGTGGTCGTGTGAATCAGGCTCCCTCTCACGTCTTGATAGTCTGCCCCAAATGCCATTCTTTATGAGCCGAGTTTGACTGTTGGGATGATCTGGGAGACAGTAGCTTTCACTAGAGAGACAGCATGGCCTAGTGGATAGAGCATGGACCTGGGAATCAGAAGGACCTGGGTTCCAATCCTGTCTCCACCACTTGACTGCTGTGTGATCTCGGGAAAGTCATTTCACTTCCTCTGTGTCTCAGTTACCTCATTTGTAAAGCAGGAATTAAGACTGTGAGCCCCCTGTGGAACTGTGACTGTGTCCAACTTGATTAGCTTGTATCTACTCCAGCACTTAGTACAGTGCCTGGGGCATAGTAAGTGCTTAACAAATAACATAAGAAAGGGTTATCATCTCCCAGTGAAACTTACCATATTTTCCATCATGGTCTTCAGTGACTGAATGGACTCAGTACACAGAACACACTACTGAGCACTTGGAGAAAAATCAAGAGAAGTAATATGAAAATAATATTAATAACAATAAAAATGCAACTACTGCTACTATACTAGTATCTATTGAGCACTGTACTAGGTAGTGGGTAGATACAAGTTAATCAGATCAGACACAGTCCCTTTTCCACAGGGGCTCAAATTCTAAATAGGAGGGAGATCAGGACCTGAATTCCCATTTTGCAGTTGTGGAAACAGAGGCACAGAAAAGTTAAGTGACTTGCTCAAGGTCACACAGCATATAAATAGTGGCAGACAGTCCAGGACCTCAAGCAGCTTATAGTACGATGAGGAGGTGGGAGACCCTTAAC
This sequence comes from Tachyglossus aculeatus, assembly GCF_015852505.1. Lineage (NCBI taxonomy): Eukaryota > Metazoa > Chordata > Mammalia > Monotremata > Tachyglossidae > Tachyglossus > Tachyglossus aculeatus. Next base: position 29,471,505 of record NC_052084.1, on the reverse strand, counting down.
TTGTTTCTCTTTTTCTCCCCTTTGTCTTCTACTACTTTTCCCCTACTCTCCTCAGATTTGCTGTTCTCTGTCAGCCTCTTGCTTACTCTCTTCCCACTGAGATTTCCTTGGTTCGCAATCTAGTAGTAATAGTATTTCCTAAGTGTTTACTGTGTGCAGAGCACTGTACTAAGTGTGGGAAAATAATACACAGATGGGAATTAGCCACAGTCCCTGTCTCTCTGCTGGCCCTCTGCTCTTATTTTCTAATATCACATTTCTCTCTCTTTCATGACTCTAGTCCCATATTACTCTCACAACCAGGCTACCTCTGTGCCACTGGTATCACCCCTTCCATACCTTTTTTTTTTTAAGGTATTAAACTCTTATGTGCCAGGCACTCTACTAAGAGTTGGGATAGAAACAAGTTAATCAGCTTGGATACAGCCACTGTCCCACCTGGCATCACATTCTCAATCCTCACTTTACAGATGAAATAACTGAAGCACGGAAAAGTGAAGTGACTTGTCCAAGGTCACACATCAGGTAAGCGACAGAACTGAGATTAGAACCCAGATCCTTCTGCCTCTGGGACTGGTGCTCTAGCCACTACAGATACCATTTTATCATTATCATTACTAGTATTATAATAATTATTTTCATATTTAAGTGATTTGCCCAGTGTCTCCCATACACACAGCAGGTCTGGTACAGAGTTGGGATTAAAATCCCCATCTCCTTATTCCCAGCCACCAGTGCTCTTTACACTAGTCCACACCACAAATCCTGAGAGTGGTTCATGGTTTCCTTGTCAATCTCTTTGAAACAGGTTTGGAGGGGGATGACATATGCAAGAGAAACCAAGGAGAAGCTCGGAACTCGAGCATCTAAACACTCTTCAGCCAACAAATAAGAGCAGCATCTGGATGAAGGTCCTTGAAAATAAGTTCCTTCAGTCTCATCTATCTTGCCTCCAACCTCTCGCCCATATCCTGCCTATGGCCCGGAATGTCCTCCTTCATATCTGATGGACAATCACTCTCCTCCTCCGTTCAAAGACTTATTGAAGGCACACCTCTTCCAAGAGGCCTACCCTAAGCCCTCATTTCCTCTTCTCCCACTCTCTTCTGTACCCCCTGCTCTCTTTACTCATACCCTTTTAGACTGTGAGCCCACTGTTGGGTAGGGACTGTCTCTATATGTTGCCAATTTGTACTTCCCAAGCACTTAGTACAGTGCTCTGCACACAGTAAGCGCTCAATAAATACGATTGATGATACCCCCTCCCTGCCCCACGGCACTTACGTACATCTCTGTAATTTATTTATATTAATGTTAGTCTCCCCCTCTAGACTGTAAGCTCATTGTGGGAAGGGACTGTGTCTGACACACTGTACTCCCCCAAGCGCCTAGTTCAGTGCTCTTCACACAGTAAATGCTCAATAAATATGATTGACTTACCTTGTAGTCTCCCAAGGACTTAGTAAGGTGCTCTACACAGAGTAAGCACTCAATAAATACAGTTGACCGACTGACTGATGTATTTCTTGGGGCCTGAATTCCGTTCTCCAAAGATGCCTGATGGGATCAGCCACGACAAACACCAAGCCGAAAACATTTAAGCAGCTCCTGAAGCATCAGGAAATCGCTGGCTCTCAGTGATGCCCAGTAGACCCTTCAATGCCCTGTGAACAGGAAGCTTCGTAAAGAGGGATTTAGAGCTCATTTTAAGAGACTACGGAGAAAAATCAGCTTTTATGAGTCCCTCGGAGTTGTGAGTCATAACTTTCGACAATGGCGGGGGCTGAGAAAATGAACAAAAACCTTTCCCGCGTCCCATTGACTTTCTCCAGGCTTAATGCAAACGGGCCCTCAGAGATCTCCTGGAGCACCTCCTGGGGCGATTTCCAACTGAAACACTGGAGATTGTTCGTCACAGGGGTCAGTCGATCCAGGGAAGAGCAAAGGGCTGCAAATGGTTTTGAGTTTGCGTCTCAGTCCTGGGGCACGGGGGTGTGAAGAGGAGGAAGCTGATCTGTGAGACAGTTGGAATGTTACAATGGAGCAGTTCTTCCTGTCCTTGCTTTCTTCTTTAAAAACATAGAATGCACATTGGTTCCATCGCTGAGAAGGAAAATAATAAAGAGACTCCATTCAGCTTTTCATTGTTCAGGCGTCAGCTGTAACAACACTTCATGTCATGAATGTGTCTGTTATATGGTGGCATTGCACTCTCCAAAGTGCTTAAGCGCTCAATAAATATGATAGATTGATTGAAATACAATTGATGTCATGTTCTGCATGACACCTCATAAATGAAAGCCAAATGCAAGGCAAATGAAGTATTTAGATTTGTTCAATCTGGTCTAAATAATTTTAAATTCAGGTCTGCAGCCTCGGATTTCCATTAGGATTTTCATTTCCCTGACAAAAATTCATTCACAAAATAGTCTGAAATGTGTCTTTCTTTCAGGAAGAGGAAACCCAATGAGTGGCCAGAGGATTTGAAATTTTCTTGCAAAGGTGCAATGAGGTTAGGATGGATTTCTAGCTAAAGAATTGAGGGGGCAGGGAAGGCTAGGATGATGATGATGATGATGGTATTTGTTAAATGCTTACTATGTGCAAAGCACTGTTCTAAGCACTGGGGGGATACAAGGTGATTAGGTTGTCCCATGTGGGGCTCACAGTCTTAATCCCCATTTTACAGAGAGGGAACTAAGGCATAGAGGAGTTAAGTGGCTTGACCAAGGTCACACAGCTGATAAGTAGAGGGACTGGGATTCGAACCCATGACCTCTGACTCCCAAGCTCATGCTCTTTCCACTGAGCCACGCTGTTTCGATAGGATAGGACAGGTGAAGGTCTCTGCCTCTTCTGCACAGGACCTGGGTTCTAATTCCTGCTTCGCCGCTTACCTGCTGTGTGACCTTGGGCAAGTCACTTCATTTTTCTGCTCCTCAGTTTCTTCATCTGCAAAATGAAGGTTCAAAACCTATTCTCCCTCCTAATTACAGTGTGAGCCCCATGTGGGGCCCAGTTGTCTTGTATCTACCCCAGCTCTTGGTACAATACTTGGCACAAGTAAACACTTAACATTTGCCACAATTATTATCATTATTATTATTATTACTCTGTGACCTCCATGTTGGACCTGATTATTTTTCATCTACCCCAGCACGTAGTACTATGCTTGGCACATAGTAAGGACTTAGTAAACACCACAGCTATTATTATTATTATATCACATTAAACGGCAAGCTCTTTGAGATCTGGGGTCATGTCTAATAACTGCATTGTACTCTCTCAAGAGTTTAATACAGTGGTCTACACTCAGTAAATGCTGGATTATACCCTTGATGGATCGATTGATTTTAGATGTAGGTCAGATGTGAGGGCAGAATAACAGTGAGGAGGAAAGGATCATATCAAGTTTATGGATTTCAGTCACAGGGAGGATGGTGGGATGGTCATAGGAGAAGGGAAGATGAGGAGTTCAGTTTTGAACTTAAGTTTGAGGGGCCAAAGGGCTGGCCAACCAAAGATATCCTGGAGGCAGGAGCGATGTGGGATTCGATAGTGGGAGAGAGGCCATGGAGAGAGGGGTAGATTTGGGAATCTTCTGCACAGAAATGGCAGCTAAAACCATGTAAGTGAATGAGTTCCCCAAGAGAGTGAATGGAGAGGGAGAAGAACAGGGGAATAAGAGCCTTGTATGACATCAACAGAAAGGGCAAGAGAGGTGCAAAATGATAATAATTATAATAATAACATTTGTTAAGCACTTACTATGTGTCCGGCACTGTACTAAACACTGGGGTGGATACAAGCAAATCGGGTTAGACACAGTCCCTGTCCCACCTGGGGCTCACAGTCTCAATCCCCATTTTACAGATGAGGTCACTGAGGCACAGAGAAGCTGAGTGACTTGCCCGAGGTCACACAGCAGACAAGTGGCAGAGCCGGAATTAGAACCCATGACCTTCTGACCCCCAGGCCCGTGCTCTATTCATTATGCCGTGCTGCTTCTCATTCTGCTTCTACAAAGATCCAGAAAAGCAGAGACGCTGCAATCGGAAATACAGGAGTGTGGCCTCAGAGTCAGGGGACCTGGGTTCTAATCCAGTCTCTACCACTCGTTTGTTGTGTGTTTGTCCTCTAGGCTGTAAGCAGAGAACATGTCTATGAACTCTGTTGTATTGTACTCTTTCAAGCTCTTAGTACAGTGCTCTGCACACACAGTAAGCACTCAGTAAATAAGACTGATTTATTTGGGCTGGTCACTTCTCTGGGCCTCAGTTTCCTCATCTTGTAAAATGGGGATGAAATACCTGTTCTCCCTCCCCCTTGTGACTGTGAGCCCCTTGTGGGACAGGGACTGTGTCCAATCATAGTAACTTATATCTGTCCCAGAGCTAACAGTGCTTGACATATAGTAAGCAGTTAAGAAGTACCAGAATAATAATAATAATCTGATTTCCTCATATTCATTCATTCATTCAATCGTATTTATTGAGTGCTTACTGTGTGCAGAGCACTGTACTAAGCACTTGGGAAGTACAAGTTGGCAACATATAGAGACAGTCCCTACCCAACAGCAGGCTCACAGTCTAGAAGGGGGAGACAGATATATATATCAGTCCTAGTATTTAAATACAGTGTTTGACATATAGTAAGGGCTTAACAAATGTTATTATTAAAACCAGAAGAGTGATGAAGCAGAAAAATTAAGATCAGGTAGTATTCTAAAGAGAAGAAGGAGGTTTACAGAGTCAGAGGAGGCCAAGGACTCAGAAGATCTTTGAACAGAGTACCGCCTAATGGATTAACATGAGCGGATCACTTGTTATCTTAAAAAGTTAATGGAATCATTTCCCAAACTGTTTCACAGCAATGTAGTTTCCAGAGGCTGAGATTGACCACAGTATTTGCTCATACTGGTCTATTATCCAGGGTTGCCCTCATACAATCCTTGCCCTTTGTCTAATTCTGGAGATAAGCAGGATGGGAAAAAAAAATTAAAGGGGCAGGAATCCACAGGACTAAGGAAGAAAAAAAGAAAGACGCCTATCTCCCTCCTAAATGGGAAATGAAGAGCTTTTGAACATTCCTCCTCAGAAGAAAATAGACTTCATGAAAGCTGAGTGAGTCACCCAGCGCTTATTTATAGGAGAATACGCACACCCTCACTGATGGAGAAGAGAAGGTAGCCAATCAGGGCCAACTCTGACTCATGTCACTCATTCCTATTTTAGTCTTCCAAAGAGCTACTGTTTCCTCATCTCTCGAAAATGCCACTCCAGCCACTCCAGCTACCAGAGGAAATGAATGGCTACTTTTTCCAGTGGTTCCTGTTCTTCACCTTTTTTAAAAAATGGTATTAGTTAAGGACTATTCTATACACAGGGTTTGATACAAGATTATCAGATTGAACACAGTCCCTGTCCTGTATGGAGCTCACAGTCTAGGTAGGAAGGAGTAGGATTTAATCCCTATTTTACAGATGAGGAAATTGAGGGGCAGAGAAGTTAAGTGACCTGTCTGAAGTCACACAGCAGATGAGTGGCAGAGCTGGGAATGGAAACCAGGTCCTCTGATTCCCAGGCCTGTGCTCTTTCACCTGGGCCACGCTGCTTCTTGTCACCTAAGACGATGCTACAAACACTCGGTCAGTGAAAGAGGGCCAAAGAAGAGCAGGCAGAAATGAGGCGGAAGTTGAGCAGGAAGATTTGTACACCGAGAGGGAGAAATGACAACGGTTTTCCCTCACTTCAAAGCCTTTCTGAGGGTACATCTCCTCAGGGAGGCCTTCCCTCTCTGAGCCCTTCTCTTCTCTTCTCCCACTCCCTTCTGTGTCTCCTTGACTTACTCCCTTTATTCATTCCCTCTTCCAATCCCACACCACTTCTGTACATTTCTGTAATTTATTTACATTAATGTCTGTTTCCTCCCCTATGGACTGTAAGCTCACTGTGGGCAGGGAATGTGCCTGTTATATTGTACTTTCTCAAGGGATTAGTGCAGTGCTCTGCACACAGTAAGAGCTCAATAAATACAACTGACTGACTGACTGACGCCATGCATCATAGCTAAGAAATGCAATTCTGCAGGAGGAGCATATCTTACCTGCAGACACCAGCTCTGAACATTCCCCCTCCTTGATAAAAACTGAGCATCCCTAAATCATCAGCCAACCCAAAGCCCAGCTGGATCCTATATCACTCTCCTGTAGCCTAGGAGACCACAAGAAGACTTCTGGAATTTGTACCCAAGCCCTGTCATCTTTGAGACAGGCAGAAAACAAAATGATAGGGTCAGGGAGAAATTTTGGAGGGCTCAGTTTTTCAAGGGGATATTCACTTTCCTGTAGAAAGTGGCTATTTTGGTGAAAGCCAAGGTTTTAAAAACATACCCATCTGAGTCCACTTGAAGACTTCCCTTTCATCTGGAAAATAAAACAAAGAAGAAACAATCAGCAAACATGTTAAAAGGATCCGGGGGGGAAGGTTTAATCTATGAAAACCATGTCAGGGATCACAGAGGTTAGGTCATGGCTGAGTATGGAACTTTTGTGGTGACTCACTGTGTTGGTTTTAGCAGGGGAAAGGATGTGGATTTTATAAATTACCTTCTTTTAGTTGCCGAAAAGACACATATGGGGTTTTCCTTTCACTTCTGCCTTCCTGAAATGTCGAGACTAAAGCTACCCTATTTGAAATGCTATGTTATTATCCAAAGAACAGAATACAATACCACTGTGCACCTACCAGCTCAGAGCTAAAGCTAATCATGAAAATGGAATCGCTCCCTTGTCCTTCCATAATCTGATAAGAAAACTGCAAAACAGACGGTAACTAGTCATGCACTATTTAATATCCTTTCTGGATCTGCTGCAGAGCAAATGCCTTGCTCATCTCATTCTAGGAACTAGAATCTGCCCAGAAAATGCTTTTAAATATAAATAAAAATGGACCCCAGAGCTTCAGTCCAAATCTCTAAACAAAAGCCTGTTGTTCCGTTCAACTCTTAAGTCCAGCTATGAAAATAAGCGAGTGCCTGGCTGTTCAGAAGAAATCGCAGAGGACTGAAAGGAATTTACTCTTCCCTCTCCCTCTGTTCCCTATCCATGAGGTTTCCATGAGACTTGCTGTGTGTGTGTTTGTGGGAAGGGTGGAGGGGGCGAGAAGAAGTTTCAGGGTATATCTGCTGCAGGTAGGTCTTTGTTTTCTCTTAGCCGAGTGCTTGCACTAAAATGGATTTTCAGTAATGCCATACCTGGAGCTGTGATTGGTCTTTCCGGTGCATGAGTCTGTCTCCGACAAGGACATCGAAGCACACTTGGAAGAATCCTAGGAGGACACTAAGAGGAGCTGTAGGAAGATGTGGTCAGTGCTCCATCAAATCTCTTCCCAGAGGCCTTCTCTAAGCCCTCATTTCCCCATCCCATTCACCTCCCCTCTGGGCCTGTACCCCATAAACACTTTAATGCTCCCCTCTCCCCGCCAGTCTCCTACCACTTACGTACATATTCTTGAACTCTGTCATTTTCCCTATCTGTAATTTATTTTAATATTTGTCTTCCCCTCTAGACTGTATCCCTCTCCCAAGAGCTGTACAGTGCTCTCTGCACACAATAAGTGATCAATAAATATGATTGATTGACTGAGGAAGAAGGAAGGGGAGGTTGAGGTACATCTGAACCAAAATGTATTTATTTATATTAATGTCTGTCTCCCCCTCTAGACTGTAAGCTCATTGTGGTCAGGGAATGTGTCTGTTTATTATTACATTGTACTCTTCCAAGGGCTTAGTACAGTGTTTGGCACACAATAAGTGCTCAATAAATACAACTGAATGAGTGAATGAAATCTAGTGTGCTCTACATCTGTGAACTATGGAGAAAACGGCCACAGTGCAGAGATAATAAAAATAATAATGATGAGTATTATATTTGATACAAAATAATGATTATGATATAATAATGTAATAAATAGTAATGATTGTTATATTTGGTACAATAAAATTATAATTGCGTCATAATAAAGAACAAGATAAAATGATTGTTATTCCAATTATGGCCTTTATTAAGCCCTTATCATGCGCTGAACACTGGGGTAGATATAAGACTATGAGATTAGAAACAGTCCCTGTCACACATGGGGCTCATAATGTACCTTATCACCATTTTGCAGATGAGAAAACTGAACCCTGGAGAGGTTAAGTGACTTGCCCAAGGTCGCAGAGCAGGCCAGTGGCAGAGCTGGGACTCGAACCTGCATCGTGGAAAGAGCTCAGGCCTGGGTTTTCCCAGTCAACGGGCCACACAGCTGCTCAGGAGAAAGGAGAGTGGATCCTATTTCCTTCTTTGAGCCCCAGACCCCTGCAGGAATCAATCAATAAACCAATCAATGACATTTATGGAGCACTTACTGTGTGCATAACACTTTACTAAGGGCTTGGAAGAGTACAATATAACAGAGCTGGTAGACACGTTCCCTGCCCACAACGAGTTCATAGTCTAGAGGGGGAGACTGACATTACTATAAATAGATTACAGACATGTACATAAGTTCTGCAAGGCTGAGGATAGGATGAATGAAGAGTAGGATGAATAAAGAGTGCAAATCCAAAGTGCAAGAGAAGCAGGTAAGGGGTTGGAGATGCTTCTAGCTTGAGCATAGTGAAGCAAACAACTGACTTTTCCAGGGAAACCTTCCACATTCATAGGAAAATTGGCGGGAAAGCTCATCTTTCCTTTCAAATAACAGGCCCGGGAAGTGAAATGGGTGCATTCCTATATCCTTACTCTCCAGCCACACCCATGGGCATGGAGGGGATCTCGTCTGTATCAGCGTCATCTTCCATAGTGTTACCCTGACCCACTTCTGTTTATCTCCCGGGATGCTGTATTTGAAAATAATTCTAGGAAAAGTCTCCTCAGAAGCCTCAACTGGAGGATGCCGTAATATCCTCTTGCAGAGAGTTAACTTTCTGAAATGACGCATTTAGGAAGGATATTACTCATGGCAGTTTAATATCAGTAATTTAATTCCCAGGTCCATAATCTGATGGCTAAAAGTAGATAAAAAGAATGAACCTAGGCCTTCTTTTCCAAAGTAAGCAGCCTTTCCTCTACAGGCCCTGAGACCCAAGATTGGTAAACTCCACTGACTATATTCACTCTTCAATCGATCAAATGTATGGCGTGCTTACTGGGTGCAGAGCACTGTACTAAGCCCTCGCAAGAGCACAGTATAACAGATCTGATAGACATGTTCGAAGGTTACAGTCTATGGTGTGCTCTTGGTACATGACCCAATTGAGGGTTGAAAAATCCAATTTCACAGACTGTGGATATTCTGTAACACTTACTCTTTTCAAATACTTTGTTGTGGCCTCATGGAAAGAGCACAGAACAGAGTCAGAAGATGTGGTTTCCAATCCCAGCTCTGCCACTTGCCTGATGCTTGACCTTGGACAAGTCACTTCACTTCTCTGAGCCTCAGTTTACTCATCTGTAAAATGGCATTAAAATGCTGGTTCTCCCTCCCCATTAGACCACGAGCCCCAAATGGGACAGGGATCTATTCTGTCTATACTGAGCATGATATATAGCAAATTATCGTAAAAATATAAAAAATAAGCATTATACTAATAATAATGACAATTAAAATTGTGGCGTTCGTTAAGCACTTACTATATGCCAAGTAACGTAACAAGAGCTGGAGTAGATACCAGATAATCAGGTCTCATGTGGATCTCAGAGTCTAAGTAGGAGGGGAGAACAGTTCTTAAAAACCAATTTTACAGATGAGGAAACAGAGGAACAGAGAAGGGAAGTGACTTGTCCAAGGTCACGCTCCAAGTAAATGACAAACCCAGGATTAGAACCCAGGTCCTCTGACTCCCAGGCCTGTGATCCTTTCCCTATTCCACAGTGATTTGCTAGCAAGCACATAGTGAGCACTTAACATATAACACAATTATTCTTGTTGTGGGCAGGGGTTGTGTCTGCTAATTCTGTTGTATTGTGCTCTCCCAAGCAATTGGTACAGTGCTCTGCACATAGTAAGCACTCAGATACCATTAATTGATTGACTATTAGTATTAAATGGAAGGAAGGATGAAACAAGTGAAACCACTATAAACGTACAAATTCTCCCCCTTCTAACAGTGTAGCTTGGCTTTTTCCTCCAAAGAGGAGGGCCTGGGATTGTGGCAGGAATTCCTGCTATAAACCTGTACCAATCACCATCATCCTGTAGTCAACACCTCAATGGCCTCGTTCTAAAGTGATGGTCTTTGTTACCCCTTAGTCTGGAAGTGGTAGTTTTTGGAATGTCAACACCTGTCTTGAGCCCACAAGTCTGTTTCAAACAGAAGCCATATGGTGCTGACTTGAGTTATTCACCATATGGTCCATATTTAAACCCTCCGCCTATATATGAGGGAGAGGTTAAATCTCCAAATCCAATTTTCTGAGCCTTACAATTCTCTCCTCAATCTTGGTTCCAACTCTGAAGTGTCATGCTCTTCGGGGGTCCGCTTAGGACAAAGATTTCTTATTGCCACCTTTTGCTAATTGAAAGCAGAGATACTGGCAGAATCAACAGCAAAATGAAATCTTGGATCGGTAAATCATGCAGGAGGACCTCCCTCCGTTTGGTTCCCTTGGCTAGCATGAGAATGTTCCTTTTAATCTGAAACAAGTATAACTGCTTTTCAGATTTGTCTACCAATGCTAATGTGCTCATCCAGGGGACAAGAGAAGGTAGGTTACCACACATTTTAAAATAATAATAATAATAATAATAATAATTGGCATTTGTTAAGCGCTTACTACGTGCAAAGCACTGTTCTAAGCACTGGAAAGAATAAAGTTTGGATGGGGAGGTCCAGGGTTCGGGATTCTGGGTAAGGGGGTGGTGAGGTCTGACGGGGTGTTAATGATCAGTTGAAATCTGCAGGGAACTAGGAAAGGCCAGAACAGCTGGGGGCAAGGAGGGAGGGATGGGTGGAGAAAGTAATGAAAAAGAAATAGCTTATCTGATGACAGTTAGTGTTGACAGGGAGACTTTCTGTGCCCTTGTCAGTGACAGCTAGAAAATATGTCCTCTGATGTGTAACCTTGTCTCTCTGTTCTCTCTCTCTCTCCTCCACCCTCTTGAATCTGTTCTCTTGAAGAGTGTCTCTTGAAGCAGCATGGCTCAGTGGAAAGAGCCCGGGCTTGGGAGTCAGAGGTCATGGGTTCGAATTCCGGATCTGCCACTTGTCTGCTGTGTGACCTTGGGCAAGTCACTTAACTTCTCTGAGCCTCAGTTACCACATCTGTAAAATGGGGATTAAGATTCTGAGCCCCATGTGGGACAACCTGATCACCTTGTATCCCCCCCAGCGCTTAGAACAGTGCTTTGCACATAGTACCTTAACAAATGCCATTATTATTATTATTATTATTATTATTATTATTCTCTCTTTCATCCTTGTTCCCTCTCTGCCTCCTCTTCCCTCATTTTTTCCCTTTCTCTATGTATCTTGTCTTTCTTGCCTTACTGCCCCAGTTCCAGAAGGCCCCTCCCTCTAGGACCTTTACCTTTATATCCTACTTGATTCTCTGGAAGGCAGGTACCCTCAAAGAAATATGGATCTCTCTTTCTTAAGTTTTGTTCCCTCATTCTATGACAAATGGATGCAGAAGAAGCAACAATGCAGGTGTCAAAAGAGGAAATCAAAGTTAGAAAAAGAGATCAGGGAATAATCATAATAACCATGGTACTCCTTAAACACTTACTATGTTGCAAACACAGTTCTAAGCACTTGGGGCAGATCCCTCCTGGGCCTCCCAGTCTAAAGAAGGTGGGAGAGGAAGAAACACATTAGCATCTCCTGAGAGACATGGCAAACACAAGCAGGTTCATGGTGGCCTAGAAAAATAATGTCTCCAGTTAGGCAGGCACTGGAGAAGGAAGTCACCCTTTACACACTTTTCCAGCATCTCTTATCTGCCTGTTTTTCCATGAACCCGTGATTCATCCATCCATCCATCTATCTCCACACACAGACACACACACACATGTAAGGAAGTGTGCAAGTATGCACACAAACACACACCCACAACTTGTTGTCCCATAATGTGTGCTTGTGGGAGTAAGCCACTGACTGAAACCTCATAAGGAGAGGTCTAAGAAAATAAGGCATGGATAATGATTAATACCCAAATTAGTCACCCCAAACCCAAACACACCAATCTTAGCCAATAAAAAGACAGTTTTTACTTCACAGAATTTTCCTGATTTACGCTGTCAAGGAGTTAAAAAAAATAACAACAATAATCATGGTATTTGTTAAATGCTTACTATGTGCCAGGCACTGTACTTAGCACTGGGGTAGATATAAGCAAATTGAGTTGGACGCAGTTCCTGTGCCGATATGGGGCTCGCAGTCTTAATCCCCATTTTACTGATGAGGTAACTGAGGCACAGAGAAGTGAAGTGAGTTGTCCAAGGTCCTACAGCAGACAAGTGGCAGAGCAGATATTAGAATCCAGGTTCTTCTGGCTCCCAGGCCCCTGCTCTCTCCATTATGCCACACTGCTTTTCAAGAAAACCCAACCCCCCATCACAACCGTGACTTTAGACTGGCTGCCTCTTTCTGAAGTCTGAGGACAGAGAACATCTGCAAAAGAATCCTTCCTCAGCTTTCAGAGCTGCCTGGGGAAGGCGAGGCAGAGGAGTTTGTGTTGGGGATTTGAAAGGAAGAGGACTACTTAGTCAATTTTCCAGAAACTCATTTTAGCATGTAAGTGCTCCCCTGAGGTCTGTAAACATTGGCTTGAGAGATGTTAAACACAAGGCATGAAGTGGTAAGGGTTCAGGTTATCTAACCAGAAAGCTATTCAAGCCAAAAACGCTTTGGCTGTCACTCTGAGAAACTGCAGAGACGTGCTGTTTCCCCTTTTGCAGCATAAAGGCAGACAAATGTAGCTGTTGATTTATTTTTTAGGCTCTTGGATTGTCCATCTACCACCTGAGCCATCAATGGGAGCTTTCAACCAGTCCCCAGAGGAGAGGCGGATCTAAGAAGGCTCTCCAACTCCTTAGTAATTTAGGCCCTCCCTTCATGACCATTTCGTTCATTTCAATGCAATTATCATCTATCTAGTCCAACACTTAGCACAATACTTGGTCCGTAGTAAGCCCTCAGTAAATACCATCATCCTCTTCTCCTGACCCTAAGTTCTCTCCCTATTACAACATTTATGCACCTGATTCCTAAGCACTTAGGTACTCACTCAAGTAATCAATCAATCCTATTTATTAAGCACATACTGTGTGCAGAGCACTGTACTAAGTGCCTGGGAGAGTACAATATAAAAGAATTGGTAGACACGTTCCCTACCCACAGCTCACTGTGGGAAGGGAATGTGTCTATTTATTGTTATATTATATTCTCCTGAGTGCTTAGTACAGTGCTCTGCATGCAGTAAAAGCTCAATAAATATGACTGAAATAAATGAATGAAGCCAATCTACTCACTGTGCATTTTTTAAAAAACGGCATTTGTTAAGCACTCATTACGTGTCAGGCACTGTATTAAGCTCTGGGGTAGATACAAGCTAATCAGGTTGGATACAGTCCCTTGTCCCAGATAGGCTCAGAGTCTTAATCCCTATTTTACAGATGAGGTAACTGAAGCACAGAGAAAAGTTAAGTGACTTGCCCAAGGTGGCACGGAAGACAAGTGAGGGAGCCAGGATTAGAACCCAGTTGCTCTAAATCCCAGGCTCATGCTCTTTTCACTAGGCCATGCATTTGTTCAATTCTCCCTCACCAACAATACCCTACTCACACTTTCCCTCCTGCTTGGAACCATCCACTCAGTTCATATCAGACAAAACATTACTCTTCCCTTGTCAAAGCCCTGCTAAAATCACATCTCCTCCAGGAGGCTTTCCCTGATTCATCTCTTATGTTGTGGGTTCATCTCTTGATAGTTGTGGGTTTCCTCAATTGTAAAACAGGGATTCAAAGCCAGTTCGACTGCCTACTAAGACTATGAGCCCCATGTGGGACACAAACTGTGTCCAACCTGATTAACTTGTATTCATTCAATTGTATTTATTCAGTGTTTACTGTGTGCAGAGTACTGTACTAAGTGCTTGTCTACCCCAATGCTTAGAGCAATGCCTGATAAAAAGTCTTTAAACAAATGCCATGACTTGAATAATAAACATAAAAATAAGTGCTCAATAAAATGTATTGATCGATTAATTGCCTCATTCTGCCTGCTGAAATACTATGGTATTGCGTTGAAAGACAATGAACTCAAGGAGGTGCAAAGAGGAGCAAAAACAGTTTTCATTTATTAATCAAAAATTCTACCTGCCAAAGTACATTCTTTCTTCTTAATCATTTAAGAAAAAAACCCCAAACAATTAATGGCATTTACTGAGTACTTAACTGAATGCAGAGCACTGTACTAAACACTTTGGAGAGTATACCAGAAGCAAAATAAACAATACCTGCTCTCAAGGAGCTTACTATGTAATGGGGGAGATGAACAGATGGTGATTTTTTAATATAAATGGAATGGGAGGAAGAATAAGGGTTTATTATATAGTAGCATGAATATGTGAGGATAAAATAACTGAATGAATAACTGATCATACATTATTATCCTTATGATGTTTGTTAAGTGCTTACTACGTGTCAAGCACTGTGCTAAGCACTGGGGTCGATACAAATCAATCAGACTGGAACAATCCCCGTCCCACATGGAGCTCACAATCCAAATAGGAGGGAGAACAGGCATTGAATCACTGTTTTGCAGATGAGGAAACTGAGGTACCAAGTAGTGAAGTGACTTGTTTAAGGTCACACAACAGGCGTTGTTAGAATCCTAGTCTTCTAACTCACAGGCCCATGCTCTTTCTACTAAGCCATGCTGCTCCTACTATATATAGATACATGCCAAGGAGAGAGATAAGGTGGAGAAGCCACAGCTATTGCCTTCACATGCTATAGAAAGACACTAATTAAATTATTCCCGATAATCACTATCAGTGTCAGTATCACCGGTACTTGCTGAGCACCTATTATGTGTAGAACACTGGAATTAATCTTCGAGAACACAATGAAGATGTCTAAGGCACTCTTCCTTCTCTCAAAGAGTTGACGTTCAAATTGTGGAGACAGTAGAAATAAATTAACGACCCTACCATCCGCAGGGATGGAAAGTAAATATTAATAACGGACACAAGCTAATGCAGTCCTTAATAATGACACATGAATAAGCTCCTTGAGGGTGAGGATCATGTCTACTAAGCCAATTGGACTCTACCAAGCGCTTAGTACAGTGCTCTGCTCAGAACAAGCACCCATTGCATACTACTGATTGATGAGCATCATTGTAAGTAACAGAATAAATGACCAGGAGGGTGGTGTGTTTGTGTGTCTGTGCGTGAGTGTCGGGGGGCAGTCAGGTAGGTCAGGGATACAGCAAGGAAGACTCTTGAAGGAGGTGACTATTTTGGAGGACTCTGAAATAGGGGAGGAATATGATTTGGAAATGCTGAGGTGAGAGAGGGTTTTGGGCAGGAGGAAACTTGGGAGCAATAATTTGAAGGGGGGAGACTGGTGTTGGAAAGCAACTGTGGGGCTTTCCTGGAAATAGTGTGAGCTGGGGAAATCTGGGAGAAGAAAGGGTAAGAGAGAATCAGCAAATGGAGATCCTTGAAGCCCAAAACAGCTAATGCTACTGTTTCTTTCAAATCATTCTCTTTCTTATTAGAATCACACTCTTAGCATCCCATGTACACACGGTAATCAAAAAAAAAAAGTTCTGGGAAAGGAATTACCCAGATTCTTGTGCCATACACTGCATACAATAAGCACTCAATAAATACTTTTGATTGAACGACAATCTTCATCTCTCCCGCTGCCCTGCTAGATGGCTATTAGCCAGAGATCAAATTTAATTGTAATCTGAGGAACCAGACAACAGAAAACACTGAATGTGTGATCGCATATGAATGTCTGTGTTCGGGACAAAATTTTTTATAGGGTTTGCCATGGGGTAAATTTTTGCTCCAGAGTTCCTAGGCTCAAAACTTTGGAGTAAATGTAGATCAAATTTCCCAACTTTCAGTGATATAGGCGTGGTTTTATTTTCCGAGGAATTTTACTGGGTTTTAGTATTATTTATTTCCTGCTATTGCCAGTGCAAACATGGAAGTGTTGCAGAGGGATTTCTTTGAATTAAAAAAAATAGGCTCACTATTCACTCTCCAAAAAGAGAAGAAATTTTACAATTTTTTTAAGCGAAAGTGTTGCAAGCAGTGAATTTCTACATCAGCAAGTTTAATTTTTTCTTATAAACAAGAGAATTAATTTTCCCAGTTGAGATATCAACTTTACAAATTGCAAAGAACAGTAGGTTCCAAACAACTTAATTTTGAGAAACATGGATTTTATGCAACAGCAAGCTATATTATTGCTATAGCGTATTTACTGGCATTTTCCATTCTGTTTTGTGTAGTATTTTGCAA
Organism: Tachyglossus aculeatus; assembly: GCF_015852505.1. NCBI lineage: Eukaryota > Metazoa > Chordata > Mammalia > Monotremata > Tachyglossidae > Tachyglossus > Tachyglossus aculeatus. Next base: position 29,454,980 of record NC_052084.1, on the reverse strand, counting down.
AGTTCCTGAAACTAATTTCTCATAACTCAGTGAAATGGATTATAAACAAAAGCATAGTCTGTGTACATAAACTCAGATAGCAGCATATCAAATTACCAATGTACTGGACATTCTCCTTATGTCAGCAAGGACTCAAATAAATGAGTCTTATGAGCCTATGAAGGTTTTGTTTTTTTCATTATCTGGAATGAAGCATCTCTTTTCTCAACCTGGGAGAGGAAACAGTTCAGCATAATTGCATGAAAACTTCAAAAAATGAATGCAAACTTCAAACAAGCCATAAAACTTATAGGACATCTCTAGGAGAATAGTAAGAGTTCAGACCGCGGTTACATCTCAATCTTTTGAACCCTCTTAGGAACAAACGGTGAGAATCAGTTTGGCCTGATTCTGAATGGGTGAATTCTAATACCAGCTCTGCCACTTGCTTGCTGTGTGACCTTGGGCCACTCACTTAACTTCTCTGTACCTCTGTTTTCCCTTCTGTAAAATAATAATGAAAAATACCCCGTTCCCTCTCCCAGTTAGACTGTGAGACAGAGTCTGTGTCTGATCTGATTATCTGTGGGCACCCAGCATTGCGCATAAAGCTCAATAGTAAGTGCTTAAAATGCCACAAATACTGCAATATGAGTAAAAATAAGACACCTATTCCTGGATTCTACTACAGAAACAAAATGAAAATACCCAAATTTTATTCTGACACAGTGGAGATGAAAATGAAGGAAATAGGAAGTAAAGTTTATCTTCAGCTGTTTGGAAAAGTGTGAACTCCCAGTTCTGAACATCATCATTTCCTCTTGGAATCTCCTGACTTTTACAAAAATCTGAGAAGTCAGATCTAACTGTTTTCAGCAACTGGAACAAAAAAATAGAGGAGCTGAGCAATGGGGGGTTAAAAAGGTAGGTGGTTGGCTGCGTTTAGAGGAAGAAAATTGCTGTCAATACAGGGAAGTAGCAAGGAGCCCAGTGTGCAAAACCATGGTGTTTAGCTTTGGAAACGCGAATACATTAGGCCAGAAGCATAGTCATTCCCTCCTTTTTGCAAGATCTTAAAATCCCTTTAATCTTGTTTGCAGTGTTTACTTTTGACTTTCATCTATTTTATCAGTAAAACAGCAAAATACTGCCCTGTTGCTTTAGCACTAAGCATGACTTAAATTCGCTGACTTGTTACTAAGGGAGAGGTTTCCTCCAATGCAATGATTTGGTTTCTGTTGCCCAATAACAAGTTAAGTTGACAGTACATTTTGTGATGAGGGCTGGGAGTTTTCTTTATCACTGAGCTGGCAGCATCTGTGACTGTGGGTTCCGTATTCCTTCAACACTGTTGGGCAGAGAGGCTTTTTCTTTTAATGGTATTTGTTAAGAACTTACTATGTGCCAAGCCCTGTTCTAAGTGCTGGGATAGATAAAGTCAATCAGGTCGGACACAGTCCCTGTCCCACATAGAGCTGACAGTCTTAATCCCCATTTTCTAGGTGAGGGAACGGAAGAACCAAGAAGTGAAGTGATTTGCCCCAGGTCACACAGCAGACAAGTGGCAGAGCTGAGATTAGAACCCAGCTCCTTCTGACTCCCAAGCCCGGGCTCTGTCCACTAGACCACACTGCTTCTCAGCTTTTAAAGATGGAGGGCAGGGATCGGCAGTCTCTTTGCGCAGAAAGCCAAAAAGAAAGGGTCAGTGGTGCACAGAGCTGAACATTTTATGCCTCCCCCTCTATGTGAGAACTTATGTCATTCCGTCACGTGGAACGTGATGGGGTGTGATGCTGCTGTTGTGTCATATGACTATTGTAGCCACATTGACTCTGGGGGAAAAGAATCAGTGCCCCATCACTGGCCATCTTGGGGTGTCTGGGAATAGTCAATCAATTGTATTTATTGAGTGCTTACTGTGTGCAGAACTCTGTACTAGGCGCTTGGGAGAGTAAAATATAACAATGTAACGGAGCTGATAGACTCATTCCCTACCCACAACAAGCTTAATAATGATAATAATAATTTGGTATTTTTAAGTGTCTAATATCAATCAATCAATTACAGAGCACTGTACTAAGCACTCGGGATAGTACAATAAAACAGAGTTGGTAGACACATTCCCTGCCCACAATGGTATGTGTCAAGCACTGTTCTCTGCACTGGGGTAGAGACAAAATGGTGGAAAGGATAACAACTGAAGGAAGTGGCCAAGTGCCTCTTTTGCCCCTCTGCCCCCTTTATCTCTCTATTCTTTCTCCTCCTCCTTCATTTACCTCTTTCCCCCTCCCCTTTCTTCTTCTTCTTCCCCTTCCCTATTGCCTATCTGGCCCTACCTCCTCCTCTCTAGTCCCCAGCCCAACCTCAATCCCAGCTAATGGAACCAGGTTTCTGATCACATTGGCAGAAAGCAGGCAGACTAGGAGAAAAAGAAAGTGAGCAGAAAGCTCTTCTACTTAATGGTGTGAGCTTCAATTTCCCCCTTTTGGAAAAAAAAGACTCTGTGCCCACAGATATCTGGAATCTGGAAGCACATGAGGGACGATGGATGAGGACTCCAGAGGTGGGAGGGTCAGCAATGGTTGGTATCAAAAGTTTCAGCATGAATGCATCTTTGGTTTGGTCTGTCCAGCCCTGGCACAGTCCAGGCTAGATATCAGATAATCAGTGGTAGTTGCTGAATGCGTACTGGGGGAGCAGAAGATTGTACCAACCGTTTGGGGCAATGCAATAGAATGACCATTTGTGATTGCTACCCTCCAGAAGCTTACAAGTTAGGGGCTGAATAACAGACTCTCTTCTTGCAGATTCAGGGCAAAACTGGTGTTTTCTACTGGAAAAGTCTCTCTGACCCCAAGCTCCAAGCCCAGGACTGTTTTTAGTAGCATGAAGCATGAGATAATGTTTTGTATTCTGCCCTCGAGCTTGATATTTTAGCTGTGGTGAACATATTCAACAGCGTGGCTCAGTGGAAAGAGCCCAGGCTTTGGAGTCGGAGGTCATGGGTTCAAATCCTGACTCCGCCACTTGTCAGCTGTGTGACTTTGGGCAAGTCACTTCACTTCTCTGTGCCTCAGTGACCTCATCTGTAAAATGGGGATGAAGACTGTGAGCCCCCCGTGGGACAACCTGTGCACCTTGTAACTTCCCCAGCGCTTAGAACAGTGCTTTGCACATAGTAAGTGCTTTATAAATACCATTATTATTATTACTATTAACCAGCTGGTGTTAAAAAAAGGCAGAGGGTGTTTGGTTTGTTCTATTGACTTGTGTTTTCAATAAAAATATGGAACTGGGTGGGGGTGGGGGGCGATATCAGGATCAACAGCACTTACAGAGCACCACCACTATATGGAAACCATCCTAGGTGCTTGGGAGCCATCTGGAGGAATCAAAAGTTTCTTTTGAGAAGCAGCGTGGTCTAGTGGATAGAACACAGGACTTGGAGTAAGAAGACCTGAGTTTCTAGTATCAGCTACACCATCTGTCCGCTGTGTGACCTTTGGTAAGTCATTTCACTTCTCAGTTCCTCAGTTACCTCATCTGTAAAGTGGTGATTGAGATTGTAAACCCCATGTGGGACCTGGATTATGTCCAACCTGATTAGCTTGTATCTACCCCAGAGCTTTAATACAGTGCCTGGCCCAGAGTAAGCATAACTGTATCTGTAACTTATTTATTCTTTCTGTAATTTGTTCTATCCATAATTCTTTATATATGTAATTTATTTCTATTAATGCCTGTCTCCCCCTCTAGACTGTAAGTTCTAGACTGTAAGTTCCCTGTAGGCAGGGAGCTTGTCTACCACCTCTGTTACACTGTAGTCTCCAAGGTGCTTAGTACAGCATTCTGCACACCACAAGTGCTCAATAAAGACCATTTAGTAATGGATTGATTAAAATACTTAATAAATACTGTAAACAAGCCTCTCAGCACCCCCCTCAAAAAAAACCATTAAAAAAAATGCAACTCCTGTGGTCAAAGAGCTTACGAGCCATCAGTGAATAAACCATGATTAAGAGGGCTAGAATCACTAAATCCAGAACAAATAAACAAAGGAGTGCTAAGGTGGGATGGCATGACTGGGAGGATGTGTGGATTTGCTTGTTTATTGTTTATCTTTTTAATTTTGTCAGAATCGCCAGGAGGAATTTGGGCCTGGGCTCTTTGGCCACACTGTCTGTGGAGATGTGGCTCGAGAGTGCTGAATATGACACCAAGGGCGGGCCCGGTCCTGGGCATGATGCCAGTCTTGCCAAATCTCAGAAATCAGGCCGATTGCCTTCAGAAGCCAAACTGTATCAGCACAGCTGTTCGGTCAGAAACATCCGAAGTCATCACAAGACTTCCTGAACCCTCCTCTGAGGAAACAGAGAAGGAGCTTACTTTCTGTGTTGTTCATGAGGGAAACAGTGACTTCCCATAATAACAGTAGTAGCATTTGTTAAGCGCTTATTATGTGCCAGCACTCTACTAAGAGCTGGAAATAGATACCAGGTCCTACATGTAGCTCATAGTTGAAGTAGGTAGGAGAAAAGGACTTCTAGAAGGCAGTGGATTCTGAAATGAGAGTTGCACCCTAGCTCCAGAAAAGGGATGAGAATAGAAACAGGAATTTGGAAAGGCTTTTTATAGTTGAAACATTGATTCTACCCAACAGAGACAATCTTCCTCATATGAATTAACCTAGCTGGGTTCAGGTGAGTTAAACAACTAATGACTTGGGGAAAAAAATCTTTTCACTTCTCTGGCTCAAACAGTTCTTCAAACCCCAACTCCAAAGATATGGAGAGGCAGTGTGGTCCAATGGAAAGGGCACAGGATTAGGAGACAGGAGACCTGGGTTTTAATTCCAGTTCTGCCACATGCCTGCTGAGAGGACAAGTCACTCAGCAGCTTTGTGCCTCAACTTCCTCATTTGCAAAATGGGAATAACTTTAACTCTTCTCCCTCCTTCTTAGTTTGAGAGTCTCATGTGGGTCTGAAGTTGGGTCCAATAATACTATATCATATCTATCGCAGGTTTTAGTCTAGTCCTTGGCACATAGCAGCAATACGAGCACTTCACTTCCAGGGGAATCAGGGATTGAACTTCAGAGTAACATTCAGATGTTTGGGCTCCCTGACCCTAACTTAATCCCTGTTTAAATTTTGTCAAATGTGGACAGCATGGATTTAAGGTTTGCAAGTGTTTGATGCTTAAACAGTTTATTCGAATGGGTTTTTGGAAAGCCTCTTCTCCAGTCAATCAGTCAGTGATATTTACTGAGTACATACTGTGTGCAGAGCACTGTACTAAGTGCTTGAGAGAGTACACTGCAATGTTCCCCGCTCATAGCTGCTTATTCATTCAATTCATTCATATTTATTGAGTACTTACTGTGTGCAGAGCACTGTTCCAAGTGCTTGGGAGGATACAATATAACAATAAAACAGATACATTCCCTGCCCACAGAAGGAGAGAATACACTGGTAGGATTTAGACACTGTCCTTAACCTATCATTCAACCCATCTCTGAACCAGAAAGCCAGATATTTGTCCCAGGATATCACCAATATTTTCTTTGTGCGATTCCCCCTTCTAGGTTTTAACTGTTCACTTCCCCCTACTCCTTTTTTGATGAAAGATCCCCCTCTTTTGAACTGACTTCCAGAGGCAGCTCTATCCCACCTATATTCCTGGCCAACTTTGAAAAGACCCTCCCCAAGTACATAGATGTAAACAGAAAGTTTCTCTTTCCCATATGCTCCCTGCCACCCTATATTTTAGCATCTTCCATGGTGGAATAACTCTCTTTCCTCTCTGGGTATTGTCTTTTGCCTTTTATATGTCTTAGCTCTTTATTCTTTCCATTATATGGCTCCCTTCCAATGAAAAATTATTTTCATATTTCCTCCTCCAGCTTTCTCCCCTCTTGCCTTCTCTGAGTCTCAGTTACCTCACTGGAGATTAAGACAGTGAGTCCTATCTGGGACTATGTCCGATCCAATTGTCTTGCATCTACCCTAGAGCTTAGTATGGTGCCTGGCACATAGTAAGCGCTTATCAAATACACAACCTCTTCTCCAAAGTATATTGACTCCTAGTATGGTTTTACATCGCAAGAGGACTGCTAGGAGGTGATTCACTGAAAATGCTGTCAAGACCTTCCACTCCAGACCTGGAGAAGTCATTAAAAAACAAGTCAAAGCCACTCACACTGGCCCTCACCTTCCCCAAAACATTTTCCCTATATAAAAATGAGGTTGCCGACACCACAGGCTACATTGTCCATAGTTGGCAGGGATTGAAGGAACCAGTGAACAATTAAAAACAGCAGAAAGTGGAAGAAGAGTTCCACATGGAAACAAAAATAGAATTCAAATTCTCCCTCACCCTCGTTTTTAGTCTCTACTCCTGGAAATTGAGATGCGATGAGATGAATTACTGATTATGGATTGATTGGGACAGGGAAGGGTGGAGTCTGGTCAAATCCTCAGTGCTTTTGGCAAGTTTATTTTATTGCTAACAGCTTTGACTATGACTGTGAAGTGTTGCAAGAACATGTGGGGTACGCAGGCTGAAACAGCTGAAAGCCTTCCTGACATTGGTGGATAATAAGTTTTAAAGGTGAAACATCAGGTAGCCCCCGAGGTAGGAATGGCATAAAAAGGAGTACCCGAGGAGATGGGGAAGGATGAGTGAGGTGGAGATGGTTTGTAACTCCTTTGATGGTCTAGAAAAGTAGGAATTGGAAGGGGACAAACCAGCTGTGAAGCAGATGGGACTGGGGTGGGGTAAATAGGAAAGTCATTACTAAAAAGAAATGTTTAATGTTGTATGTCTTCTGTTTGATTCGGTTAATTTATCATGGAATTTGAGGCATCGTGCTGGCTGCAGAATTAACTTTCAACAGAGTCCAATAGGAGTTCATACTGTAGAATCTGCATCTGTTATGAAATGCTGCTTGCTAACATTCCAGTTATCAGATCCCATCAAAGCCTGCTCTTCCTTGCGGGCCCTCTGTGAAGAACAATATCTGAAGATAAACAGTCACAATCCCTTAGTAATGGTGTTCATTGAATGCTCACAGTGCTATACTAAGATCTTGGGAATGTACAACAGAAATATGAGATGTATCGCCTGCCCATAGTGCATTTACACTCCAGTGGATAAGCGTACACTCCGTGAATCCTGGAATGGATAGGTCCATCCTAATGAAAATAATAATTATGGGATTTGCTCAATGCTTACTAGATGCCCAAACTGCACTAAGCACTGGGCAACGTACAGGTAAACTAGGTTAGACACAGCCCCTGTCCCATAGTGGGACTCACAGTCTAAGAGGGAGATCAGGTGTTGAACTGATGAGGAAATCGGGAGGCACAAAGAAGATAAGTGACTTGCCCCAAAGTCACACAGCAGGCAAGTGGTATTGCCAGGATTAAAACCCGGATCCTCGAACTCTCAGGCCTGTGATTAAACCACCCTGGTCCTCTGTTTGGTATATCTGCAATGGCACAGTGGCTCATTGGTCACTGAATCTGAGTCCAACTATTGAGCAATTCCTGAAATCCAACATCCAATTTGTCAGAGATTGTCTGTCTCCTATCCTCATTTCTTAAAAAGCAACGTGGCGTAGAAGATACAGCACAGTCCTGGGAGTCAGAAGGTCATGATTTCTAATCCTGGCTCCACCACTTGTCTGCTGTGTGACCTTAGGCAAGTCACTTAGCTTCTCTGCGCCTCAGTTACCTCATCTGTCAAATGGGGATTGAGACTGTGAGCCCCAAGTGGGCCAAGGACTGTGTCCAACCCGATCTGCTTATATCCACCTCACTGCTTAGAACAGTGCCTGGCACATAGTAAGCACTTAAATACCAGAATTATTATCATTATTCAATAACACCCCTAGGGATGGAATTAGAGAAGCAGCAAGGCTCAGTGGAAAGAGCCCGGGCTTTGGAGTCAGAGGTCATGCGTTCAAATCCCGGCTTCGCCACTTGTCAGCTGTGTGACTTTGGACAAGTCACTTAACTTCTCTGTTCCTCAGTTCCCTCATCTGTGAAATGGGGATGAAGACTGTGAACCCCCCGTGGGACAACCTGATCACCTTGTAACCGTCTCAGCATTTAGAAAAGTGCTTTGCACATAGTAAGTGCTTAATAATTGCCATTGTTATTATTATTGGGTGATCTAGTGATGGACAAATCACCATTCCAAACCCGCTTTCTCCAGGAACTTAACTTTGATCTGCCTCCCATTCACCTAACTGCCTTTAATAATCCACGGACCTACCTGTCTTTAGTGCCATTTGTAAACTGTACTGTACACTGAGCATCTATTTTCATGTCTTATCTACTGTAGGGAATAAAGATTCCAAACAAACAGAGGTAAATATCAAGTCCCACCATCTTCATGGCTGTGAGATCAGGATCTACTATAAGTGTCAGTCAACTCCCCTCATACATTTCTACTAATGCCAAAACAGAACTTCTCATCTTTCCTTCCCCCAGCCAACTTCATCACCACTGACATCACCAGCAGTCCCAGAACCAAGATCTGCAACCTGGCATGATCAGTGGAAAGAGCCCAGGCTTGGGATTCAGAGGTCATGGGTTCTAATTCTGGCTCTGCCAATTGTCAGCTGGGTGACTTCGGGCAAGTCACTTAACTTCTCTGTGCCTCAGTTACCTCATCTGTAAAATGGGGATGAAGACTGTGAGCCCTCTGTGGGACAATCTGATCACCTTATATCCTCCCCAGCACTTAGAACAGTGCTTTGCACATAGTAAGGGCTTAACAATTGCCATCATTGATATTTATTATTATTATCCTTGACTCCTCACCATCGATCCCGCTAGATTATAAACTCCTTGAGGGCAGGAATCATCTTTCCCAACTCTATCATTTTGTGCTTTCCCAAGCACTTAGTACAGTGCTCTGCACACAGTGAGCTCTCAAGAAAAACGTTGTTTGATTGACTGATTGCGGATCACACATCCAATCTATTGTGAAAATCCTAATCAACTATATTTCTTGAGAGCTTATTACGTGCAGAGCACTGTACTAAGCCCTTGGGAAAGCACAAAACATAGACAACATGATCCATGCATGCCCACAGTTATAGCCCATTGTTGGGTAGGGACCGTCTTTATATGTTGCCTATTTGTACTTTCCAAGTGCTTACTACAGTGCTCTGCACACAGTAAGAGCTCAATAAATATGATTGAATGAATGAATGAATGAATAGAGAGGGGAAGTAATAGAGTATAAGGAAATGTATGAAAAGGTCCTGGGAGACGCTTTCCAATTCTTCTTCAAAAAACATTTCACAGATTTCCCCCTTCCACTTCACCCAAAGAGCAACCATCCTGCTTCAAACACTTACTATATCCCCTCGAGACTGCAACCTTCTAGTAGGTAGGGAACACGACTACCAAATCTGTTATGTTGTATTCTCCCAAGTGCTTTGGACAGTGCTCTGCACACAGTAAGCACTCAGGAAATACCATTTGATTGACTGACTGATATCATGGTGATATTATTATATCAGCTTCCTCCCTGGTTTCCTATGATCTCTAGGCCTCGCAGTCATTCTCCTCTCTCTCTCTCCTCCCATCCTTCCCCTGTTGTTCTGTATTGTACCTTCCAAGGTATTTAGTACAGTACATCACAGTAGGCACTCAATAAGTGCCATTACTATTACTAAATGGGTAAAACCTTGTTCTGACACCTTAGATATAGGTATATACAATCAAACACTCTCATTCAGACTTCTAGAGCAATTAAATCCCTCAGTTTGGGGCTTTTTCTATGACAGAATTAGCTGCATTTAGGGCTAGTGGCTTGCAGCCTAGAAGTAGGACCCTCCAAATCCCTTAATAGCATAACTGGTCTTGCATTATCCACTGTTTGCTCTTGAAATTTACTGTTTGTGAAAGCTTTGCTGAAAGGATTGTGTTCTGGGAAGGACAGATGATCACTACTGAAGCGAGTGCATTGTTCCCAGAAATAGAAATATTATTAATAATAACCCATTGAATTTTCAGCCTCATATACAAATAATATTTTTTTAGAAGAAATGTCTTCAAACAATTGTTTGCTCTCAGGTTGATCCAGCCCTAAGTGTTTAGGGGATGAACAGGGAGCTTACTGATAAGGAGCAGTGTGGCTAAGTGGAAAGACCATGGGCCTGAGAGTAAGCTTGTTGTGGGCAGGGACTGTGTCTTTTTATTGCTATACTGTACTCTCCCAAGTGCTTAGTACAGTGCTCTTCACACAGTAAGCCCTCAATAAATACCATTGAACAAATGAATGAAAAGTTCTAAGCCAACTCCCATCACAAACCTGATATGTGATCTTGGGCAAGTCACTTAACTTCGCTGTGCCTCAGTTTCCTCAACTGTGAAATGGGGATTCAATATCTGTTTTCTCTCCTACTTACACTGTGAGTCCCATGTGGGACCTGATCATCTTTTATCTATCCCAGTGCTTAGCACATCGTAAGTGATGAACAAATAACACAATTGCTATCATTATTATTATTATGAATTGTTAGAGAGAGCATGAAGTTTGAAATTGGATAGATTTGTAACAAACCCAACATGTTAAATGCCTTTGATCTCCCAAGTGTCCCCTCACGCTACACTAGGTAAAGGCATTGCATTGTCCTGTCCTGAAACCAAGGTGACATTTTACTTTCAGTTCTTTGAAGTCAGCACGGTCTCAAGGGTAAACATGGTTTAAGTCTCTTGTCTTCAGGCAGATGCCATCATCTGTCTAAATTTCAGAGAAACAGAATAGCCTTGTAGAAAGAACATGGGCTTGGGAATCAGGACACCTGGGTTCTAACCCCAGACCTTGGGCTAGTCAATTAAATATTCTGTGTCTCGGTTTCCTCATTTGTAAAATGGGGCTTAAATATCTGATCTCATGTGAACCCCATGTAGGACAAGGATTGTGTTATGATCAATCATAATTCTTGAGTGCTTATTGTGTGCAGAGCACTGTACTAGGCCCTTAGGAGAGTACAATATAACAGAGTTGATAGTCATGTTCCCTGCTCACAATGATCTTAGTCTGATCTGCTTGTATCTATTCCAATGATTAGTATGTTGCTTGGCACAGAGTAGATTATATGCAAATTCTTCTTATCATTATCATTATTATTTTTGTGCTTCCTTGATCAGACTAGCTTATCTAGAGATGAGTCTACAGTCCAGAGGCCAACACACTTTTCCTCTTTCCAACAATTATTTGCGCATCTGTCTTTGCTGCCAAAATGTAAGCTCTTTAAGGAGAGGGAACACATCTACTAACTATTGTACAGTGCTTTGTGCACAGTATGCACTCAATAAATACCACTAATTGGTTGATTAATGGATTGAAATGAAGAAAAGTCTATTTGTGTAAGAATAATTGAAGCTTTCTTCATGAGTAGATCAATATGATCTTGGGAATTTGTTTCCTCAAATGACATTGAGTGTTTGAATCAATCCATGAATGGTATTTATTGAGCATTTACTGTGTGCAGAGCACTGTGGTAAGCACTTGGGAGAGCACAATGCAACAGAGTTGATAGACATTTCCTGCCCACAAGGAGCTTCAGTTTTTGGGTTTTTTTCTAATGGTATTTGTTAAGTGCTTACTGTGTGCCAGGCATTGTACTAAGCACTGGGGTAGATATAGGCTAATCAGGTTGGACACATTCCATGTCCCACATGGGGCTCACAGTCTTAATCTCTATTTTACAGATGAGGTAACTGAGGCACATGGAAATTAAGATTGCCCAAAGTCACACAGCATCCAAGTGATGGAGCTGTGCTCTATCCACTATGCCATGCTGCTTCTTTGCTGCTTTAATGGTCCAAAATAATGACTCTAAAAATAATAATAATGATGGCATTTATTAAGTGCTTACTATGTGCAAAGCACTGTTCTAAGCTCTGGGGAGGTTACAAGGTGATCAGGTTGTCCCACATGCAGCTCACAGTCTTCATCCCCATTTTAAAGATAAGGTAACCGAGGCACAGAGAAGTGACTTGCCCAAAGTCACACAGCTGACAATTGGCGGAGCCAGGATTTGAACCCATGACCTCTGACTCCAAAGCCCATGCTCTTTCCACCGCTGCTTCTCTAACCTGCCTCTAGCCTGCCTTCAGCTGCCTGCTGGCGTGCTTAAAATGCCTGTGCCTGAATGATGTCATGCTAAAGAAATGCTGACAAATTCATTTCAGAGAACGGCTGGCTTTTCTACAGTGCCTTTTCAGCTTCAGTGATGGCAACTGGGCTGTTCTGCCACAAACAGAGAAAGAGAGGGTGTGAAGGAATCTTAGCAACCTCCTAGTGTCCCAAGAGTGAAAACAGCCCCACGCTCAGCAAATAACAAACACTACAGCTCGCTTCTGTGTTCTCAGTGTGGCCAGAACTGTGGGTGTTTGACCTTTTCGGCCAGGCTGTCACCAACAGGTGAACAGCATCGCTGTGCATGTGTGTGGTCTCAGTATAATGAGCAAATCATCCCAGTCTCAAAAGAAAAATCCATCTGCTACAGCTAGTGATTTCTCAGAGCATTCAGTTACCCCCCAAAATCATGAAGTGTTCTGTGGAAGCAAGAAGGCAATCTAATAGACAATCATTGATGCTTATTGTGGTCTTCGGGGTGGGGGGGCTGGAGGGAGAGAGGTGGGGTGGGAGAGAACAGGAGAGAACAAGATGGAACAGGAGGCAGAATAGAGAGAAGAGAGGGAAAAAGAGAGCGAGACAGAGGACAGAGAAGAGAGAGAGCAGGAGAGATACAGAGGGAGAAAGAGAGAAGCTGAGGGAGATAAGAAAGAGAGATGGAGCAGGAGAGGGAAGAAGAGACGGAGAGGGTAGAAGAGAAGGTGGGGAAGAGAGGGGGAGAATCCTACAAACTCTATCAATGCCAGCCTTAATTCCACTGGGATGGTGGCCGCTCTGGATAATTTCTGACCTCCTCATCTCTCCCTCCCCTTTGATTTGGTGGAGAGGGAGCAAGTAATTATTTGAAGTGAAAGAAATAGCAACTCTTGGAATGCCAGCAAGCAGCACAACTACCCAAAGACCCAAACTAGGAGGTCTGATTGTTGTGGGTTTTGGAGCCCAGGCTGAGTTTCCAGTTATTAGAGGACTTCAGCCCCTTCCAATAAATGGTTTAATCGCTTTTGCACCCATCCCTGATTAATAACTCTCATCCCCACTCTATTTTTCCCCTACTGCCACTACAGCTCTTCTCCCCTAAGTGCTTGGGTCATTTATGACCTTCTCTATAAACTTGGTTACTTCCTCCTACTTTAATTTTAGTATGTGTCTCCCCTGCTAGATCATAAGGTCTTTGAGGATTATTATGGTATTTGTTAAGTGCTTGCTATGTGTCAAGCACTGTACTAAATGGCAGGGTAGATGCAAGTTAATCTTAGCAGATCAGACACCTAACTCTACTAACTGGGTAGAGAGGATGCAGTGGATCTGGGAAATGTTGTGGAGGAAAAGGACACGGGTTCTAATTCCGGCTCCACCACTTGGGTGCTGTGTGATCTTGAGCAAGTCACTTAATTTTTCTGTGCTTCAGTTGCTTCGTCTGTGAAATGAGGATTATGTTTGTGGCACCAAAGGGTCTGGGATTATTTGTAGAAGTTTTAACTTTCCTAGTTTAGCTTTCTTAGCTCTGCACTGTCAATTAAATGCCACTGTGGTCCTGGAGTATTCTTTTTAGTGTCTCATTATTTTATATTGGTCTTCCTTGCAAATTCTCTGAGGGCAGAGATTACCTCCTTCCTCTACCATATGCTCCCACTACTTAGTGTAGTGTTCTGGATGTAATAGATGCTCAGTAAATACTATCAATTGACAGACTGATTGATTTATTAATTTCCTCTTGACTATAAACTCATCATGGGCAGGGAATGTTTCTATCAACTCTGTTATACTGTTGCATTGTATTCTCCCAAATGCTTAGTACAGTGCTCTCTACACAGTAAGTGATCAATAAATGATTGGTTAATTTATATTAATGTCTGTCTCTCCCTCTAGACTGTAAGTTTGTTGTGAGCAGAGAACACGTTAACCAACTCTTGTATTGTACTCTCCTGGCCACTTATTACAGTGCTCTACACACAGTAAATGCTCAATAAATATGATGGATGAACTGATATGTCATTTTATACAGCATTTATTAAGCACTTACTGTATGCTAGGCACTGTACTAAACTGTCAGGGAGATACAAGTTTATCATGTTGGGCAGTTTGTCTCACCTGGGACTCACCGACTTTATTCCCCATTTTACATAAGGTAACTAAGGCACAGAGAAGTTTGGGTGCTTGCCTAAGGTCACATAACCTACAAATGTTGGAGCCAGCATGAGAACCCAGGTTCTTCTGATTCCCAGGCCTATGCTCTAGCCACTAGACCACACTGCTTAATATTAATCAATCAATCTTTCGATTGTATTTATTGAGCACTTACTGTGTGCAGAGTACTGTACTAAGCGCTTGGGAAGTACAAGTTGGCAACATATAGAGACGTTTCCTACCCAACAGTGCTCACAGTTTAATATTACCTTTCTGCCCCTATTATTCACCAGTCTTGGCCCAAACTCCATGTCTCAGATTCCACCTAAATATTCTCCACATTCTAACTTTTCCAGTGTCATCACTTTTTTGTGGCATTTGTTAAATGTTTATGTCCCAGACACTGTACTGTAATCAGTAGAGCTAATACAATAATTAATACATGCTAATCAGGTTCGACACAAGCTCACGTTCCATGTGGGGCCCACAGTCTTAATCCCCATTTTACAAGTGAGGTAACTGAGGCAAAGGAAACTTAAGCAATTTGCGCAAGGTCACGCAGCACTGAAGTGGTGGAGTCAGCATTAAAATCAGGTTCTATTCCTCTACAACACTTCCCAGATCCACCCTTCATACATACTACCCAGCGAGCCGGCTTCTTCCTCCAACTCCTATCAGTCAATCATATTTATTGAGTGCTTATTCCGTGCAGAACACTGTACTAAGTGCTTGGGAGAATACAGTATAACAATATAACACAGACAGTCCTTGTTCACAATGAGCTTACTGTCTATCAACCTCCTGAATGTCCAATCCAACCTCTTCCTTATGAATTTTACCACATCCAAGTCTTTCCTTCATACATTTCTAATTCACTCAACTCATAAGTGGCATTTACTGAGCACTTACCTTATGCAGAGACCTATACTAAACACTTGGGAAGAGGTCACAACACTAGAGCAGGGAGACCCAATCCCTACTCACAAGGCACTTGCATCGTTTTAAAAGACCAACCAAAGCACATCACTTCCCTCCTCTAAAACTTCCACTGGCTCCTGACAATCAACAACTCCTGATTATTGGCTTCAAGACTTTCCATCACTGGGCATCCATCACACCTGTGTGGTTCTCTCTCCCTCTCCTGAAAATCAGGAAGTTCTTTTAATTGGCTAATTACATCTCTCCTGTTGCAATTTAAGCCACACCCCCTTACCCTCCTCTAAACAGTAAGAAAGAGCCATTGTAGAAAAATCAATGCAACAAAACAAACAGACTGGAAGCACCCTCAGGCTCCACCAATAAAGGCAGAAGACAAAGATGCTGTGGTCTTGTTTTTGAGCAAACATCCTGCCATGATTTTGGGGATGAAAGCAGGGTTGTTTAACTGCTTCCCAGCCAAAGGGGAAGACAGACAGTGGCAGCATCTGGTTATTGGACATACAGCATTTTGGTTCAAGACAGGGCTGTGTCCTGTCAAGACAGGACAGGGACCCTGGGTTGGAGGGATGGGGAGGGAGAAATGGGGGAGAGAAGACAAAGACTTTGGTCTCTTGGTGATTTCTTACTGCCAGGGGTCAACCAGTTGTTGACATTTTATTGGAAGGCTAGCAGGAGGCAAGGACAGTAATCCAGGCAAAATGCCTGGAACAACAACAACAATAATAATAATAATGGTATTTGTTAAGCACTTACTATGTGCCAATCACTGCACTAAGTCCTGGGTAGATTCAAGCCAATCAGGTTGGCTACAGTCCCTGTGCCACGTTGGGTTCCCAATCTCAATCCCCATTTTACAGATGAGGTAACTGAGGCCCAGAGAAGTGAAGTGACTTGCCCAGTGTCACACAGCATTCACTCATTCATTCAATCATATTTATTGATGGTTATTATATGCAAAGCACTGTACTAAGTGCTTGGCAGAGTACAATATGACAACAAATAGACACATTCGGGCCCACAATGAGCTCACAGCCTAGACCAGACCTGTGGCAGAGCTGGGTTTAAAACCCATTACTATTTGATGCCCAGGCCTGTGCTTTATCCAATATGTCAACAATAATAATAGGAAGAAGGAGGAGAAGAAAAAGAAGGAGGAGGAGTAAGAGCTTACTATGTTCCAAACTCTGTACTAAATGCAGGGGTGAGTCAAGATAATTAGGTTTGACACAGTCCCTGTCTCATGTGGGACTCAGAGTCTGTACTGGGAGTTATAATTATGTTATTATTATTAGTAGTAGTAATATTATTTTAGAAACAGGGTATTATTATTTCCCAAACAGGGAAGGGGCATGGGGTCTCCTAGGAACTGGAAGTTTTTGAGGATTGTTTAAAGGGTCTTAAATACCATCCGGACACCGGGAAGTGACCCTCTTTCACCTTCAGACTCTTCTGGCTCATTGCGGCACCGTTGGGTCTGAAGCTGTGATATGCTTCTGTCTGTAGAGACACCTCAATTTGGGTTAGTATCAGGTCTGCCTTAATCTGGTAAAATGAATTCAGCATTCCAGGAGCATAACTGGCCTGCCAGGGCAACTCTGATTGGAACAAGAAGCTAAATTCCTCAAAATCAACCCTATCACTGCCTGGAAGTAAGATACAACCCCACTATTTCAATATCAATGAAAACGGTGCTGGGAGAGTGTTAAACACTGAAACACAATCACCTGTCCTTGAACGAACTCAAAACCTCGTGTGAGATCATCCTGAGCATCTTTTCTTCAGGTTTAAATTGTGTCATCCTCTGTCCCTGAAGCTGTCCTGACGGGGGAGGGACTTGTGCTTTTATAGGCATCCAGCCATAACTTTTCCTACTAGCCTTGAATGGGTGTCAACATCCTGTTGGGTTAAGCCACCCTAAACCCAATATTTATCTAAAGCTTATCAAAACTTAATTAGGTATCCCGAGACCAGTTATGTTCCTGAGTTTGGTCAAAAAGCTTTCGAGAGAGAGACAGCGTAGCCTCTTGGAAAAAGAATTTTAGACTGGGAGTCAGGAGACCTGTGTTCTAGTTCTGGCTACCCCACTCGCCTTACCAGGAGCCGTTTAGCTTCTCTATGCCACAAGTTTCCTCACCTGAAAAATGGAGATAAAATGTCAGTTCTCCTTCCCTCTTATCTCTCTAAATGAGGGGAGGAGCAGGCATTTTAACATCATTTTACAGATGAGGAAACTGAAGCATAGAGAAGTCAAGTGATTTACCAAGTTCAAAGAACTGGCAACTGAAAAAGTCAGGATTAGGATCCAGATCTCCTGACTGCTGAGTCCTGTCCACTTGGATTTATGCCCTTAGTTCACCCCACCCTCAAGCCCCGCCATATTTATCTGCAAATCAGTAATTTATTTTAATATCAGTCTCTCCCTCTAGACTATAAGCTCCTTGTGGGCAGGGATGTATCTACCAACTCTGTTATACTGCACTTTCCTAAGTGTATAGTACAATGTTCTGCATACAGGAAGCAGTCAATAAATATGACTGATTGATTAATTGATTGATTGATTTCCACTGGGTGGGAAACCCAAGAGTCAAAAGTGAGAGACAAGTGGGAGTTTAGTTTGGCAGGATTAAAGAGCATGAATTAGGATGGAGCAGAAGTGAACAGACTGATTAGCTAAAGTTTTTCTTACTAAGATGCTTTGTGAATTTCTACCTAACCCTAGAATGATGATGTAGAAATGCCAAAGGACCCATTACGTCTTTAAAAGATTTTTGGGCACTTTGCTATGGTTGTTCTGGAATTTATTTCAAGTAGCTTAGGCAGATGAAAAATTGCCCTGACAATTTTTCTCCTCCTAAGAGCTTTGTTCAGGGTCTATCTGTGAATGTGCTCAGAAAAGTGCTTGCAATTCAACACTAGGAGTGAGAGCTGTTTGAAGTATCATAATAGGGCTGGTCAAATCTGTATCAGTGATCAAAAGATCCAGAATCCTGCTGTTACAAATCTCATGCAGTGAAAAACCTCCACAGAACCACAGGATTCAAAGTCCGTTAACAATTTTCCTTTTTCCCAGTTACAAAAGGGCCCCTTGCAATAAGAGATTATTGGAATTTGAAGGAGAAATCAGATTCCATATTTTGAGGATTTCCCACTTTTCTTAAAACATCTTGTACCTCTAGTACCTCCTGGGTTTTCTGGAAATTGTATATACATGTCTAGCTCAAATTCTTTGTTCTTCATAAGTGCCCCCTTCTCCCTGTACCTTGTTCTTGACTTTCCAGGCTCTGATTAGCTGCTTGTGCCCCTCTCCCCGGCTGGGATTCCCTCCCCTTCAAATCTGCCAGTCTGCAGCTCTTTCCATCTTCAAAGCCTTCCTCAAAATCCCTCCTCTTTCAAGAGGAATTTCTCGATTTTGCTCAACCTTACCCAGAGCACCTGCACCCCAAAACTACCTTTACTTTTTATACAACTTAGATCTATGAGTCAATCAGTCAATCAATGGTATTTATTGAGCACTTACTATGTGCACAGCACTGCACCAAGTGCTTGGAAGAGTAAAATACAACAGAGTTAGCAGACACGTTCAGTGCCCACAGCAATTAATTTATACTTCATTATGTACTCATTACACTTCATTATGTGTTCTTCTATGTACTCTTCAAGCATGCCCTAGCAAGGAAAGAGCACTGTACTGGGAGTCAGAGGAACTGGGTCCTAATACAGCCTCCACCACTTGTCTGCTGTGTGACCAAGGGCAAGTTACTTAACTTCTCTGTGCTTTAGTTTCCTTATCTGTCAAATGGGGCTTCATTCATTCATTCAATCGTATTTATTGAGCGCTTACTGTGTGCAGAGCACTGTACTAAGCGCTTGGGAAGAACAAGTTGGCAACATATAGAAATGGTCCCTACCCAACAGCAGGCTCATGCAGGCTTAAATCCTACTCCATTCTACTTAGAGACCCGTGTGTGACAGGGACTGTGTCCAACCTGATTATCTTATATCTACAGCAATGTTTAGAACAGAGCTTGGCACATAGTAAGCAATTAACAAATACCATAAAAAAGGCTTTGCACTGTTTTTTCTCCTCTTCTTTCTCCTCTTTGTTGTCATTCTCCTCCTTTAGACTGTAGACTCCTGGAGGAGAGGGACTTATGACACTCAGTTGTACATTCCCAAGCACTTAGTTCAGTGCTTTATGTAAAGTAAATACTCAAATGCTATTGATTGATGTATATTTATATACTCATGCATCCTTAAATATTCAGCTCTTAGTACAGTACCCAGTGCTTAGTACAGTGGCTGGCACATAGTAAGCGCTTAACAAATAATAATAATGATGGCATTTATTAAGCTCTTACTATGTGCAAAGCACTGTTCTAGGAGCTGGGGAGGTTACAAGGTGATCAGGTTGTCCCACAGCGGGCTCACAGTTTTCATCCCCATTTTACAGATGAGGTAACTGAGGCACAGAGAAGTGAAGTGACTTGCCCAAAGTCACCCGGCTGACAATTGGCGGAGCCGGAATTTGAACCCATGACCTCTGACCCCAAAGCCCGGGCTCTTTCCACTGAGTCATGCGCTATAATTATTATTATTAATTATTATACGTGTGTTTATATGCATATACATCCCTCTCCCACTGCTCTACCCTACTAAAGATGTTTAAAATGCCATTTACTTTAAAGAGTTTACAATTTGCTCTCTCAAGTGCTTAGTAGAGTGCTCTGCACACAGTAAGTGTTCAACAAATACCATTGATTGATTGAATGATAACTTGTTTTCAAAGTACATAACCAGGATTCATTGACCTTTTTGTGTTTCTGTAGCTTCCAGTAGTAAACACTATAAAACTGCCTTGTGTTCAGATACAAAAATCTAACATTATTTAAAACATTATATAAAACATGAAACAACAGTGGTTAAAAGTTTTAAATGCTTCTTTTTCCCTCACCCCTAATCACCAATAGCCAGAAGCAGAAAAATAATGTCATGTTCAATGTCCTCGAAGTGTCCGAAACATTCAACCAAATTGCATTTTTAAAATTGAAGCATCCCATTACATCCCTTCCCTTCTTTCATCATGAACAAAATATCAAATTAGGGGCAGCAATAATAATGGTTGCGGTACTTGCTAAGCAATTACTACATGCCAGACAATGAATTAAGCACTGGGGTGGATACAAGAAGAGCAGGTTGGACATAGTCTCTGTCTTGTGTGGGGCTCTCATTCTCAATCCCTGTTTTACAGATGTGGTAACTGAGGACCAGAGAAATGAAGTGCATTGTCCAAGGTCACACAGCAGACAACTGGCAGAGCTGGGACTAAAACCTATGGCCTTCTGACCCTCAGGCATATGCTCTATCCACTACACCATGCTGCTTCTCTTCGTGAATGTACTCTGTGAGAAGCTAATACCATCTCTCTCCTTTCCATTCAGGAACTTTCCTAACTAGTAAGAAAAAAAATCCCTTCATTGCTGACAAGATGGCCTAACATTTCATACAAATCCTCTAGGCATAAGCCAAGTGTGGGCAGGGATTGTCTCTCTTTATTTCTGAATTGTACTTCCCGAGGGCTTAGTACAGTGCTCTGCATACAGTAAGCACTGAAGAAATATGATCGAATGAATCATTCATTCAATCGTATTTATTGAGCATATACTGTGTGCAGAGCACTGTACTAAGTGCTTGGGAAGTACAAGTTGGCAACATATAGAGACGGTCCCTACCCAACAGTGGGCTCACAGTCTAGAAGGGTGAGACAGACAACAAAACAAAACATGTGGACAGGTGTCAAGTTGTCAGAACAAAGCTAAATGCACATCATTAACAAAATAAATAGAATAGTAAATATGTACAAGTAAAATAAATACAGCAATAAATCTGTACAAACATATATACAGGTGCTGTGGGGAGGGGAAGGAGGTAGGTTGGGGGGGATGGGGAGGAGGAGAGGAAAAAGGGGGCTCAGTCTGGGAAGGCCTCTTGGAGGAGATGAGCTCTCAGTAGGGCTTTGAAGTGAGGAAGAGAGCTAGCTTGGCGGGTGTGTGGAGGGAGGGCATTCTGGGCCAGGGGAGGACGTGGGCTGGGGGTCGACAATGGGACAGGTGAAAACGAGGTACAGTGAGGAGGTTAGTGGCAGAGGAGCGGAGGGTGCGGGCTGGGCTGGAGAAGGAGAGAAGGGAGGTGAGGTAGGAGGGGGCGAGGTGAAGGACAGCCTTGAAGCTGAGAGTGAGGAGTTTCTGCTTGATGCGTAGGTTGACAGGCAGCCACTGGAGATTTTTGAGGAGGGGAGTAGCATGCCTATAGTGTTTCTGCACAAAGATGATCCAGGCAGCAACGTGAAGTATAGACTGAAGTGGGGAGAGACAGGAGGATGGGAGATCAGAGAAGAGGCTGATGCAGTAATCATCAATGAATGAATGAATGAATGATTTAATTTGAGGAAATTCAAGTACTCATCCATTTTTAATGTCCATCACAAACATTAGTATTACTTTTTGGTTCATTGGTTGGAACAGAGGGATGAAAATCTGACTGTGTAGTTGAATGATAAAAAAATGGCATTTATCAAATTTTTACTAGGTGCTAAGTGGAGAAGGTACAAGATAATCAGTTTGGACACAATCCTGTCCTCTTTGAGGGCAGGAATCATGTCTATCAATGTTTCTGTACTCTCCCAAGCACTTAGTAGAGTGTTCTGCACAGACTAAGGGCATGATAAATACTACTGATTGATAGGGAGAGCAGCTATTTTATCCCCATTTTACAGATGAAGAAACTGGCTCAGAGAACAGACAAGTGCCTTGCCCCAGGTCACAGAGAAGCAGCAAGACCTAGCAGAAAGAGCGTGGCCTTGCAATCAAATGGTTTGGGTTCTAATCCCAGCTCTGCCCTTGTCTGCTGTGTGACCTTGGGAAAGTCACTTAACTGCTCTGTGCCTCAGTTCCCTCATCTGTAAAATGGAGATAAGACTGTGAGCCCCATGTGGGATTTTCTTGCATCTACCCAGGCACTCAGTATGGTGCCTGGCACATAGAATGCACTTAACAAATACCATTAAAGAGAAAAAAAACGAAGGAAGTGACAGAGCTGAGATTAGAACCCAGTCTCCCATGTCCCAGTCCCAGTCTCTTTCCACTCAATCTCTCCAAAAACTAAAGATGAAACAGCTATGTAGCCCCCGAGGTTAGATAAGTGGACAAGAGCACTTTTGAAAAGAAAGACAAACCCCGCCCCCTTCCCCAGCTGGACTTCCTCCCAGTTTTCTTCTCTCTGACACGAACAAAGCTCTTATTCTGGGTTCCAGAACTGACAAAAGACCAAAGTCCTGAGAGAAAAATTGTTGATTGTCCTGGCAAACAATGCCCAAATGACTTAACACAACCATTCAGAAATGTTTGCAGATTACCCATGTGTAAAGCCAAATATGGGCCAGTCCACCGCAAAGACCAGCTAGCTCTGAGTGTTATAGAGAAAGTAGGAGCTGAAGGACTCAGTATTTGAATGGGAAGGAAACATTCTGTCCTTCCAGAAACATTTCATTAATCACTTTCTTCCTCACACCTGCAAAGATCTGAACCTTTTGGTCTACACACAATCGGAATGTTTCCCCTATTTCGATACGATGTCATAATAGGAAATGACCCTAAGCACAACACAGGCAACTACAACCTCTCTCTTCTCCTTTTAACTTCCACTTTGTTGCCCATTTCGCAGCTCCCTGCTTCCCACTCCCTATTTTATCTTGGTGTTCGTTAAGTAATTGCTGCATTCTAAGCACTGTACTAAACCTTGGGATAGGTACAAGATAATCAGGTCAAGCACAGCCCCTGTCCCACACAGGGTTCATAGTCTAAGCGGGAGGGAGAAACACACTCGCTCCTCCTTCCTATTATATGTGACCACTAACATATTTTTAAATTTGCTGTTTGAAGCTAATCAACTCCCGCAACATTCCTAGCTCATGGGCAGAAATGAAGACATTTGCTGGTCGTGGAATGGGCCAGTTGAAGAAACCATAGAACCCCTATCAATTACTCTAAGATGCTATTAAAGAATAACCTAAAAACGCTTCTGTGAAAGACCAGAACCAGAGGTTTACTTCATGAGGTGTCCTTCACTTGTAAGATGGTACCTCTATTGTACTCCCCCAGGCACTTAGTACAGTGCTTTGTGCACAGTAAGCACTCAATAAATACGATTGAATGAATGAATGAATGATGGTGAGATTTCCTTTGTGCGGATAAAGGGGGTAGAGAGAAGGCAGTTTCTTCTCTATAAATGCATAAAGATGGTAGAATATTTTGTCCAATCAGAGCAGCTCTTTCTGGCCAGTCATGCCAGCAGCTTTAGGCATTCAGCAGAAAGAGCCCGGGCTTTGGAGTCAGAGGTCATGGGTTCAGATTCTGGCTCTGCCAATTGTCAGCTGTGTGACTTTGGGCAAGTCACTTCACTTCTCTGTGCCTCAGTTACCTCATTTGTAAAATGGGGATGAAGACTGTGAGCCCCCTGTGGGACAACTGGATTGCCTTATAAGCTCTCCAGCACTTAGAACAGTGCTTTGCACATAGTAAGTGCTTAATAAATGCCATCATTATTGTTATTATTATTCATTCTTTCTTGACATATTTATCCACCTGTGTTGATCTTTTATATTTACTCACCCTCTTTTTATTATTTTAAATTCCTAATATACATCTCCTGACCTTCCCCATTTGATCAAAAGCCCCTTGAGGTCCAGGAACCATTTTTTTTTGTTTGTTTCTTTGTTTGACGTATAGTGCCTGGTACATAATAAGCCCTTAACAAATACCATTATTACTACTATTATTATTATAGCCTGAGTAGGAGGGATACCGGGTATTAAATCCCCATTTCGCAGGTGAGGGAACTGAGGCACAGAGAAGTGAAGTAACTTGACCAAGCTCACAAGGTAGGTAAGTGGTGGAACTGGGAGTAGAACCCAGGACCTCTGACTCCTAGGCCTGTGCTCTTTCTATTAGGCCACACTACTTGTTACATCACATTGTACTCTCCCAAAGGCTCAGCACAATGCTCTGCAACTGGAAAGTGCTCCATAAATGTCATTGATTGATTACTTGTCTGAGACTGTGCTTCACCATCTCTCTAAATTATTATATTAAAAAGCAGCATTGATATCTAAAAACCTATTAGCCACAATGTAATTCCAACTGAACAGTGTTCTGGTGGCAAAATAAAACATGCCTACCACATGCACTTCTGCCTTGATTTTTAGCTTCTGAGCCCTCCAAGGGACTGGTACCATGACAAATTCACACCTGTGTATGCTTTCCTAGTGCTTAGTACAGTGCTTTACACACAGTAAGCCCTTAATAAGTACTATTACTACTAGTACTGGCTCTGGGCTACAGACAAAGTCTGTGAACAACCTTAGAAAAAAATGCCTGTCTCCCTCAAAGTCTGGGTCCCACATTGTTAAAAACCTGTCAGATCCCCTACAGGAGTTTATTCTATACCTATAGCCGGATTGGCAAAGGACTGTGGGAAAAGCCAAAGTTGTTCCTCCAGCAAAAAGCTGTGGTAAGAAGGCCCAGGGTCTGTGAGGATCATGTGGAGAGAGCCACCTAAAGCACTGCTTAGCACTGTTTCCTAAAATCAGATGGGGACTGAATTTGCTGAAGTTGACTTTCTTTAGTTTGCTTTTTTTCAGAAACAGGAATGAATACCTTGGGTCTTGGGGTCAAGGGGCAGATTCCACTGGCTGAGCCTATTGAACCCCATCTGACCCTCATTTAGGTGATCACTGATCCTTACTTAAAGGGAAAGATTTGTGTGTGTGTGTGTCTGGGGAAAAAGCTGGGATCCTGTGTTTGGCACTTATTACAGTGCTCTGCACACAGTAAACACTAGGTAAATTCCATTGATTCACTGATTGGGGACTGGAAGCCCATTTGTGGGCAGGGAACATATCTACCAACTCTTGTATTGTACTCTTCCAAACATTTAGCACAGTTTTCGGCACACAGTAAGTGCTTGATAAATACCACTGATCAAAATTGGAAAGCAGGAAAGGTCAGGGCCAACTGTTGATATCAGAAGAGGGTGTAAACCAGCATTCTGTGGGCCATCACACCTTTCTTTCATTCAGTCATTCATTCAAACATATTAATTGAGCACTTACTGCTTGCAAAGCACTGTATTAAACGCTTGGGAGACAACAATGTAGTAGTAACCAGATGCAATGCCTGCCCACAGTGAACTTGCAGTGTCCTATAATGATGTCATGCAGAAGTCCATTGGAGACCCTGGGCCTTGAACTTTTGTCTGGAGTGTCCTCTGACCAGCTCACATGACTCCAGAGGCGGGTTCCTGTTAACCTGGGGTATCTCTTCCAAATTGTTAACCTCTGCCATCCTGGGAGTGTCTCCTGGCGTTGCTCCCTGAGGAAGTGGCTTATTCACTCATTCAATCATATTTATTGAGCATTTACTGTGTGCAGAGCACTGTACTAAGAGCTTGGAAAGTATAATTCAGCAATAAAGAGAGATAATCCCTGCCCACACTGGGTTTACAGGCTCTGTCTGAAATCAGCGCTGTGGGTCACATGTCCCAGAGTCCTGGGCCAAAGCTCATCTCCTGTAATTTGGACGGGAGTCCTGCAGTAAAGATTCCCACAGATGGCTGAGATTTCCCCCCACCAAAATGCCTTTCTCTTTCCCTTCACCTCCCACAACCAGCCCATGACAAAGAGGAGAAATCAAAATCCTGTGGAAAGGAAGGAGAGAAAACTAGCTTGTAAATACAATCAATTGGATTCAGTTCTTTCTTCTGCTCCTGGGTAAAAAAGAGGACAGACAGATAAAAATAATAATAATGATGGTATTTGTTAAGCGCTTACGATGTACCAAGCACTGTGGTAGGGACAAGGTAATCAGGTCGTCCCACGGGGGGCTCACAGTCTCAATCCCCATTTTACAGATGAGGTAACTGTGGCACAGAGAAGTTAAGTGACTTGCCCAAAGTCACAAAGCTGACAAGTGGTGGAACCGGGATTAGAACCCATGACCTCTGACTCCCAAGCCCATGCTCTTTCCACTAATCCATGCTGCTTCTCTACTAAGCCATGCAGATGAGAAGCAGCATGGCCTAGTGGATAGAGTATGAGTCAGGGAGTTAGAAGGACCTGGGTTCTAATGCTGGCACCACCATTTGTCTTGTTGTGTGACTGTGGGCAAGTCACTTAACTCATCTGGGCCTCGGTTACCTCATCTGTAAAGTGGGGATTAAGACTGAGAGCCCCATGTGGGACAGGGACCATGTCCAACCTGATTGCCTTGTACTCATTCATTCAATCGTATTTATTGAGCTCTTACCATGTGCAAATCACTGTACTAAGTGCTTGGGAGGGTACAATTCAATAATAAACAGACACATTCTGTACCTACCCCAGAGCTTACATAAAATAAAATAGAAAAAAAAA
This sequence comes from Tachyglossus aculeatus, assembly GCF_015852505.1. Lineage (NCBI taxonomy): Eukaryota > Metazoa > Chordata > Mammalia > Monotremata > Tachyglossidae > Tachyglossus > Tachyglossus aculeatus. The sequence goes on along the minus strand of NC_052084.1, from coordinate 29,428,305 downwards.
GAATACTTCTTCCAATGCCCACTTCTTTTTGGGTCATCATCATCATCAGTGGTATTTATTGAGCGCTTACTGTGCGCATAGCACTGTATTAAGTGCTTGCAAGAGGACAATACAACAGAGTTTATAGACATTTTCTCTGCCCACAACAAGCTTACGATCTAGGGAGGATGAATGAATACCCGTGTTGAGTGAAACAAAATGTAACAAGAACAATAGACTTATGCCTATCTGGCAGATTTTTTTTTCCCATGAGGACAACTCACCAGTGTATTCCAATGGTATTTTAAGAGGTCCTTTGTGTGGAAATACTATTCTGTTAATACACCTTCTTGACACAGTTGATTCCTTTAATTGTTCTTAACTAAACTCAGAGCTTACACTTCTATACCCTGTTAGAATCTAAGTTCCTTGTGCTAATATTGTCTCATGCTTCTATTGTGCATTGCCCCAGTAGGTGTTTAATAAATAGCATTACCATTATTTCTACTGTTAAAATCTCTCTACTACTGCCATCTTCTTTCCTTTCTTCATTCAATAATTTTTAAAATAAGTTTTTCTTAAGCACTTACTATATTCCAAGCACTGTTCTAAGCACTGGGTAGATGAAAATTAATATCAGACTGGATCCAGTCCTGTTCCCACATGAGGTTCACAGTCCAAGATGGGAAAACAGGTATTGAATCCCCATTTTGCAGTTGAAGAAACTGAGGACCACTGAAGTCAAGTGACTTGCTGAAAGTCAACCAGCAGGAAAGTGGCAGAGCAGGCCTAGAAAACACATCCTCCCCCTCCTTTTATCCTCTAGGTCAAGCTGCTTCCCATTCAAGAGTAACTATTGAATGTCTATTGGGTTCAGAGGAGGGAACTACACCCTTCTGGGGAGATACAAAGTCATAAATATTTTCTTTGTGATTTCAGCAGCAGGTTCATGAAATTATGCTTTTTCTATCCTCTCTTTGCCCCTTGGATATCACTGACATAGAAGTAATATTTATTGCATGCCCACTTGGTGTAGTGAACTGTAGTAGATGCCTGGTTTGGGCCTTACAATTAGACTCTATTGGATCAAATACCCTGGATCGTCTCAGGCCCTTGGTATCTCTCTCTTAGCCGGAGTCTGGAACTCAAGATGAGGAAGGGTGGGAACCCAGGACTGCCTAAATCCTTTGAGGATTGTGTTGAGTTCTGGTCTCTTATTGGCTTTTGTCTGAAGGCTGAAGTAATTCACTTTCCATGAATCTTCCAATAAATTAATTGCACTCCAGAGCATTTTAAGCAGGGTTTCAAAGCACAAGCCGTTGAACCACACCATGACTTTTTTCTTCTTCTTGACCTCTGACGTCTGAGTTGGAGGGTCTGGCTACAATTCCAGATCACAACCTGGGAAAAGAATTGCATGGGGCATCAAAGCCTGGATTAGCAGCCAGGATTCCCCGGCCAACGTTACCCGAAAGCTGCTCATCGCTAAAGGCGTTCTGGACGCCAGCCCACATCAGTGATTTCATCCGCTGCCATTAATAACATCACCCAACCAGACCTTAGAAATTCACAAGAACACCATCTCATTCCAAAAGTGAGAGAAAAGAGTTGGACGAATGGGCGTAGATTGAGGCCACGTGATTTTCAACACTCTTGCTTTTGCTTAATATGGCATAAAATTGTAGTGCTAACATTTTCTCCTGGTCAGAGGCCATGATAAGGTTTTAGGAAACATCTGAAGCATCTTCGTTTCTGACAATGCTCATTCACTTTTCGAGGCAGAACAAGAACAACAGGAGTTAAAAGTGCTGCGCAGTCTGTAATTTCACAAATTCTATTCAAAATGATACTCTAGTTCCCTGGCCACATTCTTACTCTTCCACCTCATTTCATCACAGATTGTCCACCCTCTTCTTTCTCTTGCTTTGCCCTGGAGTGAAAAGCTTTAGGATTCCCTCCTCGGGGTCCCTCTTTGGATTGTCTTTAAGGGCTGATGATATGTAACAATTTCACAAGTTGATTCCCAGGCAGGATGATTTAAACGGATTGTGTCAGAGCTGGAGAAGTCTCTTTCCTGGATGTATCACATCGAAAAGTCAACCAATCAATGACATTTGAGTGATTACTGGGGGCAGAGCTCTGAACTAGGTGTTGGGGAGAGTACAACATAACAGAGTTGGTAAAAAGCAGGCCTTTCTAATGTCATGCCCATCTACATCCCCCTCTAGTCCATAAGATCCTTGTAGGCAGGGAATGTTTCTACCAAGTCTGTTGTATTGAACTCTCCCAATTTTTTAGTACAGGGTTTTGCACACCATAAGTGCTCAATGAATACTATTGATTGATTGAGTGATAATAACATCAGCATCATCTGATCAGCAATATCATCATCAACAGGATTGATTGGAGAACTCACTCTTTTCTGTAATATTGAGTGCGCTGTGCTCTCTCCCTTGCTAAACTGTTTACAGAACAGTTTACTCCAGAAGGGTAGCAGTAGTGTCTACTAACTACCGTATTCTCTCAAGTGCTTAGTACAGTGTTCTGCGCAGAGTAAGCACTCAATAAATACTACTGACTGATTGAGTGGGTAGGGAATTCTGTAAAACCAAGACACACTCCTTGCCTTTTAGGGACTTGTAATCTGAAGGGATTTAGGCCTAAACACACACACACACACACACACACACACACACACACACACACACACACACACACACACACACACATCCTGACCCATGGCCTTATATAAAAAAGACTTAATTACAATTAGAAATACACTACAAGATCATTTGTTTATTCTGCAATTTGTTTTCAGGGGAGCTGCTCATATTTAATTCAGGTCAGATCGATAAATCAATCATTCTTTCCTTTCAAATACCTTTTCAAAGAACTGTGAAATTATTAACGTAAAAGGAGCAATCTTTCTCTCTCCCAGAAAACGGTGCTCAAGTCACCTTCCCTGGAAAAACCCACAAGATTTAGCAGCAATAGAGCATTTGCAGTGAGTCTCTGGGAAACTATCTACGTGCTTGATAAATACCATTGATTGATTGATTGATTGACTGATCAGAACTTCATTTAGGAGTTAAGATCCCAGTAAGATCTTCATAAATCCATCTAGGGTTGGATGACCCACATCCAGAGACTGGGTGAAATCCTGAAATGGGAAGTTCACTGGTCGGAATTTCCAAGTGAGAGGATTTATGGGGTTGGGGATTTCCCGAGAGATATTAATGAATGACAGGGGCCTCATCTAGTTTTTATAACATGGAATTCATTAATCAATCAAGAAATCATATTTATGGAGTGTTTACTGTGTGCAGAGTACTGTACAGAGTGTTTACTGTGCAGAGTGCTTGGAATAGAACGGTATAACAGAGTTGGTAAATATGTTCCTTAACTAAGGGCTGATTTTGTGTCAAGCACCATATTAAGCACCGGGCAGATTTGACACAGTCCCTATCCCACATGGGGCTCAAAATCTAAATAGGAGGGAGTAGGACTTAATCCTTATTTTACAAATGAGGAAACTGAGACACAGAGATGAAGCTACTTGCCCGAGGTCACACAGCGGACAGGTGGAGCTGAGATTGAAACCCCGGTCCTCTGACTCTCGAGCCTCTGGTCTTTCTATTAGGCCACACTGCTTCTCATGCTGCTAGTCTAATTCTCTTGTATTTTTCCCCAGTGCCTAGAAAAGTTGTGCACAACACTGATGCCAGATAAATAGTGTTGATGATTATGATGGTGATGCTGAAGATGATGAAGGAGCGCCACATATTAAGTGGCATTCTTGAGGAAACTGAACTCGCCATAGCCCAGCAAGGATCCATATGCAGGCTGTGTGGCACTCCGTTTCATTACTTCTCTTCTCTGTACCCAACAGAGCCAGAAACTCTGTTGAACTTCCTTTCTCTCCACATTCCTATGAATGTTTTGCTAAATTCCTCCACATTATGAGAAATTAATGAACAAGAGTCAGGGTTTAATCAGCCAGGATAATGTGGCTGAATCAGGATTCTCACCAGCAAAATCATGGGACCAAGATACCTTGAGCAAGAACCAAGAAAAAGGAACCATTTCAGAAGGATTCCATGACTTTTCTTTGAAGACCGAAGCTTATTAGAATACTTCACTTTTCATGAGAAAATTTAAGCCTAACTGCTAACAGCTGCATAAACAAAAGCTTGGTTTTTAGAGAAGCAGCGTGGCTTAGTGGAAAGAGCCCGGGCTTGGGAGTCAGGGGTCATGGGTTCAAATCCCAGCTCTGTCACGTGCCTGCTGTGTGACTTTGGGCAAGTCACTTAACTTCTCTGTGCCTCAGTTATCTCATCTGTAAAATGGGGATTAAGACTGTGAGCTCCACGAGGGACAACCTGATAATCTTGTATTTTATCTACAATATGTGTTGCTGACTTGTACTTCCCAAGCACTTAGGACAGTGCTCTGCACACAGTAAGCGCTCAATAAATACGATTGATCGATTGATTACCCCAGCGCTTTGAACAGTGCTTGCACATAGTAAGTGTTTAACAAATATTATTATTATTATTATTTATTTCTTTATAATATTTCCATCCATCACTAAACATTTAAATTTCTTTTCTCTGAGTGTAGTTCAATACTATATTCAAATCTAGTGCTTATTTTGTCTCACAGTAAGGTTAACATTGTGAACAGAGTGAAGCAAATATTGAAAATGTGTTTTTAATTTCCCTCAAGTGTCTTTCTTTTCAACCACCCACTCGTGCATCCATCTTAAGGGCAGGGAACATGTCTACCAACTCCGTTGTGTTATACTTTCCCAAGCATTTAGTACAGTGCTCTCCTCAGAGTAAGCACTCAATAAATACCTCTGATTGATTGATATTTTAATAGATCTGTCCTCCCTCGCTTCTTCCTAACTGTCGCCTCTTTCCCATCCCCCTCATCAACGGTCTGGTTTGGCAAGGCTGAAATGGAATGGGTTGCTACACCGAAGGGAATGAGAATTAAAAATGGGTTGGAGAAGATTGGTTTATCCCAAAAGTGAGTTATTACTGTATGGATTATAAACTCCTCGAGGGCAGCTCCTCTGTCAGTTACTCTTTCAGTACAGCGTTGCATACTGAGTAGGCATTTAATAGATACCATTCATGAATTGATCAAAGGAGAATGAAGAAAATGTTTACATATCTGAAGGATCATGCTTCTTTGATTACTTCTGTTTGAAGCAAAGAGAGTCCCATTATCTGAGCGTGGGATTTGTATGATCCAAATATTTCTTGGAATTTATATTCCCTGGCTCCACAGCACATAGTCACAATGTTCTAAATCCAAGGTGGTAGGCCAGGACTATGAATCCCAGAAACACAAGCGTGGATTCCATTCAATAGAACATGTCACATAGTACCCCATAACACAACCACTGAAACCTCGGGAGGTCCACTGTGGCCTGAATGGCGATTGGAGTTGGGGGGTTGGGTCGTAAGAGTCTTTGTGCCTCCAGAGTAGGGTACACACATGTCTTATTGAAGGCACATCTCCTCCAAGAAGTCTTCCCTGACTAAACCCTCCTTTTCTCTTCTCCCACTATCTTCTACATTGCCCTGATTTGCTCCCTTTATTCATCCCCCTTCCCAGTCCCACAGCACCCATATACATATCTGTAATTTATTTATTGTGTTTTGCCCTCTATACCATAAGCTCATTGTGGGCAGGGAATATGTCTGTTCATTGGTGTTTTGTACTCTCCCCTGGGTTTGGTGCTCTGCACACAGTAAGTGCTCAATAAATGCAATTAACTGACAGACTCACATCTTAGCCACCTTGATGTCTTCCTTCTCACGTTTCTACAGCTTCCCTGGATGGGCCTCCCTGTCATAAATTGGACCATCTGGAGGAAACTTTCATATTTTTCTGGATTTTCTTTCGAAATCCAACAATAATCCCTCTTTCCCATTCCTCTGGAAAAAAAAAATCAAAAGAGGCAAATAATAATTACAAGCACCGTTCTAAGCACTGGGGTAGATACAAGTTAATCAGGTTGCCCCACATGGGGCTCACAGTCTTAATCCCTATTTTCCAGATAAGGTAACTGAGACACAGAGAAGTTAAGTGCCTCGCCCAAGGTCACACAGCAGACGAGTGGCAGAGCCGGGATTAGAACCCACTTCCTCTGACTCCTAAACCCGTGTTCTCTCCACTAAGCTATGCTACTTCTCTAGATCCTCTTCTGGGAATCAGTTCTGAAAATTTTCATTATCCCCACGATGCATTCATTTATTCATTCAACCATATTTATTGAGTGCTTTACCGTGTACAGAGCACCGTACTCAGTGCTTGGAATACAAACAACACATTCCTGGTCCACAACAAGTTTATAGGCTAGAGCTAAGCATCCCACTTATTCTGGGAAGCAAGGGAGACCTTGGAGAACGTGGTGCTGACTGCTTTACAGCGCTTGTCGAGAGGCTGTCTTAGGTCCACCCAACTCTCCCCATGCCCACAAGAACCAGGCAGTGCTCACAAGGGATGGGCTTTTAATGGAGTTACCCGGGGCTCTTTGTCTGAAAACTCCCTCTAAATAACCTGTGCTGATTGTTTAGTTTAAGTTCCTTTTATCTCCACTTCTCTGTCCCCTCCATTTGCCAAACCAAGGAGGGGTAGTGGAGGTCTGACATGCAGGGTATTTCTGCACAGAGAGGAAAGAGTTGGGCTCAGCAGACTGTAGCACTAGCAGTATTTACTAAGGGCTTACTGTGTGCAGAGCATGGTACTAAGTGCTGGAAAAGAGAGCACCACTTGCTCCAAATTCAGGAATAGAGAATTTCATACCAAGCACTCATTCATTCATTCAGTCAGTCATATTTATTGAGCGCTTGCTGTGTGCAGAGCACTGTACTAAGCATTGGAAAGTACATTATGGCAACAGATAGAGACAATCCCTACCCAACAATGGGCTCACAGTATAGAAGAGGGAGACAGACAACAAAACAAAATAAGTAGACAGGCATCAGTAGAACTAGTTGCGCCTAGGGATCGTGTCTATCCACTCTATTATATTGTTCTCTCCCAAAAGCCTACCTAATGCAATGTTCAGGACGCAGTAAGAGCTCAATAAATACCACTTACTGACTGACTGGTTGATTGATGGTCAACTCTAAACCTGAACTTCCTTTGACAGAGAGAAATACAGGTTTAGGAAGAAGATTGAGAAACTTTCTAAATAGCACCTGGCAAACCTAATCTACCTCAAGGGATCATCATCAGTAACACAGAGCTGAATTCCTTCCTTCCTTCATTCAATCAATTGTATTTATTGAGCGCTTACTGTGCGCACAGCACTGTACTAAGCGCTTGGGAAGTACATGTTGGCAACATATGGAGACGGTCCCTACCCAACAGCGGGCTTACAGTCTAGAAGGGGGACACAGACAACAAAACAAAACAATTCTGATACTTAATTCTGCAACCTAGGCAATGATTATTAATAATAATTATAACAATAATAATAATGGGATTTGTTAAGCACTTACTTAACAAGGTACAAGTGTGTCAAGCACTGTTCTAAGTGCTGGGGTAGCTACAAGCTAACCAGGTTGGACACAGTCCCTGACTCACATGGGGTTCACAGTCTTAATCCCCATTTTAGAGATGAGGCAGCTGAGGCATAGAGAAGTGAAGTGACTTGCCCAAAGTTACACAGCAGAAAAGTGGCAGAGCTGGGATTGGAACCCAGGTCCTTCTGATTCCCAGGCCTGGGCTTTATCCACTAGGCCACGCTGCTTGCTCATGGATAGATAAGGAGGTAGTAAACCAAGGGAGACTGACAGACTATCACATCCACATGGGATCAAGGTTCAAAGGATCAGGTCAAACCAGACATCTTAGAGCAATTTACATCCAAATTGTGAGACTTAAACTTTCTTTCGCCAGCACATTGGACTTCTAGAGCAGTTCCCCCAACACCATCCTTATGACAAGCATCTGGTACAGTGCAGGGCACCAAATGGGCTGTCAATAAATGCTGCTATTACTACCACTACTACTATCACCACTTCTGCTTACCATCATATGGGAAGACAGGACCAAAGCAACAAGTCTAGAACATAATCAGCCAACTGGAATCAAAGTAATAATAATAATAATGATGGCATTTATTAAGTGCTTATTATGTGCAAAACACTGTTCTAAGCGCTGGGGAGGTTACAAGGTGATCAGGTTGTCCCACAGGGGGCTCAAAGTCTTAATCCCCATTTTACAGGTGAGGTAACCGAGGCACAGAGAAGTTAAGTGATTTGCCCGAAGTCACACAGCTGACAATTGGCAGAGCCGGGGTTTGAACCCATGACCTCTGAGACCTCTGACTCCAAAGCCCTCCAAAGCCCTCTGACTCCAAAGTAGTGTGTGTTGCATTGCATTGCACTTTAGCAGGGCAGGATTTGTGTGGAAAATAGACAGTAGCAGGACCCCAAACAGCTAAAGAATGATAAACTCAAGTAGGGGTGGCACAAAGAAGGAGAACTGAGGTAACTTTAAGGACCCCAAAATCTCAAACGATGTGAATAATTTGAGAGGCAGCAGAAGAGAGCAGATTTGAGTAGCACACAGCGATTAGAAATGACAGTGACTCTTAAATCAGGGGTTTGGAGAAAAATGCAAAACAAAGAGGCAGAAATTACAATGTGACCTAATGCTAGGGCTAATGATTAACAGAGTGAACAAAGGAACAGGATCACAATGTGGAATTGATTGTTGTGTTGTCTCACACTTATTTCATCAGGCACCCACAACCACACCCACATACCCACAAACATATCAATGCTGAATTAGGAATGAAAAATTCTGAATTTAGGGTAATCATTTTAGCCTATACTTCTGGGACCTTCACACCAAATTTGTCTATTATATTGTTGTGTTGCACTCTCCCAAGCACTTAGTACAGTGCCCTGCATACAATAAGTGCTCAATAAATACAATTGATTTATTGATTGATTTTTGGTATTGGCTAAGAACAAACTGGGCAGAGATACCACTAGTTCATTCCCAAAGGGAGGGATTCTGGATTAGAATCTAGAACTATGAGGTAATATTCCCTGGGCAATCTGCCCTCTGAACTTCCCAAATAAACAGGGAGATTTGAGGGTGGATTCAGTGTAAATCCACCAAGATAAAAAAAAAAAAACCCAAGAAGGTGGAGGATTACTTCAACACTACCACGTTTGAACGTGGCCTGTTTTCTGTGCCCTCCCCAAAGCCTGAATCAGCGGAAGGTGGAGATACTTGGGTTAGATACAAGGAATTTCCAGGCAAGAGGAGAGAGGGGAATTGTTAAGCTCTAGAGATAGTTGCCAAGAAAGGTTATGAAACCTTCTTTGGAGCCTTTTAAATCTAAGATAGATTCGCATTGGTCTGCGGAGGTAGGAGTGGAGATGACCTAACTGACCCTTTAAGTTCTCTTCTAGTCCATTTCTGAGAAAGACAGAAATTGAAAGAGAGAGGTTTGAAAATCCAATTGTCTGAAAGCCTTTAGATTTCATAGCCTGTACGAGCACAGCGGAATTCCCAAAATTTTCCGAGATGTCTCCCAACTAATAACCAGGACTTGATAAGTCCCTATCACCAGAACTGCTGACAAACACAAAGATACAATTACACAGAGCCCAATTTTCCCCAACCTGGTTTGCTCCTAGTAGTACTGTCAGGAGTGTGGTAGTAGAAGTAGCAGCATTTATTGAATGGTGCACTCCACTAGTGCTTGGGAAGTATAGAATAAAGAGTGGCACATTCCCTGCCCATAAGGAAATTTCGCTCTAATGGTGGAGATGAACAATAAAAATAATTATAATTAGACAGGTCAAAAATCAATGAGTAAGCACATATCTATACATAAGTACTGAGACAGGTACAAGTAAAGACATAAGTGCTTAGTTGATTTCCAAATCCAGAAAGATTTCCTAACCAAGAAGCAGTGTTGCCTAATGGCTAGAGCCTGGATCAAAGGACCTGGGTTCTAATCCCGGTTGCATCACTTGTCTGCTTTTTGACTTTGGGTGTCACAACTTTTCTGTGTCTCAGTTATCTCATCTGTAAAATGGGGATTAAGACTGTGAGCCTCACGTCGGACATGAATCTAGTCCAACCTGGCAAGCTTGTATCTGCCCCACACTTAGTACAGTGACTAGCACATAGTAAGTGCTTAATGAATACCATTAAAACATGCATGTTTGATGAGCTTCTGGTTACTAAGATTTATTCTATTTTACTTCCTGAACTCTGAAGATACATAAACATTCCAAGGTAAAGAGACAGAGTTTTTTGATTGTTGCATTCTTTTGTTTTTTTGAGTGTTTGTTTCTGCAATTTATGATTTCAATTGAGGAAGTAGATTAAATATTTGTTTCTAAGTGGGAGCTATGAACACAACCGTTCTGAAGGGGAAATGCCATGATACTTTCAAAATCTAGAGATAAACACTCTAGGGAGTCACTATTATACAGCCTATCAATAACCCACAAACACAATTCTAGCTGGGGAGAGGAAAGGGGAAAAGGAGCATGAAATATGACAGGTTATTCTTTTTCTCAGGGGCCTAATACAGTCTGTCTGCAGATAATTGATCTTTTGCAGATCATTTTATTGCCTGGAGAAGTAATGAGAAAGCTGAAGTTTCTTATCTGTCACATATACAGTTCAAAGGACTACTCAATATTCTAGAGAATAACAATTACTATTATTGTATTTGTTGAAAACTTACAAAGAGTCAAGCACTGCTCTAAACCCTAAGGTAGATACAAGTTAATCAGGTTAATCAGTCCCTATCCCACATGGGGCTCACAGTCTAAGAAGGAGGGAGGACAGGCATTGAATCCTCATTTTACAGATGAGGATCCTGAAGCACAGTAAAGTGACTTGCTGGTAGCGCTGGGATTAGAACCCAGGTCCTCTGACTCCCAAGACTGTGCTTTATCCACTAGTCCACACTGCTTCTTCCTCTTGGCCAGCTCTTGGGTTGTCATCTAAGCCCCACGCGAAGGAGATGTTTTTCTCATATATTCATCATTCTCATTCCTGTCTCCCTCTATGAAAATCAAGTTTCAAAATGCCTTACAAATCTCTCACAAAAGAAAATTTCCAAACTCTCAGAACATCCCCAGAGAGTGGGCAAGGATTCTTAATCAATCAATCAATCAATCAATCAGTATTTGTTGAGCACTTACTGGGTACAGAACACTGTAATAAACACTTGGGAGAGTATAATGCAACAGAATTGGTAGACGCGTTCCCATCCTACAATGAGAAGAGGGCAAAGAGCATGTTTACCAATTCTGTGCATTGTAGAGAAGCAGCGTGGCCTAGTGGATAGAGTATGGGCCTAGGAGCCAGAAGGACCTGGGTTCGAAGCATACATTGAGTGCTCAATAAATATGATTGACTGGTAATGCTGGCTCTCAAACGTCTGCTGGGTGAACTTAGACAAGCGGCTTAACTTCTCTGTGCCTCAGTTACCTCATCTGTAAAATGGGGATTAAGACTCTGAGCCCCATGTGAGACATGGACTGTGTCCAATTTGATTAGCTTGTTCCTACCCCAGCGCTTAGTACAGTGACGGGCACATAGTAAGCACTTAACAAAGACCATTAAAACAAAACCAAAAAAATGTGTTTACTGTCTAGATGGGTGATGTTAGAAGATCTCCTTTGAAAGATAAATGGAAATCAATCTATGATGCAAAGAGTTTAACCTGGCTATAAACTCTGTGGTGTAGGCATGAGAAAATCATTCTGGTTTCATTTCATTCCAGCACACGACTACAGTTTCTACTGCATACAAGTACTTGAAGGCTTGAGGGAGAGCTTAATTGCTTTAGAGCTTGAGAAAACTTCAAAAATACCAGCTGGGCAAATGGGTGTTATCAAAGAGGTAGAAATAGTAGGAGCCAGGTCATGTATCTATCCTACGGATAATACATGAGGACCTATAGTCTTGACATGAAACAGACTCCCTTAAACCTTTGCTAGGGGTCATGATCTTAAACTCAAGGTGATAGACCAAGGGAGTGAAATCCTAAAAAGTGCAAATCCTGAGACAACTGTTGGCAACAAAGCAAGAATCTCTATCCCACCCACTCTTCCCGCGAGTACCGAGAGTCACGTATTCCCTTTAGGTTTAAGAAGGGCAATTCTTAGCTCTACCTGAAGGTGGATATTGTTTAGCAAGTATTCATCACCCAACAATCTGCAATTCATTTTCACAGCTGCTCTATCTGTTTTCCCTGGTCAAGGATTTGCCAGATTGCATTATTAAAGCCAGACTTAGCTGCTCTGTCCCATTACTGAAAACTCTCTAAGATCTGTATGAACCCTCTGATGAGCATCCAAGCATTCTGGGAAGAAGGAGGATGGAAAACAGGTCCCTGCTGGCGCTGAATCGATCTGTTCTCAAGTTCTCCAGTTCCTCTAGGGCAGGTGACAGGACATGCAGTCCCTCTCTTTTGCTTTTTTTCAGGATGAGCTTACCTTTCAAACCAGGTAGGCTGGAAATTCCATATGTAAGGAGAATGTCATTCTTCAGGTAACTCACTCGGAAGGCCCATGAGTCCCTCTCCCCTCACCATAAAGAAAGAGTTGGGAATCTCTAAGACCAGGTTCAAGTGCCAGAAAGCCATTTTGTTTTTAAAGATGGTGGTAATTTTGAGTAGGGAAAAGCCATATACCTGCCAATACTTGACTTCTTCCCACTACTCGCCATCACCCCCTCTTTTCCACCCCTGGGTCCCCATCACTACCTCTGTCCAGCCACAGGGACCCCTACTCTCCACCGCATGCCATCCTCCTCACCTCCCCAGCCCCCACCTGCAAGGTCCATTCTCCATTCTAGTTAAAATAATTTTTTCTTTTGGTTTAGCAGCTCATCAGTTCATGAAGCTTGGCCCCACCTTGGTATACTTGTTTGCACGGGCAATTTTATTATTCTGATTCCACTGCATATGAAATGAACAGTCAATCAATCAGTAATATTTATTGAGCACTTATCAAGTGCAGAACACTGTAGGAAGTGCTTGGGAGAGTACAATACAATAAGGTTGGTAGACACATTCCCTGCCCAAAAGGAGCTTACCGTCTAGAGTCTCTGAATATTTCTATGTTTTCTTCCCTGGTAGAATGCCAATTCCTTGTGGTCTGGGGACATGACTTGTGTTTCCCAAACAGTAAGTGTATTGCACTTAATAGGTGTTCAGTTAATCAATCAATCATTCATTAGCATTTACTGAGTACAGCATGGTTTAGGGGAAAGAGGAAGTCAGAAGGGCCTGGGTTCTAATCTCGGCTTCATCACTCATCTGTTGTGGGACATTGGTTTAGTCACTCCTCTAAACTGTCAGCTCACTGTGGGCAGGGAATGTGCCTATTTATTGTTATACTATACTCTCCCAAGTGCTTACAGAAGCTTACAAGGTGCTAACAGTCCAAGGTGCTGGCAGCTCCTTCTGTGATCAGCTGATCCAAATCTGGAGCTGATCATTTTCCAAGGACTTTTCTTCATGTTAAGGAAGAAACCTTCCCCTCCCACTACCAGGAGGTCTTACACCATAATTAGTCCTCACGTGAATTCCTTTCTAAGCTGTGAGCCATTTTTTAATCTCAGAGTGATTTCCACTGAACCAACCTTGGTGGGGTCACCTTGCCATGTCCACTTAACGTCAAATGATGAAGCAGAAGCAGGAACAATAACAGTGAAGTCCTGGAATTCAGCCAGTTCCGTACACTCTGAGGCAATGTTTCGCACGTGAGGAGAATGGATGTTAACCGTTTCCCGAGACAGCTTCTGTACTATGAGCTGAAGGGTGGGGGAAGGAGAACCATAATTACAGAGAACAGAAGAAACCCATCAAAAACACAATGAACCATACTTCAGATTAAGTTGCTTAAACATGCATCGCTGAAGGCAGTGGAAAGGCCAGCCTAAGTGTACAAAAAAATGAAGGCACTAGAGTTTCCAGAAGCTAACAACCAAAAAGCAAGATGCAAAAAATTACAGGAGGAAATCAGGGGAGCAATCTTTACACACACCTGATGGGGAATGCTTGAACACTCACACAGTGCTTTGCGCAGACTAAGTGTTAAACAAATGCTAATACTGCTACAATACACTGGTCTTCTCAACACACCTGTGCTAACCTAAATAACCTCACTTCAGGTCCAGCCTTATCCTGGCTCTCTTCTCTTGACTTCTGACAAGAAGAATTATGCTAAATTTGCCCTTGGATGCCTGCCCCTCTGGGTCATTTCAGTTCCAGAGGTTGGTTTTCCCAGAATCCCCCTGGCATGGACTGATGGGATACTTGATGTATTTCCTTCTGTATTCTGTATTCCATATTCCATATTCTATATTGAGAAGCAGCATGGATTATTGGATAGAACACAGTCCCCAGAGCCAGAAGGACCTGGGTTCTAATCCCAGCTCTTTCACTAATCTGCTGGGTGACCGTGGGAAAGTCACTTCACTTCTCTGAGCCTCAGTTGCCTCATCTGTAAAATAGGGATTAAGACTGTGAGCCCCACGTGGGACAGGGAATTTATCCAACCTGATTTGCTTGTTTCTACTCCAGCCTGGAACATAGTAAGCACTGAACAAATACTATTGTTCTTGTTATTATTGTTATTTTCCTCTGTGCTCCCCAGACCCTGCATGCCTAGAATTGGGCAACATCAAACCATACAGGGTGACAGTCTAGGGGCTAAGAACCTATCTGTAATTTATTTATTTATTTCTATTAATGTCTGTCTCCCCCTCTAAACTGAAAGCTCACTGTGGGCAGAGAATGTGTCTGTTTACTGTTGTATTATATTCTGCACACAGTAAGCCCCCAGTAAATACAAATGAATGAATGAATGAATGAATGGCTGACCCTGGCCTTCAATCAATCAATCAATCAATTGTATTTATTGAGCGCTTACTGTGTGCAGAGCATTAGAGACTCTCCAACCCTAGTTAGATTGTCTCTCTGTCTCTCACTTGTCTCACCATATCATTTCCCACCCTAAATACTGCACTAGCCAGTCAATAGCATTTACTGAGGGTCTACTGGGTGCAGAGCAGTATACTAAATGATTGAGAGAGTACATGGAAGGATTCGGTCTATAAATAGTATTATTGAGCACCAACTATTGTGTGCCCAACACTGTACATTGGGAAGGTACATTAGAGTGAAATTATATGATCTCTGCCTTCCAGGAGCTTACAGTGTAGCAGGTTAAGTAGCCTTCCAACATGGAGACTGCAGGCAGTAGCCAAACGGACAGGGTGATATCCAGACGTGGCAGACTCTTCTTCTGTAGCAAGGTAGCTTTCTTCCAGCCCCAGCTCACAGGCCTTGGAAATCTACTGCAGTGAAAACCCAGGTCAGTAATGCTGAAAATTCTAGTGCCCAGCCCACCCAGGGTCCCTACCCACTTAGCCTTCCTACCCTTTAGGGAAGGCCTGCTCTGTTCAGGCAGCTTCTTACAGGAGCAGGATTTATTTGGGTGGGGCGGAGGGTGGAGAGAGGGAGAGAAGAGAAGCAAGCTTGGTAATAGCAACAACAATAATGATAATAATAATAACGTTCATAATTGTAAAATTTGTTAAGCATTTACTATGTGCCAATCACTATGATCTGCGATAGATACAAGATAATCAGGTAGAACACATTCCCGGTCCCACATGGGGCTCACTCAACCAGGTATTTCATCTCAATCAATCAATCGTATTTACTAAACATTTACGAGGTACAGTATAATGGGCGTTGGTAGACACATTTCACCCCCACACAATAAGCTTACAATGTAGAGGGGGAGGTAGATGCTAACATAAATAAATAAATTTCATATTACAGGTGGAGAAACTGAAGCATAGAGAAGTGGACTTGCTCAGAGTCACCCAGCAGACAACTGGCAGATCTGGGATTAGAACCCACATCTCTGACCCGAGGCCACGGTGCTTAAGCAGCGTGGCTCAGTGGAAAGAGCCCGGGCTTTGGAGTCAGAGGTCATGGGTTCAAATCCCGGTTCTGCCAATTGTCAGCTGTGTGGCTTTGGGCAAGTCACTTCACTTCTCTGTGCCTCAGTTACCTCATCTGTAAAATGGGGATGAAGACTGTGAGCCCCCTGTGAGACAACCTGATCACCTTGTAACCTCCCCAGCGCTTAGAACAGTGCTTTGCACATAGTAAGCGCTTAATACATGCCATTATTATTCTTATCCTCCACAGTTCAGGAACTGTGTAGACTATCAAGGAACAATTCTGGCTTTTCTGTGCATTGCCGCCAGCTGATTTCATCCTTTACACCATAGTGGAAGGTAGCTAGGTCAGGATTCTCTTCTAGTATCATGCTGCCCTAAGGAGTGGAGAACACTAGCTATACGAGTGACATGGGAGGGGGTTCCCACAGGGGTCTCACTCAATCACTGATATTTATTGAGTGCTTGCTTGACTATGTGCGGAGCACTATTCTAAGCACTTGGGAGAATACAATACAAGAGAATTAGCAGACATGTTCCCTGCCCATAATGAGCAGGGAAACAGCGTGGCTCAGTGGAAAGAGGCCGGGGTTGGGAGTCAGAGGTCATGGGTTCTAATCCCACCTCTGCCACTTGTCAGCTCTGTGACTTTGGGCAAGTCACAACTTCTCTGTGCCTCAGTTACCTCATCTGTAAAATGAGGATGAAGACTGTGAGCCACCCGTGGGACAGGCTGATCTCCTTGTAACCTCCCCAGAGCTTAGAACAGTGCTTTGCACATAGTAAACGCTTAATAAATGCCATCATCATTATTATTATTAATGAGCTTTCAGTCTAGAAATGAGCTTACAATCTAGTTTCCTTTTTGGAGACCAGAGGAGCCTACTTCAATGTCTCTTCTCTCCCTTCCCAGCTGCAAAGCCAAGTCTCCCTCATGTCTTCCCAAATTATCTTTGAGCAATTCATTGTTGATTAAATTTAGACCATCCCAGGAAGGGCTTGAAGATAGCAGGGAGAGTCATTCAGTCTGGAAACCAGAATCCCTTGTAAATCAGTCAAATTCTGCAGTAAGTTGTTTTCCTTTTTCCAGTGTTCTAACGGAGGCTGTTTGTGTGGCAGAAAACTGTGCTGGGAGGCCAGGGTAATTTACTTTTTTAGTACCCTAAGTCAAACATGCCCCGAGGCTTCAAGATGAAAAAATAAATATTTGCCAACAGTGGCTGACTTCTCCGACTCTCTCACCCCAGTTCCTCACAGAGGGTTTCCATTTCTTCTTGTCTAACCATTTTCAGATGTTCCCGGAGAAGGCAGTGTCAAGGCCACCAAGAAGGGATTTAGGAAGGGGCAGGTTCTCCTATCTAGGAGAGAGGTAACGCAGGAGACCTGAGACATGAGAGAGGGGGTGGGAGGGCTTGCAAATTCTCCTGGAACACAAGCACAGAAACCAAGCAAGCCACTGACTACCTGTCAGATGATTCACAATTGGGAAAGTTACATAGTAAGAAGGACCCATAACTATCCAGACACGGCTGTCTGTGCAAAAGAATAATAATTGTAGCATTTGTTAAGTGCTTAGCACATAGTAAGTGAAGTGGCTTGCCCAATATCGCACAGCAGACAAGTGGCAGAGCTGGGATTAGAACCCATGACCTTCTCACTCCCAGGCCTGTGCTCTATCGATGACACCATGCTGCTTCTCTGCTAAACTATCAGCCCACCTAATAATTGTGGTATTTCTTAAGTGTTTACTCTGTGCCAAGCACTGCACTGAACACTTGGGTAAGTAAAAGATAATCAGATTATAATAATTCTGGTTCCAAAAGGGATTCACCATCAAAGGGGAAGCGAGAACAGGCATTTAATCCCTATTATGCGGATGTTGGGAAGCAGCGTAGTCTAGTTGAAAGAGCATGGGAGTGGGAGTCTGAGGACGTGAGTTCTAATCCCAGCTCCACCACATGTCTACTGTGTGACTTTGGGCAAGTCACTTAATTTCTTTTTAATTTTTTTTCTCAGTTACCTCATCTGTAAAATGGAGATTGAAACTGTGAGCCCCATGTGGGACACGGACTGTGTCTGACCTGATTATCTTTTTCCTACCCTAGCTCTTTTAAGAGGGCTTGGCATATAATAATCACTTAACAAATACCACAATTACTAGCATTTATTATTAGATGAGGGCACTGAGACACAGAGAAGTGAAGTGACTTCCCCAAGGGCACCCATCAAGCAAGTGGCAGAGCCAAGTTTAGAATCCAGGTTCCCTGACACAAGCCCTTGTGCTCATTTCATTAGGCCATGTTGCCTCGTCCAAATAATGAAAAGTTCCATTCATCAGCTTAAGGGACGTGGGTAAATCCGAAGCTTTTTGATCTAAATTCCACCTTTCAGGCCACTACCGTTCGCATTCATAAGAATCTTCAAAGAAGAGAGGCTAGGCATCCACTGAAGAAAAGGTATGGACTAAGTGATCAAACCCTCCCGGCCTTCATCATCCCTCCCTTTTCAGCTGTGGGATTTCACACCATTGTGGGTTCCACTGACTCCTGCTTCTGGGCCCTAGTGAGTGACAAAATCCCCCACAGAGGTCAGGGGACACATCCAGAGAGGCTTGAATCCGGAATCCCTGTGTACCGCGGAAAAATAAACAGGCAGCTTGCCGCAGTTTGGAAGATACGCAAGCTGCCTCACAAAAATTTGTGTGTGTAATTCTCTCTGTTCCCCCCAGCTAGGACAGTTCCTTCCAGCCTGAAATAGCGACAACATTCACTGGGAGGGTGGGCTTCTCCTCCCGCCACCCCCAGGAAGCACCACAAGTCAACACGCGCCAGCCCCGAGACTTGGCTCGTCATTGATTTTAGAAAGGGACTGGATCACCCTTGTTCTTTATTACCAGCCAGCACTCCAGAGTCTGTGAGTGGAATGGATCAGAGAATTTCATAGGTGATTTCTTTGACACCATATGATGATGGCATTTATTAAGCGCTTACTATGTGCAAAGCACTGTTCTAAACGCTGGGGAGGTTACAAGGTGATCAGGTTGCCCCACGTGGGGCTCGCCGTCTTCATCCCTATTTTACAGATGAGGTAACTGAGGCACAGAGAAGTTAAGCAACTTGCCCAAAGTCACACAGCTGACAATTGGTAGAGCTGGGATTTGAACCCATGACTTCTGACTCCAAAGCCCGGGCTCTTTTCCACTGAGCCATGCTGCTTCTCTTATGTGAGTGTGTATGTTTGTGTGCGCTCACAGACTGAAAGCGCTGGCCACTCTTCTCCCAGAGGCTACATCAGTCAGTCAGTCAATCAATGGTATTTATTGAGCGCTTTCTGTGGGCAGAACACTGTACTGAGCGCTTGGGAGAGTACAATACAATAATCAGGCACATTCCCTGACCACAACAAGTGTACAGTCTAGAGGGGGAAAGGAACCCAGGATCCTAAAAGGGCTTAAAGGTTACAGACAACCTGATTACCTTGTATCTACCCCAGTGCTTAGAACAATGCTTGGCCCATAGTAAGCGCTTAACAAATACCATCATAAATATCGTTATTACAGATCCAAGTGCACAGGTCATGGCAAGAAGGAAATGAGGGCTAAATCAAGGAAGGCCTCAGAATGAGTTCCCTGACTAATCTTTCATTTCCCCACCTTATTCTCCCTTCCTAGGTCATCACCTTGTAATCTCCCCAGCACTTAGAACAGTGCTTTGCACATAGTAAGCACTTAATAAATGTTATCATTATTATTATTATTACCTGAGTCTCCAAACTCTGTTGTATTATACTCTCCCAAGCACTCAATAAATACCAATGATCCATTAATAAATCTGTGCACTTAATCCTACACTACACAAGTTATTAGCCGCTTGCCCTTCCATATAGCCTGTATTTTACATACCCTTATACTTTGTTGTTTTCCCCTACCCGCAATTTATTTTAATGCCTGTCTGTCCTGCTAGACTGTGAGCCTATTGTGGGCAGGGATTGTCTCTATTTGTTGCTGAATTGTACTTCCCAACTGCTCAGTACAGTGCTCTGCACACAGCAAGCGCTCAATAAGTACGATTGAATGAACGGACTGTGAATTCTTGTTAATTCTTTGAGGGCAGGGAGATGTCTATTTATGCTATTGTACTCTCCCAATACTTAGTACAGTGCGCTGCACAAAGTAAGCGCTCTATAAACGTAAGAGCTTGGCAAATACCACAGTTATTTAATGAATCATTTAATCCAGTGAATTCCCCACATTATTTCAATATATAATTACTCTAACTATATCAAAGTTATTGGAGAAAAGACTACACACAATCAGTGTGAATGGCAAGCAGCGTGTCGGGGAAGCAGCGTGACAGTGGAAAGAGCGTGGACTTGGGATTCAGAGGTCATGGGTTTGAATTCTGGCTCCGCCACTTGTCAGCTGTGTGACCTTGGGCAAGCCACTTAACTTCTCTGTGCCTCAGTTACCTCTTCTGTAAAATGGGGGTTAAGACTGTGAGCCCCAAGTGGGACAACCTGATCACCTTGTATCCCTCCCAGCGCTTAGACCAGTGCTTTGCAAATAGTAAGCGCTTAACAAATACCACCAAAAAAATTAATAATGGCAGCTGACAATATTTAGCCTCTTTAAGCCTCAGAGTTCTTTAAGTGCTAATATTTCCAGGATAAGGTTGATGTGAGCTCCTTGTGGGACAGGAACTGGATCTAATCCGATTGTACTATTTCTATCCCAATGCTTAGAACAGTACTTGGTAAACAGCAAGTACCTAACAAGTATTACTGTTATTATTTTTTGTGTTTTGTTGGTTGTCTTCATTTTACAGGTAGGTAAAACTAACAGAATGCGAAAATATTTCCTCACCTCCTACTAACTACAGCATAGGGTTTAGAATTCTCCTCTTCAATTCTCTGATCTATAGCTCGAGACTCCATTTCCTCTTTCTGGAAAACGCCTGAAGAGTTTAGAAAGAAAAATCCACCTGGTTTGAATTTAAAGTACTGAATAACTTCAAAACAACGTTAATTGGTAAAGAGTAAATGCAGCTGTGGAACTGTAAAATGCACGGCCTGGTTAACTCACTGTCACACCCTTCCATAACTTGCCTAGCAGAGAAGCCCTGAAGTGGCCCAACTATTTTGTTCTGGGGTGTTCTCCCCAAACCTCAAGTACATTCCACAGAGAGCCACATTGAAAACCCTTCTTCTTTCGAGATAGATTTGTTCCAGGCATCAACTACTCCTTGGGAAGAGATCAGGCCCTCCTGACAAACCCCTTAAGTCTTTCAGGACAACAGGAAGAGCCTGGAGATTTGCTATCTCTAACCTGGCACTGGTGCTTTCGATTGTTGGAAAACCAGTCGACAAGATTGAACCGATCATTGATTCTCTCTGCCTGCCTTCCCTCCTTTAGGAATGTCTCTAATTTTTCTCCAGACTTTATCCAAGCCCTTAGACCAGGGTGTGGTGCAGTGCAAACGTCAGTGGGGTCATAAGGTTGTTAAGTTCAGCCATGCGGGAAGAACTGTGTCTCACTGCGTCATGTCACATCATGTCAAATCGTGTGTAGAGGAGCTGTTTTCCTGGTTTCTCTGCAGCACCCATTAGAAGGGAATAGAAATAAGACACTATCAATGACAGCCATGAGCATAGCAGCTTTGCTCTGCTGCCTCTGATGAGCCTCAGTTTCCCTCCTCTAGAAGCTCTGCAGCTGTTCCAAATTTATAATGTTCCAGGGCTCCAGGCTCTCCCTCCACCCAGGCATCAGTCCTGTTCCCTGCTCCGTGTATCTTGATGCCCACACAATTTCCATACCAGCACCTGCACAACATTAGTCAATCATAGTTATGGAGCGCTTACTGTGTGCAGGGCACTGTACTAAGCAGCTTGGGATAGTACAATATAACAGAGTAGGTAGACACATTCCCTGCCCACTATGAGCTTACAGTCTAGGTAGAACATGACTTTAAATATATTTCTACGGCAAAGCTTTAGGGAAACTAAAAAAAAAACAGTGTTGAAAAGGCATACTGAACCCTTAAAACGTAACATGAGATGAAAGGGTATCATAATAATAATGGTATTTAAACCACTTATTATGTGCCAAGCACTGTTCTGAGAAACAATGTAGCCTCGTGGATAGAGCATGGGCCCGGGAGTTGGAAGGACCTGGGTTCTAGTCCCAGCTCTGCCACTTATCTGCTTTGTGACCTTGCTAACTGAGGACAGGGATCATATTTTCCTCCCCCACACACTTAATACAGTGCTTTACACGCAGTAAGTGCTCAATCAATCAATCAGTTGTATTTATGGAGCAATTATTGTGTGTCAAACACTATACCAAGTGCTTAACATTGTACGATTGGTTGATTTTTACTTCTGAGGAGATGTTGTACTAAAAAAATCAGGGACGAAGGGCAAGACATTTATAGCTTTCTTATCAATCGATCAGTCATTTACTAGACTGTGAGCCCGCTGTTGGGTAGGGACTGTCTCTATGTGTTGCTGACTTGTACTTCCCAAGCGCTTAGTACAGTGCTCTGCACACAGTAAGCGCTCAATAAATATGACTGATTGATTGATTGATTTACTGAGCACTCACTATGTGCAGAAAACCATACTAAGCACTTGGGAGAGTACAAAATAACAGAGTTGGTAGACACGTTCCCTGCCCACGAGGAGCTTACAGTCTAAATATCCCAAGTCAGTTCCAGAAGTCAAGTAAGGGTAGCATCAATTCGAAGCTTTCCCCAGAACTTCTTTTATTTAGTTTGCTAAGAAATAATAGTCTGAAAAAGTTTTCAATCCCCAAATCCCAAAGAAATGGATAACATTTGTCTGAGGTGAAGTTAACATGCCACAAAAGACGACTAAAAGAGCAGCCTATACATGAATAATTGCTTTTTCACAAAAAGACACTTCAAAAATTTTAACCTTTTATGGAAAGGTCAATACTGGCCCCACATGAAAGAGGTGCAGGCTAAAGTTAACTACCATTAAATGGCATCTGTCAAGTTTATCATCACTTATCTCAGTCAGGGTGATTTGCACACCACAGACTCCTGCCTCCCTGCCCTCAGAAATGAGGGTGAGCTCCAGAGGAAGAAAACTGGGAGAGATATGGAAGACATAATAAAACAGATGCGAAAGATATAATGAGAAACAGCATGGTCTAAGGGGTAGAGCACCAGCTTAGGAGTCAGAAGGACCTGGATTCTAATCCTGGCTCTGCCGCTTCAGTCAGTCAGTCATTCGTACTTATTGAGTGCTTACTGTGTGCAGAGCACTGTCCTAAGAGCTTGGGAGAGTACCATATAATGATAAACAGACACATTCCCTGCCCACAGAGAGCTTACAGTCTAGAAGGGGAGACAGATGTTAATATAAATAAATAAATTACAAATATGTACATAAGTGCTGATGGACTGGTGGGGGGGATGAATAAAGGGAGCAAGTCAGGATGCCACAGAAGGGAGTGGGAGAAGAGGAAAGGAGGGCTTAGTCAGGAAAGGTCTCTTGGAATAGATGTGCCTTCAATAAGGTTTTGAAGTGGGAGGGGGAGAATTATTGTCTGTTGGCTATGAGGAAAGAGGGCATTCCAAGACAGAGGCAGGATGAAGGCAAGAGGTCTGTGGAAAGTTAGACTAGATCGAGATACAGTGGGAAGGTTGACAATACAAGAGCAAAGTGTGCAATTTGGATTGGAGTAGGAGAGTAGTGAGGTAAGATAGGAGGGGGTAAGGTGACTGAGTGTCTGCTGTGTAACCTTGAGCAAGTCAATTCATGTCCTTGTGCATCAGCCACCTCATCTGTAAAATGGGGTTGAAGACTGTGAGCCCCATGTGGGACAGGGAATGTGTCTAACCTGATTAGCTTGTATTTAGCACTTAAAACAGTGTCTGGCACAGAGTAAGAGCTTAACAAATACCATAAAAGAAGCTAATCAGAGGAAGGGTGGTTTCCTATGAATGAATCCCTAAAGACTTGGAAATGGGGTAAGAACATAATTTAAGTATTCTTAAATTCTCTTCCCACCCATCCTTCCTCCAGCCAATCCACCTTCAATTCACTGGGGGAGGTCCCCCAAACTGCTCACTCACCTGGGTCCTTTTTTCCAGAACTTCACAGGAAGCCCCGCCTCCTTCTTCCCTGATATCGCTTCACGGTCAGAAGATCAGGCCACTGGGTACTTTAAATTATGAAGACAATGGTTCAGGAGTCCATATAAACAACTTGTTTCCTGGATCATCTTGAAGGATTTTGCCTGATTAACGCGTGCTAGCGCAAAATGCACCCATCCATCATGGAACCATTTGGAACAAGTCAGAGAGTTTGGGACTGAGTCAACATTACAACTCAGGTGTCCTGTTCCTCCCTCTCTTGCTTCCCATCTGCAGACCATTCTAGCATCCTGGAATAGATTAGTCCTATTCCTCTGAGAGTCAGTCTCAGGAAAAACAAACCATTCGATAGCCAGGGCTTTTAGCCACCGCTATTCCTCGCACTGTTCCAACCTCCTCCTCAGATTCTGATTTCCTGTCCTCTATCTGATGGAACAGATGCATTTTCTCGAACTGCAGCAAGTTTCACTTGCACATTTCTCTTACTTTAATCTCACCTTTCCGGTTGCTATTTCACTCCCAGAAGCTCCCTCCCAACGTTTTTCTGTTGAGAACAGCTGCCTTTGTGGATTCTAGAACTAGAAAGAAGAAATCTGGGCCAGTCTCCTGTCTCCAGCTGAGAATTAGTTGACAGAAAACAAGTTTTGTCAGTCTCCTCTGAACACCTGTTCAGGCGATTATTCCCCTTTATATACTCCCTTACGTGCATAACCAAGCCGTGTCACTGATATTTAAATCTATTTCTCTTCCCTAGTATTATAAAACCATTAGCAATGGGCTTACTGGCCCAGAACAATGATCCATTCAGCCCGAATTCCCTTTCGGATACTGATTTTGGGATGCTTGATGTTCATAATGGCCATTCTAATGTTTGGAAATGGACCATCTATGCATCCTAACTTATCCCCTCTACTCTCCTGATTTTTGCTCTTGTACTCCATTATAGCCTGCTCATGAATTAATTTTTCCAATCCATTCTTGAAGCTATAACTCTTTTGAGCCTGCCCAGCTTTCTACAGTAACCATTTGCACCTATTATTTGAAGAATATTTCCTTTTGATAATTTTGACCCTGAAATCCAGATGTTTTTCTAGACCATAAGCTCACTGAGGGCAGAGAATGTGTCTGTTTATTGCTATATTGTACTTTCCCAAGCGCTTACTACAGTGCTCTGCACACAGTAAGTGCTCAATAAATATGACTGAATGAATACCACCTCTATTGTATTGAAGCTTCCCAAGCACTTAGTATAGTGCTCTGCACACAGTAAACACTCAGTAAATACCATTGATTGATTCAATGGATAGTGTGGGATTTTGTCGACAACAATTTCATGTCACCCCGTCCAATAATAGATGACCTTTTGACTTCATTCAGCTTGAGACTTTTTTTTAATATTAAGCTCTTACCATGTGCCAGGTACTGTACTAAGTGCTACGACTTCCAGTCTGTACAGTCCTAGCTCTTCTCTCTATTTCAGTTCAGGTTGACTTGGGCCTTTCACATACTGACTATGGTTTCCAAAGGAAAATCAATGGCTCTCGGGAAAAAAGAAATAATTATTGTCTCAAATCCAGGTTTCTGAATGGTACAAGTGTTTTTCAGCCTCATTTTTGAACAAATGTAAAGGGCATTTGTAATTAGCAATTTTCACTGCAATGAGCAGGCAGTTAAGTGGGTGGAAAGATGGCTAGGTAAATGGGATGGAAAGATGGATGGATAGACAGATGGGTGAGTGGGTGTGTTTTTTCTTAATGGTATTTGTTAAGCACTTTCTCCGTGCCAGGCACTGTACTAAGCACTGAGGTTGATACAAGCCAATCAGGTTGGACACAGTCTCAGGAAAATCTCCTCAGAGTCTTCATTCCCTTTTTACAGATGAGGTAACCAAGGCCCAGAGTCGTGAAGTGACTTATCCAGGGTGACGTGGAGGACTTGGGTTATGAACGCAGGTCCTTCTGACTCCCAGGACTGTGAGGCCATGCAAAATGATTATCCACAGCTCTGAAAGGTTTATTATGATGGGTGAGAGAGAGCTGACCTTTCTTAGCTGTAGCTATCTTCCAGTCCTCTAGCGAGAAAGCATCCATTCTGCCTGTGACAGTTACAAGTCTAGACATCTGCTCCATCATCACCTTGCAAACACGATCCCAATCAAAGCAGCCACAGATGGGCTCGGTCCCCGATTCAAGGAGACAGAGCTCTTATTCCTTGCCGGTTCTTCTCCTCTCCTCTCTTTAGTGGAAATGAGGCCAAGCACCTCCAGGTTTCTGAATAAGCAGCTGGAGTAGAGCGAATGCAGCCGGTATCTAGCAAATCAGTCACATCTGCAGCCTTCATTGGCATGCTTTGTCCAAAGATTACCCCTTGAGCAAGGTTTCAAAGGAGCAATTCGGCTCATCATCATACCTCCCTGAATTCACCCTGCATTGGGTACCTGATCACGCGTGGAACTCTTTAATAGGCTAAAAGGGAACAAATGGGTAATACACTTCCCATCTGGAGAAGTATAGAGAATGCTAAATGTCACGTAGAATACTCAACCTCGTCAGACATCAATCACACTAGGCAGGCTTCAGAGCATCAGAAATTCACAAATGAGGAAATGCGGAGGTGGCAAGGAATACATTTCTCGTTTATATGTCTTGTAATGAAACGTGGCCTGGTGAAAAGAATACAGGCCTGGGAGTTGGAGGACTTTGGTTCTAGTCTCAGCTCTGTCACTGGCCTACTGTATGACTTTGGGCAAGCCACTTAACTTTTTAGTGCCTCAGTTTCCTCATCTGTAAAATGGGGATTAAATACCAGTCCTTCCTCCTACTTATACTGCTCACATTCATTCATTCAATTGTATTTATTGAGCACTTACTGTGTGCAGAGCACTGTATTAAGCACTTGGGAAGCTCACATGTGGCCAAGAGATCATATGGTACATAATTATGGTCTACCCCAGTGCTTAGTACAGTGCTTGGCACATAGTGAACCCTTAACAATTACCACGTTTATCATTTTTATTAATTTTACTTGATTGCCAGCAAAAACTGGTTGCCAGCAAAAACTGGCCTGTGACTGACTGTTGGGATTCTGGATTACCAGCCCTGTTCTTCCACATCAAGAATTTCTAAAATGTCTCCTGCCTGTCTTGGTTTAAATCCTAAGTGGATTTTCTCACCAAAATCAAGTCTTCAAAATACCTGGCTGCCAAAGGCAGGCTTGAAACAAAAAGGCACTGTAATACTATAAGGATCTGTCCCTAAATGCAAAAAAAATTGATTGATTCTATCAATTAAGTGCTTACTGTGTGCAGATCACTGTACTAAGTTCTTGGGAGAGTACAATGTAACTGAGTTAGTAGATATGTTCTCTGTCTACAAGGAGCTTACAGACTAGAGGGGGAGACAGTATATAAATATAATAAATAAATGTAAATTTATGTAATGTACATTAATATGATAGACATGTAAAATATATTTAGAAATATTAATCATTAGGAGTAAATACATTAAGGGCAATGCCGAAGGTAGAGTCTGATGGTCATGTGTCCACTTTTTCTGCCTCCTACATGAGCATGGATAAGGGATCTGTGTTCTAGTTCTCCACTTGTCTGCTATGTGATCTTGGGCAAACACTCAACTTCTCTATGCCTCAGTTTCCTCATCTCTAAGATGGAGATAAAATACCGGTTCTCCCTCCCTTTTAGATTATGAGGTCCAAGTCTACTCCAATTTGATTATCTACCCCAGGGTTTAGCACAGTGTTGGATATAGTACTAGGTTAATAAATAGCACTGTTGTTATTTTTGTTATTATTAGGTCAGCATCGGAGGCATCATCTCTGAAAATGGGGGACAGCTATCTTACACACTCTCTCTCTGAATTTATCTCTCTTTGCACACGGGGTGTCCCCAGATCCGGAACTCTACTGCACATGAAAAGGTTCTTTGGTCCAGACTGCCCCTAGACTGTATGCTCACTGTGGGCAGGGAATGTGTCTGTTATATTGTTATATTGTACTCTCCCCCATGCTTAGTACAGTGCCCTGCGTATGGTAAATGCTCAATAAATATGACTGACTGACAGAGTTTGGTCCCTAACAACACGGGCATCCACTTCCAAGCCATGAGACTCAACTGTAGGAGCAGGGGAGGACAAAAACTGGACATTTGGAATTCATATCCTGACATAAGGACATCCAGAGCCTTATCAGTAACATAAAGGAGAAGAGACAGCTGAAGAACAGGTCTGTCTGCTACAAAACTTGTGGTTTTGTAAGTGAATGGTTACACTCCAATGACTACAGTGCAGCAATCTTTGTCTGATTCTGAAAAGTAATCGGCATTTGCCTTGCCGTCTAGTGGTATGGATGCAAAAGGGATGGCTTGTTAAAGTGAGCATGTCCCATTGGGCTAGTATGACTCAGGAGCAAGATATTTCAATTCATGATTTAGGTGCACCACTTAAATAAACCTGCCAGCTAAGATGGAGCCTTATTAGGTAGATACTTGCTGGCTTGGGATCCTGCGATAGCTTCATTGATCTCTCTCCTTGAGAGGGAGAATTTCCTCACTATATATTTTGGTTCTTCCGCATTTTTTTCACTTGCTGGAAAAAGGAAAGATTTTTCAGCAGGATCAAGCAGGACACATAGGGACAAATGTGTTGTCAGTGGGGATTTGAAGGAAAATCTTTTGCTTGAAAGAGAGCTGGAAAAAGAGGTAGGGTTCTTCCACCTCCTGGGAATGTGTGAAGATGGGACTGACTTTGTGCTCCAGCTGAGAGACAGCAAGAGAACAAGCAGACTGGCATTTGGAAAAACCATTTCCTCAGCAGGGTTCTAGGCACTTGCACATTTTCCATGATCTGGCTGTGTGCCTTCAACTGCATAAAGAATCTACTGGGGTCCTTTGAAGGGTCCCCAAAGGTGTACAGAGTGGGAATTTCAGTATACCATATACTTAAGTTTACAAAAAGCCTTTGATGGGGTCCCATGCAAGCTCACTTTAATGTAGATAAAATGGTTTCAAAGTGCAGGGCAGTGAACTAAGTACTGGGGAGAGATATGAGGATGATGTTTCAGATATGATTCTTGGCCCACAAGGAATTCACACTAGATGGAAGAGAGAAAAATAAGACAGACATAAGAGGAAAAAAGAACAGTGAAAATTTATTAAAAAATAACGATATTGCAACAAGAATAATATCAAACAGAATAGCAGTCCATCACTGCCAGGAGGGAATAAGTCCTTGGGCTCTCATTTATTTATTTATTCATTTATTTCATGGTATTTTTAAGTGCTTACTATGTGCCAGGCACTATACTAAGCAGTGAGGTAAATACAAGATAATCAGGTTGGACATGGTCCATGTCCCACATGGGGCTCATAGTCTCAATTCCCATTTTAAAGTTGTGGCAATTGAGAGACAGGGAAGCTAAATGATTTGCCCAAGGTCACACAGCAGACAAGTGGTGGAGCTGGGATAAGAATCCACGATGAGGAATTTCAAAGAGTTAGGAAGGTTCTCCTCTTTAACGTGCTACCAGAGAGACCAACTAAGTCTAGTAACAGTAGCAATAGTAGTATTAGTAGTAGTAGTAGTAGTTTGGTCCTCTAATAGTAACCTTCTCAATGTGCTTTGATGTTGTCTATCTCACCACACTGACCCATTGCTCACATCCTAGTGACTCAGTGGAAAGAGCCTGGGCTTTGGAGTCAGAGGTCATGGGTTCGAATCCCAACTCTGCCAATTGTCAGCTGTGTGACTTTGAGCAAGTCACTTCACTTCTCTGAGCCTCAGTTACCTCATCTGTAAAATGGGGATTAAGACTGTGAGCCCCCCATGGGACAACCTGATCACCTTGTAACCTCCCCAGCTCTTAGAACAGTGCTCTGCACATAGTAAGCACTTAATAAATGCCATTATTATTATTAATAATAATAAGAATGGCATTATTATAATTATTATCCTGCCTCTGACCTGGAATGTCCTCCCTCCTCAAATCTGACAATTACTTTCCCCTCCCTTCAAAGCCTTAGTGAAGGCACATCTCCTCCAAGAGGCCTTCCCTGAATAGGCCTCCCTTTCCTCTTCCATCCCCCTCTGCGTCACCCTGACTTGCTCCCTTTGTTCATCCACCTCCCAGCCCCAAAGTACTAATGTACATATTTCTAATTTATTTATTTATATTAATGTCTGTCTGCCCCACCAGACTGTAAGCTAGTTGTGGGCAGGGAATGTGTCTGTTTATTGTTGTTTTGAACTCTTACAGTGTTCTGCACATTGTAAGTGCTCAATAAATTTGACTGACTGAATTAATGAAAACCCCATTTCAGGTTCGGATTTTAAGTTCTTTTGCATCTCTACCTCCCCTCATTAGAATGACATTAGATATACTTTCTGCTGAAATGTCAGGACCCAACCTGAGAGCTCTTTGTGGTAGGGATTTGAATTTTCCACAATACACAAAAATGCCTCCAGTAGACTGTTAGCCAGTACACGTGGATTTACCCGAATGATGGCGACAGCAGAGAGGGTGCCTGGTTCCCAGGGATTGTTTTTCAGTTTGAAACTCTAACACTAGCATATAAGAGGAAAAGAGGAAAGTATTTGTAACCATGAGTTTATCTAACATAGACGGGTCCAAATTAGAAAAGCAGAGATTCATCATTAGAAGCAAGAAAAATTCAGGAAACAGCATTGGGGACATCTTCCAACTCTCCTTAATCGACCTTAATCTCAATAGCTTCAGCTCATCTGGGCTCAGGAAATCAATCCACATGTGGGATTGCATGCATTTCACAGAGAAAAGTTTCATTAGGCTTCGAGAACATTCAAAGCTCAAATTAGTGGTTTCTAATTGTTGGATTGCTTCTGAAGGACACAGAAAATTTCAAACACGCTTCACATCACACTGAGATGTTGGTTCAATTTATTCATTGATTCTAAAATGGAAAGGCAAGAGGATTCTAAGAAAAGAGACTCCCTCAAATGCCAGGGAAACTCTAAAGTGTCTTAATCCCTTCTTAATCTGTGAATTTTTTAAAAAAAAATTAAATTGGAAATGTCTGTTTTTCTCTGACAATATAGATATTCAAGATTAAATTCTGCTAAAATCAGATTTTAAAATTTAGTTTGTATTTCCACTTTTCAAGTCAGCAATGTGACAGTGATGAGTGCAGAAGGAATGCTGTTGTTGGAGAGAGGAGGAGGAGAGTGGGAGAGGCTATCGTCAACTCTCTGGGTGACTTTTGGAGCCGAGATGATTGGTGGAGGTCATTCTGGGGAGAAGAGTGAAGAGAGGTATCCAAGGATTTGTTTGGGACCTTGGACTTCATCTGGCCACTCACTGAGATATTGGGGCTGCGGTGGTAGAAATCTGTGGTTTCTTATATCATTTCCTGGAAACCCTACTGTTGTTGCTACGCGGATTCTGGGTTGATTGAAAGAAGACCCTGCAGATCCCCAATATATTACTTAGACTGTAAGCCCCATGTGAGATTAACCTGTACCTACCCTAGCGTTTAGAATAGTGACACATAGTAAGTGCTTAAGAAAAAAAACAAAAAGCCTACAAAAAAAAAATTTTCTCTAAGATGGGAGAATCCTCCAGATGTGGTAGAAAACAAATAACACAGCTTCTTTTTTATGGTGTTTGTTAAGCACTTACTATATGCTACACTGTACTAAGCTCTGAGGTTAGACAGAGCTGATCAGGTTAGAAAGAGCCCCTGTCCCACATGGGGCTCACGGTCTCAATCCCCATTTTACAGATATGGTAACAGGCACAGAGAAGTGAAATGACATGCCCAAGGTCACACAGCAAGGTCCTTCTGACTTTCAGGCCATGCTGCTTCCCCAGTTCTTCAGGAAAAGCCCAAGATCAAGGGTAGAGGGGACAAGGGGCTGGAAGGACTGAAATAGCAGTTCACTTTCAGGTAAATGTGGATTGGCAGAAATCTACTCCAGTGGATTTTTCTCCAGTTCCAACTGGCCCAATCCCATGCCAGCAGGACACCTCTTCAAACCTCAGACAGGCAGGGGAAGGGAAAGGGCAGGAGGGAATTTGAGGCAAAGTTCACTTTCTTTGCTTTGCACATTTGTTCTCATTTATTTATTTGTGTATTCATTTTTTTTTTATTCGCATTCAAAGGGGTTGTGTGAGAACAAGGCTGGGCATATGGAGATTTGGGGTCTGATGCCAATGCTGCAGCTGATTTAGGGAGCGGGCTTGTCTTGGAGCCAACCGCCACTGCTCTCTGGAGCCCTCAGTTGTCCCATTTTACAAAGGGGAAGCTACTGCTATCTGACAGGCTGGGGTCTTGCGAGAGTTAGAGATGAGGCTGAGCAGAGGGACGAGTAGGGCTGAGGAGGAGAAAAGTGGGTACTTTGTTACTGAATGAATAGTAGGCAAAGTATTCAAAGTAGGAAGGGGGAATTAGGCAGGAAGCTAAACAGACCCACCCCACATCACCTCAGTTCTTCCTTGTGGGCAGGGAATGTGTCTGTTATATTGTTATATTTTACTCTCCCAAGTGCTTAGTTGTACAGTGCTCTGCACACAGTAAGCACTCAATAAATACAATTGACTGACTGATTACCTTTGTCCATTAAAGCTCTGACTGTTTAACCCCATTCCTTAGTATATGGAACTTAAAAGCAGGGAACAGTACTTTAAGTCTGACTAAATGAAATCACACTTCTAGGGAAGAAAATGCCGGGGAGGAAAAAGGGAAAACAAAACTCTGACACTTTGACCATAATTTTCACGATTTATTGTCTGGAAAGGACTCAATCGAGCAATCACCCAGTGGTATTAATTGAAAGCTTACTTTGTGGAGAGCACTATACTAAGCCCTCAGCAGAGTTCAGTGCAACAGAGTTGGCCGATACATTTGCTAACCACAATGAGCTGACAGTCTAGATGAGCTCACTCAACTACCTTGAGACTGTGAGCCCACTGTGGGACAGGGTCTATGTCCAAGAAGTTGATTAGCCCCTATCCACCCCAGTGCTTAGTACAGTGTCTGGTATATGGTAAGTGCTTAACAAATGCCACAGTTGTATATTATTATTATTATTATCATTATTATAATCTTGGTGCAATTGGCATGAAAGGAATAAATCTTGTGAAATGTAATCAAAATGGGAAGGGATATTTATTTTTGCCCTAAATGCCTGGTGTGTGACATCTCCTGATAACCAGCTGCACAATATGACAGCTTCCTTAATGGGATTCCCAATCCACCCTAGCACTGCAATCTGGAATTGCTTAAATTCCCCAAATGCCTCTAAAATGAGATAGAAAAACAATAATTCTACTTAGAAAATGAGCTACCTCCAAGATGGACAAAAAAAATCTAGTATTATCATACTGATCTCAATGAAGATAGGAAGAATGGAAGAACATCTTCAAAAAGGTGGATACTAGAATGGAAGAAAAGTATTCCTTAGCAAACCCTAAAGGACTGTGTCTACCATTCAGGAAACTGTGACAATGAAGGACAACTTTCATTTGGGTCTTTAACTGGTGTTGGGTAAAGTCCAAATCAATAATGAAGCATTATCGTCATCATCGATCAAATTTTATTGAGCTCTTAATATGTGTGGAGCACTGTACTAACTACTTCAGTTCACAAGTCCTTTCCTCATTTACTTCTTCCCATGCTCTGTCCACGATTTGATTCTCACCGAGAGGCACTAAGGAAGAGGCGAATAACCCTTTGGAAAGTTAGCAGATTGCTCTGCTCAAGGTGAAACATAGTTTCCAGAAGTAGATTGAGAAAAAGGTATTGAGTCATGGTCAATGGAGATTTATGATGCTCTAATTCCAAGAAAAATGAATTACAATATTGTAAAATATCTCCATAGCTGACAGCTGTAAAATTGGCATATGCAAGCGTTATGTTTCAGAATACGGAGTTTAACTGTAAAAAACAAAAGAAGCGCAATTTTTCCCAGGCCCTCAGGGACTCAGAGGAGGGAAGATACACATGAAGAGAGGATTTTTTACCTTCTAAAGGTCACTGAGTTAATAGTAACTCTTCCCTAAATTCTTCTGCTGGGCCTTCAAATGGTTAGCCTAAATTTTCCTCACGAAGAACCAGATTTTCATGGAACTTTAGCAAAAACAACTTCAAGGATGCTGCTGAGGAAAACTGGAGCTAGCTAGTTCGCTTACTCTCTCTGCCTGAGTTTATATTAGTTCCCAGCCTCATTTCCATTAATATCGGGCTGGTATCTGGGAGCTTAAAGTCATGTAGGCAGGTGCTTAATTTCATAGGAGAAATAACTGAGAATTGATCAATCAATCAGTCATATTTTTGAGCACTTACTGTGTGCAGAGCAGTGTTCTAAGCACTTGGGAGAGTACAACACAACAATAAGACAGACACATTCCCTGCCCGCAAAAAGGTTTCAGTTTAGAGGGTGGGAACAGACATTTATATAAACAAAAACATTACGGATACGTACGTAAGTGCTGTGGGCCTGGGGTGAGGGAGGTGGTGAATAAAGGGAGCAAGTCAGGGTGATCCAGAAGGGAGTGGGAAAAGAAGAAATGAGGGCTTAGTCAGAGAAGGCCTCTTGGAGGAGATGGGCCTTTAATAAGGCTTTGACGGTGGGGAGAGTCATTGTCTGTCAGATATGAAGAGGGAAGGCATTCCAGGCTAGAGGCAAGATGGAATGAAATGTCAGTGGTGAGATAGACAAGATAGAGGTACAATGAGAAGGTTAGCATTAGAAGAGCAACGTTTGCATGCTGAATAGGAGAGTAGCAAGGTTAGGTAGAAGGGGGCAAGGTGAATAAAGGCATCTTGTGGGGGGTTCGCACAGTTAGGCTCACACACACAATGAAGCAACACAGCCTAGTGGATAGAGCTCGGGCCTGGGAATCAGGGGATCTGGCTTCTAATTCTGACGCTACCTGTAGTCTGCTCTGTGACCTTGGACAAGTCACTTAACTTCACTGCAAGTCAGTTCCCTCATCTGCAAAATGGGGATAAATACCTGTTCTTCCTCCCACTTAGACTGCGAGCCAAGGCTTAGTGGAAAGATCCCAGGCTTGAGAGTCAGAGGTCATGGGTTCTGACTAACCCAATATCTCAGCGAGTGGCCAGATGAAGTCCAAGGCCCCAAACAGATCCTTGGATGCCTCTCTTCGCTCTTCTCCCCAGAATGAACTCCATCAATCATCTCAGCTCCAAAAGTCACCCAGAGAGTTGGCGATATAAGCCTCTCTCACTCTCCTCCTCCTCCTCTCTCCAACAACATAATTCTTTCTGCACTCATCACTTTCACATTGCTGACTTGGAAAGTGGAGATACAAACTAAATTATAAAATCTGATTTTAGCAGAATTTGATCTATATTGTCAGAGAAAAACAGACATTTCCAATTTAATTTTTTTTACAAAAATTCACAAGTTAAGAAAGGATTAAGACACTTTAGAGCTTCCCTGGTATTTGAGGAAGTCCACGTAGCAGGTTCTGACAGATCCTGGCTCTGCCACTTATCAGCTGTGTGAATTTGGGCAAGTGTCACTTCACTGCTCTGTGCCTCAGCTACCTCATCTGGAAAATGGTGATTAAGACTGTGAGCCCCACCTGGGACAAGCTGATTACCTTGTATCTACTCCACTCTCAGAACAGTGCCTGGCACATAGTAAGCACTTAACAAATACCATTATTATTATTATTATCATGAGGGATAAGGACTGTGTCCAACCTGATTCTCTTGTATCATCCCCTGCACTTGGTACAGTGCATGTGACACATAGTAAGCACTCAAATATAATAAAAATAAGGATGACAAAAGCCTATGTCACAGTCAGTCTCCTGGCACTGACGTTTTGCTCACTGCAACGCATCTGCACAGAGTGGGACATGTGGGAAGAATAGATCTCAGCAAGGTACCCTGGAAACTACCATCTGGAGAGCTGACGTGAAAATGAAAGCAAGGAAGAAAGAGGAAACACAGACTCAGACAGTGTTGCATCTCCGCTGAGTGTGTGTGTGTGTATGTGTGTGTTTCTGTGTTTGTGTGTGTGTGTGTGCACGTGCATTTGTGTGTAGGGGTGGGGAAGAGTTAGAGTAGGGGCTGGGTGTGAGGGTGTGGATGAATATGAGAAGGAAGGAGAGGGGTGCAATGAGGGAAAGGTAATAAGGATCATCTCTCCCATTTCCCTAAAGAGGAAACCATGAGAAAGCAGCTGAGAACACTTGGTCACTCAGTCAATCAATCAATCAGTTGAATTTATGGAGTGCTTACACTGAACTAAGCACTTGGGAGAGTAGGATATAACAGTGTACCTATTACAACGAAAGAAGGATTTGGACAGTACTTTGGAAGAACTGGTTCATGACTGGGCTCAAGTGGGAATTGGACCATTGGATACTACAGTTGTCTTAATTTATTAATGGATATTCTCAATTCTTGGTCCGATGCAACCTTCTGTAGAAATGCTATTTATTAGGTACATGGAAGGTGCAAAGATAAGTACTTGATTTCTGGACCAACTACAATCCTCAAGGGGCTCACAGCGTACGTGGGGGAAGACAGATATAAAGAATAATAAAAGTGAAGTTAGGAACAGAAACAACTTAATTGGTATAGATGGTTCTGCTCTCTTCATGGCTCTTTTTTTGCTGAGAACAGGGAAGAACATTCATTTCCTGTTTACAGAGCCACTGAAGCATGTTCTAGAAAGAATAAAAGATACAAATCGCTGACCATTATTTTTTTCTCACTGAGGGGAAAGTTGCTGAAGGGTGACTGGATGTTTTAAGCTGAAAGGCCAGCTTCTACATTTATTTCATACCTTGTTCTGACACTTTGACAATTCTGACAGAGTAAAAATAAGACTATTTACAACTCACAGTCATGACATCTTCTATCATGACACCAAAATAGCCCTGGCTGTCTAAGGCAAAATGTGCTCCTTTCCAAAAACTAGCTTAGATTTGGATGGTGGGTTCCAAATCAGCACCCTTCATGGCTGCAGTGATCTGTGTACCAGTTTTTTTCTTTATGGTACTTGTTAAGCACTTACTATATGCCAGGCACTGTACTAAGAGCTTAGGCAGGCAGTGCTTTGCACATAGTAAGCGCTTAATAAATGCCATCATTATTATTACAAGGTTGGAAACAGTCTATGTCCCAAGTGGGACTTGCAGTCTTAATCCCCATTTTATAGATGAGGAAACTGAGGCACAGAGAAGGGAGGCGACTTGCCCAAGGTCATAAGTTAGACAAGTGGAGAAGATGAAATTAGAACCCAGGTCCTTCTGACTCCAAGGCTCTATCCATTAGGCCACATTGCTTCTTTCTGATGTCTTCACCGGGCATCAATATAATCAATGAAATAACAATATTTAGACTTTGGGATGCATCCATGGTGTGATAGTGATCACAAGTTGATGTTCAACATCCTCTTTGAACAGGGACAACTATAATAATGATGATGGTATTTATTAAGCACTTACCATGTGGCAAGATAACCAGACCACATTAAGTGCTTGCCCCATGTGGGGCTTAGAATCTGGCAGGAAACAAGAATTGCATTCCTCATTTTACTGGGGGGCTGAGGCATAAGGAAATTAAGTGACTTGTCCAAAGTCACACAGAAGGCAGGTGGCAGGAATGGGGTTAGAATCTATGTCTCCTGCCTCCCCGTTCCTTGCTCTATCCACTAGGTAATACACCCTCCCACACCTACCTAGCCTTCCAATCCTATGGGATCGGATGCCTTTTTTCCACATTTCAATATCATTACTCATCATCATCATCATCATCATCAATCGTATTTATTGAGCGCTTAATGTGTGCAGAGCACTGTA
Organism: Tachyglossus aculeatus; assembly: GCF_015852505.1. NCBI lineage: Eukaryota > Metazoa > Chordata > Mammalia > Monotremata > Tachyglossidae > Tachyglossus > Tachyglossus aculeatus. The sequence continues at coordinate 29,390,392 of NC_052084.1, read as the reverse complement.
CTAAGCACTTGGGAAGTACAAATTGGCAACATATGGAGACAGTCCCTGCCCAACAGTGGGCTCACAGTCTAAAAGGGGGAGACAGAGAACAAAACCAAACATACTAACAAAATAAAATAAATAGAATAGATATGTACAAGTAAAATAAATAAATAGAGTAATAAATATGTACAAATATATATATACATATAAACAGGTGCTGTAGGGAAGGAGGTAAGATGGCTGGATGGAGAGGGGGGCTAGGGGGAGAGGAGGGAAGGGGCTCAGTCTGGGAAGGCCTCCTGGAAGAGGTGAGCTCTCAGTAGGGCCTTGAAGGGAGGAAGAGAGCTAGCTTGGCGGATGGGCAGAGGGAGGGCATTCCAGGCCCGGGGGATGACATGGGCTGGGGGTCGATGGCGGGACAGGCGAGAACGAGGTACTCACCCACCCGTCAATCACTTAGGCATCTGGGAAGATTTGGGAAATTAAGGACTGGTTTATCGCCAATCCAATGACTCGAGAAAGAGACTGAGCTGAAGAGAGAAGACTTCTCTGGTGGGATGGGTGATGTCCTTCATCGGGTACTCTGGTTTCGATCAGCTATGATGTCAACTCTGTCTCTGTTGTGGCCAGTCCATGTGCAGTGAGAGACACCCTTCTTTGGGGTGGCCACCGCCATCACCACACATGGCTCCCTGATGTTCTGTGATGCAATGGTAATTCCCTTAATGCTATTAGTTAGCTTTAAGTGGATGACAATACCCTAGCTCGATGAACTCACCAGACATGTTTTGCGTATTTGTCGATTTTCCCATAATCTCCTCAGCATTTAGCAGACTTGAAGTTTTTCGAGAATGAGGAGATATGGATGCAAAGATTTTTCAGAAAAATGATGCAAGTAGCAGAGTAGACACTGGAGTGAGGAGAGAGACAGGAGACAGAGAGGTCAGTGAGGAGGCAGATATTGATGCAGTAGCCTTATTCTGCACTAAACTGCTTGGGAAACTAAAATAAAAAGTTAGTAATAATAATAATGATGACGGCATTTATTAAGCACTTACTATGTGCAAAGCACTGTTCTAAGCACTGGGGAGGTTGCAAGGTGATCAGGTTGTCCCACAGGGGCCTCGCAATCTTCATCCCCATTTTACAGATGAGGGGACTGAGACCCAGAGAAGTTAAGTGACTTGCCCAAAGTTAAACAGCTGACAATTGGTGGAGCTGGGATTTGAACCCATGACCTCTGACTCCAAACCCTGTGCTATTTCCACTGAGCCATGCTGCTTCATGATCCCTACCCTCAAGAAGCTTGTTCCATTTAGTAGAAGTGGATTTGATAGATACTTTTCCTTTCTTTCCAGTCCTTTTGAATCTTTTCTCTGCCTCCATGCTGGAGAAGGGACCTGGAAACTAGATTCTATTTAAACTTGAATTGGCTAGTGCATTCTTCCAGCTCAATATTTATCATAGTGATATTTTTAATTATGGTATTCATTCATCATCAAACATCTTCCAGGAACTGCTGTTTGTTTTTAACTGTGTTGTGGAGGCACTTGCCCAAGAAGATAAACCAATAATAGTAAGCAGCTGGGTGAAAATAATCCCAAAGAAGGCAGAGATTATTCATCATTTTGCACCAGGGAAACCCTGATCCAATTGGAGATTTTAATTGGTAACATAGGCTATCTCCAAATTCTGCTACTTGAGCGTATGCTTTCCAAAGGTAAATAATAATGATGAAGATAATAATAGTGGCATTTGTTATGTACTTATTATGTGCCAAGCACTGAACTAAGCACTGGGGTAGACACAAGGTAATCATGTCAGGCACAATTCCTATCCCTCATCAGGCTCATACTCTATGTAGAAGAGAGACAGGTATTTAATCCCTATTTTATAGATGAGGAAACTGAGGCACAGAGAAGGGAAATGACTTGATCAAGAACACACAGCAGATGAGTGGCAGAGCTGGAATTAGAACCCAAAGCTCAAAGAAGCAGCCTACAATCTCAAAGCATTGGATTTAAGGGCATTTCTCTCCAGAAAATTTAAGTGAAAGATGCATTCTTTTGGTTTTTTAATGCTATTTGTTAAGAGCTTACTGTGTGCCAGGCATAGCACTGAGAAGCACTTGGAGTAGATGTAAAATAATCAGGTGGGATACAGTCCCTGTCCCACTTGTCTGCTGTGAGACCTTGGCCAAGTCATTTCACTTCTTTGTTCCTCAGTTCCCTCATCTGTAAAATGGGGATTAAAACTGCAAGCCCCATGTGGAACACGGACTGTGTCCAACCTGATTAACTTGTATCTACCCCAGTGCTTATTACAGTGTCTGGCACATAGTAATCACTTAACAAATACCATCATGAAAATAAGGACATTTTTCACTGTACTTGAAAATATTGCCTTTATCCCTCTTTCAAGAATGCAATGATTTTGAATCTGCCTTCTGATTGCCTCAGAGATCTGTTTGATGCCACTCAATCTTCTTCTACCCCAGTGCTTAGTCCAGGGCTAAGCACATAATGAGTGCTTAACTGATACTACAATTATTATTCACTTTGGAATTAAATTGACGATTCCTGCCTTGGTGGTGAACCATGAAATTACCAGCCATTGGACTGTTTGATTGAGAGGTCCTTTAGGGCAGAGACTGTGTCTTCTGAGGGCACTGAACTCTCCCATGGGCTGAGTACAGTACTATGCAGAATTAAGAGCTCAAAAAATACCACTGGTTGATTAACCCAGATAGTATAACTAATGAGGTTGTTTTCCTTTCAATGGTCTGCACACATGTTTCTTGCCTTTCAGATTGAAGACTGCTGCAATCCCGATGCTTAATTTATGGATATAAGATTTTCCCATTGTCCTCACTCTCCTATTAATTAGAAAATATGTCCAGCCAAAAGTTAGCACAGTTCTGCTTTCTCCTCTGGGTAGGAGGTTCCCGGGGTTCCCAGAGCTTTTCTGTGAATTCGGTCGATCTCGATAGCAATTTCACCAGCTCTCTGACGAAGTTGGGTGGCTTTTGGAAGGCTGACTTTTTTCATGCATTCCTTTCATTATTAAAAGCACATTATCTCTGAGATCATGAAAGTAGCATTGGAATGGATTGAGTGACAAATTGTTGTGGTCTTTGGAAATGCTTTAATCCATTTACATTTGAGACCTACTTGAAGCCCAATGAAGACTAGCAGTTAATGGATTGCTGGGAGATCTCTGCACTAGATAGATCAGTCTGACAGGTAGCAGTTGGGAAAGGGGTTGCTCTCCTAGGGTTCAAGCATCACAAAAAATGGACACTGTACTAAGCACTTGGGAGAGTACAACAAAATTATCAGACATTTTCCCTGCACATACAAAGTGTCCACTTGCATTTCTGGACAGAGTGCTGACAATTTGGACATTTATTGTTTTACGCTCATTGTCTTGTGTTACGTTAACTGACTCACAAAACTCCTGAGTATGGTGAGAGAGGAATGGTCCCAAAGTCTTCCCTATCCCATAATGAACTGCAGGGATCATGGAGGGGTGAGATGGAGCCATCTTTGGGAAAGAAATCTGGTCTAAGGGATAACAGGCTGGGGCGGGGGGTGGTGGGAAGGGAAAAGAAATAGCTAAAACAGCTAAAAGGAAAAAGCTAAAAGGGAAATTTTAGCTATTACAATGTGTCCTCTTTTGTTTTACCTTCTAGGTGAGAGTCACCAAGTAACATTCCAAACAGGATTTAAATATTTCATCTGGAAGAATTTGTATGGTTTTTCCCTAGGAATCTGGATTTGCAATTCCTCTCTCCACTAACGTAATTTATGTCCATGCACTGGAATTATATCCTCAAGAATTCTGCCTTCAATTTTCCTCATGTTCCAGAAAGACCAGAGGTATCCGCAGAAATGTTAATCAGTTCATCAGTCAATGGTATTTGAGTGCTTACTCTGAGCAGACCGCTGTACTAAGCACTTGGAGAATACAGTACAATAGAGCTGGTAGACATAATCCCTGCCGTCAAGGAGCCTACAGGGAGAAAAAGACTGGCTCACATTTCCAGTAGCCTGAATTCGGTCTCCTACTTCTTCGTCTACACCCAGCTGTATTTTGAATTGATTCCTACTTTTCCTCCCATTACAGGGTAAACTCTTCATGGACAGGGAATGTGCTTCACACTTCCATTGAACTTTTCCATGTGCTTACTACAGTGCATTACCCAGAGTAGGGGTTCTAAGAATACCTTTACTATTGCTGCTACTACTACTAAACTATTACTACTACTACTGCAGCTACCAACATCACCAAAAAATAAATGAATGAATTATGGTTCAACACTGAAGTAGATATGAGGTGATTTGATTGAACACAAGCCCTGTCCCACACTGGGCTCACATTCTATTTTATCCCCATTTGCCTCTAGACTATAAGCTCGTTGCGAGCAGGGAATTTGCTTATTGTTATATTGTACTCTCCCAAGAGCTTAGTACAGTGTTCTGCACACAGTAAGCACTTAGTAAATATGATTGACAGTCCGACTGAGTCCCAGGCCTGTGCTCTTTCCCCGAGGTACGGCTCCGGCCGTGGAAAAGACCCTGTCCATATGGCTCTTCTAATAGGATCTTGCAAACCTGCGGCTGGGAAGCCAGATTGCTAGCATGTGTGTGGAGGGTGACTCCTGGCTTGCACGAAGAGAGGCAGAGCTGTGGGTTTCATCTCGGCCAAATCCTTTTTATCTGACTGAGCTATTCAAGCAACTCCCTAATTAATGGCTGCCTCAAATTCTTTCCTTTTGGCCCTCGCTTGTTTGCCCACCCGTCAATGTTATTTCTGGGATGGAAACTGAGGTCTGCGTTACTGCATCGCAAAGATGTTTTTGAACCTCGCAATTCTTTTGATTGGGTCAATAGATCAATGGTATTTATTGAGCACTTACTGGGTGCAGAGCACTGCACTAAGCGTTTGGGAGAGTCCAGTGCAACAGAGTCAGTGGACATGTTCCCCACTCACAGTGAGCTTGCAGTCTAGAGTGACAGGCAGACATTAAAGACAATTACGTATATGTACATAGTGCTATGGGGCTGGGGATGGGGTGAATATCAACTGCTTAAAGGGTCATTCATTCATTCAATCATATTTATTGAGGGCTTACTGTGTGCAGAACACTGTACTAAGCACTTGGAAGAGTACAATATAGTAATAAACAGACACATTCCCTGCCCACAATGAGCCTATAGCCTAGAGGGGGAGACAGATTTTAATAAAAAATTAATAAATTACAGATATATACATAAGCACTGTGGGGCTGGCAGGGGGTGATGAATAAAGGGAGCAAGTCAGGATGATGCAGAAGGGAGTGGGAGAAGAGGAAAGGAGGGCTCAGTCAGGGAAGGTCTCTTGGAGGAGGTGTGCCTTCAATAAGCCTTTGAAGGATGGGGGCAGAGTAACTGCCTGTCCTAATCATTGCCCCAACTCAAACTAATATTGAAGTTCTGTTGACAAAAACAGCTTGAAGAAATAGTAACCAAAGGACAAATAATTATCCTCCAGTTCTGGAATTACCATACCAGAGTGGAAGCTCCTCATAGGCAGGGACGTGTCACTTGGTTATTTCACAGTCAATCAGTCAATTGTATTTATTGAGCACTGATTGTGTGCAGAGCACTGTACTAAGAGTTTGGATGAGTACAATGTAACAATATAATAGACAAATTGCCTGCACTTAACCAGCTTACAGTTCTTAGTGCAATATACTGTACCATGTGGACACTCAAATGCTGCTGCTACTATGACTATTACTACTATTAGTGCTTAGACTAGTGTCAGTGCTTAGAACAATGCCTGCACATAATAAGCACTTAACAAATACCATTATTATTATTATTATTATTATTATTATTATTGTTGTCACTACTATTACTGTAGGTACAGCATGGCTCAGTAGAAAGAGCACGGGCTTTGGAGTCAGAGGTCATGGGTTCAAATCCCAGCTCTGCCACTTGTCAGCTGTGTGACTTTGGACAAGTCACTTAACTTCTCTGGGCCTCAGTTCCCTCATATATAAAATGGGGATTAAGACTGTGAGCCCCCCAGGGGACAACCTCATCATCTTGTACCCTCCCCAGTGCTTAGAACAGTGCTTTGCACATAGTAAGACTTAATAAATGCCATTATTATTATTATTATTATTACTACCATTACCACCACCACCAGTGTCAGTGGCATGGATTGAATCTCTGCTCGGTGAACTGGATTGCGCTAGAAACCTGGGAGCAAATAGAGAAGAAATGAAAGACACCCGCACTTGAAGAATTTCCACAAGTACAACATAAATTGTAGACTACGCGATGAAAAAGCGAGCCCTCTCACCCTCACACCACTCTATGAAGCTGTAGAAAATATTTGTGTTGCCTTGAAATTGTGACTTGCAATGATTGATACTCATGGAGCTAAATCTGAGCTCATGAGGGTATGAATTGTAACACAGCATGGCCTAACGGAAAGAGCATGGGCCCGGGTTTCAGAGGACCTTGGTTCTAATCCCGCCTCCTCCACTTAGCTGCTGTGTGACCTTGGGCAAGTCACTTCACTTCTCTAGGCCTCATTTCCCTCATGCTGTGCTGTGCTCCCTCCTACTTAGAATGTGAGCCCCATGTGAGAACTAATTATCTTTTACCTACCATAGCACTTAGTACGGTGATTGGCACGTTATAATCACTTGACAAATACCACAATTATTATTTATGTGTATTTTTTTGTTGAATTTTTTTATAGTATTTGTTAAGTGCTTATTGGATGTCAAACACTGTTCTAAGCACTGGGGCAGATATAAGTGAATTAGGTTGGACATGGCACCTGTCCTGCATGGGGCTCACAGTCTAAGTAGAAGAGAGAACAGGAGAACTGAGGCAGAGATAAGTTAAGTGACTTGACCAAAGGCACACAACAAGCAATCGTCAGAGTCAGGATTAAAAGCCAGGTCCTCTGAGACCCAGGCCTGTGTTCTTTCCACTAGGCCATGCCCCTTCCCTAGGCCGTGCCACTTCTCATTATCTGGGGTGAGCAACGACATAGGTAAGGGTATGGAAAATTGGGCAATGCCTGAAAGGTTTTTGTTTTTACATTCAGAATGCATTTATGTCTTAATTGGCTACAGTATAGTGTTATTGCAATGCCTTAACATCATGACCCAGCCTGTTATACAGCTGTGCTCTGTACCACCTACAGCCAACATGGCATAGTGGATAAACCATGAGCCAAGGAGTCAGAAGGTCATGGGTTCCAATCCTGGCTCCGCCGCTGGTCTGCTGTGTGACCTCAGGCAAGTCACTTCACTTCTCTGTGCCTCAGTTATCTCATCTTCTAGACTGTGAGCCTGTTGTTGGGAAGGGACCACCTCTATATGTTGCCGATTTGTACTTCCCAAGTGCTTAGCACAGTTCACTGCACACAATAAGCGCTCAATAAATATGATTGAATGAATGAATCTGTAAAATGGGGATTGGGACTGTGAGCCCCACTTAGGACAATACATGTCTGGCACAGAGTTAGAGTTTAACAAATAGCATAAAAAAATAGAAGAGCCCAGCATGGCACATGTCTACAAACTCTGTTATACTCTCCCAGTGCTTAGTACAGTGTTCTACGTGCTGTATGTGCTCAGTAAATATCAAGGATTGATTGACTGTGAGCCAGGACTAGCGTTCCGGGTGATTGACTCCTCAAGCGTTTCCACTGGACCAACATAAATATATATAAAATACATAAACTTTTTTTAATGGTATTTGTTAAGCACTTACTATGTGCCAGGCACTGTACTAAGCACTGGGGTAGATACAAGATAATCAGGTTGAACACAGTCCGTGTCCCACACGGGGCTCACAATCTTAATCCTTGTTTTATAGATGAGGTAACTGAGACCCAGAGAAGTGAAGTAAATAGCCCAAGGTCACACAGCAGACAAGTGGCAGAGTCAGGATTAGAACCCAGGTCTCCCAGGCCCATGCACTATCCTCTTAAGCCCTGCCACTTTTCTCGATTATTTTTGTATGACTATTTCTAATTTGACAAGTTATAGTTTGAAGTAATTATTTCTTGCTACTTCCTTTTCAAATATTCAACAGAACATTTTTTTCCATGTTGTCCGTTAAGAATGTTTGGCATCACTGATTCTTCCACACATGTATTTATGTCCAGGCTCAACAGCACTTATCATTGTGGTTTTCTGTGGGGGAAGGATTAGGCATCTAACTAGAAATGATTTATTTTAGTGATTAGGATTTCTTTCTTGATAAACATACTCAGAAGTACCGAATTGCATGCATAAGCATTTAGCATCCTCAGAAACACACTGTAATTTCCCCGCTCAGACAGAAAAATTACCCTCCAACATGCAACTATTTAAGTACGATAATTGTGTTTACATTATTCAACAAGACATTAGCTATTACAAGCTATAAATTAATTTGGAGTTTGGACATAAAATACACTTCAAAGTCTATTAGTGTTCAGGGGTTCTTCTTACATAATTCATGGATTCCTTTTAATAAGTCTCGTCAGAGAAGAGTTTCAAAGTTAATGAGTACTTTGAGTCTCTTTAAGACTAATGCCAATTGCTTTTCCTACTACAATCAAGGAAACGAGAGTCTTTCTTTGGAAATTTTCGATCTCTGTCTCATATGATCATGGGGTCTTGGGGAATCCATCCTTCCTTTCTATTAGGCCTTTCAGAGCTCCTAAAATCATCTGATTCCTCTGAGTCATCCTCATCACTTTGCTATTATTAAACTGGCCAAAGAGAAATACATTTGATCTTGCAGCCAAACAGAAAGGCCTTGCTTTCCCCATTTTTCAGCTCCATCATTAGATTGATGAGTCAGTTAAGTAGGGCTTGGCACAATTAAGTGAGCTCGCTCCTCAATCCTGAGAATCAGACACCCCGTCCAGGGATGATTTCCCTTTCCCTCATCGTCCATGCTGAAAGACCAGTTTTCATTTCTGGGTACCCAGTGACAATTCGTCCCCTTTGTCTAGAAGATAAACGATTCAACTCTTCTCAAAATGGCATGGAAACGATGTTCCTGAAGTTTCAGTGGAGACGAAGGCTGACCTGAAACCCAACCTATTGGTACCAAATTCTTATCCACCTCGTTGGTACTCAACCCTCTGCCTCAATGTCACTGGGCACAGAGATAGTGGTGTATGCATCCTAAAATTGGCCTAGCTAAAAATGGAAAAAGAGGAAAGGTTTCACCAATGACTCTGCCCTAGAGCCAGGGCTTTGTGGCATCAAGAGCATTTTTGTGTCTTTTCCAACCCCTTTTCAACTGGTGGAAAGAAACATAGCCTGCAAATCATGGCAGAATCAATCCAGAGAATCTGTTCTATGATAATGCTGTATGTCCATCACAACCCCGTATTTGGGATTAGAGTGCAAACCACTTGGATTGTTAAATCCCATATTAACCACTATCTGTCCTCATCTCTGGGATTACTCAGGGACTCCATAACAGAATGAAAACACACACACACACACACACACATCCCTCAGGCTTTCCACTGGGACCTCTCAGGGCAAAAATCCCACCCACGCTAATGGCAGTTGGGAAACCTCTACAGGGGGAGCGTCTTTAGAACCACCCCTCCCTTCCCACCAGGTCTGCGGGGAAGCAGAACACTCAAGGAATAGGGGTCTTTTCAAACTGGAGAAACAGGGTTCAAGGTATATTAATAAGAATAATTATGGTATTTGTTAAGCATTTACTATGTGTCAAGCACTATTCTAAGCGCTGGGGTAGATACAAGGTAATCAGGTTGTCCCACGTGGGGCTCACAGTCTTAATCCCCATTTTACAGATGAGGTAAATGAGGTACAGAGAAGTTAAGTCACTTGCCCAAGGCCACACAGTAGACAAGTGGCGGAGCTGAGATTAGAACCCACATCCTCTGATTTCCAAATCCATGCTCTTTCCACTAAGCCACACTCTTCTCTATCTGTCACAAAGTATCTAGCACAATCATATGTTGGGTCCTCTTCCACTCCTATAGGAAAGGTGAAACTAACAGAGCCAATCGAGTGGAGATTCCCAGAAAGACCCGGGATCACCTGGTGCTATTTATCCTTACAGTCTTTCTTCATTTCTTAGGTTCTTGTCTTCCCCCATCCACCAAATTTGGATAGGGAGAGACTAGACCAACCATTAAATTGAGTCTAACCTTCTAGAGATGACAGTGTTAATCAGTCAGTGATATTTACTAGGTGGTAACTGTGTGCACTAAGCGCTAAGCGCTTAATAAATACCAGCATTATTATTACAATAAAGAAAGTAGACATAATCACTGCTCTCAAGAAGCTTTCCAACTAGAAGACATGAGTCAAGTGATGTGTTGATGGTTGAAAAGGTATGAAGCATTTCTCCTTCTACCCTTAGACGTACACACATTCATACATACACAGAGATATAGTTGTGCTTTGTAACCAGTAGCAGTGAAATTTACCTATGTGTGCTTGTGTGATTGTAAAGGTCAACGCAGGACATGATATCCCAGCTAGACTGCACACAAAAAAGGTGGTTCCTTGTTTTGTTGTTACGTTCCACGCCTGCAGTACCTGAAAACATTTCTCTTACTACATGGAAGTTAAATTCCTGCCAACTCCCCGTTCTTTCCTGGAATTGTGGAAACAGTTGTAGTACTTCACGGCTTCTATCATGCTGGGTGAAATTAATGAAGGCTGTGAAAGATGAAAAGGCCTTCTAAAGCTTTTCTCATGTAGTTTTAGCCATATAAAATTAGAACTTTTGTATTTCACTTCATTCTCTGACATAGCTCTGACACTTATCTGCCATTTATCTGTGGCCAAAAACACCTCAGAGGGATTCTATTTGCATTGCCTAAAATCGGTTTCCAGTTAACAGTGATTGTAAATGTTTGTAGTTGGGTTCCTTGGAGGTGCTAATGAAGGATTGAAAACTGGATACCCACAGGATCCTATCATTTTTTTCCAAAACACCATTTCTGGTAAAGTCCTGTCATATTACAACTAATTCACAGCCATATTACAATAATGGTAACTATATTTCTCTTTTAAAAAAAAATGTTTTTTGTTAAGCACTTCCTATGTGTTAAATGCTGCTGTAAGTGCCGAGGTAGGTTGGACGCAGTCTCTGTCCCACAAGAGGCTCAGAGTCTAAGTAGGAGGGAGAACAGGAGAACTGAGGCACAGAGAATTAAGGGACTTGGCCAAGATTACACAGCAAGCAATTGGCAGAGCCAGGATTAGAACTCAGGTGCTCTGATTCCCAGGCCGGTATGCTTTCCATTAATAATGATGGCATTTGTTAAGCACTTACTATGTGCACAGGGCTATTCTAAGCGCTGGGTGGGATACAAGGTAATCAGGTGGGACTCATAGCCTTAATCCCCATTTTACAAATGAGGGAACTGTGGCTCAGAGAAGCTAAGTGACTTCCCCAAAGTCACCCAGTTGACAAGTGGCGGAGAGGGATTAGAACCCATAACCTCTGACTCCCAAGCCTGGGCTCTTTCCACTGAGCCAAGCTGCTTCCATGCTGCTCCTCGGCTTGAGAAGTAGCTTGAGATGTTCGCTTGAGAGGAATGAAGAGTGAGAACTGGAGTGGAGTGGGAGAAGGAAAAGGAAAAGTAGCAGGGAAAGAACTGATTGCCTGAAAGCCAGGGGTTCAGAGTTTCTGCTTGATGCAGGGAAGAGTGAGTAATCATTAGAGGCTTAGGAGGAGTGGACAGAATGTGAAGAGACATTTTAGAAAAAATGGTACAGGCAGCGGAATGAAGGGGGGAATGGAATGGGAAGAAACTGGGGACAGGGAAACCAGTGAGGAGGAATCCAATTCAGCTTTCCTGTGACCTCCCATAGGATGGCAGTGAAGTGAGAAGCTTGGGGCTGCAAATTGGGAAAAACTGAAATTTCTGACTGAAGCCAGGACACCTTGGCTAACTTTAAGTTGGTTTCTGCAGATTCAAAGGCTTAATAGACCTATAACATTTATAGAGCACTTATTATGTACAGAGCACTGTACAGTGCAGGTAGGAGAGTACAAGAGAATTATTCATTCATTCATTCAATTATATTTATTGAGCGCTTACTGTGTGCAGAGCACTGTACTAAGCACTTGCACTGTACTAAGCGCTTAATGTGTCTACTAACTCTTTGTACTCTACTGCTTAGAAAAGCCCAGAGTATGCAATTAATAAATACTATAGATTGCTTGATGATACTACTACTAACAATAATGATGATGGCATTTGTTAAGTGCTTATTATGTGCAAATCACTGTTCTAAGCACTGGGGACGGTACAAGGTGATCAGGTTGTCCCACGGGGGGCTCACAATCTTCATCCTCATTTTCCCGATGAGGGAGCTGAGGCCCAGAGAAGTGAAGTGACTTGCCCAAAGTCACACAGCTGACAATTGGCAGAGCCAGGAGTTGAACCCATGACCTCTGACTCCAAAGCCCGGGCTCTTTCCACCGAGCCACGCTGCTTCTCTTGATAGACAATTAAAGACCCAAATTTAATTTTCCCCAGGACAACTCTTTTCCAAAGACAGGGTCCTGAAGAGACATGGCTTTTAAGGGCCCTGCCCATTGCAAAATTAGGTGGAACCTTCTGTAATCCACCCCTGACCAATCAATCACTGGTATTTATTGAGCACTTACTGAGTGCAGAGAGCACTGTATTAAGTGCTTGGGTGAGTACGATTCAACAGAGTTGGTAGTCAAATTCCCTGCCCACAGTGAGCTTACAGCCCACAGATCAGACCTGTCTTCTCAAAGCAAAATCAAACATTACTGCAGAAGAAAAATAAAAAAACCCAAGTCCTCAGCAGGAAGCTTCTGCTTATGTAAGCAATTTCTGTGGGAAGGAGGAATAGGGAAAGGTGCTTTTGGAATCAAAAAGACATAGTCTGGTAGTCACGCAAACAACATAAGTGAAATAAAAAATACCCACTTTAGCCTTCATTCTTTCCTGATAAAAATGACATCATGTGTAGTTTCCATAAAGGAAGTTTACTATTATAACTTGAACAGAAGTTCTTTTGTTTTCCCTTTGATCTATTGTGGGATGTAAGTTTGGGAAATGGGGATGAAAAAATATGTATAAAAGTGGCCAAAATAATTAACATTATGTAGGGTTGCCGGTCGCTTTCCTCGTGAAGATGAAAGAATTGGGGCAGCGTAAGGAACCACTTTCCAGCCCAACTACAGGCACTTTGGAGTGGGAATCAATCAACAAGTGGTTTCCAGATTGGGTGATAACACAATATTTGGAAAGAGGTTTTCATCTGCAAGTAATTTCACAGGAACTGAACTAAAGAAGAGAGGGGCCAGAAGCTTCCTACATAACTGATGATGAAAATGTGTAGCTTGCCTGTATGTTTATTAATATTGAGCCTCTCCTGGGATGGTTCTAATCCGTTATGACTGCTTGCATATTTATGGAAGATCAAGAGCGGCATTCCATTTCCAAATCCTTTGCACACAAGAAGAGGCTAAATGTCCTACCAGACCAATTCATTTTTCAGTTCCCGCTGAAAAATAAAGTGATGAGATTCAGAAGCTGTAGCTGGCCTATAAGATTGCATCAGTTCTATACCATGGGACTTATGGGGAATTTATTTTCATATTTGCAGTGTGCAGAGTGGAGTCTTACCTTTTTCAGTTCCCGCTGAAAAATAAAGTGATGAGATTCAGAAGCTGTAGCTGGCCTATAAGATTGCATCAGTTCTATACCATGGGACTTATGGGAAATTTATTTTCATATTTGCAGTGTGCAGAGTGGAGTCTTCCCTTTCTTTCTATATTAAGGAATTGAGGGAGCTTTTGGAAAGCATTCTGGCCTAATGGAAAGAGCATGAACCTGGGATTCAAAAGACCTGAGTTCTAATTCTGACTTGCCACCTACCTGCTGTGTGACCTTGGACAAGTCACAACTTCTCTAGGCGTGGTTTCCTAATCTGTAAAATGAAGGTTAAATACCTGTTCTCTCTCCCATTTAGACCGCAAGCCCCATGTGTGACAGGGTCTGTGTCCAACCTGATTCCCTTGTATCTACCCCAGCGCTAGTGTGGTGCTTAGCATATAGTAAGCACTCAACAAATGCCACAGTTATCCTGATGATTGTAAGCACTCAACAAATGCCGTAGTTATTCTGTTGATAACTATGATTGCAGAATGGAAAACTGGGTTTGGGTTGGTATTCACAGCTGATGTTAGTAGACATAATCCCTGCTCTTGAGAGGCAACTTGGCTGAGTGGAAATAAAAAGAAACCGGGAGTCAGGTGATCTGAGTTCTAGTCCCAACTCTGTTTTTGGCCTGTTGTGTGACCTTGAACAAGTCACTTAACCTCTCTGTGCACCAGTTTCCTTCTCTTAAAAATGAGGATGATGATTATCTCTATCTTACAGGGATATTGTTCAGAGGTCATGGGTTCTAATCCTGGCTCTGTCATTTGTCAGCTGTGTGACTTTGGGCAAGTCACTTCACTTCTCTGGGCCTCAGTTACCCCATCTGTAAAATGGGGATGAAGATTGTGAGCCCCACATGGGTTAACTTGGTTACCTTGTATCTACCCCAATGCTTAGAACAGTGCTTGGCACATAGTAAGCGCTTAACCAATACCATTATTATTATTGTTATTAGTGTTATAAATACTATCGATCAATCAATCAATCAATCAATGGTATTATTGAGAGCTATGTACAGAGCTCTGTATTAAGCACTTGGGAGAGTAAAATACAACAAGATTAGTGGACACAGTATTGTTTGACTAGATGAACTCTGTGGAAATGCTATTATTTTGGGGAGAAAATGAGGGGATCATATTTCACCATATTAAAGAGGATCAAAGAACGAGAAACTTCTGGATGTATCGCTTGTGTGCATCTCTGGGGTTGAAAGTGTGTCAAACAGTCCCCAGACCCAGGTAGTCTACTGAGTCATACATTCCCAGAGCTGGTGGGGGGAAATCTTTATCAGTAAGAACACAGTTTAAAACTTGAAGGTCCAAGGGTCATACAAGAAGATGCTTCAGCAGCAATTTGAGTTCCATCAGAAACATTAAGAAAACTTCATGACACGTAAGAGCAATCTACTTGAGGTTTCCATCCAAACATCCAAGCCATGATGATTTATGCCCCTGAGACTTCTACAGTTCAAGAATACGGAAAATGAAGGTGATTCCTGCCCTGGGCCACGTTTGATAGATTGCAAGCCTCTCGAGGATGGAGATATTGCCTAAAAACATAGTATAGTGCTCTGCACACAACAGGCATTCATTAAATTCCTCTGATGCAATGATCAATCAATTGCTTCTGCAAGGAGACATTGGATGATTCAAAAAACTGGACTGCAACAGCCTGAAGGAAAACAAATTTGAAAGCAAAAATGAAATGCCCAGCTCAGACGAGGCCCCACCCCTTCTCGGTGGAAGTGAGAACTGGACAGTGCTGAAAGCCATAAAAGAAAAATAATGGCAAAGGAGATAACATAGTTGAGGGATCAAGGGAAAGTACTGAAGAAAACACAGAAGAGTCACGCTTAAGTGTCAAGAAGTGCCATTAGTGCAAAGCTCAGAACAAAAGCAGCATGGCCTAGTGGATAGAGCCCAGGATTGGGAGTCACAAGCTTATCCCAGGTTCTTATCCCAACTTTACCCCTTGTCTACTTTGTGACTTTGCTCTTCCAGTGCCAAAGTACTCTTTGAATCCCGATCTCGTCTGTCTTCCCAACATCTTGCTCATTTCCTCTCCCTAGCTTGGTACTCCTTCTCCCTTCACATCCCACAGACCAGCTCCACTTCCCTTCTCTGTGCCTCAGTAACCTCAACTGTAAAATGGGGATCAATACTGCGAGCCCCATGTGGGACATTAGCTCACATCTTCCCCAGTGCTTAGTACCGTGTCTGGCACGTAGCAAGCGTTTAACAAATAACAACGGGGAAAAAAATGACTTGTGGATAACAGACATAAAATCTGAATAGGGGAAGCGAGAAACATTAAAGAAGTTCCTGAATCTATACCCGAGAGATGAGGGAGAGAGGAAAGTTAGGTGAATATGTAGAAGGTGGGGAGAATGGGAGAGAAGATCAGGAGGAAGAGAAAAGCAGTGTCAGTGGATAAGAAGGAATGGAAATAGGGTTAGACCAAGTCCCTATTTGGAAAGTAGGAAGAGTATGAGATCAGAAGAGGTACTGAGAGCACCTTTAAACTTATATCTGCTAATTCTGTTGTACTCTCCCAAGTGTTTTGGTTATTTTTATGTTTACCTTCCCCATTAGAGTGTGAGCTCCTTGTAGACAAGGAACATTTCATTTCTTTATTCTGTACTTCCCAAGCACCTAGTACAGTTCCCTGGACCAAGTGGGTGCTCAATATGTTCTGCGATTATTCATTCATTCATTCAGTGGTATTTATTGAGCACTTACTGTGTGCACAGCACTGTACTAGGCACTTGGGAAGTACAGTTCAGCAACAGAGACAATCCCTGCCCAAGATGGGCTCACAGTCTAGAAGGGAGGAGACAGACATCAAAACAAGTAAACAAGCATCAGTAGCATCATTATAATAATAATAATAATAATAATGGAATTTATTAAGCATTTATTATGTGCAAAGCACTGTTCTAAGTGCTGGGGAGGTTACAAGGTGATCAGGTTGTCCCACAGGTGGCTCACAGTATTAATCCCCATTTTACAGTTGAGGTAACTGAGGCACAGAGAAGTGAAGTGACTTGCCCAAAGTCACACAGCTGACAATTGGCAGACCTGGGATTTGAACCCATGACCTCTGACTCCAAAGTCCGGGCTCTTTCCACTGAGCCATGCTGCTTCTCTGATAAATAGAATAAATTTATTCTCTAAATAAATAGAATTATAGATCTATACACATCATTAATAAAAAATAAAGTGTTCATGGCATTTGTTAAGCACTTACCATGTGTCAAGCACTGTTCTAAGATCTGGAGTAGGTACAAACTTAATCAAATTGGACACGGTCCCTGTCTCACATGGGACTCACAATCTAGGTAGGAAGGAAGTAGTAATAATAGTAGTATCACTATTATTGCTGTCTGAAGAATAATAACCATAATATTTGTGGTACTACCACTACTACAAATACAATAGAATTGGTTGATACAACTCCTGCCATCAATGCGCTTCCATTCTTGGGCGGCTGATTTTTGAGTGCCATTCAAGATTTGAGCCTTTTACTCCTTTTAATAGATAATTTCACAGGATCGCTAGGTATGGCCTTAGGCAACAGTTTGGGAAGCAGCAAAGGAAGCCCAGGTTTACAGGTTAAAAATGTGTTGAAAACTCAATTAACTGTTTACCGGAGGCAAAAAAGTTAGTGGGAGTTTCCAAGAATTCTAATTCCAGCAACAGTGACCCATTTCACCATGTTCCAAATCTTTCCTGCCTCCAACCAATACTTAGAGAGAGCCTTCTGGGTCTCTTAAAGGGGTAAGACCTTATACTGATTTTCTCCATTTTTTTCTTGTGATCTAAGCCCACGGCGGTCTCAGAAGACCTTGGCACTTCCCCTAAGTGCCAGAAGAAGTGACAGGTTTATTTTATGAATCCTCCTTGTCCTCTCTCAGCTGAGCTTACAATCCTTAAGACTGAGCAAACCAGGGGAAATGTGGGTGAAGAGGCCCAGGGGATGCTATCCTGCACCTTTCTTGTCAAGCCTCCAAAGAATTCCCAAAACCTCTGCTCCTTGGCTCCTCCCTACTCTCCTGCCACTTATTTCCAGGGAGGGAGTGTCCATCTTGGAATTCCACAAAATAGACACCTTCTTTCTTGGGAAGTTCCCCTGGCCTCTGGCTTCTCCTGCCCTCCTCGGTGGTAAAGAGTTCAATTTAGGCCCATGCCATAATAGAAGTCAATCAATTGTATTTATTGAGCGCTTACTGTTTGTAGAGCACTGTACCAAGTTCCTGGGAGAGTACAATATAACAGAATTGATAGACATGTTCCCTGCCCGCATTGAGTTTACCATCTAGAAGGGGAGTTTACAGTCTAGAAAATCACAGGACCTGGAGCCAGGAGACGTGGGTTCTAATCCTGGCTTGGCTGCTTACCCCCTGTGTCAGTTTGTTATTTAATTTCCCTGTGCTTCAAGTTTCCTCATCTTTAAAATGGAGATTAAACACCTGTCCTTCCTCTGCTTAAACTGCGAGCCCTGATTGCATCGGACCAACCCCAGAACTTAGTACAGTACTTGGCATATAGAAAGCTCCTAGCAAATACCACAGTTATTATTAGTTTTCAAGGCTGGCAGTAAAGGAAGGGTTGGCTAGCGGGAAATTTTGCTGGGGGCCTGGGGTGCAGTGGCCTCGAGGCAATTAAGGGATTTGGGGCCTACTGGAGTGCCCCCCAAGTCCTGCAGAAAGGCCCCATAAGCAAACTGTACAGCAAGGCTGGATTTCCTCTTTCTGCTGAATGCAGCCTTTCATGCTTAAAGAGGGGGAATTGGAGAGCAGAGACCAAAGTAGAAAGCACCCCAGAGCCTGGCTGGGTGGTTGTGTACGGTAGCCTCCGGCACAGCTAACGATCCATGAAGCCAGGAACTCCAGCTAGACGAACATTTCCTGAGCAACTGCTCCAGAGGATCAGACCAGTGGCTCTGTGCAAGCAGCGAGAAGCTGAATGGCCCGGATTCCCTCCTGTGATGAGTGAGAAAACTTAATAATAATAATAATATTTCATTCAATCCCGGCTTCACCACTTGTCTGCTGTGCGACCTTGGGCAAAGTCACTTAACTTCTCTGGGCCTCAGTTCCTTCATCTGTAAGTCAGTAAGTCAGTCGTATTTATTGAGCACTCACTGTGTGCAGTGCACTGTACTAAGTGCTTGGGAGAACACAATATAACAATAGGCAGATTCCCTGCCCACAGTTAGTTTACAGTCTAGAGGACAAATAAGCGGTCTAGAGGACAAGCTTACAGTATTTGTTGTGTGCTTACTATGTGCCAGGCACTGTTCTAAGCACTGGGGTAGATTCAAGATAATTGGGTTGGATAAAGTCCTTGTCCCAAATAGGGCTCACAGTCTTAATCGCTATTTTACATTTAATTAAATTAAGTAAATTACATTTCATCCCCCTTTAATCCGCCTAGACTGTAAACTCATTGTGGGCAGGGAATGTGTCCATTTATTGTTGTACTCTCCCACATGCTCAGTACAGTGCTCTGCACAATGTAAGTGCTCAATAAATATAATTGACTAACTTACATATAAGGGAACCGAAGTACAGAGAAGTTAAGTGACTTCCCCAAGGTCACACAGCAGACAAGTGAAGCCGGGATTAGAATTTTGCTGTGAATATGACCTTGGGCAAGTCACTTCACTTCTCTGTGCCTCAGTTACCTCATCTGTATTATGGGGATTAAGATCATAAGCCTCATATGGCACATGGACTGTGTTCAACCTAACTAGCTTGTGTCTGTCCCAGTGCTTAATGCAGTGCCTGGCACATAGTAAGCACTTAAGAAATACCACTTTAAAATTAAAAAAAATCCCCTCCTTGGTGAAAACTTCTTCAAAGTTACAAGACCCATTAAAATTCCATTAATGAGCTGTCCTCATGAACCAGTCAATTATGCTCACATTTTAACCTACATCTGTGGTCAGAGGAAGGGAGACCAAAGCAATCAAAATATTGAGAATGCTTGCTTAAACTGAAATAAATAAAACTATTTCTGAGAAATGATTTGTTCCTGAAATAGGAATTTTTCAACATTCCTAAGTTGGAGGCAAGGTATAGGAAGGAGAGAAGAAATTTGAGTACAAAAATAGTTCTGTGGTTGAATGATTTCAAATATAGAGATAGTAAATAAGTATAAGTGATAATGATTCAAATTATGTTAAATATTTTTTGGAATTCTAGCTCAATTTCTGAGCCCATGTGGGACAGGTACTGTTCCTGATCTCATTACTTGCTATTTACCTCAGTGCTTAGCACAGAGCTTGGCACATAGTAAATGCTTAAAAAATACCATTATAATCATTCTCCTTGACAACACTCAGGCAAAAATGAAAATGAATAGCCATGCATGCACATTTTCTTTTTCCCCTGCACTTTTCACTGTGTATGAAATGTATACTTCTAGGGAAAAGATCAGACATGCCTCTTCACATTTAACTTGGGCAGAAAGGAATAACTAGCATCTTTATGTTAATCGAAAAGGAACTGCGCTCCCTTCCGTCAAATGATCTATGGGAGTATCCAGAATCACTTTCCAGTCTGACCGATGTGAGAGAATGGGGAAAGGGGAAACTTAGAGGCAATTTGACCTCATGAGCCTGACCGGCATTACCAAACCTTAGAGGAGAATTTGTTGAAACCAAAATGAAAATCGTTTCCAAGATTCTATGAAGTGATCTATTCATACCAAATAAAACCTGGCGCATATTTTCAGGCCTCTGATGGGGCGGCGGGGTGGGGTTTCTCTTTGTTTGTACTGGGTTAGGCTGTGTTCTTGGGGTTTCTTGGTGCTGCTGGGAGGCTGGAGAGACAGTGAGCCAAGCTGGTGGTCTCCTCGCCCACATACTTCATGGCATTAGAATTTGCCAGGAGACCTCCTGGGGACTGACCAGGGTAGAAACAGTCAGAGCGTTTGGCAAGGAGCACCAGCATGTAGACTCAGTCGTTGAGTAGCATTTTATTGAGCGCTTACTCTGTGCGGACCACTGGATTACACACTTTTTTAAAATGGCATTTGTTAAGCGCTTACTATGTAATAATAATCATAATAATGGTACTTGTTAAGCTCTTACTATGTGTCAAGCACTGTTCTAAGTGTTAGGGTAGATACAAGTTAATCAGGTTGGACACAGTCCCCGTCCCACGTGGGGCTCACACTCTAATCCTCATTTTACAGATGAGGTAACTGAAGCACAGAGAAGTTAAGTGACTTCCCAAAGGTCACACAGCAGATGCGTGGCAGAGCTGGGATTAGAACCCAGGTCCTTCTAGCTCCTGGACCTGTGTTCTATCCACTAAGCCACACGGCTTCTTCATGTGCCAGGTTCTGTTCTAAGTGCTGGGGTAGATACAAAGTAATCAGGTTGGATACAGTCCCTCTCCCACAGGAGGCTCACAATCTTAATCTCCACTTTACAGTTGAGGGAACTGAGGCACAGACAATAATAATGATAACAATAATAATAACAATAATGATTGTGGCATTTTTTAATCACTTACTCTGTGCCAGGCACAGTTCTAACTGCTGGGGTAGGCACAAGATAATCGGGTTGGACACAGTCCCTGTCCCATTTAGGGTTCACAGTCTTAATCCTATTTTAGAGAAGAGTGAACTGAGGCACAGAGCAAAGAAAGACTTAATTAGGGTCACACAGCAGATAAGTGGTGGAGCCCAGACTGAAACTCAGGTCCTACTGATTCCCAGTCCAAGTACTTGGGAGAGTACAATAGAGTTAATAGGTATGTTCATTGCCCTTAAGGAGTTTACAGTCTAGCGGGAGAGACAGGCACTAAAATAACTGAGTATAAAGGTATGTACATAAGTGCTTTGGAAATTAGAGAGTGAATAGCTTGTGGGTGGGAAAATAGCTACAGTAATGGAGTCAGAGCTTTGGGGTATTATCTATTGTGAGGTAGTTGTAATCAGGAGTTTGTTTGCAGTTTCTCCTTCACAGCTATAATACAATCAAGAATTTTATTCTAGGTCAAATCTACTTGCGATCTGCCAACATAGAAGACCCATTCACCACAAAGACAAGCTCATTGGAAAACTTAATCCCACCTTCTCGTTGAATTAATCAAGCTGTTCTTCCAGACTGAAGTTCCAATCGTTCACTCGGTAGTGATCATGCTTACAATTTCAGCCAACTCTCTGGTAGACAGAAAGCAAATATTCCATCTTGAACACAAACAAGGCTGGTATGAAGCTAGGGGAAGAGGTTGGGAGAGGGCTTTGGTCACCTAAGAGAAACAGGGGGCTCTTTTATCAATTAATCAATAGTATTTAGTGAGTCTTTACTTTGTGCTGAGCATGGTTCTGAGCATTTGTGGAAGAATATAACAGAGTCAGTAGATAACATTTCTGCACTCCAGAAGCTTGTAATCTAGCAGGGAAGACAGACAATAAAATAAATTACAGGCAGGGGAAGCTACAGAGTTTAAAGATATGAACAAAAGTGCATTATTTCTCATCCCCACAGAATTTCTGTTGACATCCTTATACGCTGTTGAGTTCCCTGCCTGTAATTTATTTTAGTGTCTGTCTCCCCTACTAGGCTGTAAGCTCCTTGAGGACAGGGATCATATATTGTACTCGCCCAAGTGCTAAGTACAGTGTTCTGCACACAGTAAGTGTTCAATGAATACCATTGATTGAGAACTCAAGTGCTTAAGAGACAGCTCATTTACCTCATTTGTAAAATGAGAATTGAATATCTGTTCTCCTTCTCTCTCAGACTGTGAGTCCCATGAGGAAATAGAACTATATCAACTGATTGGATGTATCTACCCCAGCATTTAGTACCGTGTGCGGCACGTAGTTAAACCCTTACAAATACTGCAATTACTGTTACTATATTATTGTTGTTATTATCATTATTAGTGACTACCCTATTGACTACTTTATGAGTTTTTTAATGAAAAATGCTCAATCTGCTGTAGTTATTGTAGTTTAATCTCAAAGTTGCTGTTCTAAAAGAGCAGGACTGTTTCGCGGGGCAAGCTATTTATCAGCACATATTGAATTATGCAGTAAAAGCTAACAGACTGAGAGGCTGTCAGGATCCCAGGAATAAACATGAGGAAAAAAAAACAAATTGGTTTGGAAACCAAGACCGATCACCAGCTCAGGATGGGGAGGGTAATGGGAAGGGGGAGGAACCCTCCCATATTCCAGTTGGAAGAAGTTGTATTTGCCCCTTGTGGATTTTCCATTTATTGTTACCAGATCAAGAGGATGTGACTTGAAAAGCCTCCAAGGGAGTTTTGCCCCCTTAGAGGCTTATCACTTGATCCAGTAAATCGGTGCTTCTGAACTTCTCTCCAATATGAACAGCACACATAACTAGTTCACTGAACAATGACAACTGGGAGGGATACTTTGAAGCATATCCTGCTTGGCAATAATTTCAAGGTTTAGCATATGACTTCAGTTTGACATTTTGATTTTCCTTGCTGAAGTGGGAATAGGATATTGGTTAAGCATACATTCATTCATTCAATTGTATTTATTGAGCACTTACTGTGTGCAGAGCACTGTACTGAGCACTTGGGAAGCACAAGCAGTAACTAATCTGTCTCTGCACCCTGGTTCAATCCCATCAACCCCTCATTTAAATTATAATTAGGTGCAGGGGGGAGATAGGGGTAATTATCAAGGAAATAATTCCCAGCACATAAGCATTTACTCCAGTTTATATCTACCCCAGCACTTAGAACAGTTCTTTACTCATGGTAAGCACTTACAAATAAAAACAACACTAATAATGGCAATAGGCTTTTACGGTATTTGTTGAGCACTGGGGTAGATACAAGCTAATTGAGTTGGACACAGTCCCTGAGCCACATGAGACTCACAGTTTTAACCCCCATTTTACAGATGAGGTAAATTATATAGAGAGAAGTGACTTGTCCAAGGTCTTGCAGCAGACAGGTGGTGGATGCAGGATTAGAACCCAGATCCTCTAACTCCCAGACCTGTGCTCTTTCCACTAGGCCAACTGCCTCCCTACATTCCCATTATAATCATACTGACCCTTCTCTGAACCCACTAGCAGCATGCCAACTCAGTGCACCCAGCAAGATATGCCCACATGTCCCATGATACTTGAACTGTCTGATTTGTATCAGGTCCGTGCTCTTCTGGGACTCTTGAGGTTGAGGGCGGGGGGGGGGGGGGGGGGGTGGTCTTGCAAAACCCCCAGCAACACAGCCCTGGGTGGAGGGGGTGATATCAATTGCATGCAGAGGCCCATCTTGAGAGTGATGAGCTCTGCATTGTCTTGCTCTAAAATGCCCAAAGCCCAACCCACAGCATGTTTGTAAAAGACCTCTCCTCATACTAGCTCTGCCTGGCCTCCCTTGAGCAGAAGGAAATGGAACTTCTGCCGTTACTCGCTGAAAGCTTCAAAATACTCTTCATAAGTCCAGAGCACTTATGGGCTTGACTCAAATCACTCACTAAAACAGCTAAATCTGGAGGATAGAATCTCTGCATAGTTTTCTTGGACAGAGTGATTGTTTTATTGGTTAAGTCCCAGTTTTTTCTAAAATGGCTCAGGAGAATCATTTTTTTTTGTTGTTAATGCTTGGAGTTTCTTCCCTTGTAGCAGTCATTGACTATCCCGGCCTTATTAGAGATTGGCAAACAGAGTTGCCTAAGGTAATGAGCACCAACAGCTCTTATGGAATTTTTAAGCAAACCTATAAATGGTGGATGACTAACTTGACACAATATTATAGTCTTTAAAACCTCAGACAGAAACGACCAAAAGATCCCAAAGGTGAAATATTGGGTTGAAGTTCAGACCAATGGGGAAAATTCCATAGCTATGTTCTGTGGCTCTCAGAAAATAACAATAATAAATAATAATTATTATTATGGTACTTGTTAAGCACTTACTCTGTATTAAACACTATTCTAAGTGCTGGGGTAGATACAAGTTGATGAGGTTAGTCACAGTCTCTGCCCCAAATTGGGCTCACATTTTTCCCCATTTTACAGATGAGGTAACTGAGGCAGAGAGGTTAAGTGACTTGTCCAAGGTCATGCAGCAGACAAGTGGCAGGGCTGAGATTAGAACCCTGGTCCTTTTGACTCACAGGTCTGTGCTCTATCCACTAACCATACAACTTCAGGCATCATTTCTATAGTATGTTGTTAGAGAAGCAAGATAAGCATTAGGAGTCAAAAAGACATTAGAGTGCTGATGGAGGCCCCAAAGCATAATTCAGTATCCAAATTGTAAAAACTTCTCATGGGCAGGGATTATATCTACCAACTCTATGGTAGTGTATGCTCCCAAGTGCTAAGTACAGTGTTCTGCACTAAGTGCCTCAGTGAATACCATTGATTGATTGATTACACACACAGAGCAAGAGTAACTGCTGTCTTGATAGCATTCCAGGAGCTTGGCTACATCTTGGTCAAGAGATCATTAGTGAGAGAAAGGCTTTTGGTACCTCTGAAAAACCAGAGATGTTTTTTCCTGGCCTATTCGGAAAAGACATCTTACGTTTTCCTTGACTATTTTTGTTCTTATGAAATGAAATGTGGCTATTGGCTGTTGCAGTCTCTAGCTGCGACCTAACCAGATGGGTGAAGAATGAATGGCCATCTGCAGATGGAGAGGTTGATTGAGTAAATCCTTGAAGTTTGCCTCCCAGAGATTTGTGCAGGAGGGAAATATCACCTTCCCTGGTCTCCACACACCCATTGTCTAATGGTAACCTGAATATGATAAACTAGGCTTTCAGAGTTGGTTCATTTTGACCAGACTGTAAGCACCTTGAGGTCAGGGATCATGTCTTCTGACTCTTTCATCCTCTCCCAAGCACTGCTGCTGTTTCTCTCAGGGATCACATATCAACTATATGTGCATCTAGCTTACTTCTATTTATCCTGATGACTTGACACTAGTCCACATGTTTTGTTTTGTTGTCTGTCTCCCTCTTCTAGACTGTGAGCCCGTTGTTGGGTAGGGACCATCTCTATATGTTGCCAACTTGTACTTACCAAGGGCTTAGTACAGTGCTCTGCACACAGTAAGGGCTCAATAAATACGATTGAATGAATGAATGAATGAACTCTTAGGGACTCTGATTTTCACCATGTCACCAATTCACTGGGTGACCTCAGCTTCTCAACTGATGGCATTGGGGTAGAAAACTCTATTACCTCAACCAGAGAAGAGGAGTGGACTTGTTAAGATAGGCATATGTAGACATACATAGACCACTATATAAGAGAAACAATTACACATTTTCTTCACTACATCCCCCAAAATACCATTCTGCTAATTTGTCACTGGTCTTCTGACAAAGACTATGCTCCTTATTTAAATATCTTTAATAAAGCGTGAACGTCTGTTGAGATTTACAATTTCACAATCTCAGAGTAAATTAGTCACCTCTTTTGAGTGGAATTGGGAAGAGAGCGTGTATTTAATTTACATTGTTGATTTGCATATTGTAATCAAAGCCAGGTGCACTGCTGCAGAGTTTAAATCCATAAGAATTTGATGGCAAGCTGCATATCATTTCAAAATGGGCCAAAAGATTGGAAATTAAGGGGCTTTTTGAATTTGACAAAGTATTAAAATTTGCCTAAAGAGGAATCGTTCAATTTGGTTTAAACCTTTCTAATTAATGACCAATAAAATGAAAAGCTACATGTAGCTTTCATATTAATAATTGCCTATGTTTATGTCTACATCAATTCATCTCAATTCAAGATTCTAGAGGCTTCCAGAATCTATTCATTAACTCACCACATGAATGACAAGTTAATTAGAATAATACAATATGGGGTTATGGCAGCAGAATAAAGTCATTGTAAGCATTTGCCTTGGAATCTTATAACTGTTTACTTGAAAACTGGATCCCTAAATTGTCTGCCAGCCAGGGGCACTGCATCAATACTCTGAACCTACTAGAAACTGTATCCACCTATAAGAGACCCATCTTCTTTCAACTGGATGGAACTGAGAACCAAAAAGAATTCCTAAAATTCCCAGCTCCTGTGAACCTTCAGTTCTCTCTTATTTCCTCCATTTTATAATCAAGTTTCAAGTGATTAGAGAGGCAGCGTGGCTCAGTGGAAAAGAGCCCGGGCTTTGGAATCAGAGGTCATTGGTTCAAATCCTGGCTCCGCCACTTGTCAGCTGTGTGACTTTGGGCAAGTCACTTCACTTCTCTGGGCCTCAGTTACCTCATCTGGAAAATGGGGATTAAGACTGTAAGCCCCACGTGGGACAACCTGATCACCTTGAAAACTCCCCAGCACTTAGAACAGTGCTTTGCACACAGTGAGCGCTTAGTAAATGCCATTTTTTAAAAAAGTGACTATGCAGGAGCATGTTGCTTACAAGGACACCGAAAACCAAAGTGGTGGGCAAACATGTGCACTCTTGTCATTCTGAGCCGTCTGAATTGGGAAATCTCCCAGACACAAACTCCCTCTAATTTCTCTTACCTCAGAAGGAATCCTTGGGAGATTCCAGCGCTTAGAACAGTGCTTTGCACATAATAAGCACTTAACAAATGCCATTATTATTATTATTATTATTCCAGTTTGGAAAGATATCAGAGAAAATCATTGATTGTTATTATTAATAATAATAATAATAATTGTATTTGTTAGGTGCTTACTATGTGCCTGATACTGTACTAAGCACTGGTGTAGGTACAAGATAATCAGGTTGGATATAGTCTCTGTCCCACATGGAGCTCCCAGTCTCAATCCCCATTTTACGGTTAAGGTAACTAAGGCGCAGAGAAGTGAAGTCACTTGCCCATGGTCACAAAGCGGACAGGTGGCAGAGCCGGGATTAGAACACAGGTCCTTCTGAATCCCGGGCCTTAACTCCATTAGACCACCATGGTCACAACAATGATTTCACCCCTTGACAATAGCCAGCAGAAGCCTCAAGTGTCCCCTGAAAGGAAGTAGTGGCAGTTGGAGAAATTGCTATTCTGGGTAGAGTCTTTAGGTTGGGAAACTAACACAGTCAGGTCTGTGGCCTTCTCTGTCATGGAGAAGCAGCATGGCCTAGTGGAAAGAGCCTGAGCCAAGAGGTCGGAGGACCTGGTTACTAATCTTGGCTCAACCTCTTGTCTGCTCTGGGACCTTGAGCAAGTCACTTCACTTCTCTGTACCTCAGTTACCTCGTTTGTAAAATGGAGATTAAGACTGTGAGTCCATGTGGAAAATGAGGCTGTGAGGCCACATGGGAAATGGACCGTGTCCAACCTGATTAGCTGGTATCTAACCCAGTGCTTAGTATAGTGGCTGACATGCAGTAACTGCTTAACAAATGCCATAAAAATGAAAAGAGAATGGAAAAGACCAATAAGAAATCAAACGTTCTCCCAAACAGGAGGCAGCAAACTTATGTGTTGGGTAGTATTTGAATCAGAAAGCCTCAAAAATCAGCAGGGGATCTTGGGAAATTCTGAGTGAAATGAGTCAGAGTCCATTGCTGAAGCCTAGTCCAACTCAAGTGCTTCCGGATGCCACATTTTCTCACTAAAACCATGCAGAAATGTAGAATTTTTTTAATGTTCTTTGTATTATGTGCCAAACCCTGCACCAAGCACTGGGGTAGCTACAAGATAATCAGGTTGGTCACAGTTCATGTCCATAGTATTAGTTCACATTTTATCGAGGCCCTGAGAAATTAAGTGACTTACCCAAGGTCACTAAGCAGACAAGTGGCAGAGAATTAGAAACCAGGCCCTTCTAAAAGGCCCATGATCTACCCACTAGACTACATTTCTTCTCAACTGCAAGTGAGTTTTCCAATGCTTCTTAGGGCCACCACAATGAATCTTTGGCCCCGCTCTGAATGTGATAGAATACCATCACCTGTTAGATTGTAAGCTCCTTGAGAGCAGGAATCATGTCTTCTCTTTTGTGCTCAGCCTTTAGTACAGTGCTCAGCAGCTCAAAGGCATTCAAACTCTTTCAATTCCAGGTATAGATAGTCAGCCACTGGAATAATAACTGTCCCAAAGCAACAGGGAATTTGTAGTTCTATGAGAAATGGTTTGTTTTCTCCTTCTGCATCATGAACGACAATCTTTAATGGACACCATTAGGTTTATCCAGGGATAAACACCAAGAAAAAGAAGTGGATTCATCTTGTCTAGTATTTTATATTTCATTGAGATGTGTGTGACTGTTTAAACATTCAGTTGTGCTCGTTTGGGTAAATATTAGCTCAAGAAATGAAAGGCCATTTTCTGTGGCTTAAGGATTTCATGAGTCAAATCGTGAAGTCTTTGAACCATAATTTTGAATGGAAACAACTTTTTCAAGGGTATGCTAGTAGAACGTTTTCTTATTAAAATGCATATTTTTGGATAACCACCCCAAAATCAGGCTTTGAAATGAGCATTCATTAAAGGAAGAGCATTTTGGGGTGCAAGACCACAACTTCAGTGACATCTGGTAATGCATTTAAAGGACTCCTCTTCCCTTTTTAATGAAATAAAAGTCCTCTATACTTTTCAGGATGTGGAAAGATGGTGAAAGGTCATTTTACATGTGCCATTCCCAGTCCCCATTAAAAAGAGGAAAGGAAAATTAAAAACCATGAATGTGATCAATATCATTCATGGGATTTAAGATTGCTGAATTAATGTGGGTAAAGTTTTTTTTGTCTATTTTCTTTAGATTGCTGTTGTTGACACAGCTGTTTGTCAAGACATCACTTGACTTTTTTTCTTTGTCAAAAAGAGCTCACGGTTATACTTGGAGCATATTTCACAGTTGTTTGAGAAGCTGAGGAGCCAGAGCAGAATCTGTTTTCCATTTCCTTACCACCTTTCTTTACACGTTTTTTTACTCCTTATTTGTTTGAGGTTGCTATTGCTTGTCAGAAGATGTTTATGGACCCATTGGGTATTCTACCCTGACATCAGTGGTTTCTGCTTTGGGGCTGCTTTGTTTGGGTGTGCCCATTCTTTTTAATTATGTTACAAAGCAGTGAATAACAGCCCAGCAACCTATCCTCTGCTTTTGCATTGACCTCTCCCTACATAGCAAAATCACACTTTTCAAATAATTTATAAAACATTTATAAGGGATACATGCAGGAATTTTCAACAAAGGTTCAAGTTCATAATGTTGGGATGGGTGAGAGAGTTAGGGTTAGCTAGAATGTTCTTGCTTTAATTTCTGAAGCCCATTGGACCTGTTTAAACTAAAGCCATAAGATTGGAGGATTATGCAGGCTGGTTGGGTTCTGGGAAGATCATTTTCCCAGTTAATAATAATGATGGTATTTGTTAAGCACTTAGTATAGTGCCCTGCATGTAGTTAGCACTCAGTGAATACCAGTAATTGGTTGCCTATACCATCTAGAATCACCAACCCATCCAGATTTTGATGGAAGAATGGAATTTGAGCAATATTTCCAGAGAAGCTCTTTTTCCATCTGGTGATTTTCATTGGGCAGTAGAATGGGATGTGGGAGGAGTGATGGAGCATTTCAGGAATATTTAAACACTGTGACACTAAAAGTTGGGGGGGGGGGAGGGGGGTTATGGGCAAAGTTAACAGGAACTGGAAGTCCTTTATCCACACCACAAGAGAACAGTCTATTCATAAGGCAGAAACTCCTTATCATTGGCTACAGGGTTTTCCACTAGCTTTCTCCAGTTTAAATATTGACTCTCTTCATCTGCTTTTCTACAATTTGCACTCTTTGCTACTCTCAAGATTGCCTTACAACTGTACTGCACCCCCTACTTTCCCAACTCCCCTGCTCCCCGAGGCTGAAATACCCCCCTCATCAACTAAATCTACTACCTACTGCTCTCCCCATCTTCAAAGCCCTCCAAAAATTCCATGTCTATCCAGGAAGTCTTCCCCCAATTAATTCCCAATACCCCAGAGGTTCTCCTGAGCCCTCATGCACATCTGAATAGCTTGACTTATTTATACATTTTTCTGTCCATTCGGTTATGAATTTTTTCATCCTGAAATGCTTGTACCACTTTCTGCCTTATTCTTGTTCTTCCTTCTGCTTACATTGTCAGTAAACAATTTGGGTATGTCTTCCGCATTAAATTGTCATCTTTTTGAGGGTTAGGATCCTGTATCATGTTATTGCTTCACTCAATCAAACAATCAATCCATGGTATTTATGGAGTGCTTACTAAGCACTTGGGAGAGTAGTCAGTCAATCTTAATTATTGATTACTTACAGTGTGCAGAACACTGTACTGACTTAGAAAAGCAGAATACAACAGAGTTAGCAGACCTGTTCCCTGCCCATAGTGAGCTTACAGTCTAGGGGGGAGACGGACATTAATATGAATGATTTAAAATTAAAAGATATGTACATATATAATGTACTCCCCCAAGAGCTAAGGACAGTTCTTAACACTTGGTAGTTGCTCAATAAATACTATTGATTGTTGATTGGTTGCAGAGTCATTCTGTGGATTCACACAGAATGGTATTTCCTGGAATTTCTTTCGGAAATCTACATAATCTCACATTCCAGATTCCTTTGGGAATATTAGTCAATCCACTATACACTGCTACACTGTGTAGTGGTTGGTGGTAGGAATGAAAGTCCCTGAAGAGAAATGTTTAAATGCTGAGAAACAGGAACTCTATGGAAAGAGCAGAGGAATTACAATTCTTATTTTAGTTTTAAAAAGTCTGAATGGTGTCTGAATTTCTAGCTCTAAATAAGTGAAGGGTATAGAAAACCATGAATTATTCGGTAATACTAGGGTAGCATTAAAAAAATGTCAGCTAAGAGCAAATAAGCCATCATTCTTTTCATATGAATAATCTGAGTAAATTATTAGGTAACATACTGTATCAATTCCCTATAATTATTTGTGCTTCTACTACAGCTGTCTAAATCAGCTTACCAAGTTTTTTATTTTAATTGTAAATTCCCATGTGCTTGTAAGTACTCTGCACACCATAGTCACTCAAAACGTGATGCTGATGATGGTGAGGATGATCTTGATGTTGATGACGAAATTTTATTTAACAAATTGCTGAGTAAAATGATTAATAGATAAGAAAAAGCACAACTAATAGAATTTAAATCAACTCATCATGCTTTAACTACATCAGGAAAGCAGCCTTGTTTAGTGGAAAGAGCATGGGCTTGGGAGTCAGAGGTCATGAGTTCTAATCCCGGTTCTGCCACTTGTCTGCTGGGTGATCTTGGGCAAGCCACTTAACTTCTTTGTGCCTCAGTTCCCTCCTCTTTAAAATGGGGATTAAGATTGTGAGCCCCAACCTGATTACCTTGTATCTACCCCAGTGCTTAGAACAGTGCTTGGCACATACTAAGTGCTTAACAAATGCCATCATTATTATTATTAGAATTATAAATCCATAGTTTATTCAAAATAGAGATCGAGTCCCAAGAGTTTGAGCCCTAGGCATGTCTGGGTATGTGTTTGATCTGACTGTATTTTATCTACCCCAGTGATTAGCACAGTGTTTGGAATATAGTGAATGTTCAACAAATACTATTTAACTTTATTATTATTATCATTGTCAGCATTGTCATCATTATTACTTGTAGACTAAAGACTCCTCCATAGACTAAATTCCGAGTGAACTTGTCTACGAACTCTGTTGCACTGCAGTTTCTCAAATGCTTCAAACAGTGCTGTTTACAATAGGTGCTCAATAAATACCACCGATTGATTGTATAGGTATTGATTGTATAGAAGATCAATGAGATCTTCTCTGTAACTGAGAGAATTTATACATAGACCTATGAATAGCTGACAAACTATTCCTTACATGGTGAAAGCCTGCCATATGTTGCTATTCTCTGAAGACAATTTTTTATTTTCTGCACAAGCAAGCACGTTTTTATTAAAAAATTTTACTTTTAGCGTTTAAAAGGTTGACTCATTCAGACTTCACTAGATCTGGACTTGTTAAAAACAGAATGCCTATGGCCAATCTTATAGCTCTGATTCCAGCATTGCATATTTATTTCTTCAGAATATTGCCTTTTTTCCATACCTCAGCAGATATAAACACATTTGTGATTCCCATGCACAGACCTTAATTCCCCTTGCCTTTCCTTAGCAAAACAAATTAATCCACTCCAGGTGCATTAGGATTTTTTTTATCCAAGTGGAAATGTTTTCAATTGTTCCAAATGGTATAGCAGGCCACGTCATCAAATTTTGTCTTTTAAAGAAAAATTCGCATTAGACACAGTGAGCTTGTGCAACACTTTCCCAACAAGCATCTCTAAATTCCATACAAAAGAATACAATTGGAACAAACAGAGGGCAAAGAACTCACTTAAATGGATTAAAACCCTTGGAATAACATGAGATTTTTGGTGCTGATTTAAGTATAAAGGCACAAAATGGTTTGTGTCATCTGTACTGGGAACTGGCAGTGAGGGACAGCAGTGTTAAGCCTCTGGATAGGAGGTTGATGAACAGTGTGGGAGAGATCGTGAGAAGGCAAAACAGCAAAATTTGATTGGGTCAACATCACAGCATCTGGTAAGTTAGTCATTTTTCAGCCAGATACTACATAACTTCAATCACGACATTGTATCCTGGAACGATTGATTTGGGAAACTTCCCCTTTACTGTCAGTTTGTTGGCATGTTTGCTTGGAAAACAGGCAGCCTCCGACTTATTCAGCTGTGATACGGTAGTTGAGTTGAGGAGTCAAGGTGGCTGACATTTCTGTCAGGAAAGGAGAGAATCCTTCATGTTGGAGGCATTAAAGTTTGAAAGGGAGCAACAAGCATGTGATCCCACAGTCAGGTTGCACAGGCCACTGGGTGATCACGAATCAGTGGTATTTATTGAGTGCTTACTGTGTGCAAAGCAGTAATGTACTAAATGCTTGGGAGAGTATAATGCGACAGAGTTGGTAGACCTATTCCCTACCCACAGGGAGCTTACCATCTAGAAGGGCAGACAGACATTAAAATAAATTACAGATATGTACATAAGTGCTGTGGGGCTGAGGGTGGGGTGAATATTAAGTGTTCAAAGATTCAAGTGCATAGGTAACAAAGAATCAATCATATTTATTGGGAGCTTACTGTGAGTAGAGCACTGTACTAAGTGCTTGGGGGAGTATGACAGTAGGAGAAAGGAAGGAAAACTTGCACTGTGCTTGTTCCCAACTCCATCTTGATGATTGGACAGATTTGTCTCCAACTTCCAACCAGGAATTTTTCCAACCTCAATCAGAATTTGCTTGATATTTTTTTTATGGGGTTTATCAAGCCCGTACTATGTGCCAGGCATTGTTCTAAGCTCTGTGGTAGCTACAAGGTTTGATTTGCACAATCTGTTTCTCCTTGTCCCTTGGACTGTGAACTCCAGTTGGAAAAGGGATTGTGTCCCTACTGCTTAAACAGTATCTACTGAGAGCCTAGTACAGTGCTTGGCACATACTAAGTGCATAATAAACACCTCAAATTATTATTTTTATTGTTATTGTAGTATGTGATTAAATCATGTCTGAATACATTTTGAGCTCTCATTTCCAGTATGGACCTGGGAGTCAGAAGGATCTGGTTTCTAATTCCACCTCTAATAATAATAATAATAATGATAGCACAGCACCTGTATATATATATATATGTTTGTACATATTTATTACTCTATTTATTTATTTTATTTGTACATATCTATTCTATTTATTTTATTTTGTTAGTATGTTTGGTCTTGTTCTCCGTCTCCCCCTTTTAGACTGTGAGCCCCCTGTCGGGTAGGGACTGTCTCTATATGTTGCCAATTTGTACTTCCCAAGCGCTTAGTACAGTGCTCTGCACATAGTAAGCGCTCAATAAATACGATTGATGATGATGATGATGAGTAAGCGCTCAATAAATATGATTGAGTGAATGAATGAATGAGGGTCAGGGACTGTGTCCAACCTGATTTGCTTGTATCCATCCAGTGTTTAGAACAGTGCCTGGTAAAGAGTAAGTGCTTAACAAACACCGCAATTATTATTATTATTAATATCATTATTATTATTATTATAGAGTTATGATCATTTTGATTTATTGACTCTCAACTGCATCACTCGCATTTACTTGGCACCTTTTAGGTTGGATACTGTACTAGGTTTTTGGAACAAAAATAAGAGTTAGAAGATACAAGTTCTGTTCTCAAGTCCTCTACAGCCTCATCCTCTTTCAAGCAGACAGTTCAGCATTTCATGAAGATGTCAGTGTTTTAAATTTTTAAAATACATATTTCCACACTGCAAGGGTTGCATAGAATTTATTTTGATATTTTGGATCTCAGTGTTTTTTAAAAGAAAAGATACTGGAATTTTGGGGGTGATATGTGACCTGCAGGCTGATTGGATTGCATGAATAACTTTCATTCATTCATTCATTCAGTCAGTCACTCAGTCGTATTTATTGAGTGCTTACTGTGTGCAGAGCACTGTACTAAGCGCTTGGGAAGTACAAATCGGCAACATATAGAGATGGTCCCTACCCAACAACGGGCTCACCATCTAGAAAGGGGAGACAGACAACAAAACAAAACATGTATACAGGTGTCAAAATTGTCAGAACAAACAGAATTGAAGCTATAAGCACATCATTAACAAAATGAATAGAATAGTAAATATGTAGAAGTAAAACAGAGTAATAAATCTATACAAATATATACAAGTGCTGTGGGGAGGGGGGAGGAGGTAGGGTGGGAGGATGGGGAAGAGGAGAGGAAAAAGGGGGCTCAGTCTGGGAAGGCCTCCTTGAGGAGGTGAGCTCTCAGTAGGGCTTTGAAGGGAGAAAGAGACATATATAAGTTCAAACTTTTATTCAATTTAACAATCCCAAAAGAGGGAGCATTTGTTCGAATATTTTTTCCAATCTAAGACATATGGTTTCCATTGTTATCAAACTTTATTGGCGTATTTCTTTCACTTAATGACTCGTGGCTCTTAATAATAACAAGGCTGGAGTTTCTCATAAGGGAAGCTGCCTTGGATCCTCTCTTTTCCTGATTTCCTAACCTCATTTTCATTTTCCATGTGCACTTTCGCTGTAGTTTTACCCGGCTATATTTTCTTATGTAACTAAAGACTTGTTAATTCTTGTGGTTCCTTTCTGTGTTATGAGCTTTGGACCCTAGAAGATTTTCACCATGCTTCAAATGCTGTTTTTGAGAGCTCTTTTTAGTTTAGGCTAACTATTTCCATTTCATAGTAGACCTCTGAGGAACGGCAAAGCTTTCCTCCAGTAACTCTTGGTAAACAGATACTGAGAAGAG
Organism: Tachyglossus aculeatus; assembly: GCF_015852505.1. Taxonomy (NCBI): domain Eukaryota; kingdom Metazoa; phylum Chordata; class Mammalia; order Monotremata; family Tachyglossidae; genus Tachyglossus; species Tachyglossus aculeatus. The sequence goes on along the minus strand of NC_052084.1, from coordinate 29,354,421 downwards.
GCTAGTACTACTACTAATATTATTTATTAATAGTGCTTACTCTGTTGCAAGTGCTGTGGCAGATAGAGGATAATCAGATTGGACACAGTCTCAGTTCTACATAGGACTCACGGTCTGAGGGGGAGAGTGAACATAATCTTGTCCCCATTGTTCAGATGAGAAAGATGAGGCTCAGAGAAGTTAAATGACTTGCCTAAGGTCACACAGCAGATAAGCGATGAGGTGTGTGCTCTTTTCACTAGGACACACCGCATCCCTGGGGCCTTCTTTCCATGACTTTTTTCTGACAAGTCTTCTGCTTGATTCGGTAGCATAATGGAAAACAACCAACATCTTTCTTGACCTGAAATAGCTTTGGAATTAAAACAAACCCTTAAAGAATTTTTGATATCAGAAAAATGGAATTCAAATTTAGAAAAATTCACTGTGTCGTGATGATGGAGGAAAGATCACACACCTTAAGTCTTTCCACATAATCCCTTCTTTCCGTGCCCTATGATTTTATATTATAAATGAAAAATCAGAAATTAATGATCTCGCGATTTTGATCTCACACAGGATTTTTGTCCTTTCTTCCTGTGTCCCTGATCCCTTTTCTTCTCTTCCACAGCCCCAGTAATTTCAGGGGATTATATAATGATTGTTTTTTTCTGCAGGTCAGATATGCTCGAATGTCAGCCTTCAAATTACTGGAGTTTCCTCACTACAGAGCTTCAAAGGGGGCAGTCTTTTTAGAATGGGAGCCCCATCTGGGGCTGGCAGATGATCTTGTATCTACCCCAGTGCTTAGTTCAGTGCTTGTCGTGTATTCCCCCATCCCTGTCCCAACACACACACACATAAAGAAAAAGGATGTGGTGGCCCAGAGAAATTGAGCCCTTTTATCTGGTTCTGGGTTGTGTGATCTGAACTGGATCCAGGAATCCCTGTGGCAAGTCTGGATCCAGTTGGCTGGGTTGTAAAAGGCTTATTAGGCTACTCTCTTAAGTGACACTGACCCACATTTCCATGGCATCTGTACATATCTGTCAGCCCCATTTGGGTTCTTGAGACTCAGAGTGAGAGGGTGTGGATGGCTCAGTGCAAACCATCACCACCAATGAAAAAATAACAATCATCTGCCCCACTTACCCTAAATGACAGTGGGCCAGAAAATAATAATTAGGTATTTATTAAGGGCTCACTAAGCACCAAGTACTGTACTAAGCCCTGGGATAGATACAATGTAAGTAGATTCATTCATTCAGTCATGTTTATTGAGCGCTTACTGTGTGCATGCAGAGCACTGTACTAAGCACTAGATTGGACACAGTTCCTGTCCCACTTTAGGCTCCCAGTCCTAGAGGGAAGTGTGAACAGGTATCTTAGCCCTATTCTTACAGGTGAGGAAACTGAGGCAAAGAGAAGTTAGGTCGCTGTGGGAGGGTCAGGATTAGAACCTGAGGCTCCTGACTTCCAGCTCCATACTCCTTCACTAAGCCATGCTGCTCCTCTTAAAAGAAGGTGCACTTCTGTACTTTCATGGACAAAATCCAAGTGTTCCAGAGATTTTCTCTTCTTTGAGAAACTCACTTTGGATGACTTTTCCTTCTCACTAGTAGCTATCTTTGACTGTCTGTCTCCTTCCAGTAGATTGTAAACTCCTTGAAGGTAGGGAAGTTGACTAACAACTGTATTGTACTCACCCAAGCACTTAGGACAGAGATGGACAAACAGCAGGTGCTCAATATACGCCATTAATTGACTGAATAATTATAATAATAATGGTATTTGTTAAGTGCTTCCTATGTGCCAAGCACTGATCTAAGTGCTGGGGTAGATACAAGGTAATCAGGTAGTCCCACGTGGGACTCACAGTCTTAATCCCCATTTTACAGATGAGGTATTCGAGGCCTAGAGAAGTTAAGTCACACAGCAGACAAGTGGCAGAGCCGGGATTAGAACCCATGTCTTCTAACTCCCAAGCACATACTCTTTCTACTAAGCCATGCTGCTTCTCTAATTACTTACAGGTATAGATGCAGTCTCACCACAAGTTGTCTCAGTGAAATCATCAATGATATTTGTCAAGTATTTGCTGTGTGCTGAGCACCGGGCTAAGAACTTGGGACAGTACAATACAATAGACTTGCTAGGCACGTTCCCTGTCCACAAGAAGCTTATAGTCTAGAGGGAATAAAATGAGGCTAGGGAAAACTGCTGAGTGTAAGGTTATCTACGTAAATGCTTTGGAGCTGAGTATGGGGTGAATATCAAGTGATTAAAGGATACAGATACAAATGCATAGGCAAAATAATCAATCAATAATCTTATTTATGAAGCATTTTTGTGTGTAGAGCAATGAACTAAACATTTGGGACAGTGCAATGTAGTCCAGAGTGGGAGACAGAGAATAAAATAAATTACAGATATATATCTGAGTGTTGTGTGGGGCTTAGGAAAGGTGAATAAAGGGTACAAATCCAAGTGCAAGGGTGATGCAGAAGGGAGAGGGAGTAGGGGAAAAGAGGGCTTAGTCTGGGAAAGCCACTTGGAGGCGATGCAATTTTAATAGGGCTTTGAAGGCGGGAAGATGGTGGTATGTGTGTGTATCATTTTTGAACCAAAGGAGAGTTTTGTTATAGTTCCCTTTATGTCTCCAGTACGTGGACTTGAAAATGAGGTGACTGCAAACTTGACTCTAACACCATTACACTTACAAAGTTTTTCAGGTTTTAGGAATGCGTTCTGCTAATTGGTAGTTCCTAACGAAATAAAATTTGAGGAAAATGCTACTTAAGAGTAAGTCTAATTCATGAGGCATTCAGAAGCTATTTCTAGAGCAGCTTGAAAGGAACAGTGACACAGAGTTGAAATATTATGCCAAAACCATTAACAACCATCAATGGAAACAAGAAATGTTCTGGTAAATGGACACTCATTAAAGTCTATGCAATGTTGTTCACTCAATGGGTTCCTTGGTAATTATAACTGAGCTTTTCTAATGCCAAGGTAGGGAATTATAATTGGCTCATTTCTTCACCTAATTTTAAAGTAAAAATCAAGCTGCAATGATGATTATTTTGTAATGCAGCTATAATTGGAAGCTCTGAACATTTTATTATTTCTTAACCCAGCAAAAATAGGAGGAAATGCTACTATTAAACAATATGAAGAATGAGAGGCTTGAGGATATGTTCTAGCCACAGGAAGAGCAAATATGATCCCTTTACTCCCTAAATTATAAAATAAGACAGTGATTAAACCAAAACTATTTCCAGCCTACTCAAGACATTTGGAACACGTGGGAAACAGCTGCCAAAACTACACACTGCTATTATGGGGATATTTATAAAGCACAGTTCAGTGTTATCTTAATGCAGATCTTATTAACTTTCCAGCTCTGCTCTCCTACCACAAGATTATCTTTGCTTTCACCTACAAAAATAAGAGCAAAGGGATTTTAAAATTTCAGTTCTCAGTAACATCAGTTGTATCCAATTAATCAGGCCTTAATCAACTGCACCCTCGGGATTGACTATATATCCTGGCTTTCATCATAAGTAACTATTAAATGAACCAATCATGCTACATCTCGAATTCATCTACCTCATCGCTGACCCCTTGCCCACTTTCTGCCTCTGGCCTGGAACTCGCCTCCCCCTCGTAAATGCAGACCACCACAATCCCCACATTCAAAGCCTTAATTAAAATCACATCTACTCCAAGGGGCCTTCTCTGACTATGCCTTGATTTCTCCTACTCGCTCTTCCTTCTGCATTGCTTATGCACTTGGGTCTATATGATTGACTGATTCATTGTACCCTTTAAACACTTGATGTTCACCTCAGCCCTAAAACACCTATGAACATATCTGTAATTTATTCTAAGTTAAAAAAATGTAAATACACACACATAAAAAATATAAAATTCTGATAGCCAAGGGATCGTGTCTTCCATGAATCAAAATGTGAGATTCATTGTGCTTTTAAATAATACAATGAACAATACCCGGATTGTTCCAAACATTTTTCTAATAATCAGTAATATTTATTGAGCTGTTACTGTGTGCAGAACATTGCACAAAGCACTGAAGAGAGTGTCACAGAATATGTAGACATGATCCCTTACCTCAAGGAGTTTACAGTCTAGAGGGGGAGACATATTAAAATAAATTATTGATATGTACATCAGTGCAGTAGAACTCAGGATGGAGTGAATATCAAGTGCTTAAAGGGTGCACATCCAAATCCAAAGTTCATGTCGCAAATCCACAATGAACCTGATCATGAAACAATCAGCTTCTGACCAACAGTCTGGTGCTGTAAGCATTAGATTTACCCTAATAATAATCCTAATAATAATAATAGTATTTGTTAAGTGCTCTCTATATGTCAAGCTATGTTCGGAGTGCTGGGGTAGGTATAAGCTAATCAGGTCAGATATACATTATAATTATTATTATTATTATCATTATCATATAATGATGGTATTTGTTAAGCGCTTACTATGTGTCAAGCACTGTTCATATAGTCCCTGTCCCACATGGGGCTCAAAGACTAAGAAAGAGAGAGAACAGGTTTTTATGCTCTTTTCACAGTCGAGGAAACTGAGGCACAGAAAAGTTAAGTGACTTGTCCAAGGCAACACAGCAAGCAAGTGGTAAAGCCCTTCTCCTCTTCTAATATGTCTCTGCATATTGAAAGAAGGATGATACTGAAAATGCTTTTTAAATGTAGATTCCTGAAAGGGGAGCATGTTCAAATGTATTTCCAGGAACCAAAAGAATAAGGTAGAGTTTCTGACAAAGGGATGATGCTAAATTCTTAGAAAAATTCTCTGTGAGTTTCTCCTCTTTGTTTTTTTTTCCAACCTCAGAAAACTAAGTGAATCATGATCACTTCAAACTGGGCAAAAATGAGTAGTAATAGCCTCTCAGTTCAGTTGGAATGGACGCATTTGTTACCCATATGAGGTTTGAATCTTTTCTACAGCTGGTCATCTCCTCCCTATAAAGGTAGGCAAATATTGTTGTTTTATCTTCTTTATGACCCTCTAGGAAAGAAAAGAATAACTTTGAAAATTGTAAGCTTTAACATATGCATGGCAGCGGGAATGAACGTGTTCCATCTTGCTTTTTCAGAAAATGAAATTCATCCTTTATCAATTCTCCAGAAAGTTTATAAAAGCAGCACCAGGAAGGGGCAGGAAGTCTTTAATGGTAAGACATCATTGTTTCATTTCCTCAACCCTATCAAAGGCACTTATAAAATAAGCATAATTTTTTCAAAGCTGATTCCTGCAAGCTGAAGGAGCAATTTTTAAGTTGATTTCACTTAAATATTTATTAGCAGTTCAGGGAAGAAATGTATTTACAGGAGACAGAATGATTGGAGCTGCCGTAGCAATGAGGCATATCAATTAGAGGGAGAAAATGACTTAGTAAAAATATAAAAGCCTCTTTGTAGATGGTAAAATGAATTAGGAATTGAGCAAAGTTCTTGCTTTGAATTTTAAGGAAGGCCAAAAAGAAAAAAGACCTGGTTAATTTCAGTCAGTTTCAGGTGGAAGATGTTGAGAATATTCTGAATTCTAATACAGCATATTCTATCAGTCTAGTTTTGTATGCCACTTTAGCAATACTGACTGCATAGTTCTACAGTTCTGATAATGAGAATACAAAATAATAAGATACGGGGCTTTAGTGAACAATTAGAGAGGGGAAAGGGGAAATAAATCAGTTTTCAGATCACTAGATCAAAAGTCCAGTGGTTATGATACATCATTAAACAGTTAGTGTTTGGCTCCAAATTCAGAAGCAGGAATGAAGCCTTCCCTGGAAAATGTTTATTTTTAAGAAAAATCCAACAGAATCTATGGCACTTCAGAGCATGAACTTGGTTTTTGGGAGCAAATTTTGTTCGTGGTAATAATAAAAGGAATTTAAAGATTTATGCTGGAACTTACATATTAATATACACTTGGGCTCCAAAGACTATTTTTGAAAGAGAATGTTGCTTCATAAGCATTTTTGGTAACCCAGAAGACTATAAAATGTGATATGTGTATGTGCATTGTACCATGCCCCAGAGCAAATGATATCCTTAAGGTTCCTAAACAGTTTCCATTTTAATCTCTGGTTTTAGTCATATATAGCTTTCAAGAAAATTATTTTTTCAGGGGTTGAAACACCATATGGGTGGTCCATGATGGAGGGTGAACTTTTCTAAGAAAAGTTTGTGGGGAAATGAAGCTCTTCAGCGACTTCTGAGGTACGAAATTTATTCTTTCCCAATCATTCCTTTTTTAAGACTCTCTCTTACTTGTCAGCTCCTGAGCTGATCTTTAAGCCTTCTGTCAGGGCAGTTTAAATGGCCTTGAGAGAGGATCCATCGTTCTATCAGTGGCTTTAACGAGAGTTTGCTTTGTGCAGAGCACTGTACTTACCACTTGGGAGAGTACAATGCAGTCGGTAGACATGATTCCTGCTCTCAAGGAGCTTACATTCTAATGGAGTGCCTGCTGGAGAATTCATTCATTCATATTTATTGGGCACTTATTGTGTGCAAAGCACTGTACTAAGCACTTGGGAGAATACAACAACAAACAGGCACATTCCCTGTCCACAATGAGCTCACAGTCTTAGAGGGGGAGACAGACATTAATATACATAAATTAATTAATAAATAAATTGCCGATATATACATATATGTACCCTAGGGACGGGAAGGGGGATGCATGAAGGGAGCAGATCAGGGTGATGCAGAAGGGAGTGGGAGAAGAGGAGAGGGGAGCATAGTCAGGGAAGGCTTGTGAGCACCCTGTGGGACAACCTGATCACCTTGTAACCTCCCCAGCGCTTAGAATAGTGCTTTGCACATAGTAAGTGCTTAATAAATGCCATTATTATTATTATTATTAGAGGAGATGGGCCTTCAATAAGGCATTGAAGTGGGGGAGAGCAATTATCTGTCTGATATGAGGAGGGAATTAATTGAGATATGAAATTTTAAATTGATCAGGATCGATATGAACTGTTCTACCCCTGTCCCGTGTCTCAGGGAAAACTTTTCTACTTCCCATTTCCTCACAGTAGGAGTGTTATTAAAATGTCAGGAGCTACAAGAACGCTAATTCTGTATATGCTTCATATGGCTCATTTTTAAGAACAAGCTACATTGTAAGCTCCTTGAAGGAAGGAATTGTGTCTGCAAACTGTACTGTACTCTCCCAAGCACTTAGTACAGCAGGAAGAAGAGTGGTCTAATGGAAAGAGCAGGGGCTTCAGAGTCAGAGGCCCTAAGTTCTAATTCCAGCTCTACCACTCATCTGCTTGTGAGCTTGAATAAGTCACTGAACTTCTCTGTGTCTCAGTTACCTCGTTCGTAAAATGGGGATTAAGACTGTGAGCCCCAAGTGGGACATAGACTCGGCCCAACCTGTATCTATCCCAGTTCTTAGTACGGTGTCTGGCATATAGTAAGAGCTTAACAACCACCATTAAAAAAAAAAGAGCTCTAAAAACCTAGAAAGGTTTTGCACTCGTACCTAAACTTACCCACAAGAGATCATCTTCACTTTTGAGAACTATGTGACATGGAGAGATGAAATACGTGCTGCTTATTTGTACATGCTCTCTGTCTCTTTATCAATCAATCAGTGGTATTTATTGAGCACTTCCTGCGTGCAAAGCGTGATACCAAGATAACAGAGTTGGTAGACATGATCCCTGCTTGCAAGGAGTACATACCAAAGACATAGATAAGCAGAGTTTTATGAATTATGTCTGCTTGTCTTCCCCAGAGATGATCATCTCTAGACTGTAAGCTCATCTCTAATCTGTAAGCGCATCTCTAGATTGCAAGCTCAATCAATCAATCGTATTTATTGAGTGCTTACTGTGTGCAGAGCTCGTTGAGGGCAGGGAATGTATCTGTTTCTTGTTCTATTTTACTCTCCCATGTACTTAGTCTAGTGCTTTGCACACAGTAAGCACTCAGTAAATACAATTAAATACAATGTTTGAATCATCATTTTATATTTCTTCTGAGTGCCTTGCAAGCACCTAGTTCATTTCTCTATGCTCCACAGATGCTCAATCAACGCTCTCGTTGATGATATTTCAATTACATTTTCAAAACCACGAATCAAAAAAAAAATCTCATCCCTTATGCCAACCTCTCAAAACACAGACATATCCTCATGAATGAGTAACAGTCCTTTATGGATGCCAAGTTCACTGCATAAGGTAACACCTTTCACAAACAGGGCAGTGGAATTTTCAGCAAATCGTATGATCTCACTTTCTAAGGACCGCTTAATGCTTCGTAGAAAAGTTCGAGACATTACCGTTTTGGAAGAAGACATTCCAAAAACAATTGGTTGAAGGATTAATAATGGAACTAATTTTGGGAGAGAAGATACTTGGGAGAAATGTTTAGGTCCAGAGAGTTTCTCAGTTTACCCAATTAAAGAGCTCTCCTTTTCTGCCCAGTGATAAAGGAACCAGGGAAATTTCTGTATTTTGAATATGAGGGCAGGTATCATCGGGAAACTAAAGGTGTTAATTAGAAACTAATAGTGAAAGCGGGGCTTTGGATAGATCCTACGAATTGAGAAGCAGTATGGTCTAGTGGATAGAGCATGGGCCTGCGAGTCAGAAGGACCTGGGTTCTAATCCTGACTCTGCCACCTGTCTGCTGTGTGACCTTGGACAAGTAACTTCACTTCTCTGGGCCTCAGTTACCTCATCTGTAAAATGGGGATTAAGACTGTGAGCCTCATGTGGGACATGGACTATGTCCAACCTAATTAACTTGTAGACCCCAGAATTTAGCCCGGACTAAGTGCATCACAAATACCACTGAAAAACAAAAACTAAAGAGAATAAATGAATCTTGTGGCATTCTCTCCCATTAATGATAATAATGGTATTCTTTAAGCATTTATTATGTGCCAAACACTGTATTAAGCACTGGAGTGGATAATCAGATTGGACATAATCCCTGTAGCATATGGGGTTTACAGTCTAAAATGGAGGGAAAACTGGTATGGAATGCCCACAGAAGTTAAGTAACTCACCCAAGCTCACACAGGAGGTAAGACTGTCCTGTGTACTGTGTGCAGTCCTCTAGACTGTAAACTTGTTGTGGGGAGGAAACGCCTCTACCAACTCTGTTATATTGTTGTACTGTACTCTCCCAAGTGTTTTGTATGGTGCCCTGCCCATAATAAGCACTCAGTAAGTGTGCTTATTGAAGAGCACGAAGAGCATGGAGAAGCAGCATGGCTCAGTGGAAAGAGCATGGGCTTTGGAGTCAGAGGCCATGGATTCAAATCCTGGCTCCACCAACTGTCAGCTGTGTGACTTTGGGCAAGTCACACTTTCTCTGTGCCTCAGTTCCCTCATCTGTAAAATGGGGATTAAAACTGTGAGCCCCCCGTGGGACAACCTGATCACCTTGTAACCTCCCCAAGTGCTTAGAACAGTGCTTTGCACATAGTAAGCGCTTAACAAATACCATCATTAACTAATTAATAAGTAGGATTGATTGATAAGCACTCAATAAATATGATTGATTGATTGGTTGATTTAAGTGGCCAAGTTGGGATTAAAACACAGGACCTCTGACTCTCAGGCTCATGCTTTTTCCATTTGACCATGCCGTTTCTCATTACCTATTACATAACTCACATATGCTACATACTACAAAACACTACTTCCCAAATTTCCTTGATTCATTGAACAGACCTCCCATCCTCAAAGTTGGATTGATTTTCAACTTCAAAATCAATCAAGAATGTTTACTGAATGCTTACTCTATGCAGATCATCAAGTTTAGCTGCTGCTCAAGGCCACCTCCTCCAAGAAGCTTTCCCTGATCATTCCCTCTCATTCTCCAATTCACCAGAACACTATAAAATACTGGAAAAGGCCAAGAAAACTCAAGATCATGTTTATACCAGGCCCTCCCTGTGGGGAATGTTAGTGGGAAGGAAAAAGAGGAAGAGAAATCATTGGTATTAATAGTAATTTTATTTTTCAAACACCCACTGGAAGCGATGTGATATATTAAACGTCAGGGAAAGTACACACCCTGGGGATCAGGGGATGTATCTCTGCTTTGGATCAAAGACAGAAACCGATCAGTTGCCTTCTCAGACACAGCTGAAAGAACCCACAGAAGGAGAGAGCTGGGGAGGGCAGGGAGAGTATGGATAATTGTAGCAACTTGGCTAAAAAATGAAGAGGCCAGAGGTATTTTGCTTGCCCTGATTTGTGGGATTGATACAGAGAACACAGGGTTGAATAAAAAGGATCGGGTAAAGCCCTCACAGTAGTTAACAAAGGGAAGTGTAACTTTAGAATCGTTTTAGGCTGTGTCTGAACAATGAAGTTCTAACTGCCTTTAGTGACCATATGACTGTGGGCCTTTTGTAGCTTGCTTGGAGAATTCACTTCTGGGAAGTGTGGTTTAGTGGATAGAGCTTGTGTCTGGGAGTCAGAAGGACATGGGTTCTAATCCCAGCTCCGCCCCATATCTGATGTGTGACTTTGGGCAAGTCACTTAACTTCTCTGGGCCTCAGTTACCTCATCTGTCAAATGGGAATTAAGAGCGTGAGCCCCAGGGACTGTGTCTAACCTGATGAATTTGTATCTACCCCAGTGCTTAGAACAGTGCTTGGCACATAGTAGACTGTGAGCCTGTTGTTGGGTTGGGATAGTCTCTATTTGTTGCTGAATTGTATTTTCCAAGTGCTTAGTACAGTGTTCTGCATATAGTAAGCGCTCAATAAATGCGATTGAATGAACATAGTAAATGCATAACAAGTACCATAATTATTCTAGGAGAGAGACTTAATTTGTGCCAGGGTTTTATGAGAGTTCACTCTGGCCTCCCTGGCATCACTGAGGTATAGCCATTCACAGCTCTGGCACCTCTGGCTTTAGCTGTTTGCAGCCATGGCATCTCTGGGATTATCAATTCAGAGCCCTGAGACCTCTGGGTTTGGAGGTTAATAGCCCCTAAATTGTCATTTTGCTTTTCAGAGTAAAAATAGAATCTGTACTTTGGTATCTTAAATGCTATTAATAGCTAACAATTATACAGTGGGCCGCTCTTTCCAGGAAACCCGTGAATGAATGAGTGGTGATATTCTCATCAATGGAATAAGACTATATATAGTCGAAGTCATTGCAAATTTAAAACATGACCTTACCCGATTGAAAGCTTGGGTCCCTGTACCTCATTCACTATGACCAGTCTTGAATTTTGCTGAGTTTGTCAGAAGTAAAATTAGATCCAGATTTCCAAACCCTAGAGAAGGTCATCTAAATCACCCATCCAACAGTTTATGTGACTAAAGCAGTCCCTGAGGCTTTAAGGAGCTCTACTCTTCTATCCTCCCACTCCCTTTTGCATTGCCCTGATTTGCTTCCTTCAATCGTTCCTCACTTCCAGCCCACAACACTTGATGTATATATCAGTAATTTATTTTATTTATTTGTGTATATTAATGTCCACCTCCCTATCTAGACTGTGAATGCACTGTGGGCCTGAAATGTGTCTATTTATAATTATATTGTACTCTCCCAAGTACTTATTCATTGTGCTTGGGAATGAATAAATCCAAAGCAATAAAGCTCAGCATGGCTTAGTGGAAAGATCATGGGCTTGAGAGCCAGAGGTTGTGGGTTCTGCCACTTGTCTGCTGTGTGACTTTGGGCAAGCCACTTAATTTCTCTGTGCCTCAGTTACCTCATCTGTCAAATGGGGATTAAGATGGTGAGCCCCTTGTGGGACAACCTGATTACCTTGTATCTACCCCAGCACTTAGAACAGTGCTTGGCTCATAGTAAGCATGCTTAACAAATACTATTATTATGTGATGGAGGAAAAATGCCTTTAAAAAGTGGAACCCCAAGAGAGACTGTCCTCTAGACTGTAAATTTGTTGAGCACAGTGAACATGTCTGTTTATTGTTATATTGTACTCTCCCAAGTGCTTAGTATAGTGTTCTGCTCACAGTAAGCATTCAATGAATAAGATTGACTGACTGACTATGGAAACGCTGGTCACTTGTCCTTTCCCTTCCTTCCTGATCTGCTTCCCATGGACCAAGCCTGGAAAATGCAGGTCTAAGGAAGATGCTGGAAGCTTATCCAGGCTATCATATCCCTGGAAGAGTTAGCCACATCCTTCCTTTCATCTTTTTTTCTGTGGTATTTGTTTAGCGCTTACTATGTGTCAAACACTGTTCTAAGAACTGGGGCAGATACAAATCAATTAGTTTGGACCTATTTCCTGTTCCCCATGAGACTCACAGTCTAAGAGGGAGAACTGAGGCACAGAGCAATTAAGTAACTTGCCTAAGGTCACACAGCAAGTGATTGGTAGAGGTGGGAGAACTCAGGTCCTCACCCTTCTCCTCTTCCCAGGACCTCCCCATCCATGGCCTTCCAATCAATCATTCAGTGGTATTTACTGAGCACTTATTATATGCAGAGCACTGTACTAAGAGCTTGGGAGAGTACAAGACAATAAAATTTACAGGTACATACCCTCCCAGATCTTGAATTCCCTTTGGGCTGGTCTTGGGGGCCCAGCTCTGTTCAACCCCATCAAGACTTCCTGAGACCTTCATTTTACCATGACCCAGGCACTTCCATGTTAGATTGTAAACTCCTTGAAGGCAGGGATCATATCCACAAACTCTGTTGCATTATTCTGTCCCAATCTTTCAGTTCAGTGTTCTGCATATAATTAGTGCTCGCTAAATGTAATTGATTGACAATCCAGGGCTTTTTGGATCTATTCAATTTGGGCCCAACCCCTCCAAAATGTGGAAGAGTGGTGAACCCCCTGCTACTGTTTCGGGAGAAGTCCTTGGGAAACCCTGATAGCTTGGGGGATTGGTTAATATTGAAGGAAATTGCATGGGTCACAGTCACTGGTCCAAGAATATTGAATAAAGAGACGTTTTTAGCACTAGCACTTTCCTAACACCAGTGAACTCACGTCATGGACAGAAATAAGACACCAAACACTGAGAAAGAACTGAGTTTCCCAGGGGTCCTTGTTTTAAAATACGATGGCAGAAGAACTATTTTTTTTTTAAAGCTACATTTTTGGCTACACTGGACCAAACGTCATTTGGTCATTTAAAAAAAATTAAAAATATGGCTCGGGGTGGGTTTATTGTAGCCATCCAACTGACGTATTATAAACAAACAGTAACCTGTAGAAATGTCTTGAATGCTTCAGAAAATATGAAAATTAGTTTATCCTCGTCGCCAAGAGCATTAATAATTTTTTTATTGTCTGTATAACTTTCGTTGAGAGCATGAATTATGAACTCATGGGATTGGCTGCTGATTTTATTGAAACACAATATTCAATCTCAGATGGGAGAAGTTGGAAAGGGAAATGGTCTTTTTGATCATGAGATTAATCTCCTACCCTAACAGGACTATCATTCATTCATTCAGTCATATTTACTGAGTGCTTACTGTGTGCAGAGCACTGTACTAAGTGCTTGGAAAGTATCACTTCACACATGTTTATGAACATGCTCTTCAGCCTACTCAAGACAATATCAAGTGATAGGGTTTTTGCCTTCCTCCAAACGCAAATCAAATATAAAATATCTTAAATAGGAAGCCTCTAGAGGACTTCCACTCAGTTTTGTCTATGAAGTGCTAGGGTTATATATAATATAATAATAATCCCTAAGGTGCTAGGGCATACAGGGGGTTTCAAAAGTTTATTTATTTTTTCAACCACCACACAGTGCCTTTCACAAGTGCTGTTACCAATTTTGGAGACAGGCTACTGGATTAAATCAACCTTTAATCCGACCCAGGAATTTCATTGCTGGTGGCTTTATGTTATTAAATATATGGAAAGAAAATATTGTTTTCCTTTCATACCTTTAATGTGATCTCATATTGAATGTCTATAGTAAATGTTTGAATCTATATAGTACAGGTTAGCAGGATGGGAGAATAAGACAGCAAATGGAAGAAGGCATGAGGCAATGGATTGAACAAAATGGTGTTATCCTGATGAAAATGTTGACCCCACATCTGTTGTGTCTTCACACTGAAGCAGTCACCCATGGGTTGTTTCATGCTGCTGATCCTTTCTGATCTAACGAGGCTCTGTTTCTACATCTTTTGGAGATGGTGATTTGATTCATTCATTGTCTCTCCTGGAGTTTGTTGAAGGAAATGGGAATAATTATCCAGATTTTTGACACCGACTATTTCCTGTCCAAATTTCACTACTCATTTGGGTTACTCATAAAATGCTTGCAATTTATTTAGAGAGAAAGAAAAAAAATACTTGTTTAGAATAAAGACATAAAAGCTTTCTGGAGTCAGAAGCTCAAAAAGTAATTATATTAAAGTTCCTTTTTCACTTGCCCTGGTCACTTTCTTCTTAGAATAATCTGCCAAATTTGAAATGTCTTTAGGGATTTCACAGACATGCAAAAAATCCAGTCAGTAATGCACCAAGGTAAATGTTGACTTTACTAAATATGTAAAATTCAGGTTAGGAAATAGAATCATTTCAGGAAATATGCCCCTACATTTCCTTGGAGTATGGAAGTCAGGAAAATAGATGAAACCTCTTGAGAGGCTAAGTCATTAAGCTATCTTCCAAGTCTGCAGGAAGAGTGATGAGAAATTAGCCTTGTAGCCTGGAATTCTCTGACACTGAAGGCCAGAGCTGTGGGAGTTGAGAGCTAATAAGAATAATTGTGGTATTTATTAAGGGCTTGCTATATGCCGAGCACTGGGGTAATGATGATAATAATAATAATAATAATAATAATGGTATTTGTTAAGTACTTACTATGTGCCAAGCACTGTTCTAAGCACTGGGCTAGATATAACATACTCAAGTCAGACACAGTCCCAGTCCCACCTGGGGCTCACATTCTAAATAGGACAAGGAACAGGTACTGAATCCCCATTTTACAGCTGAGGAGACTGAGACCCAAGGAAGTTAAATAACTTCCTCAGAGTCCCACAGTTGGCAAGTGGCAGAGTGGGCATTAGAGCCCAGATCTCTTGATTCCAGGTCCATTCTCTTTCCATTAGGCCATACTGCTTTTCTTTTCCCAACCCTGGCATCGAAAAAGAATGTGGTTGGAAACCAGACTTTTCAGTGCTAGAAGAGTCAGGCTGGTGAAATCATTCTGTGCTACTGAGGATGGTAAAGGAGCAATCCTTCTCATAGCTCCTTCCTAATTCCGGTTCCTGCCAGTTTATTGAACCTGAAAAAGGCGAGAAACAGCATGGCTTAGTGGAAAGATCCTGGGCTTGGGAGTCAGAGGTCATGGGTTCTGATAATAATGATAATAATAATGACATTTATTAAGCGCTTACTATGTGTAAAGCACTGTTATAAGCGCTGGGGAGGTTACAAGGTGATCAGATTGTCCCATGGGGAGCTCACAGTCTTAATCTCCATTTTACAGATGAGGTAACTGAGGCACAGAGAAGTTAAGTGGCTTGCCCAAAGTCACACAGCTGACAATTGGCGGTGCTGGGATTTGAACCCATGACCTCTGACTCCAAAGCCCGTGCTCTTTCCACTGAACCACACTGCTTCTCAATCCCTGCTTGGGCAGTTATCTGCTGTGTGACCTTAGGCAAGTCACTTAACTTCTCTGTGCCTTCATCTATAAAATGGGGATTAAGACTGTGAGCCCCACGTGGGACAACCTACTTACCTTGTATCTACCCCAGAGCTTAGAACAGTGCTTGGCACATAGTGCTTAACAAATGCCATCATTATTATTATTATTATCCCGTTTCCCAAGAGATGCTGTCTCCCTCTTTAGACTGTAAATTCATTGTGGTCAGGGAATGTGTCTGTTCACTTTTACATTGTACTCTTCCAAGTGCTTAGTACAGCGCTTTGCACACAGTAAGCACTCAATAAATATGACTGATTGAATGAGTGAATGAAATCAAAGTCAGAGAGATCTGTAATTGATTTTAATGTCTTTTTCCGACTAGACTGTAAGATCTTGGTGGACAAGGATTGTGGTATGAACTTGATTGTACTATATTCTCCCAAGTGTGTAGTACAGTGCTTTGCACACAGTAAGTGGTCAACAAAAACCAGTCATTGATCTAGGGGGAGGAAGTGAGAGCTGAGAGGTCAAGGCAGAATATGGCAGAGTGGGACAAAAGAGATCGTTGAAGATCTTGGACTCACAGGCCTAGAAAAGTAAAGAGGATGAATACAGAAAATGAAGTGGGCATAAGAAGAGGCCGAGGGAGGGAGATGGAGTCAGTGCCTATATAAAACTTCCACAGCCTATTCAAGGATTTGCATGAGCATTGGCAGGGAGTTCTTTTTTTTTAATGGCATTTGTTAATTGCTTACTATATGCCAAGCACTGTACTAAGCACCCGGGGTAGATACAAGATAATTGGGTTGGACACAGTCCCTGTTCCACATAGGGCTGACAGTCTTAATCCCCATTTTACAGGTGAAATAACTCAGGCAGAGAGAAGTTAAGTGACTTGTAGAAGTTCACACAGCAGATAAGTAGCAGAGTCAGGATTAGAATCCAGATCCCGTAACTCCCAGACCCGCGCTCTTTAGAACTAAAGGCCTAGCTCTATATGATCTTTCACATTTTGTAGAGAAAGGAGTACTCTGATGATGCATGCACTGATGTTTTAGGTCATCATCAATTTATTTTTCCAGCCAGTTGAAACTACATCATGATCTGAAGCAATGGACTGAAACACATATTCCACAGTTCAATTAAGAAAAGCAAAGAGTTTCACAGGGACAAAAATCCAATCAGGCTAACATAAAATAGAAGATAATGAGCCAGAGAGGAATCAGCATCCTGAAAGAAGATTGGTAGAAAGATTAACCACTAGAAGCTAAATTAGCAATAGCAGCGTTAAGTACCATGAAAGCCAATAATAGTCAATTTGGAAAAACAAAGGTTGCCAATGAAGTTATAATTTGTTATGGGGTGGAGGGGGGGGTCATACATTAATAAGACACTTATCTTTGGTGTTATATTGAGTTGTTTTGACAAGGAATTTCTGTATGGGTCTTAATTTTTTTTATGAGACTGGTTAAGTGCTTACTATGTGACAGACACTATATAAAGTGCTGGGGTAGATACAAAGTAATTGGGTTGGACACAGTCCCTATCCCTCATATTATTCACAATTCAAATCCCCATTTTATAGATGAGGAAACTGAGGCACAGAGAAGTTCAGTAGGATCCAGATATTTTCTGCATGGTTTTCTACGACATGGAGAGTCCTGTGTTGCTCTTTCTACCTTTTTTGTTCCAGTGGGAAACAGCGTGGCCTAGTAGAAAAAACACAGGTTTGGGAACCAGAGGATTTAGATTCTAATCCCAGCTCTGTCAGTTGTCTGAAGTGGGACCTTAAGCAAGTCACCTAACTTCCCTGTGCTTCAGTTCTCTCCTATTTAGACTGTGAGCCCCAAATGGGACAGTGACTGTATCTGACCTGATTATCTTGATCTAGCCCAGCGCTTAGTACAGTGCTTGGCACATAGCAAGTGCTTAACAAATCCCTTTTAAAAAAAGATGTCTAATCGGAGGGTCAGGAAGAGTTTAGAACCTTCTAAGTATTCCCTCTGACTCCTTGACTATGCAGAATCATTTCCAGGCCGTTCAGATATGAATCTCTAATTTGTAAAGTCTAATATATGCTTGCATTTTTATAGAAAGGGCTTCTAAGGCAGGACCAGACCACTGCTTCACACAGGCTGAACATGGTAAAGAGCAAACTGGCTAAGGGTGAGAACCTATCCTATTTTCAAAATTGTCAAATTATCAGGTGACATAATCCCTCAGTCTCTCAGTGGTATTTATTGAGTGCTTACAGTGTGCAGAGCACAGTACTACGTGCTTACCATAAAATCCTAATAGTACACCACCAACTAGTTGAGAGAAGGGAAAGGGAAATGAGGGTTGATTCAACTGAGCATGCCGTAAGCTGGATAAAATAACCAACTGGAGGACAGAGGAAAAGTTAAGGGAATCTATGAGTCCAAATCGATGAAAATAGGACAGACCCACTCAGGTCTGAAGTCCTTGAAAATGAACTGAACACTCACAGTAAGCCAGGAGAAGAGAAATACTTACAAAGAGGCAGGATCTATTATACACTGTGTGATTTACAGAAAGTCACTTAAAACCGTTCTATTCCTCTTTCCTCATCTGTCGATTGGGGACAATAATGAACTCGGTTTTTTTCCAAACACATGTTTCCACATTTCACACATTTTGACTTGAGTGTTGCTGGGGAATTAGGAAATGTTTGCCTGATAACATAAGCCTGTTTGGATGCAGGGAAAGAAATGATTTATGTGAATGTTTGTGCCATCAAAATGGGTGTAAGCTCCTTATCAGCAGGGAGCATTTCTACTAACTCTGTTGTATTGTACCCTTTCAAGCATTTAGCACTTTGCTCTGCTCGCAGTAAGTGCTCCATATGTACCATATATATATATATATATATATCTATATATAGATATATAAGCACTTGGTACAAGGCACACAGTAAGCGCTCAATAAATACGATTGAATGATTGAATGAATGGACACCACTGATTGATTGATTGAGTGAGTAGCACAGAGTGAGCTTTGCCAAAAAGCAACTCCTGTATTCTGGGAGAACTCTGTGTAACTGTCTGTCCTTATTTCCCTTCCCTCCCTTCACACTAGGCAGTGCGGCCTTGTGAAAGATCTGGAAGTCAGAGAAGACCTGGGATGTAATTCTGGTTTGGCCACTTGCTGATGTGTGAAGTTTCTTCACCTGTAAAAGGGGGATTCAATACTTGTTCTCTCTCCTACTTAGACTCTGAGCCCCATGAGGGACAGGGACAGTGTGGGACTTGCTTGTCTTCTGCCTATCCCGGAGCTTAGTGCAGTTTCTGAAACCTAATAAGTGCTTAAGAAATGTAATTATTAATATTTTATCATCATTATTATTATTACCCCATTGCTTGGTACAGTGATGGGAACCTAATAATGCTTAACAGATACCATAATTATTATTATTACTTCCAAATATTTGATTCAAAGAGAAATTCCCTTGGCCTCCTTAAATCACATTCTCTTAACACTGCCACCATAAACAGGCAAAAGCTTTAACAGGGTTAACTTTATTAAAGTAGAAGAAAAACACCTTGACATTAAACAGCAGAGCAGGATAGCAGAAGGCACTTGGAAGGAAAATGGAGCTAATAATAACTCTGAGGGTCCACAGATAAGGCTTAGGGGTGGTGTCCTTTTTGGGGGACCATGGAGGAGGGACGAAGAATTATGATCTGCAGACACCGTAAATCAAACAGAAAGAACATTAGTTCACTTCTTCTAGGTCATTTTCTTGAGCCCTGCCTTATTTTTTTTTAATTAGCAGGTCAGGTTTGGGTGAATATTCAAGTCATCATTCTCATTTTCACAGTTCTGCCCACTCCTCTCTGTACACACATTCCCACCGATAACGAGCTGCCCTTCACTGCATCTAAATATCTGTCTGCTTCTGGACAATTCGGACCATACCTCCACCTAGATCCAGGCCACGATTCAATTATTCCTTTTGGTACCAGCTGTTCTCTGGAGCTTCTCTGTCGAGTTATAGGGAAAGCCCCAAGATTCCCTTCCCTGTCACTAAAATCTGCACATGTTCTTTGTCAGCTGGACAATGTGCAGGAATAGGAAGCTGATTCCTTGGGAGAACAGGTCAGGTAAAGGAATCCACAGTCTTAAGGGTGTTTAAGGAGCCAAAGCAGTTCTCTATGAATGTCCGTGAACTTTCCTTTCTATTGTAGTTGCTCACAAAAATTTAGTGAGGAGAGCGCTGAGGAATGAGGAAAGTCATCTTTGGCTATACAGCCACACTGAATCCTTCCCTACACTCAGAAACCCCCAGACAGGGCTTTTTGCTAAAGAGAGAGGGAGAGAGATGAAAAGATCAGGAATGAGAATGAACTGGACTAGTGGGAAGAGCATGGGCCGGGAGTCAGGAAAACTGGGTTTTAATCCTGGCTCTACCACTTTAATAATAATAATGATGATGGCATTTATTAAGCGCTTACTATGTGCAAAGCAATGTTCTAAGCGCCAACATCATCAATACTTCCTTGAGCACTTTCATTGTGAAGGACACTATTCTAAGAACTTGGGAGAGTACAATACAACAGAGTTGGCAAACATGTTCCCTGCCCACAGTGAGTTTTCAGTCTAGAGGGGAAGGCAGATATTAATTTAAATAGTTTCTAATATACAGTTTGAAGATCAATTCTGAGGGGCTGAGGGTGGGCCAAATATCAATTGCCCACAAGCTGCAGCATGGCTTAGTGGGAAGAGCACGGGCTTGGGAGTCAGAGGTCATGGGTTCTAATCCCAACTCCACCACTTGTCAGCTGTGTGACTTTGGGCAAATCAATTTCTCTGTGCCTCAGTTACCTCATCTGTAAAACGGGGATTAAGACTGTGAGTCCCACGTGGGACAGCCTGATTACATTGTATCTACCCCAGGGCTTAGAACAGCATTTGGCACATAGTAAGCACTTAATAAAAGCCATCATTATTATTATTATCCAAGTGCATAGAAATGCAGAAGGTAGAGGGAGCCAGGGAAAAGAGGGCTTAAATGGAGAAGGCCCCTTGGAAGAGATGTGTCCTTAATAAAGCCTTGAGGGTGATTACTTGAAGTCACTTGAATCTCAAAGATTGTCCTTTACAGCTCCAGTTAGACTGTAAGGTCTTTACAGTCTACTAACTGTTGACCAGGTAGGGAACATATCTACTAACTCTATTGTCACTATTGCTGTATTGTACTTTCCCAAACGCTTAGTTCAGTACTCTGCACACAGCAAGCGTTTAATAAATACGATTGAATGCATATTATATTGTACTCTCCCAAGAGCTTAGTAGAGTGCTCCACACACTGCAAGTGCTCAATAAATTCTGCTGGTTGATTGATTGTTTTTAAGGAATCGCTTGAAAAGCTCCAAGCACCAGAGTACTTGATTTCTCTTCTCTAGAATCTAGGGTCTGTTTTTCTCCTTCATTTCTTTGCCACCAAAGGGTGTCTTTGACGTTTGACAATGCAGCTGGCAGGCAGGACATTGTTTTACCAAAAGGAAAAAGAGGGAAATCCTTTTATGGCCGACTTTATCACTTCAACTGATTAGGCTGAGTCTGATCATCTGGTGAATGGGGAAAGAAAATACTCTGCAGTTAAGAACTGTTCTCCTTAGGGAGGAAAACTAAGGCTAAGAGGTCACTGTGACACCACTTAACAACTTAGCTCCCCCAGGGCACAGGTTTATTCTCATGGATCCAGAGAGAGTTCACTGGCCTTTCATGACAGAACAGCTATTTTAAGAGCTTTTGAATTAATTGTCTTATGGACATAAAAGGAGGCAGTCAAACTAATCCTGTCCAAAACATTTTTTTTTCAAGTCCTCTCCCACTCATTAAAACCACAAATTTCTCCTTCATTCAGCCCACACACTTCGCTCTTCTAATGCCAACCTACTCACTGTATCTCAACCTTGTCTATCTCACCGCTGACCCCTCACCCACCTCTGGACCACCTTCCTCCTCATACCTGACAGACAATTACTCTCCCCTCCTACAAAGACTTATTGAAGATACATATCCTCCTGGAGGTCTTCCCTAAGCCCTCACAGCTTCTTTTCCCACCCTTCTGAGTCACCCTGATTTTCTCCCTTTATTCACTCTTCCCTGAGCCTCACAGCATTTATGTACAAATCCATAATTTATTTTTTTATATAAATAATAATAATGGTATTTATTAAGCGCTTACTATGGGCAAAGCACTGTTCTAATCGCTATGGGGGATACAAGGTGATCAGGTTGTCCCATGTGGGGCTCACAATGTCTTTCTCCCCTCTAGACTGTGAGCTTGTTGTGAGCCGGGAATGTGTCTACCAACTCTGTTGAATTGTACTCTCCCAAGCGCTTACTACAGTTGATGGATTGGTTCAAAATGAGCAAAGCATTCTGAAATCCCTTCAGCTTCTGCTGCAACTCTCTTCATGAACAAGCAACATCCATGTGTGGATTTCAAAGAAGTCAGATTTACTTATTAGTTGCCTTAGAAACAACATGTAGATGTGTTTTCCATAAAACACACCCAGCAACTTTAAGCTGTCTGTATTTTCACGTGTACCTACGGTTTCCCTGGGAATAGCTGAATGTTATCCTGGGAATAGATGAGCCCCAACAGTAAACTTGCCCAAACCCAGCTTTTTCTGCTTTTCTGGAAACAAGGCATATTCATGCTTAGATGATGAAGGTGCTTTCTAAGGGCAAAATCCTTCCCCATCCATATCACGCCTAAACATATTACTCAAAATTCCACTAAAAAACTCCACAACAAGAAGCAGTGTGGCCTAGTGGAAAGACCACTGGCCTGGAAGTCAGAGGATGTGAGTTGTAATCCCTGTTCCACCATGGGTCTGCTGTGTGACCTTGGACAAATGACTTAACTTCTGTTTGACTCAGTTAACTCATCTGTAAAATGGGGATTAAGACTGTGAGCCCCATGTGGGACAGGGACTGTGTCTAACTTGGTTATCTTGTATCTACCCCAGTGCTTATAACACTGCTTAGTGCATAGTAAGCGCTTAAAAAATACCACTATTATTATTATTATTGTGTTGGAAAAAGAGTACAGCCAAGAAGCCAGTGAAGGATATTTAAGGGCAGACGTGGGCCTTGCTCTGAGGTATTCACTCGATTTCACTGAAATCTTTCTTGTTGCCAGCCTTTGCACCAATGTCCCCTGAGCTTCCAGCAGGGAGGTTTCTCAGAAAATAAAGTAAATAATAACAGTTGATTATGTATTCACCAAGATGTCCACCTGTTATAGCTTTACCCCTATCCCCCTTTTCCCAGATGGACTCTTATAGTGTAGGTTACTTGAATGAATTTATTTACTTTGCTGGGGTGCCAGATTCAATGTTTACCTTCCTTTCTCCTGAATTAAAGGGGTGGAGAGGAAGGAGATCTTGTTTTTAATGGCATTTCAGGTTGGTGACATTTGCTCAGGGAGTTAACTCAAAGAAGGCTACTTGTTGATAGAACATGACTTTTGTTTTTAATAGTATTTTTTTCAGAGCTTACTATGTGCCAGGCATTTTTCTAAGCTCTGGGGTAGATGCAAGGTAATCAAGTTGGACACAGCCCATGTCCTACATGGACTCACAGCCTTCATCCCCATTTTACAGATGAGGTAACTAAGGCTCAGAGAAGTTAAGTGACTTTCCCCAGGTCACAGGGCAGACAAATGGTGGACCTAGGATTAGACCCACGTCCTTCTGACCCAAGGCATGTGATCTATCCACTAGACCATGCTACTTCTTTCCCACAAGCCTGTTACAAAAGCTACATTCCCCAAAGAAGCTGGTTTACACAATCCATAGGGTGGCACATTCCATAAACCCCCGTGTTCAAATCTCCAAACCATCTAGAAATTAATGGCCAAGTTGTCTGTCATTTTGTTTGGTCCAAGTCATCTGTACAGTGCTGGGAAATGAGAAAATGAGCCCCTGATTGGATTTTTATGTTGCTAAGAGCTTTGGCAAGGGGCCAGTGCTTCAAAATAACAACAACAACAACATAAATAATGGTTGTGGCAATTGTTACGCACTCACTGCTAGGATCAGTACAAGAAAAGCAGCGTGGCCTAGTGGATAAAGTATGGGCCTTGGAGTCAGAAGGATCTGGGTTCTAATCCCAGCTCGTCCATACATCTGCTGGGTGACCTTGAGCAAATCACTGTCACTTCACTTCTCTGGGCCTCAGTTACCTCACCTGGAAAATGGGAGTTAAAAGAGTGAGCCCCATGTGGGACAGGGACCTGATTAACCTGATTGGTTAATTGGTTAACCTGATTGTCCAAACTTATTAACTTGTATCTACCCTGGTGCTTAGAACAGTTCTTGGCATATAGTAAGTGCTTAACAAGTATTATTAATTGGAACCCTGACTAGGCCATGCTGCTTCTCAAGATGAGAACTTAGGTCACCTGACTCCCCGCCCTGGGGTCTAGTCATAAGACCATGATGCTTTTCGTGAATAGGCTGTAAATTCCTCTCGGGCAGGAAACGTGTGTACCAATTCCACTGTATCGTACTCTCCCAAAAGCTTAGTACAGTGCTCCGCACACAGTAAGCACTAAATAAATATGATCGATCGATCGATTGAATAAACATATGGTAGGGCCTTAAGACTTCCAAAGGGACAGGTCATCTCCTCTCCAGAGTGACCAGATCAAGGAATTTAGAATCCATCTGTCACAAGTGGTCTAGGGAATGAATCAGCCACATCGTTTCTGACGTCCACTCTATTCTGTCAGACTTCTAAATTAAGCAGTAGAATTATTCCAGAGCTGCAGGCAGAGAAGGGCCAGGGTCTCTATCCATACCTATCTGCTAACATTGCCTTTGAGGTAGCTATCAACCCTGGAGGAAGTGGGCATATGACAAGCTGATCACCAAGCACTGAGGACTCGGCCACCTACTTGTACTAGTCACCTAATAACTGTGGTATTTGTTAAGTTCTTAGTATATGCCAGGCACTGTTCTAAGCGCTGAGGCAGATACAAGCAAATCGGGTAAGACACAGTCTCGGTCCCACAGGGGGCTCACGGTCTTAATCCCCATTTTATATAATAATAATAATTAATTATGGTATTTAATAATAATAATAATAATGGCATTTACTAAGCACTTACTATGTGCAGAGCACTGTTCTAAGCGCTGGGGAGGTTACAAAATGATCAGGTTGTCCCACAGGGGGCTCACAGTCTTAATCCCCATTTTACAGGTGAGGGAACTGAGGCACAGAGAAGTGAAGTGACTTGCCCAAAGTCACACAGCTGACAATTGGCAGAGCCAAGATTTGAACCCATGACCTCTGATTCCAAAGCCCGCACTCTTTCCACTGAGCCTTAAACGCTTACTATGTGCCAGGCGCTGAATCACAGAACAGTGAAGTGACTTTGCCCAAGATCAAATAGACAAGTGGCAGAGCTGGGATTAGAACTCAGGTCCTTCTGACTCCAAGGCCTATGTTCTATCCACTAGGCCACACTGCTTCAAAGCCTTCCTCAGAGGCTATCTCAATAAACACTTGTTGACTCACAGACTGGCATGAACTGAGTCAAAAAGAGAGAATCTAGGAGCCAGTCGAAATGAACCGTCACTTGACTTTTCCACTTCTGACACATAGAGAAGCAGCGTGGCTCAGTGGAACGAGCATGGGCTTTGGAGTCAGAGGTCATGGGTTCAAATCCTGGTTCCGCCACATGCCTGCTGTGTGACCTTGGGCAAGTCACTTAACTTCTGAGAGCCTCAGTTACCCCATCTGTAAAATGTGGATTAAGACTGTGAGCCCCACATGGGACAACTTGATCACCTTGTATCCCCCCCAGCGCTTAGAGCAGTTCTTTGCCCATAGTAAGTGCTTAACAAATGTCATTATTATTATTATTCTACTATTAACCAAACTTCAGTTCTGCTGCTAGAAAGCAGACTGGAGAAGCAAAACTGAAAGGCTGCCATATTCAATTGTATTTATTGAGTACTTAATGCGTGCAGAGCACTGTACTAAGCGCTTGAAAAGTATAATGCAGCAATAAGGAGACAATCCCTGCCTACAGTGGGTTTCCACTGTCTTAAGCACTGGTATAGATGCATGTTAATCAGCTTGGACATAGTTCCAGTACCAAATGTGGCTCACTCCCATTTTCCAGATGAGTTAACTGAGGCCCAGAGAAGTGAAGTGACTTGCTCAAGGTCACCCAGCAGACAAGTGGCAGAGCTGGGATTAGAACTCAGATCCTTCTGCCTCTCAGTCCCATACTCTATCACCACCATTCATCACTCCATACCCTCTGACAACAGAAAGCCTTCCTTGGTGTTCAAATATGACTGCAAAGATTTAATAGCATCAATCAATCAATGGTATTCATTGAGCCCTTACTATAAGCAGAGCACTGTACTAAACACTTGGGAGAGTACCAAAGAAATGAGTTTGTAGAAACGTTCCTTCCCCCATGACAAGCTTACACCTGGACAAACCGAAAGGGCCACATATTGGCTGACTCAGCCCCCGGCCTTTCCCGCTCTCGCAATATCCACATTATCCCAATGGGGCATTCTAGATAATGTTGACTGCAATGGGAGAGGAAAAAGCAGACGATTTTGGATGGAATCACTGCTCACTTGGGTCTGAGCGAAAAAGACAGACCTGCTACCTTAATGGGAAAGGAACAGGAAGGAAGTAGTTAAAGGAGGAATAGATTCAAGGGACAGCAAAGAAGGAAAAGGAGGAGGCAGGAAACTACAAGTAGATTTAGAGGAGCAGTGAGGTCTAGTGAATAGAGCAGGGGGGTTGACTTCTCCATGCCTCAGTTACCTCACCTGTAAAATGGAGATTAGCACTGTGAGCCCCTTGTGGGACACGGAGCGTGTACAACCTCATTGTCTTGTATGTATCCCAGTGCTTAGTTCAGTGACTGGAATCAATCAATCAATCAATCGTATTTATTGAGCGCTTACTATGTGCAGAGCACTGTACTAAGCGCTTGGGAAGTACAAATTGGCATCACATAGAGACAGTCCCTACCCAACAGTGGGCTCACAGTCTAAAAGGGGGAGACGGAGAACAGAACCAAACATACCAACAAAATAAAATAAGTAGGATAGAAATGTACAAGTAAAATAAATAAATAAATAAATAAACAGAGTAATAAATATGTACAACCATATATACATATATACAGGTGCTGTGGGGAAGGGAAGGAGGTAAGACGGGGAGATGGAGAGGGGGACGAGGGGGAGAGGAAAGAAGGGGCTCAGTCTGGGAAGGCCTCCTGGAGGAGGTGAGCTCTCAGCAGGGCCTTGAAGGGAGGAAGAGAGCTAGCTTGGCGGATGGGCAGAGGGAGGGCATTCCAGGCCCGGGGGATGACGTGGGCCGGGGGTCGATGGCGGGACAGGCGAGAGCGAGGTACAGTGAGGAGATTAGTGGTGGAGGAGCGGAGGGTGCGGGCTGGGCAGTAGAAGGAGAGAAGGGAGGTGAGGTAGGAGGGGGCGAGGTGATGGAGAGCCTTGAAGCCCAGGGTGAGGAGTTTCTGCCTGATGCGCAGATTGATCGGTAGCCATTGGAGGTTTTGGAACATAGTAAGGGCTTAACAAATACCATACACCCCCGCCACATCCCACCCCACTCAGGAA
Organism: Tachyglossus aculeatus; assembly: GCF_015852505.1. Taxonomy (NCBI): domain Eukaryota; kingdom Metazoa; phylum Chordata; class Mammalia; order Monotremata; family Tachyglossidae; genus Tachyglossus; species Tachyglossus aculeatus. Next base: position 29,327,145 of record NC_052084.1, on the reverse strand, counting down.
ACCCTAGGGAAAGGTAGAAGAGCTTTTATCTTTTGGATTCTGAAGACCCTGGAGTCACTACGTTGAGTCAACGCACTCACAGAGTTTTCACTGAGACGGATTTGAAACCAAGTGAACGAACCCAGAATAAACCTCTTGACCTACTCGGCTCGGTGGCAAAGGGATTTCCAAATAATCTATTGGCCTCTATGGAGGTGTGCGGACTCAGAAATATTCAGGGACATTTTAGGCTCCCACAACTCAAATATTGCTGAGGAGGGTTCTTAGTATTAACCCTGGGATTTCAACTGGGGAAGAAAAATGCAGCTATTGGGCTTGGAAATGACCATGAAAGCTGGTTCTTTTCTACCAGGCAACAGAAAGGTCAGATTTGTGGCAGAAATCTTGCAATTCAGTTCAGACTGGAAAGTTGGAAAGGCTCTTAATCTGCCCAGGCAGTCCTCCGCTGACATCAGTGGATGTGTCATATTGCACAAGGAGATTATAACTCCCCATTAAAATGATTCACTGAACTCTTTCTTCCCTTAAAGGAGACTCCAGAGTCCAAGAAAAGTCCCAGCCCATTTAATAAAGAGGCTGCTAAAGATCCTTCAGCTAAATCTTCCTTTGAATATTTTTGGAAGTCTGAGCCACAGGATGGGGGGAAAGGCATGTGACTGGGGAATTGTGGGCCATTCTCTTTTCTTTTTTTGGCTGACCTACTGATCATCTGTCTTTTGGAAGTAGACATTTTGTTTCTGAACTACGTTTCCTAGAAACCCTGTGGAACAGCAATGGCTCCCAGCAAGTTACGTGACTTGCCCAAGGTCACACAGCAAGCAAGTGGCAGAATTGGGAGGAGAACCCAGGTGTCCTGACTTCCAGTTTTATGCTCCACCCTAGGCAACACCGCTTCACAATGCTATTGTCATCTACCTGTCTCCCCCATTAGATGGTATGCTCTTCTAGGGCAGGGATTGTGATCTTTGCTTCTGTTGCATACTCCAAAATGCCTGGTACAGTGTGTAGTGCAATGCACTGCACACAAAGGAAACTAAAAAAATACTGGTTTTGCTGCTGCTGCTGATCCATTTTTAGAATTAAATAGGTCTGCACTCATTTTCTGTAGTTTATCATTCATTTGCAAATGCTTGTCCGTCTTCTTTCAGACCCAGCCAATCCCTACTCATTTTTCTTCACACTCAGAAGAGCAGTTTTGGGAAAGAAATGTTGTCTGTAGGGTAGGCTCTGAGCTTTAGAGATAGGGAAGCTTTCTACTAGCTTTACCTGTCAGAACAGAAATTCCAACTCCTATTCTTCAGATTAACCTCAACATTTGCATGTACGTGTGTGGTTTCTTCGCTAATCCTGTGAAAGGACACCCTGACAGAACAAGGAAAAATTGTGAAGTGATTTTCTTTGTAGCAGCTTCAGTTCCTCCATGCTTGAGACCAGGGTAAACAGATCCAGGGGAGCAATCATTTGTCGTATACTGGTAGAAAGCTGTGTGGCTTAGTGGATAGAGCTCAGGCCTGGGAGCCTGAAGGATCTGGGTTCTAACCCCAGTTCCACCACTTGTCTGCTGTGACACCTTGGACAAGTCACGTCACTTCCCTGCACCTCAGTTACTTCATTTGTGAAATGGGGATAAAGACTGTGAGCCTCACATGGGACACGGACTGCATCCAACCTGACTAGTTTTTATCTAACCCAGTGCTCAGCACAGTACTTTGCACCCCGTAAGCACTTAACAAATACCATTAAAAAAAATTTGCTGACAGAGTTGAGCATCAGTGGGTCATTTCAAGTAGTGCAACTTCACAATCAGTTGGTATCGCTACTGAGAAAGGCAGGATGGTAACCATCACTTTCCCTCCTTCCATCAAGTTTCCCGGCTCACAGAATGCTCTGTGAGAGCCAGACCAAGACTCTGGTCCATTCCCACAAAGACTCTGAACCCATTTTATATATTGGTGCTGTGTTTTTGTTTGTTTTCATCGTATTCATTCAATGTTTATTTTGTGCCAGGCACTGCTCTAAGCACTGGGGTAAATACAAAGTAATCAGATTGGGCACGGTCCATGTCTCCAGTGGGGCTCACACTCTTAATCTCCATTTTACAGATGAGGTGATTGAGGCACGGAGTAGTGAATAGACTTACCCAAGGTCTTACAGAAGACAAGTGGTGGAGCCGGGATTAGAACCCAGGTTCCTCTGTCTCCCAGATCTGTGCTTTATACATTAGGCACACTGCTTCTTGACATACATGGTACATCTGTCTCAAATCCCTTCTCTCACAAAAACACTTAGAATGTGAGCTGCCCACCAAGGGACAGGGACCGTATTTAATTCCCACCTCTGTCTTCTCTTCCAGTGCTTAGTACAGCACTTAATACAGTGCTTTACACACAGTCAGTGTGTTCAAGACTGTAAGCTTGTTGTGGGCAGGGAATGTGTCTGTTAAATTGTGGTATTGTACTCTCCCAAATGCTTAATGCAAATGCTCTGCACACAATAAGTGCTCAATAAATATGACTGACTGACTGCTAAATAAATACTATTACTATTACTACTACAACAACAGCCCGGCTCCACCATGTGTCTTCTGTGTGACCTTGGGAAAGTCACTTTACTTCTCTATGCCTCAGTTACCTCAACTGTAAAATGGGGATTGAGACTGTGAGCCCCATGTGTGACAGGGACTGTGTCCAACTCAATTTGTTTGTAACCACCCCAGTGCTAAGAACAGCGGTTGGCATATAATAAGCATTTAACAAGTACCACAATTATTATTATTACTACTACTACTGCTACCGAAATGACTCAGAAGATAGTCACACTTTGGAACATCAACACCGGTACCTGACAAGAACTAATGTCATAACGTCTCTAGAGAGAGAGATTGCAATCTGATTCTTGCAGTTGGAAAAGTCAGATGTAAACTATGTGCAGAATGCATTTGGGAGCAGGAGGGTGTGTCTATGTAGGTGTGTATGTGAACAGGAGTGTCAAGTGGACATTGCCACCTTACAGAAAAAAAAGTTCTATCCAAATTCACATTTTAAACCCATTTAAAAAATATTCCATTCTGTACTACCTATGCTACATCTATTTATTTATTTATTTATTTTATTTGTACATATATATTCTATTTATTTTATTTTTTGATATGTTTTGTTTTGTTCTCTGTCTCCCCCTTCTAGACTGTGAGCCCACTGTTGGGTAGGGACCGTCTCTATATGTTGCCAATTTGTACTTCCCAAGCGCTTAGTACAGTGCTCTGCACACAGTAAGTGCTTAATAAATACAATTGATTGATTGATAAGGTAAGAGACATTACTCCTCTTTAAAAATAAATGTATCTCCTCCCCAAAAAGTTGTTTTCAAAAAGTGCATCAACTGTTAAATTCAGTTCATTCCATTTGTTGTGGAAGCCAATCACCTGCCTCCATTCCAACACAAATGGCCTTTCCCCTCTTTCCAAAAATAAAACAAAACTAGCCGGATGAGTGATCTAAACTGAAACATCAGGGTCTTACACCCTGATCTGACCCCAGTAAAATAGAAATGTGATATTATCAATATTCTAAATTCTTTCCTCCAATAATTGACTGCCCAGCCTCTCTTCCTTCGTACCCACATCCCCGTTGGAGGAATGTGTCAGGAGGGCGGTGGGGGAGGGAGAAAGAGAGAGAGAGAGAGGAGAGCGAGCGAGCGAGCGAGAGAGAGAGAGAGAGAGAGAGAGAGAGGAGAGAACAAAAGAGAAAAAAAGAGGAGGGATAGAGAAAGAGAAAAAGAGAGAAGGGAGAGAAAAAGAGAGAGGAGGGAGACAGAGAGAAACTGAGAAACAGAGGAGGGAGAGGGACAGAGAGAGAGGGAAGGAAGAGACAGAGAGAGAGGAGGGAGAGACAAATTGGGAACAAACAGAAAAAAAGGTCTGTGATCATAAACACAAACACACACCACAAATATAAGTATAGGTGTCCTTCATTTTCAAAGAATGCACTACTTAAGAGAAAAATCCTTCTGCAAACAGCTTATTACTAAGACCCTCTATTGCACATTGGGATCCCATAAGGACCATTAATAATGATAATAATAATTATATATGTTAAGCGCTTACTATGTGCCAAGCACTGTTCTAAGTGCTGGGGTGGGATACAAGGTAATCAGGGCATCCCACGAGGGGCTCACAGTCTTAATCCCCATTTTACAGATGAGGGAACTGAGGCACAGAGAAGTAAAGTGACTTGCCCAAAGTCACACAGCTGACAAGTGGCGGAATTGGGATTAGAACCCATGACCTCCGACTCCCAAGCTCCTGCTCTTTCCATTGAGCCGTGCTCCTTCTCTCCCTGTTGTACTGATGTACTTATCCCATACATGGCCTGTCTCTGATTTCAAGCTTTCCTCTAGTTATTCTGATCTTCACAAAATTTTTGCTCAAGGAGAACAGCCCCTTCTCTTCAGCTGAAGAGCAATCATTTTGCTAAATGATAAATCACAGACATCTTCATGGGGTGATTTGAAGCCAAACTGGCTTTTCATTCATTCAATTGTATTTATTGAGCGCTTACCATGTGCAGAGCCTTTTGTGGTGTAGGATTGAATTTATAATCTTTGTTCAACCGGGACAAAATGCAAAAATCTTTTTCCACCTAAGGCAAAGATTTAAGGAATGTGTCTGTTTGTATTTAAAAGGACCAGTAGATCTAAGAGTCAGCAAATACCCTGAACTGAACAATCCTTGGTGACATTTCTACCTTGCCTTTTTTTGTGTTTTTTTTTCTTTTTAAGTAAAACTGAGTTTTACAAGCCTCTGAACATATGTGAAAAGCAATTGGTGATATTGTACTCACAAACTCAACCAAGGCTTCTCCAGCTAAACTTTGGGTAATTTTATCTTGCTATTCAGGCTACATGTTTCTTAATCTTCTTATACATAGTGCATCTCTCCTGCACATTGTCTCACAGAAATGCTCCAAAGGAATTAGCATCGTTCTAGAATAATATCGATCAGTAGATCAACAGAAAGTTCTGTGGTAGAAGCAGCGTGGGCTAGTGGATAGAGCACAGGGCTTGGAGTCAGAAGGACCTGGGTTCTAATCCCAATTCCACCACTTGTCTGCTGTGTGATCTTAGGCAAGTCATTTCACTTCCCTGTGCCTCAGTTACCTCATCTATAAAATGGGGATGAAGACTTTGAGCCCCACGTGGGTCATGGATTGTGTACAACCAGATTATTTCGTATCTACTATAGTGTGTGGCACATTTCTAGACTGTGAGCCCGTTTCTAGGCTGTGAGCCCGTTGTTGGGTAGGGACCGTCTCTATTTGTTGCCGACCTGTACTTCCCAAGTGCTAAGTACAGTGCTCTGCACACAGTAAGTGCTCAATAAATACGATTGAATGAATGAATTGGGAGGAAAAAAAACCAGGAGTAAGAATCTTGGCTTTGCAAAATATTTAGAATGCTGGAGGCTCTTTTGGGCCTGGGGGAGAGGTGAGGAAGGGCTATTTTTAATGTTTAGGAATGATTTTTTTTTTCTGTGTTTGCCTGCCTTTAGGTTGCAATCTCATTGTGGCAAGGGCTGTCTTCAATTTATATGTTTTTGGTATATTCCCAATATAGTAGTGCTATGCAGAAAATAGTTATTACTATAAATGATAATGATATTAACAGTCTAATAAAACTATCAGATCATCAATCTCTGGGCTTGATACCTTATTGCCTGAGACACAAGTGATTTTATTTTCACAATTTATGCTTTCAGTGGGAAAATATTGCTTTCCCTTCTTCCGTTTGAAGCAAGCACTTTCTTCCTAAGCATGCAGTAGTTATTTTGTTAACTTTTCAGATTTATTACCTGGCATTTACTCCCAGAGTTTGATCTATTTCCCTCACCAGCACGGTCTCCTCGTTGCTCATTTTTGTTCACATTTTGTCTTTTCTAATGGATGTGGACGTGAATGTCTCTTCCCCAGAAAGAACAAACTGCAAGTTCTTCATCATTTTTTCAAAGAGGCTGATGAAAATAATGCTTTCTAATGGTGCCTGCAGAAAGCAATAACAAGAGGAAGATGGGCAACTGTTCGATGATTGAAATATACACTCACACCACCTGATCAGTTTGGAAAAGAGATCTCTGTCTTTGGAGAAGATTGCCTAGACCTGTTAGTCCATATCCAATTCCAAGAAAGCTCCAGAAGGAATCCAAATATGAGGTCTTCTAATACACACCCAGAGCCCTGGCTAGCCTCTGAGCCAGTTTTCTCCTCAAATAATACTTTTTTAAAACAAAAAACAGCCTCTCTCCAGCATTCTACAAACACTAAAACAAAGCCTACAGCCTTCAGTAATAACCTCTGAAAACCAAGACAAAATAGGTCCAGAGCAGTTGAGGTGATAGAGAGGATAAATTTCATCCTTGAAGAGAAACGTACCCTTGCTGTGTTCACTCTGGAAGCATGAGAGACCAAATAATGACAGGAACTTGGGTTTCCCTGAAGATGCAGACAGAAATACCTGGAAAATCTCCAAAAGGAAGGTGATATCTTAGGTTTGAGTGAGAGGCTGGCATAATATCTCTTAATTGATCAGTCTCACAAGATTTCCACACAAGAAACTGTTATTCCAGAAAGTTCAGGACATGGTTTTTACATTGGTATTTTATCACTGGAGGTAAATGTAACTACTTTGCCTCATGTTTTCTAATAGTTTTCTTTCTGTGTCTCCCTAGGGCTATTTGTCAAGAACAAATTACATTTAGAGTAAACTGAAAGTAACCTGAAAGTAAAGATTGCATATGCTTTAGGAAGGTGTTACTTTTTTCACTAGATTTAGGGCAGCAAAGGAAAGCAGTGTTCTAAATTTCTCAGAAGATCAATGTATCAAATAGTCTTTCTCAGTCAACAGGAGTAAGGGAAGAGTTAAACGTGAAATGAATCCTCACACACTCAGGGAACTTGCTGTATTTTCTGTGAGCAAGGTTAATAAACCATATCCTGGACCCCAGTTGTTTGCATTAACTGAAAACGATAACTCCTGTTTACTCGCCTGCCTGATGGGATTGTCCAAAAAAGACACTATTTTCCCTTTGTCTCTCCCTCTCAGCAGACTTTCGTAGCTCAGGTCCATGGAAGGGTAATATTTCACTTCAGACAACATTTTTTCTCATTTCCTTCTGTCATGCCGTCTGTCCACTTCAGTATCCTCTGCCCCATTGGAGGTCTTACCTCGATACCAGGAACCAGACTTTTTTCACTTTCAAAGTGAAAATGTCCACCTGCTTCCATGGGGTGGGACATGGGGGAATGTTGGTAGGAGGAGAGGCAGAGAAAGACAGAGGCAGCTTCAGGAAGTACACCTAGTAGGGGAGTCATGGCAGGATACCCATGCCTTTGCTCTGACTCCTCCCTCCCAATCTGTTTTTCTCAACCATCCTCTTCCTCATCATCACTGTACTGAGCCCCAAAACTGCGCTGAGCACCTACTTTGCATGGAACACTGTACTGACCACCTATGTGCTGAGCACTGGACTGAGCCCCACACTGTGCTGAACAGTCTGCTCACCTCTAGTGTGGAGAGAAACTCTACTGGGCACATGGTAGCGTTTAGAAAAAGAAACACAATCCCTACTGTCAAGTAGTTGATAATCTAGTGGGCAAGATAAACTGAAGACTTGAGAGTGGTGGAAATGGGAATGATAGAGATGGGAATGATGGAGATGGGAGTGGTGGAGATGAGAATGACAGAGCATGGAAGAGGAATGTGCTCTGCCATGGGGCTTCTCCATCCTGCAGCTCTTCTGCCTCACTGTCCTGTTGCTCTTCTCCTTCGGCTTGTTACTGCTCACGGTGTTGCTCAGATTGGGGGTGACTAATTAAGCTCCTCTTCCCTTTGGCCTCAAGTTTCTTATCCTGGATCCAGGAACTCGCTCTACCCCACTAGATTGTAAACTCTGTGAGAGAAGAGATTGTGTTTAACAGCTCTCTTGTACTATACTCTACGGAGAGCTTAGTACAATGCTCAGTAAATAGCCCCAATTGACTGGTTGATTCTCTTCCCTTTCCACTCATTCAGGTACATTCACGCATCTCTCTACACTGTAAGCTCCTTGCAAGCAGGGATTGCATGCACCAACTCTATTACATGATGCTCTCCCAAGCACTTAGTACAGTGCTCCGTGCACAGTGAGGACTCAGTAAATACCATTGATTATTTGACTGACAAGTCACTAGCTTCAGTCATGTGTTCCCGATTTAATGACTTTATGCTTTCAGTCACAGAAAGGGGATAGCTTTCCAAGATCAGGCAATTTGGGTTTGGGCCCACTACTTGATCAATTCAAGACGTTTCAGAGGGGAACTCTTCCAACTCTTCGTGAGTCTTCAGAACTCAAACTTGAAACACCATTTGTGGAATCCCGTTGCATTTCAACTCGAACGTCTCTGTTCCGTATTTGTCTTTGCTTATTGTAACCTCACCACGCTCCACTGACAGGCACAATTTACCACTGTTTGCTCAGCTGAGTGAGTCCGGTTCTGAAAGGGCAGCAGGATATCATTCTTCTGCCTCAGGTACCAACAACAAGCAGCCCATTAGGACCACAGCAGGACGGTGGGGAGGGGGTGCAGGGGGATCCTTATCATTTCCCCCCCCCACCCTAGGGGAGTGCTCCAGATTCCAGTGTTCCTAATCCAGGGCCAATTTGAGAGAAAAGCACAAAATCCATACTGCTTCCTCTTGAGCTTCTGCTCAGCCTGCCCTCTGAACCCTTGGGGTGGCCTCCCTCAGAACGATGGCTTTCTTCTAAGAAAAATGACCTCTTAAAGTCGATCCACATCCTATCATCCTCTGGGCGCCCTCTCTAGCCTTATTAAAATCCAATCCTTTCCAAGAGGTATTCTGTAATTAAGCCCTCATTTTCTCTACTCCCTCACCCTTCTGTGTCACCCTTACATTTGGTTTTGCTCCCTTTAGTCACTTGACAGCACTTAAGTACATATCTGTAATCTATTTTTATGCCTGCCTCCCCCACTAGACTGAAAGAATAGGAGGATATAAGGAAGGGATTGGCAGTGAGATAAAGAAGACTGTGGCAGAGTGAAGAAACTGAAGCTAGAGGAATGAAGTGTGCTGGCCTGGAGTAGGGAAATGCTCTGCACACAGTAAGTGCTCAATAAATACGATTGATGATATGAGCAAAGAAAAAATGCCCCCTAAAAACAGAGAAGTAGCATGATGTAGTGGATAGAGAGAACAGGCCTGAGAGTCACAAGTTCATGGGTTCTAATCTCAGGTCCGCCACTTGCCTGCTGTGTGACCTTGGTCAAGTGGCTTCTCTTCTCTGCCCCTCAGTTACCTCATCTGTAAAATGGGGATTGAGTTTGTGAGCTCCACCTGGGACAGGGACTGTGTCCAACTCAATTTGCTTGTATCCTCCCCAGCATTTAGTACAGTGCCTGGCATACAGTAAGCGCTTAACAAATACCATTAGTATTAATATTATTACTAAAAACTGGAATTCACGAGGAGTATTCTAAGTAGGCTGGAAAACAAGCTGTGAATGTCAGGTTTATATCAGGCAATTTCTAGCCTCAAGAGGCACATGTGGTTTCAGTGTCCTGGGAATAGGTTTGAAGAGAAGAGTAAAGATCCCAGTCCTGCTGCCCTACGTCTCCTTGGTCTCTTCAGGTCTTTCTCAATCATGCCAGCTGAAGGCCCTGCACATCATAGGTGGGTGGGACCCATGGCTGATTGAAGCCTGCTCCCTGAAGACCCTGCAGCTTGTCTGTGGTGTGACCTTGGGCGAGTCATTTAACTTCTCAGTCACCTCATCTGTAAAATGGGGGTTAAGCCTGTGAGCCCTTTTGTGAGACAGGGATTGTGTCCAATCTGATTAGTTTGTATCTACCTCAGGGTTTAGTATCCCCAGGGCTTAATATAATGCCTGGAACTTAGTAGATGCTTAACAAATACATTTTTTTAATAAAGTGGGGTGGTGGGATTAGGATTCTAGGAATCTCAGAGAAAATGTCAGTTCTAACCTTGCCCCTCACCCTATCTCTAACCCTAAGGTAAATACAATTCTCAGAAGCCTCTACTATTTTTTTCTGAACTAGAACATGTGACTCTCATTCCCACCTGTTGAGGAATCCATTCGCTCCCTTGGTTTCAACTGTCATCCCTTCACGGATGACTCCCAAATCTATCTCTCCGGCCAGACCTCTCTATTTTTATGCAGTTTCTCATTTCCTGCTGCCTACAGGACATCCCTACTTGGATGTCCCACCGACACCTCAAACTTTACATGTCCCAAACTGAATTCCTCAACTTCCCTGTATCCAACGGAACTCCTATATCAAGCAGAAACTCCTCACCAGCCCAGACTACACACTTCATTCCTCTAGCTTCAGCTTGCTCACATTGCCACGATCTCATCTATCTATCTCACCCCCGACCCCTTTCCAACATCCTCCTCCTAGATTTCTTCCCACCACTCTCCCCACCTTCAAAGCCTTATTAAGGTCATGTTTCCTCCCCAAGGCCTACCTTAAGTCCTTTTTTCCCTTGGTCCCTCTCCCTTCTGCACTGTCTATGCACTTGGATCTGTTCCTTTTGGGCATTTGGCATTCACCCCACTCTCAGTCCCGCAGCACTTTTGTACAGACCTATAAATTATTTATCTATATTAATGTCTGTCTCCCACTCTAGACTATAAACTTACTGTGGGCAGGGAACGAGACTACCAACTGTGCTGTATGGTACTTACCCAAGCACTTAGTACAATGTTCTGCACACATTGAGCACTCAAAACATACATTGATATTGATTGATTTCCACCCAAAGCCTCTCCCCCCTGCCAATTTCCCATCTCCACAGACAACACCATCATTCTCTCTGTCTCACAAGACTGGGAACTGACTGGGAATTAGTCCTTTTCAAGGATTTTCAAGGATGTCCCTGAACTGCCACAAGCATCTCCACTTCTCTTCCCTCCCCACCCCAAGAAACCCCTGCTGGGGGTCCTTTCTGATGGTATGAACATGGAGAAGAAGGTCTGTAACCTCCTCAGAATAAAGACATCAATGGCTCTCCACGTCAGAAAGCATTTCATTCGAGATTTTTAAAATCAAAAAGCCTGAGGGGAGTCACATCAAAGAGGACAATTCGTCACAAGCGTTGCCATTCAAACATCTTGCCATGTGCTTTAAGAGGGACTTTTCACTGGTGCCAGCTTCCTGCCAGAATACACCTGGATTAAAGTGTTCTTAAAGCTCATTTTGTATGGACTGAACTCCCACATTTGCTTTATTCTTTTTTGCTGAAAGGACTTTGATTCCCTTTTATGATCAGAATCAATGTGATATCAACCTCAGCCATTCCGACATTTCGGGATGGAATGAAGAAAACTTTTAAAATCAGGCCAACATCTGCTGAAGCAGGCATACCTCTGCTGCAAAAATACTAATTGCCATGTGTTCAGAGTCATGGGATCAGAGAAGAGAATTCCAGAATCCCCTGCTTCCACAGATGAGGATTTCACAGCCCCTAATCTCAGTTCCCCCACTTCTTTGCTGTGTGACCTTGTGCAAATCACTTAACTTCTCTGTGCTGTTCCCTCATCTGTAAAATGGGGATTTAGACTGTGAGCTCCATGTGGAACAGGGACTGTGCCCAACCTAATTTTCTTAGGTTAGTACAGTGCCTGACACCCAGTGTGCCCTTAACAAATACTGCAATTATTATTATTATTATTATTGTCAGACCCAGTCCCTTGTCCTTCTAGATTGTAAGCTTGTCCTCTAGACTGTAAGCTCATTGTGGGCAGCAAATATTGTATATTGTACTCTCCCAAGCTCTTAGTATACTGTTCTGCACAGAATAAGTACTCAATATATTGGATTGACTTGACTTGCATGGAGTCCACAGTCTATGTAAGAGGGTGAACCGGTATTGAATCCCCATTTTACAGATGAGGAAACTGAGGCACAGGAAAGTGAAGTGACTTGTCCAAGGCCACACAACAGGCAAATGAAGCAGCATGGCCTAGTGGATAGAGCATGGGCCTGGAGGTCAGAAGGACCTGAGTTTTAATCCCGGCTCCACCACTTGTCCGCTGGGTGATCATGGGCAAGTCATTTCACTTCTCTGGGCCTCAGTTCCCTCATCTGTAAAATGGGGATTAAGACTGTGTGCTCCTTGTGAAACGGATTTTGTCCACCCTGAGTAGCTTGTACCTACCCTAGCTATTAGTACAGTGTTTGGCACATAGTAAGCACTTAACAAATACTATTAAAAAAAATACAATAAAAAATGTGGCAGAGCCTGGATTAGAACCAAGATCTTCTGACTGCCAGGCTCATTCTCTTTCCACTAGGCCATGATTTATTCCTTCTCCCCCTTCAAACTGTAAATTTGTTATGGGCAGGGAACATGTCTGCTAATTCTGTTGTATTGTACTCTCCCAAGCACTTAGTATACTATTCCGTACATAGTAAGCACTCGATAAATACAATAGATTAATTGACTGATTGAGTCAGAAACAGATTCAAGGCTCTGAAAACCCAGGATGAGATGTACTATTAGTAGAGACTTTCTCAATACTTTCCAAACGCAAGAGATTTACCAACGTTGACAGTAGCATCAAACTAGATAGTAGACCAACTTACTTCCAAAAACCAGCCTTGTCTCAAAATGGGGGTCTCATGTTGAGACTTCACTTTGGAACAAATTCAGACTCTAATGTATTTTGTAAGGTTACAAAGAATTTGCAGAGCTGACATAAACTTCCATTTAATTGAGCACCAACAAGTAAAAACCCTTCTATGGCCCTGAACAAGAGATCCTTTCCTAGCCCCTAAAGCTCATTTCATTCATTCATTCAATCATATTCATTGAGTGCATACTGTGTGCAGAGCACTGTACTAAGCGCTTGGGAAGTACAAGTCGGCAACATATAGAGACGATCCCTACACAACAATGGGCTCACAGTCTAGAAGCGGGAGACAGACAACAAAACAAAACATGGAAATAGGTGTCAAAATCGTCAGAACACAGAGAAGTTAAGTGACTTGCCCAAAGTCACATATCTGGCAATTGGCAGAGCCAGGATTTGAGCTTGTGCTCTTTCCACTGAGCCACGCTGCTTCCCTAATTAGATTAGAATCAGATTAGAAAGAAGCATGGCTCAGTGGAAAGAGCACAGGTTTTGGAATCAGAGATCATGGGTTCAAATCTCAACTCCACCAATTGTCAGCTGTGTGACTTTGGGCAAGTCACTTAACTTCTCTGTGCCTCAGTTCCCTTATCTGTATAAGGGATTATGACTGTGAGCCCCACGTGGGACAACCTGATCACCTTGTATCACCCCAGCATTCAGAACAATGCTTTGCACATAGTAAGCACTTAAATACCGTTATTATCAAGTACTTAGTACAGTGCTCTGCATACAGTAAGCGCTCAATAAATATGATTGAGTGAATGAACTCAGGTCTCCTGACTCCTAGGGTCATGCTTTGTCAGTTAGATGATGCTTCTATCAACTCGGTAGTTCAGTCAGTCAGTCAATCATATTTACTGAGCGCTTACTGTGTGCAGAGCCCTGTACTAAGTACTTGGGAGAGTACAAAATTACAATATAACAGACACATTCCCTGCTCACAAGGAGCTTACAGTCTAGAGGATGAGACATACTCTCAGTTGCACCTTTATTGCATTGTACTCGCCCAAGCACTTAGTACAGTGCTCTGCACACAGATTTATTTATTTATCCCAATAAATACCGCAGATTGGTGGAGGCAAAACAGATGGCCTTCTTGTTGGGGTTCAGGACTACCTACCAAGAAAATTTCCTGGAGAGAAAGGCATTCAAGTACTGTGCTAAGCGCTTAGTGCTTAAGTGCTCAATAAATACCATTGACAGGTTCAAGAATCTATAAGAGCGATATAGGAAACCTAGATTAGGGAATAAGCAGGGCACCAGTGAGAAAGGGTTTAAAGAGACCACGTACAGTCAGAAGTAGCCAGATGGAACAGCCCAGTATATGTGGAGGCTTGAGAAATGGTCAAAAATCATTCTCAGGTTTGGCGGCAGCCAAGATGGCGTAACTTCCAAGAGGGAAGACTTGGCTTTGAAGAAGTTTGCCTTGGCCATGTTAAGTTTGATTTGGAGATGAGGAACCAACATGTAGATACCATGGAGATAAGCAGGGAATGTGGAACTGAGAGAGAGATCCGGTGAGATTTGGGTATTGTCTGAGTGCCGACGATGCCTAAAGCCATGTGATGAGATGAACTGCCCAGAAAATATTTGTAGGATACAAAGAGATGAGAGTTCAAGCAGTTCGTCAGTGCTATCTATTGAGAATTTGCTGTGTATGCAGCACTGCACTAAACACTTGGAAGAGTACAATACAGTCGATAGACACGATTCCTGCCCTCTAGCATCTTACTGTGTTGAGAGGAGTCATACATTAAAATAAATTAGAGATAAGGGAAACAATAGGGTATTAGGATATGTGCATAAATAACATGATTTTGAGTTGAGTACTTGAGTTCATGGGTAGGGCAGTAGAGAGGGAAAATAGGATGGGAAGGTGAGAGTGATTAGTAGGGAAGACACATAGTAAGTCCTTAACATCTGCCAATGCTTGTTTTTGTGGTATTGCTAAGTGCTTACTATGCACCAGGCACTGTACTAAGCTCTGGGGTAGATACAAGTTAATCAGGTTGGACACACTCCATGTCCTACATGGAGCTTGTCGTCTTCATCCCCAATTTACAGATGAGGTAACTGAGACCCAGAGCAGTGAAGTGATTTGCCCAAGGTCACAGCAGACAAGGGGCAGAACCGGGATTAGAACTCAGGGCCTTCTGACTCCCGGGTCTGTGCTGTAGCCACTAAGCCTAGTTGTGTCTCACTATAATTATTATTGCTATTCATTCATTAAGTTGTATTTATTGAGTGCTTACTTGTGCAGAGCACTGTACTAAGCGCTTGGGAAGTACAAGTTGGCAACATATATACTACTACTGTGGTTGTGAGGTTGTGACTCTGGACTCTAAGCCATTAACCACAGCACCCTACTGACCTTTGCTTCTCATCTCTGTTGTCAAAGTGTTTTTATTTCATTGTCCCTCTGTGTCTGTTACCAGTCTCCTCTCCCCCTTTTTATGTTCAGATATTGAGCCCCATGAGGGACAGGGACCAGGTCTAATTGAGAAGCAGCATGGCTTAGTGGAAAGGGCTCAGGCCTGGGCATCAGGGGACCTGAGTTCTAGTCCTGGCTCCACCTCTTTTCTGTGTGACCTTAGGCAAGTCACTTCACTTCTCTGTGCCTCGGTTACCTCATCTGGAAAATGTGGGCGAAGACTGTGAGTCCATGTGAGACAGGAACTGTGTCCAACCTGATTATCTTTTATCTACCCCAGGATTTAGTACAGTGCCTGGCACATAGTAAGTGCTTAATAATTACCACTATCCTTATTATTATTATTAATAATAATAACAGTAATAATAATTATCGATGTATTCTTTCCCAGGGCTCTGCACAGAGAAAGCATGTTGTTATTGTTATTATTATTATTATTATTATTACTTGGATTTGTACCCTTTATTCGCCCTCAACTCAACCCCACAGCACATATGTACTTATCCATAATTTATTTATTTGCATTAATGTCTGTCTCCTCCCTAGACTGTAAGCTCACTGTGGGAAGGGAATGTTTCTACCAACTCTACCAGTTGGTAGAGTTTCTACCAGTCATGTTGTACTCTCCCAAATTTGTCATACAGTGCTCTACATTCAGAAAGCTCCCAATTAATGTAATTGATCGATCGATTGATTGATGATGATTATTACCAACTCAACCCATTTAAGGCTGAATGTCTCCATTTAGGACACTAGGCAAGAGAGGTTTTGGCAAGAAACCTGGGAGACTCTGAAGTGAAAGCCCTAACTGTCTACATCTGTGGAAGACCTAAAAAAGAAAACCTATCCTTCAAAGAAACAGGGTACCTGTCATCATTAGAAGATATCTTTTCAATTGGGGTTTAATTTAAATCACAGTGACTTAAATATTCAGTCATTAATACAGCTGAGATGCAAATGGAGACTGAAAGAGCCAAACTCTGGAGGAGATATGAGGATACAAAACATGTGTTAGGATCAAGCAATGAATCAATCGTATTTATTGAGCACTTTCCACGAGCAGAGCTTGGGAGAGTACAATATACCGGAGATGGTAGACTCGTTCCCTGCCTAGCAGAAAGCAAAAAGCTAATACCTATTATAATAGTAGTGGTCCCTCCTTGCATCCAATAATTACTCTCTGCCCCACTTCCAAGCCTTTTTGAAGGCCCATCTCCTCCAAAAGGCTTTCCCTAAGCCCCCCTTTCCTCTTCTCCCACTCCCTTCTGCGTCGCCCTGACTTGCTCCCTTCATTCTTTCCCCTTCCCAACCCTAAAAACCTATGTAGAAATCTATAATTTATTTATAAGAATCGACATCTGTAGCCCCAACTCATTGAGGGCAGGAAATATGTCTGTTTATTGTTGTAGCGTACTCTCGCAAGCTCTTAGTATAGAACTCTGCCCACAGTAAGTGCTCAATAAATACGACTGAATGAATAAAAGAATGAATACAAGATAATCAGGTCTGACACAGTTCCTGTCCCAACTGAGGCTCACAGTATAAGATGGAGGCAGAATGGGTATTTAACGCCCATTTTGCAAGTGGAAAAACTGAAGCATTGAGAAGTGACTCTCCCAAGGTCACACAGAAGACAAATGATTGAACCTGGATCAGAACCCAGATCCCCTGGCTCTAGGCCCATGGTCTTTCCAGTAGGCCACGGTGCTTCTCCAATTCCGGATATAAATTCCCCAGAATTGGCAATGTCTTCTAAGAGGTCTTCCTCCTCAAGCCTTCAAATTTTTCTTGATGTGTTCCTTTAACATAAGGGGGAATTTGGGTAATCAGACCTGGAACTGTACATGACTAACCAATCCTCCCGTAGGCTTGCATATTGGCTTAGGTAGAGAGAGAAAAATCTTTTTTATGTTGGATGTTCCATTCGGACTTGATTTCTTTCAAAATCCTCCTCAGATCCCTTCCTTCCAAGGGGGAATTTGGTTCCTCAATGTAAGATGAGGCTCTTTTCTCTCCGTCACTCCCGTTTGAAATTCCTTGGCCGCCTTTAATAGTGGAGCGGAACTGTAAGGAGGACACTCTGCTAAGAGGAATGGATGCCTTGCTCTGAGATCCTCAATAAATCACCAGTAGGAATATTTCCTTCCTGTGCCTTAGGGCTTGGAGGCTCAGCTCTGGGGTCTGAAGTCAGCTTCTGTGCACTGGCAGCTGCTTGCTCTGGTCCCAGTCGGCTTCATACCTATCGGCGAGCAGAAACCCAGGCACAATGAATCATTCAGTCCGGTGCCCAAGGAAGGAAATGCTCGGATCGCCAAAGTGGAGTGTGGAGTTTCATTTAGAACTGCCCAAATTTCCCTGAAACTTGCTTAGAAAAACAGATTCGAGCTGTTTTTAGTGTGCCCTATTTGTCATTCAGAAACACAACACATTAGCGGCTTTGAACTCCCTTGCACTAAAAATATTTAAGTTACATAAGCGGATTGATTGAAGGTCTGAATGAAGCTTTCAACTCAGAAGATCCTTGGGCTCCGCCTCACAGCCTTACCGAAATAGTGAGGCTGTTGTAAAGAGCAGGGTTAAAAACAGCCAAAGCTATGCTAGACAGTGAAAGGGAGTAGTTGAACTAGGATAAATATTCGTGCATATTTTCTAGTTCTGGAATGAAAAAGAACATTTTTTTGAAAGATATTCCATCCTCCCCCTAAAATATCTCCCATTCTCACATGCATCTCCAGAGTCCATACTTGGACTGTTTTCTGGAGGCTACCAATAAATTCTGGGACACTGAGCAGAGCAGAGAAATGCAAGGTTCTTTCTCTTGAATTTCTTTTTTCATTTTGAATCTTTAGGTGGAAGATTGACTCTTTTAGTGCTGGTCTCCTCTGGCTGCCTAGTGTCTGCCTCTGGTTCATGCTTTTAGGCAGATATTGGCCCAAAATTTACCAGGGGCCTGGGCTTCTCTAAATAGAAGTTCTTTGTGGAACCTGCAATGTGAATGAGCTGAGCAGTCGGGGCACAGCAAATCAATGCAGGCCCAAAAGTATTTATGGAATCACTGCTCTTGCAGTCCTGTGAAATAACTGCCTCAGGCAGTTGCAAGTAAAGCTGAGTAAAATTAAGAAGACTCAAACTGGTGTCGATGCCCAGAACCCAGTGAGAAATGGATGGATTTTCCGTGGAGATTGACTTAATTCTGTAGTTTATAGTACTTTTCATTTCTCCTGTTCACTCAAATATGGAATAAATCTTCCTTTGCAGGGGCTCACTTTGGACTTTATTAAAAAATTCCAACAAGATTAACAGAGGTTCAAACCAATTTGACCCGCTTTTTTAAACAAGTGTTGTATCCCTGATTTGGCAGTAAGACAATGATATTTGTAACTCCAAGAAGGAAGGTGAAATCATAGTGAGTCTTGAAATAACATTTATGAACCAAGTAAATAAATGTCTTGTTACCTAACTCTAAATTTAAGCAAGGTACAGTCAGTAGTTTCCCCAAGATAAGCTTCCACTGGCCTTTGCTACAGGAAGAAGGTTTGTGAAGCTAAAATGAACATGCATATCAATAATAGTCATAAAAGATATCCTTCGAGGGAAATATCTATATTTATAAGTGTGTGTATGTGTGTGTGTGTGTGTGTGCGAGAGAGAGTTTCTTAAGAGATGGTCTCAATTAGTGGCAGACACATACATGAAATAAAAACAGGGAGGGCACAGGATATAGGAAACTATTTGAAATATTTTAGCACTTGAAAATGTCAGACAATTTATTGAAGATTTATTACCTTGGTTTGGACATCTAGCAGACATGCTATAAAATATCTGAAGAGCAATTGCAGCAAATAGAAACAGCAGAAGCAGCTACGGAAAGTTTAGGAAACACTAGAAAAGTTACTTTAGCTCCACCCAAGAATGAAGGAAACAAATGATTTGGGGCAGTTATAACAGTTGCCACCCAGGCTGTATTTCAAAAGAAATGGAGACAAGGTTCTTCATCACTTAAAGTGTGCTTTGGACTTAGATAAACAAAACTCCTGGGTTCTCTGTTCAGAGGAGGCTGACATTAGCAGGAGCTACACCTTAAGACTCTCTTAAGTGTGTTGGTGGGTCACTTCAGGAGAAATTAGAAACACTCTCCCCATCCCCCAAGAAAATCACACCCTATTTTTTGATATGACTGTAGTCCGTTCTCTTAGTGCATGTTTGAATTTTCCCTTTATGTGGCTCAAAAATAGGAATCTTTTTACCTGCTCTTGCCTACTTCCCAGGAAGTACTGTGGATTCAAGGGAAAAGGAGTGACAACGAACACTTTTTATCACATTGATTTCTTTAAACCAGCGTCTTGTCAGTAACTACAGCCCTTCTTCTTGCAGAGTGTTTCTGGGATTCGCGCTCAAGAAAATCCGAACACAGTTCACCCACAGTTCGAACCTTCCAGTCTCTTGTTTATTAAATAAATTGGGGTAGAATTACTACAAATCCTAGTTGGGGGAATTACCATTATCATGACATAAATTCTCTCCCAGAGGTGACACCAGAGATTTTATCCATCCAGTATGAATGGCCCATTATGACTCTCCCAAAAGTCAGTGTCCTGACAAACTATCTCTTGCAGGTGCCAGGTAATGCCCTGGTAGCGCAAACCTTATTTGAAGCTGGAAGTGTGACAGACAAGCAGAAGTAGTGATTTAATTTGTCTGTCATAACTCCAGCCCTGTCACACTGATAGAAATAGCTGCAGATGCAGGCCATGGACACCAATGAGCAGTATGGCTCAGTGGATAGGGCACAGGCCTCAGAGTCAGAAGGACACAGATGCTAATTTCAGCTCCACCACTTGTCCTCTGTGTAACCTTGTAAAAGTCAGTTCACTTTTCTGAACTTCAGTTACCTCATCTGTAAAATGGGGATTAAGGCAGTGAACCTGTGTGGAACAGGGACTGTGTCCAACTTGATTAACTGTTTCTACCCTAGTGCTTAGTGTAGTGCCTGAGGCAGAGCAAGCACTTAATATCATTACAACCAAAGGAAAGTGAGCTGATTGAACACTACTTTTCCAGTAGGTTGGAAAAAGAAATCAATGACGTTTTAAAGAAAGTTCAAGCTGCTTTCTTGAACTCGAAAATGGCATCCTGCTAGGGTGGCCAGTGATATAACCTGTGGGTACTGGCCTTCCAGGCCATGAGATATCATGTGTAACGTCAGGCACGCAGCGTATTGTTGCAGTGAGAAATGTTTTGCAAAATCTGCCTGATTGGGGATTATCTTTCCGTGGGCAACCAAGGCTCCCAGAGGTGTTTCTCTTGAACTTTCCCAAGTGCTTATTACTGTGCATTGTGGCCAGTTGGGGCTCAATAGATGTCTCTGCCGCTATTACGTTCCCCTCCAGGTCGCTCTGAACATTAAGGCAGCTAGTACCAGAGTTAATACTAGAGCAGCTGAAAAACAGACTGGCTGGTAAAAAGGAGAATGGGTGGGCTAGAAGCAGCATGGCTCAGTGGAAACAGCATGGGCTTTGGAGTCAGGGGTTATGAGTTCAAATCCTGCCTCCGCCAATTGTCAGCTGTGACTTTGGGCAAGTCACTTCACTGGGACTCAGTTACCTTATCTGTAAAATGGGGACTAAGACTGTGAGCCCCCGTGGGACAACGTGATCACGTTGTAACCTTCCCAGTGCTTAGAACAGTGCTTTGCACATAGTAAGTGCTTAATAAATGCTATTATTAACTTGCATATCCAGGAGTGTGAATATCACTGAGCACTCTTGAGTAGCTTTGCACACATCATCCATGACAATGGAAAATAGGGAAGAAGCATGGCCTAATGGATAGAGCATGAGCCTGGAAGCCAGAAGGACCTGGGTTCTAATCCTTGCATTGCCTTTATCTGCTATGTGACCTAGGGCAACTCAGTTAACTTCTCTGGACTTCAGTTACTTCATCTGTAAAATGGGGACTAAGACTGTTAACCCCATGTGGGACAGGGACTATGTCCAACCTGATTAGCTTGTATCTACCCCAGCTTTTAGAACAGTGGTAAACACATAGTAAGCGCTTAATACTATTATTATTATTATTATCATGTTTTTCCTTGCCTCTTGCCATTCAGGTGAGTCTTAATGGTCCAACTGAGCAGGGCATATGCTTTGTTTGCCCAAACGATTCTTTCTTTCAAGAAGAATTTTTCTCCATGTTCCCTAGAAGCAGCCTGGACCCTCTATCCATGCAATTAACAGCCGGTTGTTGTTGATGACTCTAGCTGAAGTTGATCACATCAGGGATCGATGGATTTAGCAGTAAGTGCCAAGTTTATTGGGCCAGCTAGATCCGAATCAGAGTCATAAATGATTAGAATGACGCCTTGGAGGTGAGAAATATGCCTAGTGCCAAAGGGAAGGTGGAGTGACTTTAACTGGGCATTTGAAAATGTCAGCCATATGTGCATTAGAAATGCTGCCATCTCCAGGAAACATCCTTCTAAATAAGCAGGTGAAAATAAGGAATCCTTTGTGGGAGCTGGACCCAAAAAATGAGTCAATTCCTGTGCTTGGAACTTCCACTAATATTGGTGGAAATTTTGAATAGAATTAGAATGCAAGAGCCATGTCCTACGTGTTGGCTAATGACTTTGACCAGTTACTACACGGCTACACTGTGCTAGCCTCCATTCAGAGAAAGACATTTGATCGCAGTCAAACTTTGAGTGATTCCCATTTCTTTAAACATGATTTCCAGCTTTGTGTCTCAAACAGAATATGCAATAAAAGGCCCCGCAGGTTTCGGGCAACCTGTAAGATTAAAAAGCCAGTAGCGGCTTTTATCCCTCTGTGTGACTGAACCTGTCTGTTCTGGCTGTGCCAGCAGACTGTTGAAAGTTTCTGTGGCTTGGAGGAAAGCCAGTCTTTACAGAGAAAGTTTTATAGAAGAGGAAGATTGTTTTCCCCCTAACTGGCCAGATTTTAAATCCCCACTGACCAGCCTGAATTAGGTGTGTGTAGGGGGGGACGGGGGACACGGATGAAGGTGGGGGGGGAGAAGGGGAGAGCTGGGAAAATGGGGGTACTTTTGCTTTTAAAAATTTGGGGGATTGCTACTGCCCAAGCCCCTCTTCCCTGAGTTTCTCATGTCTTGCGGGAAATCAGATCGGTATTTAGGAACTCCAAGCCTCCTGAGCTGTTTTCAGGCAGTAGAAAACCTTTCCTTCACTTCACTTTAGTTTCTACCCTCTAAGCCTGGGTTCTGAAACTCAATTCAGGAGCCCTATGATTGCTGTTGGTAGTTGGTAGACATGTTCTCTGCCCATAATGAATGTAAAATCTAAGAGGGGGAGACTTTATAATAATAATGATGATGATATAATAATAATGATGCCTATTTACTTGTGTTGGATGTCTGTCTCTCCCCTTCTAGACTGTGAGCCCAACAGCGTGGCTCAGTGGAAAGAACACGGGCTTTGGAGTCAGAGGTCATGGGTTCGAATTCCCACTGCACCACATGTCTGCTGTATGACCTTGGGCTAGTCACTTAACTTCTCTGAACCTCAGTTACCTCATCTGTAAAATGGAGATTAAGACTGTGAGCCCCACATGGGACAACTTGATCCCACTGTAACCCCCCCCAGTGCTTAGAACAGTGCTTTGCACATAGTAAGTGCTTAACAAATGCTATTATTATTATTATTGTTATTATTATTGCTGAATTGTACTTTCCAAGTGCTTAGTACAATGCTGTGCACACAATAAGTGCTCAGTAAATACAATTGAATGAATGAATTTATGAATAATAATAATAATAATAATAGTAGTGGGGTTTTTTAAGTGCTTGCTATGTGCCAAGCACTCTCCTAAACCCTGAGGTTGACATAAGATAATCTGGTGGACAGAGTTCCTGTCCCTCCCAGGGCTTCCAGTCTAAGGGGCAGGGAGAACTTCCTTTAATCTCCACTTTACAGATGAGGAAACTGAGGAACAGAGAAGCTAATGGCTTGCCCAGTGTTACACAGCAGGCAAATGGCAGAGCCGAGATTAGAGCCCAAGTCCTCTGCTGTGGCCAAATAGGTATGCCTTGGACTCTGACTCTGGAGGAGTCTGAAATTATTCTCCTCTAGCCACAGCTCCCGACTGACTTATTGTGTTTATTTTGTGTATTGTATATTTGTCCGTATCCCTTAAGCTGTTTTAGTGTGTATTGTTTCACTGCTCCTGATATAACTATCTCCAATCCTCTCCCTCACCTTTATTCATAGATTGTGAGCCCCTCAAAGAACAGGGACCGTGTCAAATTCGCACCCATGTACTTTTTTTCAAGGGCTTACTACTGTGCTCTGCATACTAACTGCTTAATATCATTACTACTACTACTCCCATCCTGATTCCCAGGCCTGTACTCTTTCCAGTAAACCACAATGCTTCTCACTCAAGCATGCTGCTTCTCTATCAATCTCTATTTAGAATTCAAATGACTTATCTTTTCACCTTCAAAATAAATTTTGTTTCTCTCTCCCATGGCCTGAAGGACTTAGAGCAAAGGAACCTTAGAAACCATCAAGAAGGCAGTTGCACTCACCTCTTCTAAATTTCAACAGTTATGGATCCAAATCAACTGACATAGTCCTGAAGGTTTCCTTTGCCTATTTAAAACATACTATAACCCAACAATTTTACTGTTATTGACCTAATAAATCGATTGAGTGTGAAATATGATCAGGTCACCAGAAGTCATAGTGCCATTCCAAATCTCGGTAGCTCTCAGAGATGTGGGAAAGAAAAGTTTATTCTTTTTAAGATGCAGCTTTACTGATAACATCAGAGTTGCCATAAGTGTGTTCTCTAAATAGAAGGAACAGTTAGTTCAGCCAAAGGAAGCATCAAACTAGTCTCTGAATAATATAGGACCTTCCTGAGAAGGCCAGCAGCACTGAGATGTTCCCTCAGCCTCTGCTTGTTTTGTTTTTTTTCTAAATACTCATGTCAGACTTTGCCTATAGTCCAATAATTTAGGAAGGAGTAAACTTCTAAAACAATAATGATAATAGCGATAATAATAACCATAATAAAAATTCAACAAATGCTATGATTATTATTATAATTATTGTAGTTAAGTGCTTACTTTGTGCCAAGCACAATTCCAAGAACTGAGGTAGATACAATACAGATTGAACACTATCCGTGTCCCTTAATGAACCCTCGGTCTAAGTGGAATGGAGAACAGGCATTTCATCCCCATTTCACAGATGAGGAAACTGCGCCACAGAGAAGTTACGTGATTTGCCCAAGACCATCCAACGGGCAAGAAGCCGAGCTGGAATTTTAGCAAAGCTTCCTAATTCCCTGGCCTGTGCTCTTTTTGCAAGGCCATCTGAGTTCCAAGCCATAGTCTTTCAACTGGCTTTCCAAACTGATGTGCTTATACTGTAACTTCTTCAACTACTACAACTAATAATAATTATGGCATTTGTTAAGCACTTAACTCTGTGACAGGCACTGTACTAAGCGCTGGGGTAGAAACCAGCAAATCAGATTGGACACATTCCCTGTCCTAGGTGGGGCTCAAAGACTCAATCCCCATTTTACAGATGAGGTAACCGAGGCACAGAGAAGTTAAGTGACTTGCCCAAGGTCACACAGCAGAAAAGTGGTGGAGCCAGGATAAGGGCTCATGACCTTCTGACTCCCAATTCTGTGCTCCACCCACTAAACATGCTGTACTAAAAACAGGGCTTGTCTTATAGTAGGAGCTCAACAAATGCCATTTTTATTATTAGCATTTTTATTATTACTATTACTACTATTATTGATAGTTGTCCATATTTGAAGAAGACATTATTGACCGTGAAACTCATTTATGAGTGTGTGCATTCCAGAAAAGGCCAAACTGGGATCTGCTGTCCCGGCTTCTTTAGGCACACAAAAATATCGTCCCTTGTTGTGTTATTCATTTTAATGTTTGCAGGATCTGGTGCTGTTTTTTATTTTGCCTCCTTGTCTTTCTCTGTGTGAAGCTTTTTTATGGTATTTGCTAAGCACTTACTTTGTGCCAGGCACTGTTCTAAGTGCTGGGGTAGATACAAGTTAATCAGGCTGGTTACAGTCCATGTTCCACTTGGGACTCACAGTCTTAACCCCCATTTTACAGGTGAGATCACTGAGCCCCTGAGAAGTTAAATGACTTACCCAAGGTCACACAGCAGGAAAGTGATAGAACTGGGATCAGAACCCAGGTCCTTCTGACTTACCCTCTGAAAGAAGAAAACTCTTGAGGATGTTTTGATGTATTTGAAACTTTCGCTTTTGTCTTTTAATTTAGTTTTTTTTGTTTTTGTCATCTATTTCTCTGTTACTCTCCATTTAGCTTTCTTTTTTGGTTGTTGTTGTTGCATTACTCTTCATTCCACTTAAAAAGTCAATCTTACAATTAAAATTCTCATGTCTTAATAGCAGCTTGGGAAACAGTGTGGCCTAGTGGAAAGAGCAGGAGCTTGGGATTCAGCGCTTAGAACAATGTCTCGCACATAGTAAGCATTTAACAAATACCATCATTATTATTGTTATTATTCAGAGGACCTGGCTTCTAATCCTGACTCTTCCATGAACCTGCTATGTGACTTGGGGCATGTCACTTAACTACTTTGTTCCTCAATTCCCTCATCTGCAAAATGGGGATTCAGTACCTGTTCTCTCTCCTACTTAGACTGTGAGCCCCATGTGGAACCTGATTAGCTTGGTTCTACCCCAGTGCTTGACACCTACTAAGAGCTCAGTAAATACCATATTTTTTAGGTTTTTTAGGTACAGTTAAAGGGACAGTTTGCTTATTTTGCTTCCCTCACTTTATTGTGATTTTTCTTTTTTTAAATTATTCTGGAATCTTCCATGAAAATGCCTTTGGTTCTTTACAGAATGCTGTTACTATGGTTTTGATTTCTCTCTGGTGCAAATATAGCTGAATTTTCCAAACCAATCTGACCCTGTGAATTAGCCATATATCCACATACATTTTGGAAACCTTTAAAGAAATTGAATTCATCTCCAAAAGAGGTAATTAAAGGAAGCAGTGAGTAAAATGCAAATCCCACTTTTAAATAGCCTCAAATCTCTCTCCAGTGTCTTGTTTGCTGAGTCTTATTGAATTTAAAAATGGAAACTTCTTTAGGATGCCAGTGGCACAATCAGATTGAAAGTTCCAATATCCTGTATCTTTGGCTTTTGCCTGCATTTTTTTTGTTCCTTTACTAGAATTATTCCTTTCAGTCTTTATCATCTATGTATTTTGGAAAGTAAAGGAAGAAACACGGTGGGCTCTCATATAGGTTTGACTTTCCATCCCGCTGTCTCCTTTGGAGAGGCATTATTTTGTTGCTAAGTTTTTGGCGTGCTTGTTAGAAATTTGAGGTCAGGACCACTTTGATCTAGATGTGCTTAGCTACAAGTATAACATTCCCACTCCCTCCCCGCCCTGAGAATTCAGAATAGTATGGAAGAGTTGAAAAATTCTTAATAGAAGTTTGGGGAAAAAAACTTTGTTTTTCCCCAAAACAATCCGTGTTAAAAGAAGTGAATCCTGGGTGAGATGAGGTGAGTTGTGGGGGCTAATGGAGACCATCAGCTTCAAACGAAGTGGTTTAGCATAGGCTGCTGAGGTTAGTACAGTGCCTGGCACATAGTAAGTGCTTAACAAATACCATAATTATTATTATAAAGGAGCAGGCCACATACCAGACCAGTGTGTGTGCGAATCAGCACAGAGGTGGCTCACTTTCAGCAGGGACTTGCCAAAAATGAGAAGGTTTAAAGCAGAATTAAAACAGGTGTCAAGTGCTAAAAATGGCAAAGGCAACTTATGCCTGATGTGGAAGAGAGGGCGAACTACAGCCCTACCTCTCCCATTGTATTACACCCCAAGGCCCTAGATTTCTATTCTAGGGTAATAATAATAATAGCATTTATTGAGCGCTTACTATGTGCAAAGCACTGTTCTAAGTGCTGGGGAAGTTACAAAGTGATGAGGTTGTCCCACGGGGGGCTCACAGTCTTAATCCCCATTTTACAGATGAGAGGACTGAGGCCCAGAGAAGTTAAGTGACTTGCCCAAAGTCACACAGATGACAAGTGGTGGAGCCTGGATTTGAACCTATGACTCCAAAGCCCGTGCTCTTTCCACTGAGCCATGCTAGGGTCTTCTATCTATGGTTGGCCACCACCCTCTCCCCATGTGAGCCCACTTGACCAGGATTAGCGGGGCCACCTGAGTTCAAAGTAAGAAATTGTTTTTACTTTGAGTACCGACACCCATATGCTCAAGGCCACTTTTATAACAGAAGTTAGAAGTCCAAGGAGGCAGTGTTACCTAGTGGAAAGGCCATAAACCTTGGAGTCCAAAGGACCTGGGTTCTAATCCCTGCTCCACCATTTCTCTGTTGTGTGACCTTGGGTGAGCCACTTCACTTCTCTGTGCCTCAACTACCTCATCTGTAAAATGGGAAATAAATTGCCCTCCCTCTGATTTGGACTGCGAGCCCCACCTGGAACAGTGACTGTGTCCAACCTAATTAGCTTGTAATAATAATTGTGGTATTTGTAAGCGCTTACTATGTGCAAAGCACTGTTCTAAGTGCTGGGGAGGATACAAGGTGATCAGGTTGTCCCATGGGGGGGCTCACAGTCTTAACCCCCATTTTACAGATGAGGTAACAGGCACAGAGAAGTGAAGCGACTTGCCCAAAATCACACAGCTGACAAGCAGCAGAGCAGGGATTTGAACCCATGACTTCTGGCTCCCAAGCCCGTGCTCTTTCCACTGACCCATGCTGCTTGTATCTATCCCAGCACTTAGTACAGTTCCTGGCACATAGTAACTGTTCTACAAGTACCATTTTAAAAAAAGAAGTTAGATGAACTGAGCCACCTGAACTCCAACGTAATTCCGAGCATTGTTGTTATGGAAAGTCCAAAGATTTCTAACACCAGACACTCTATTAGGAAGCCTAATATTCTGGTCACAGGAGAGTTAGAGGGGGAACGAGCGATGGCAAAAATCAACTGATGGCATTTATTCAGAGGACTGCAACAAGCTTTTGGGAGAGGCAGTTTTCTTCTGTAACTGAGTTGGAGGCATGGGGCTGGAACCCTGGTCTTCTGGATACCAATTCTATGCCCTTTCTATCAAGTTTTCCTCAAAGTTTCTGTGTCCAGGTTCCTCATTCTTTCTTTATCAGCCTCACTGTCCCCAGTGGGGCGAAATGTGAAGACGATTCCTTCCACCAGACAGTCGGTAAATGCCAAATCCCCACATGTCTTCTGAAAGCGCTGTTTTTCACCCCTCTTGATCAAGTGGAGCTTGGGAGGATGTCTGCTTTGGGTGCTTTGGTATGATGGAAACTTTATTCCATTCCTTATGTGGAAAATATTTTCATCCTGATGGAATTTAGACATTAATATGAATGAAATAGATTTGGTCTCCAAACTGCTTAATGGGAAACAGGTAACAATGTAGAAACCCTGGCAAGGATTTAGAATTTGAGATGTTTGGCTCAAAATGCATCACCAGAGGACAAACCAAGTTTAAGACATTTCAACATCCTAAAAAGGATAAATTTCTCAAAAGCCAGTTGCCGGTCAAATATTTCAAAACTTCACAGATCATAGGATAATGTATTTATTGTCACTTGGCTGAACTGAGAAGACAATTTCCAAAGAAATTCACTTATTCAATCGTATTTATTGAGCACTTACTGTGTGCAAAGCACTGAACTAAGCACTTGGGAGAGTTCAATATAACAACAAATTGGCACATTTCCTGCCCACAATGAGCTCACAGTCTAAAGACCCTGTAGAAATAGTAGTAGTACTAGTAGTCATGGTACTTACTGGGTGCCTGATGGATAGGAATCAATTAATCATATCCTTATTCCCTGCCATTTCCCCTATTAATGCTTGTCTACCCCAGCAGACTGTAAACTCCTTGTGGACAGGGATCCTGTCTACCAGCTCTATTGCTTTGAATTCTCCCAAGCTTTTAGTACACAGTGCATACAGTAACCGGTCAATAAATAGCACTGACTGAGCATTTGATTGAATAGTATTTATTGAGTGCCTATTCTATGTAGAGTACTGGCCTAAGTGCTGGAGAGAGTACAAAAGAGTTAGTATATACAAGTCCTGATCACTTGGAAAAACAGAACATCAACTAAAGGCATATTTCCCCATCTGCCCCTGAGATATTTTAGTCTGTTAGGAGGTAGGCAAGCTAGCTATAGAATTTACAAACAGTGGCAGGAAAGTCCTGCCTTAGAGGGTCTTTGCAACCTGACTGCCTTTGCTAGCCAAAGATCTCAGAAATGAATGTGTTGAATGTTTTGCATTCTTCATTCAAAGTTTTGCCTTGGTGGAGGTGATGGAGCTTTGCTTGAAAAGGCAATTGATTTCACAAAGCGGTGATGCCTAGTGGCAAGACCTCAGGCCTGGGTGTCAGAGGACCTGGGTTCTAATCCCTGCCTTGCCACTTGTCTGGGGGACCATGGGCAAATCACTTCACTTCTCTATGCTTCAGTTTCCTCATCTGTAAAACGGGGATTTTAAAAAAGGTATGTAATCAGTTTATTCATGGTGTTTACTCTGTGTCAGCTCTGTTTTAAACGCTGGGGTAGATACGAGTTCAGCAGATCAGACATGGTCCTAGTCCTACATGAGGCTCGCAAACTAAGAGCGAGGAGTTCAGTATTTAGTCCATTTTACGGATGAGGGAACTGAGGTACAGAGGAGTGAAGTGGCTTGCCCGAGATCACACGACAGGCAATAACAATAGCAATGATAATAATAATTGTGGTATTTCCTAGGCATTTACTCTGTGCCAGGCACTGTACTAGGCACTGGGGTGGATACAAGCAAATCAGGATGGACACAGTCCCTGTCCCCCATGGGGCTCACAGTCTTAACCCCCATTTTACAGATGAGGTCACTGAGGCACAGAGAAGTAAAATGACTTGCCCAAGGTCACGCAGCAGGCAAGTGGTGGAACTGGGATCAGAACCCAGGTCCTCTGACCCACAAACCTGGGCTCTTTCAAAGGCTAGACCAGGCTGCTACTCCCTCCTTAGATTGGGAGCCCGGTACAGAACAGGGAGTGCGTCCAACCTGATTAACTTGTTTTTACCCCAGCACTTAGTATAAGGATTGACACAGAGTAAAGCACTTAAATACCATAATTATCATCATCTGCGGGAATGTGGGGAAAGGTCTAAAGTCCATGACCTATTGTATAGGCAGATGTCCCGCCGTCCAACCAGTAGGTCTTACTGAGATAACTGGATTTCATCTCAAGAGAATGACTAAGCTCTGTGTCATTTTCCCCCCTTACTGATTATTTCTTCCCAGTACACTTCCTGCTCATATCTCCTCCAAGAGGTCTTCCCTGATTCAGCCTGCTTTTCCCTAGCTCACTCTCCCTTCTACATCAGCTATGCACTTGGATCTGTGACCTCTGGACATTTTATATTCGCCCCATCCTCAACCCCACAGCACTTATGTTTTGTTTTATGCTGTCAAATCGTCTCCGACCCGTATACCTATCTTTAAATTACATATTAGGAATTATTCATGTGTTCATTATAATGTCTGTCTCCTCCTCTAGACTATAAGCTCATTATGGCCCAGGAATAAGTCTGCTAGTTCTGTTGTACTGTACTCTCCCAAGTGCCTTATACACTGCTCTGCATATAGTAAGAACTCAATAAATATGAATGATTGATAGCTCAGAGCGTACCGACATGGTGAGCAATAGATTCTTGCAAATGAAATTACAGTAACTTTTCATAATGATTTTCCCTACATAAAATAGTCTACTTTGTTATAATTATTGTTGTAAATTGTTTTTGAATATTGTTTATTGTTGCTGAATATTGTTCAGCGGAGGAACACTTTGGCTAACAAAAACATCCTGTATGAAAAATTTGACATTTGACACACTAAGTTTTTTAAAACCTTCACTTAATATTTGACAGGAGGGACAAATCTTGGGATGTTTCTGGGATGTGACCATCTAAATAGCATACTTTGTTGTTATGTGAACTTCAACAAAACATATGTTACATGAATCACTGTAGGGGTCTTTCAGAGAAGGATTCAATATGAAAATGTTTTTCTTTTCTATTCTGGTTTTTGTTTAAAAACAGAACATTACACCACTTAGTACAGTGACTGACACATAATAGAGCTTAACAAGTACCATTTTAAAAAAAGATGTCAAAAACTGATGGCCCAGAGTAGAGAGACAAAAGAGCTAAAAAGATTTTATAAACAGATTGCTAGGAAAAGTCTAAAGGAACTGGGTTTATTTAGTGTGGAAAAGAAATGGAACCTAAAAAGTTAACAATCAATGGTATTTATTGAGTGCTTCCAGTATGCAGAACACTGTACTAAACGTTTGGAAGAGTACAACAGAGTTGGTAGCTGCGTTCTCTGTTCATGGTATTTGTTAAGCGCTTACTGTGTGTCAGGCACTGTTCTAAGCACTGGGATAGATAAAAGTTAATCAAGTTTAATCAGGAAACAGCAAAAGCTAATGGAAAGAGCCTAGGTCTGGGAATCTGCAGATCTGGGTTCTAATCCAGCTCTGCCAGTTGTCTTTGTGACCTTGGCCACATCAATTAACTTCTCTGTACCTCAGTATCCTCAACTGTCAAATGGGGATTCAATACCAAAATGGACCCAATAGCTCTTCTCCCTCCTACTTAGAGTGTGATCCTCATGTGGGACAGGGACTGTATCCAATGTGATTACCATGTGTCTACTCCAATGCTTACAACAGTGCTTGACATGGGCTTTGGAGTCAGAGGTCATGGGTTCAAATCCCCGCTCTGCCAATTGCCAGCTATGTGACTTTGGGCAAGTCACTTAATAATAATAATAATAATGGCATTTATTAAGTGCTTACTATGTGCAAAGCACTGTTCTAAGCGCTGGGGGGGATACAAGGTCATCAGATTGTCCCACGTGGGGCTCACAGTCTTCATCCCCATTTTACAGATGAGGTAACTGAGGCATAGATAAGTTAAGTGGCTTGCCGGAGGTCACACAGCAGACAAGTGGCAGAGCCGGGATTCGAACCCTTGACCTTTGACTCCCTCTGTATCTCAGTTACCTCATCTGTAAAATGGGGATGAAGACTGTGAGCCCTCTGTGGGACAACCTGATCACTTGTAACCTCCCCAGCACTTAGAACAGTGCTTTGCACATAGTAAGCGCTTAAGTGCCATAAAAAAGTGCTTAGCAAATACCACAGTAAAGATATACGCAAATACTCTTATCTGTGGGAATCATGTTAAATTTCCTGTGTCTAATGACCATAAATTTACAGACAATTAATCAGTGATATTTATTGAACTATACACCTGTAGCAAGACACTGTCATTCACCAAGAAATAATAATTGCACACCTATAAGCGATAGCAATGAAGAATCAGAACCTGAACACAGGAAAAGAAAAATGCATTCTATCCTGGGAAAGAAGGATGGATGAAGGGCACTAAGGAGATTTTTTTTTAAAAGCTAATAGAATTAGCACGCTTTGGGCAGAGAAAGTAATGCGTTTGAATGCTCCAGTCCATTTTTCATTCTGCTTTCCAGGATTCTGAAACATCATCCTGTGTACTCCTTCCAAGCTTCTAATGGCAGCCATTCCTCAAGGCATGGGGTAGAAATTCCCAACGAGTGCTTGAAGATACTCCAGTAGCTCTCCCTTTTTTTCCCCTCACTCTCTTCTCCCTCTACAACCTAACTCACATGCTTCCTCCTCTCAAGATAACATACTCATTGTGATTTATTCTTATCTCTCTCCATCTTCGAAGTCCTTCAGAAATCACACTGCCTCCAGGAAAGGCATCCCAATTAGCTTCCCCACCTGACATTGTCCAACTCTAGCATCAGCAGTTTTGTACCACCAAAACACTTGTGTGCTTGACTTCAGGTAACACTGCATACATATTGTGCATACTCTATTGCTTCCTTTCACAATAATTGAGGTATTTGTTAAGTGCTTACTATGTGCCAAGCACTGGGATAGATACAAGATAAATATTTGGGGGCTCACAGTCTAATTAGGAGGGTAAAGAGTTATTGAATCCCTATCTTTCAGAGAAGATAATTGAGGCACAGAGTGGTTAAGTGATTTGCCCAAGGATGCACAGCAGGCAAATGGCAGAGCTGTGATTAGAATCCATGTTTTCTGACTCTCGGAGTCAAGCCCTTTCCATTAGGCCATGCTTTCTCTATGTAGCTGATTTTATTGTCAGTCTCCCTGACTAGATTGTAAACTCCTCAAGGACAGACACCATTTCACCTACTTCTACTGTACTCTTCCAAGTACTTAGTACAGCGTTCCTCACCAAATCAGAGTTCAATAAATACTGTTTGGTTGACTGATTTGATTCATTGATTACCTATTCTTCCCATTGCCCTCTTTAGCATTCTCTTCATTAGAGAAGCAGCATGGCTCAGTGGAAAGAGCATGGGCTTTGGAGTCAGAGTTCATGGGTTCAAATCCCAGCTCTGCCAACTGTCAGCTGTGTGACTTTGGGCAAGTCACTTAACCTCTCTGGTCCTCAGTTACCTCATCTGTAAAATGGGGATTAAGACTGTGAGCCCTCCGTGGGACAACCGGGTCACCTTGTAACCTCCCCAGTGTTTAGAACAGTGCTTTGCACATAGTAAGCGCTAAATAAATGCCATTATTATTATTATTATTAGAGAAGCAGCTTGGCCTAGTTGGTAAAGCACGGGCCTGGGAATCAGAAGGACCTGAGTTCTAATCCTAGCTCTGCCACTTATCTGCTGTGTGACCTTGGGCAAGTCACTGCTCTGTGCCTCAGTTATCTCATCTGTAAAATGGGGATTAAGACTGTGAGCCCAGAGTGGAACATGGGCTTATATCTCCCACAGTGCTTAGTATAGTGCCTGGCACATAGTAACTGCTTAATAAATACCAGTTTTTTTGTTGTTGTTCCAAGTGTCACTCCCTGTTTCTGGGCCTCAGTCTTCTTTCGTGGAAAATGGGAATAATACATCTGGGAAAGTCAGCTAGGTACTAGGAACTGCAGATGCATAAAATGTTGCTTTCCAAACCTCAAAACCGGGAGGTCTGAGTCACTCTCAGAAGCTTGAAGTAAACTTAAAACAAACAGAAGGAAAGACTTTTTCACACTGCGGGAGATATGTAGATGGAATTTAAGGCCTTAGGAAGTTAAGCAGCCTGAAGCTGTTGTAAGCAGGGAATGTCTGTTTATTGTTGTAGTGTACTCTCCCAAGTGCTTATTCCAGCGCTTAGAACAGTGCTCTGCACATAGTAAGTGCTTAACAAATGCCATTATTATTATTACAGTGCTCTGCACACAGTAAATGCTCAATAAATGCTAGCAAATGAATGAATTAAATTATCTCTTGATCCAGGGAGAGCTGGAGTAATTCTATGGCTGAGTTGTCCATAATCTGTTACTGGAAGGAGAGTTAGGAATGTACTGAGAAAAGTTAGCTGGGTTAGATGGTTCATTATAAAAGAGATAAACATCTCCCAAGTGGTTATAATAATAATATTAATAATAATAATGGCATTTATTAAGCACTTACTATGTGCAAAGCACTGTTCTAAGCGCTGGGGAGGTGACAAGGTGATCAGGTTGTCCTGCGGGGGCTCACAGTCTTCATCCCCATTTTACAGATGAGGTAACTGAGGCCCAGAGAAGTTAAGTGACTTGCTCAAAGTCACACAGCTGACAAGTGGCGGAGCCGGGATTTGAACACATGTCCTCTGACTCCAAAGCCCGGGCTCTTTCCACTGAGCCACGCTGCTTCTCTGGAAGCTTAGTACAGTGCTTTGCTCTCAGTAAGAGCTTAAAAAATGCAGTGGATTGATGGATTGGCTCTTGGCACAGACAGAATCTGACAAGATTTTAAAGTGTTTCTCCTCCTTTAGAGTGCAAGATCTATGTGCACAGGGAATGGGTCATGTTTTTGGTTTCGTATTCTCGATTTCCTACAGTGCATTGAATCCAGTAGTTTTCCAAGATTGAGGATTGCTTTTCCCACCACCATCTTCACCTCAATGAACCACTGATCCAACCTAATAAGGGCACTGTACTTGGTTTCACATTCCTGAAGCGTCCAAGGGTTCACTAGAACTTTTTCTGGGGATCTTGAGATAACGTGTCCGGGGCGGTAACTGTTCAGCAAAACTCAATCATTTGGTCTCTCTAAATGCTGGATATAAAAAGAAATTCCCCTGACTTTATCTGCAGTAGACTAAATCAATTAGTACACTCATCTGTCTTTTTCTGACCCAAACACAATGGGTCAAACTAATTCCAGTTGAACCATGTCTAAATGAGAGACTGGCTCTCTCTCTCTCACTCTCTCTCTTGCTCCCTGTTTTTCATAGACAAAGGTACAATCCCTAGAAATGTTTAGATGTTTTTAAGGTCACATCTTCTCCAAGAGGCTTTCCCCGATTATACCCTCTTTTCCCCAGCTCGGTCTTCCTTCTGCGTCATATATGTATTTTGATCTGTGACCTTTGGACACTGGACATTCACCCCATGCCCAACACTTCTATACATATTTTTAATCATATATTATCAATTATTTATTCATTTTAATGCCTGTTTCCCCCTCTAGACTATAAGCTCGGTAAGGGCAGGGAACGTATCAACCACTTCTGTTGTATTTTACTCTGCCAAGTGCTTAGTACAGTACTCAGCACATAGTAAATGCTCAATAAATGAGATTAACTAATTCTGTCTCCGAGATGTCAGCACCATCATTTATTCATTCATTCAATCATATTTATTGAGCACCTACTGTGCGCAGAGCACTGTACTAAGCGCTTGGGAAGTACAAGTTGGCATCCTCACAAGGCCTGTAGATAGCGCACGGCCCTGGGAGTCAGAAGGACATAGTTTCTAATTCCAGCTCTGTCACTTCTCTGTGTGACCTTGGGCACATCACTTCACTTCTCTGTGCCTCAGTTTTCTCATCTGGAGAATTTGGATTGAAGCTGTGAACCCCATGTGCAGCAGAGACTGTGTCCAACTTGGCTTACTTGTATTTACCCCAGTGCTTAGTACAGTGCCTGGCAAATAGTAAGCACTTCACGAATACCACAATTATTATTATTATCCTCTCGTCTACTCTCTTCCAAGAAATTTTTCAGGGAGGCGGATTAAGTTTATTCCATGTTTTTCTTTCGCACTGGCCTGGAACCTGATTTCTCAGCATGAATCTCTGTTTGGTCTCTCTATGTTGTGGCATTGTTCCAGACAAACAGAGAGCCAACATTTCAATGCCTCCAGAATTGCCTTTTCACATCGTATCTCCAAACCTCTCTCTCTCTCAGAACCACATGGGCTCGACGAAGAACAGATGAGCCCTAGAAGTAGGTGGTGTTCTTTGACGCAGGTGATCTTGCTGCTGTTTCCACCAGCCCATTCACGCTCCACTGAATGAAACTCTGGTGTGATCGAACAGTATGAAACAGGAGAACAGAAGGATAAACAGCGTGGTCCAGTAGAAAGAGTGGAAAGAGCACGGGCCTGGGTGCTGGGAAGTTGTCTGTTGTATTGTTAGGTTATATGCTCCCAAGCACTTAATAATAATAATAATAATAATGGCATTTACTAAGCACTTACTATGTGCAAAGCACTGTTCTAAGCGCTGGGGAGGTGACAAGGTGATCAGGTTGTCCCACGGGGGGCTCACAGTCTTCATCCCCATTTTACAGATGAGGGAACTGAGGCACAGAGAAGTTAAGTGACTTGCCCAAAGTCACACAGCTGACAATTGGCAGAGCCGGAATTTGAACCCATGACCTCTGACTCCAAAGCCCAGGTTCTTTCTACCAAGCCACGCTGCTAATACAGTGCTCTGCATGCAGTAAGCCCTTGATAGATACAACTGTCTGAATTAGAGGACCTGCATTCTAATTCATTCATTCTTTCAATCGCATTTATTGAGCGCTTACTGTGTGCAGAGCACTGTACTAAGCGCTTATGCCAGCTCCACTATGGCTTGCTGTGTATCCTAGGGTAAGTCAATCAATCCACCAAAATTAATGAGCACTTACTATGTGCAGAGCACTGTACTAAACTCTTGGGAGAGTACAATAACAGAGTTGGTAGACACATTATCTGCCCATGCTGATCTTACAGCCTAGAAGGGGAAACAATCATTAATATAAAGAAATTACAGATATATGTCAAGTGCTGTGGGGCTCAGGGAGGAGTGAATAAAGACAGCAAATCAGGGCAACACAGAAGGAAGTGGGAGAAGTGGAAATGAGGGGTTGGTCAAGGAAGGCCTCTTGGAGGAGGTGTGCATTAATAAGGCTTTGTAAGTGGGGGAGAGTAATTGTCTGCCAGATCTGAAGAGGGACGGTGCTCCATACCAGAGGCATGATGCGCTTAGTACAGTGCTCCCCAAGCAGTAAGTGCTCAATAAATATGACTGAATGAATGTGGGTGAGAGGTCAATGGTGAGATGGATGAAATCTGGGTACAGTGAGTAGGTTGTAAGTCAGTAAGTCACTTATCTTCTCTGTTCCTCCATCTCCTCATCTGTAAAATGGGGATTTAATATCTGTTCTATTTAGATTATGAGTCCCATGTGGGACAGGGACTGTGTCCAATAGGGACAGTCTCTATATGTTGCCAACCTGTACTTCCCAAGCATTTAGTACAGTGCTCTGCACACAGTAGGTGCTCAATAAATATGAATGAATGAATGAATGAATGTACTCTACCTACCCCAGCTCTTAATATAGTTTTTGGCCCATCATAAACACTAAATACCACAATAGTCATTATAATAATGATAGTAATAGTTATTTTTGAGCTGGGGGAACCGCCCAATCCCCAGCCCGCAACTCTGATCAACCCTCAGCTCTGACTTCATCCCCAGCTCCACCCTCGATTCATGTCCCTTTCAATCCCATTTCTCATCTCAGCTCTGGCCAAGCCCTGCTGGCCCAGGCCATGAGCTCAGATTTCAAAGCTCCCCGTGGGTCAGGGTTTATGAGGAGTTACCTCCGTCCGTTATAATGACAATTATATAATCCATTATGTTGTGGAGTCATCTCCACAACATAACACTCACCTAATGGCTAGCTGGACAGGGCAGTCCTGGATCTGCTGTTATGAGTTTTATTAAGAGAAACAGCATGGCTCAGTGGAAAGAGCCATCCTCCACCGCTGATCTCCTCACCGTACCTCTCTCTCGCCTGTCCCGCCATCGACCCCCGGCCCACGTCATCCCCCGGGCCTGGAATGCCCTCCCTCTGCCCATCCGCCAAGCTAGCCCTCTTCCTCCCTTCAAGGCCCTGCTGAGAGCTCACCTCCTCCAGGAGGCATTCCCAGACTGAGCCCCTTCCTTCCTCTCCCCCTCGTCCCCCCTCCATCCCCCCATCTTACCTCCCTCCCTTCCCCACAGCACCTGTATATATGTATATGTTTGTACATATTTTTTTTACTCTATTTATTTAATTTATTTGTACATATCTATTCTATTTATTTTATTTTGTTAGTACATTTGGTTTTGTTCTCTGTCTCCCCCTTTTAGACTGTGAGCCCACTGTTGGGTAGGGACTGTCTCTATATGTTGCCAATTTGTACTTCCCAAGCGCTTAGTACAGTGCTCTGCACATAGTAAGCGCTCAATAAATACGATTGATGATGATGATGAAAGAGCCCGGGCTTTGGAGTCAGAGGCCGTGAGGTTCAAATCCCGGCTCCACCAATTGTCAGCTGTGTGACTTTGGGCAAGTCACTTAACTTCTCTGTGCCTCAGTTACCTCATCTGTAAAATGGAGATGAAGACTGTGAGCCCCCCGTGGGACAACCTGATCACCTTGTAACCTCCCCAGCGCTTAGAACAGTGCTTTGCACATAGTAAGCACTTAATAAATGCCACCATTACTATTATTAAGCACTTGCTATGTGCCCAACTCTGTACTATATGCTGGGTTAGAGTCAAGATCATCAGGTGGGACTCATTCCCTGTCCCACACAGGGTTCACAGCCCAACTAGGAGGGAGAACAGGTATTCATTCATTCATTCATATTTATAGAGCACTTACTGTACTGAGCTCTTAGGAGAGTACAATACAATAATAAACAGACACATTCCCTGTCTACAATTAGTTTATGATGCAGTGGCTAAAGCACAGGCCTCAGAGACTGAAGGTCACCGGTTCTAATCCCAGCCCTGGCACTTATCAGCTGTGTGACCTTGGACAAGTCGCTTCACTTCTCCGTGCCCCAGTTGCCTCACCTGTAAAATGGGAATTGAGACTGTGAGTTCCGTGTGGGACAAGGACTGTGCCCAACCCAATTTGCTTGTATCCACCCCAGTGCTTAGTACAGTGTTTGGGCACATAGTAAGTGCTTAAATATACCACATTTATTATTATTAGAGAGCCATTTTACAAGAAAACAGGCACAGGGGAGTTAAGTGACTTGCCCAAGTTCACACAGCAGGTGAGTGTCAGAGCTGCGATTAGAACCTAATAAGATTAGAACTCTTTCCAATAAACCATGCTATCCTTAATCCTTCCTTCCTCTTTCCCTAAAACACATGTCCCCTCAGAGTTCGGGTACTCCCCTATTTTAATTTTCTTAAAGTATCCTGATTACCTTCTGTATAGTGAGCATAACCCTCTCCTCTCATAAAACTGAAACTGTCACTAAACATTTTCCCTCCATCTCCTGCATTAATGAGTTGTGCCTGCCAAATGAGGTGTGAAGAAGGGAGGGAACAAGGTTAATGTAACCAATGGCTAGAATGATAATGGGTAATGATTAGATTTTTCATTTTAACAACTCCCTTCCTTGTTTTTTTTTGTTGGTTTTTTTTCCATTTGCAAACCTAGGCCAGAGCAGGAAAGGAGATTTCCCCTGAAATAGAGTGCCTTCGAAAAAAGAATTAGACTGGTGCCCAGCTTGAGTAATAGGAATAAGAATCAGAGAAGCAGCGTGGCTCAGTGGAAAGAGCATGGGCTTTGGAATCAGAGGTTATGGGTCCAAATCCCAGCTCCACCAATTGTCAGCTGTGTGACTTTGGGCAAGTCACTTCACTTCTCTGGGTCTCAGTTCCCTCATCTGTAAAATGGGGATTAAGACTGTGAGCCCCTCGTGGGACAACCTGATCACCTTGTAACCTCCCCAGTGCTTAGAGCAGTGCTTTGCACATAGTAAGCACTTAATAAATGCCATTATTATTATTATTATTATTATGTTAAACTAAAGAGAATTTTCCATTGGAAAACCATTTCCTTTCTTTGCTGAAGGGTGGTCCTAAAAAAGGACCAGATTGTTTATATTTCTTATTTATTGGCACCTAATGTTAGTTTTTTTTCTCAGTGATAGACACTTGCAAGAACAGCAAAGACACACGTGATGGACAGGAATTTTAGGTTTGTGCATATATATGCGTACGCACTCACGAGGGGGAGGCAGAAGAAAGAGCGGACATTTTCCAAGAGTAATTTTGTCCAAAAAGATTTCGTTCTGCATTTATAAAATGGACTTAAATCTGGTTGTGTGTGCTCTCTTTTTTGGTTGGGAGTCAGTGTTCGTTCAAAATGTTCAAATGATCTGACAGGCCAGATGCCTTATCACAAAAGTTAAAGCCAGTTTATGGGTCTGAAAAGCAAGTTTTCTTATTTAATGTTGGCTCTGGAATAGGTGGATGTCAGAGAGGCAGTAATTCTTTCCAAGA
This sequence comes from Tachyglossus aculeatus, assembly GCF_015852505.1. Taxonomy (NCBI): domain Eukaryota; kingdom Metazoa; phylum Chordata; class Mammalia; order Monotremata; family Tachyglossidae; genus Tachyglossus; species Tachyglossus aculeatus. Next base: position 29,286,260 of record NC_052084.1, on the reverse strand, counting down.
GATTCCTAGGATACATTGGAAAGACTGTTTTGTAAACATGGCTACATGTGATACATTTCAGACTTTTACTGCTCCTAGTTTCTGGGAAACTTGGATTCTTGAGATGCACCATATCTCTTAGATTTATGATTTTTCCCCCTGGGATTTTCTTTTTCTTTCAGAATCTCCCACGGGGACAGGGCAACAGGGTATTTGGGTAAACATTGGGTAACCATTCTATTGAATGGTTATTTAAGGTCAGACACTCCCATATCTTACTAGCTAAGGAAGTGTGAATGGAAATGGTGGTTGTGTTGCCACCGGTGGTAGTGGTGATGATTTTAGTGACGGTAGTGTGGTGCTGATGGTAGGAATGAAGAAAATGGGGTTGGTGCCAATGGTGGTCGTGATGATAGTGGTCGTAATGATGAAAATGGTGGGGGTCATGAGGATAACGGTAGTGCTTTTGGTGGTAATGATGCAAAGACCCCTCCCAGACTGAGCCCCTTTTTCCTCTCCTCCTCCCCATCCCCCCTGACCTACCTCTTTCCCCTCCCCACAGCACCTGTATATATGTTTGTACAGATTTATTACGCTATTTTACTTGTACATATTTACTATTCTATTTATTTTGTTATGTGCATCTAGCTTTATTTCTACTTATTCTGAAGATTTTGACACCTGTCAACCTGTTTTGTTGTCTGTCTCCCCCTTCTAGACTGTGAGCCTGTTGTTGGGTAGGGATCATCTCTATATGTTGCCAACTCGTACTTCCCAAGAGCTTAGTACAGTGCTCTACACACAGTAAGCACTCAATAAATACGATTGAATGAATGAATGAAACGGTGATGCTGATGGCCTGGTCACACACTTGCTTAGTACAGTGCTCTGCACACAGCAAGTGCTCAATAAATATGATTTAAATACTTGCTGGATCCATGGCTCAGTGGAAAGAGCATAGGCTTTGGAGTCAGAGGTCATGGGTTCAAATCCCGCTCCACCACTTGTCAGCTGTGTGACTTTGGCAAATCACTTCACTTCTCTGGGCCTCAGTTCCCACATCTGTAAAATGGGAATGAAGACTGTGAGCCCCGTGGGACAACCTGATCATCTTGTATCTCCCCCAGCACTTGGAACAGTGCTTTGCACATAGTAAGCACTTAATAAATGCCATCATTATTACTATTACCATTATTAGTACAGTGCTCTGCACATAGAAAGCACTCAATAAATATGATTGAAATACATGCTGGATCCTTTTGCAGATGAAGATGTACTCTGATTTTTTTTAAATTGCATTTATGTGCAATTAGATCATTAAACACAAACCATAACATGATTTGAAACTGCTGGAGAGAGGAAGAGATGGACTCAGTAAAAAGGGCAGAGACATAAAGTTAACAATTCTTTTTTTTTTTTTAAGAGAATTCCTTGGAGATTAGCTGATTTTCTTCTTTTCCTTCAATATAGAATCTAAGAATATATAAGAAAAATACCTTTCTTATAGCTCAGTGGAAAGAACACGGGCTTTGGAGTCAGAGGCCATGGGTTCAAATCCCGGCTCTGCCAATTGTCAGCTGTGAGACTTTGGGCAAGTCACTTCACTTCTCTGTGCCTCAGTTACCTCATCTGTAAAATGGGGATGAAGACTGTGAGCCCCCCGTGGGACAACCTGATCACCTTGTAACCTCCCCAGTGCTTAGAACAGTGCTTTGCACATAGTAAGCACTTAATAAATGCCATTATTATTATTATTACCTAATCTCCCTGATACATAAGGGATAGTTCAATTATTTACATATTGTCTTTGCTTCTTCCCTTTATTTAAACATATTTAAAACTGAATGATTTATATACAGGACACTATGGATGATAATTTTGGAACGATGCTGCCTTCATATGCTTTGTTGTGCAGACGATGGGATCCTCTCCACCATAATAATAATAATAATGGCATTTATTACATGCTTACTATGTACAAAGCACTGTTCTAAGCACTGGGGAGGTTATAAGGTCATCAGGTTGTCCCACGGGGGGCTCACAGTCAATCCCCATTTTACAGATGAGGCAACTGAGGCACAGAGAAGTTAAGTGACTTGCCCATAGACACACAGCTGACAATTGACGGAGCTGGGATTTGAACCCATGACCTCCGACTCTACATCCCCTGCTCTTTCCACCGAGCCATGCTGCTCAATTATTAATAGGATAATTATTCTATTTCCTAAGAATTTACTACATGCTAAGCTTTCAGGTTGTTACAAAATAATCAAATTGAACTCAATCACTATCACAAACACGGCTCACAATCTGAGTGGTAGGGAGAATGGATATCTTATTCCCATTTGAACCAATCATATTTCTTGAGCATTTACTGCATTCAGAGCACTGTACTAGGTGCTTGGGAGAGTACAATATAACAGAAGTTGGCAGGCGCATTCCCTGCCCACAATAAGTTTACAATCTGGAGGATTTTAATCAATAAGTGATATTTATTGACTGCTTTCTGTGTGCAGAGCACTGTACTAAGTGCTTGGGAAAGTACAATACAATATAGAGTTGGTTCACACAAATGAACTCTCTCAAGGTCGCACCTGGAGCGTTTCCAATACTCTGGCGGGAGAGTCACGCAGAGGCCTACCCATTCCATTCCTAGTGAGGCCAGTGGCTAGCGAGTGGAAGGTAATCTGCTACAAGTCAAAACTCACCTGGGCAGCAGCAGCACGGGAGAGAGTCGAGGGAGGAGACTCAAGTTTAAGTGCAAAAGAAGGCAATGGTAAACCATTTCTGTATTTTTTTTTACCAAGAAAACTCTGTGGATACACCATCAGAATGATTGCAGATGGAGAGCGGGACATTCTGGGACAGCTGTATCCATGGTATTGCTATGGGTCGGAAATGACTCAACAGCATAAGTCAAGACACACGAATGAATTGCCTCAACAGTAAGTCTGAGGGATTCTTAAACAAATTTGACTGCAATGAAGAATCAATCATATTTATTGAGCTCTTACTGTGTGCAGAGCACTGTACTAAGCGATTGGGAAGTACAAGTTGGCAACATATAGAAGAAGAAGGTGATGATTTAAAGCATGGTTCGCCTACGCTTTTTCTGTTGAAAATTTAGTGTGAAGCTGCAACCACTAGCCCTGCTGAACAAATTTGGAACTCATTTGAGGAAAAAGCTGTGACTATCTCCTTGGATTGATAGGCCTGCATGAAATGAACTCATTAATTTTGGTATTTGTGAAATGCTTCCTACGTGCCAAGCACTGTACTAAGCCCTGGGGAAGATACAAGATAATCAGGTTTGACATGGGATTCACAGTCTAAATAGGAGGGAGAAAAGGGATTGAATCTTCATTTTGCAGATGAAGGAACGGAGGCCCGGAGAAATCAAGTGTTTTTGCCCTAGATCACACAGCAGGTTTGTGAAAGGGGCAGGATTAGAACCCTGGTCCTCTGACTCCTAAGCCTTTGCTCTTTCCACTAAAGTGGTGCGATAAGGATTATCAGTACTGAATCAGGGTTTGCAGTTGCATTCTTACAGAAGGAAAGGCTATCACAGACCACAGAGTCAGCTTTGAAAATAAAGGACCACTAAACACAGTATATACCTATAGTATCTATATTACTCTCATAGTAATATATGGTAATAAATATTAATGCTAGATACTTGAAATAAAAGCTCATATAATACATTACATATTTTATTACTTTGATCATTTGATTCCTATTTGATTATTATTTTAAATTGTTGGAGAAAGCAGCATGACCCAGTGGAAAGAGCTCAAGCGTGGGATTCAGACAACAGGGGTTCGAATCCCAGCTCTGCCACTTACCTGCTATGTGACCTTGGGGAAGGCACTTCTCTTCTCTGTACCTCAGTTACCTCTGCTGTAAAATGAGGATTAAGACTGAGATCCCTATTTGGGACAGGGACTGTGTCCAATCTGTTTATCTTGTATCTACCCCAGTACTAAGTACCATGCCTGGCATATAGTAAGTGTTTAAAAACCAGTAAAAAAAAAAAAAAAATCTAAAAATTTGACTGCCATAGTACCCTTTTTATCACAGACCACCATTTTCAAGTTTGCTACAGATAGGTCAAGGAACTCTCCTCTGACTTTCTTTCAACGAGCTAGACAAGTTTCCAAGAGTTCAGTTTAGGGCTACAGATTTTGAGCAAAACCCAGCCGGGGCTAGACTCTAAATATAAATTTTCTGGGGAAGGAGAGGTGGGAAATTGGTTTTATCACTTTAGAATTTGTGAAAAGACTTAACTATATTCTGGTAAAGAAGTCAAGTGGTGCTAAATCTATGAACATTATTCAAATTTTGTTTTCGTGTTTTGTTGTTTTAATGGTACTTAAGTACTTACTATGTGCAAGGTACTGTACTAAACACTGGGGTAGATACAAGCTAATCAGGTCAGATTCAGTCCCTGTCCAATGTGGGGCACACAGTCTAAATGTTCATTTTCAGATAATTGCTTTCTTCTAAATTGGTGCTGAAAAATCGATATGTAGTTTCCAAAAGTATGCATTTTCAAGGGCCTTTTTATATTGCAGAAACATAAATATGTGTGTGTATTTGATAATTTATATACATATGCATTACACATTATATATTATAGTATATATATGTGTATATATATACACACACACTTTTAAAAATATATAATATCAACTGTTTACTTCCATTACAATTAATCCCAAATCAACTGGCCCAAAGGAAAGATGCTTTGTAAAACCACAGCACTTCTTCCACTTGATTTTAAGGTCCTTGAGGGCAGGGATGTGTGTACCAACTCTATTATATTTCCCCAAGAGCTTAGTACAGTGCTCTATCCACAGTAGGTGCTCAATATATACCATTGATTCATCATCACCCCATCATCCTCATTTTATCAACTCCATTCACCAAAATGATTTCCTAATGTCACCATCTAGGACACATATTTCCCAGCACTTGTACCCTGAAAAGAAAAATCAGTGAGCAGAACATACATTGTTTTACAAATCGACATTTGCTGCTGTACAATCCATGTATTTTTTTTCAATTGGATTGTAACGGGTAAATGAAATATATCCTCAATTTATCTCCCCAATATTGTGTTTTCACTGGCATACGTGACAAGATTTAGGTCTTCCATTTAAAACACCCTTCAAGCTTTCTTCCTGGCATTTATTCCATTCTGCTTCCTCTCCCTAGAGATTGATTTGGATCCCAAACTCGAAGTTGGCTTCTCATCTTTGCCCCAAGCCTTCCCTGAACAGAGGTGGCTGATTCCTATCATCTGAATTCTTTACTCTAGCTGATATGGTATTTGGCTGAAGAGTATTTCCAAAGCAGTATAGGAAAACCACACTCGTTTCTTTTTAGCACCTGGGGCTGATCTCAGACTATGCTTTGAAACAGTGTTAACCTGGATTTGCCTCTCACTCTGAATTATGTTTGTTTACATTTTCTTCTGCAACGGTGACTGATCCGAGAGGCAAAAAGGTTAATTACTTAATCCAACACCCTGTTGGGGTAACTTGTATTAAGAAGGCAGTGTGGCCTAGTGAAAAGATCATGGAACTGGTATTATTATTGTAATTATTATTTTCACCATCACTATTATTATCATTATTACTGTATTTTTAAAGCATTTACTATTTGCCAAACACTATACTAAGCACTGGGATAGTAGATACAAGTTAATCAGGCTGGACATATGGAACTCACAGTCTGAGAAGGGAGTATGATTGAATTCTTCCTTTCCTCTACTCCCATTCCCTTCTGTGTCACCCTGACTTGCTCCCTTTATTCATCTCCCTTCCCAACCCCACAGCACTGATATACGTAACTGCCATTTATTTATTTATATTAATGTCTGTCTCCCCCTCTAGACTGTAAGCTCATTTTGGGCGGGGAACATGTCTGCTAATTCTGTCTATTGTATTTTCCTCAAACGCTTAGTTTGGTGTTCTGCATATGTAGGCACTCAAAAAATATGATCGATTGATTAGGATGTTCAGATCAAAGTCCCTGTCCTAAGTGGGGCTCATCTTCTAAGCGGGGGGATTAAACAGGAATTTCATCCCCATTTTACAGATGAGGGAAGTGACTTGTCCAAGGTCACACAACAAGAAAGTGGTGGAGTCGGGATTAGAACCCTGGTCCCCTGACTTCCAGGCTCGTTTTCTTTCCACTAGGCCCTGCTGCTTTGGGTAGTACCCCCTATTTTCACAATCATGAACACAACTGTTTCTTCCAATACCCTATTGCACTCTGTCCAAATACAGGGAAAACATTCCCTAATTCCATATTCCTGTTTTATTCAGAACAGGTAGTGAAATCACACACTCTGGCAGAACAGACTGAATTTCTCTTACCAAAACCTGCCTAGAGTCAAAAATCAGTCCCATCCATGACCCCCTGTCTCTGCTAGAATTTTCTCTGTGTCGATATTGAGCATCACCTTCCTGCTAGATAGGCTGAGGCACAAATAGATACGTCACCCAACTTCCAGGACTGTAAATGAACCCATTTGAAAATGTCCAGTTTAAACACTTATTCCAATAAGGCAGAACGATGGTTTCCAACTAGGCCCTTGATTGAAATAGAATCTGACATTTTAGATAATTCCATATGCAGTATTAAAGTTTGCCTGATGCATAGCTTGGAGGAAAATCAACAGTGACTAATTCATGGATGAACTCTCAACATTTTAACCAAAAGAAAAAAAAGTTACTCGATGTTTTTCTGGTCCATACCCAAGGCGATTCCTCAGATTCATTTTGAAAAGAACCTTAGGGAGACTGTTCTGATAGGCATAATAAATTGCTTTCATCATCTTCCCTGTGACTAGGGTCAGTAAAAGTGAAAAGGAAAAAAAGATAATGGCAATGATAATTACATAGTAATTGTTGTATTTAAGCACTTACTATCTGCCAGCACTGGGGCAGCTATAATACAATCAAGTTGGACACAGTCTCACGTCACATTCATAGTCTAAGGGGGAGGGAGTAAGGTCATCCTCTAGATTGTAAGCTCTTTGTGGGCCGGGAATGTGCCTGTTTATTGCTACACTGTACACTCCCAAGCTCTCTGTATAGCGCTCTGCACACAGTAAGTGCTCAATAAATATGACTGAATGAATGCATGAAAGGTATTTAATTTGCATTTTACAGATGAAGTAACTGAGGGGCAGGAAAGTTAAGTGACTTTTCCAAAGTCACACAGCAGTCAAATGGCAGAGCCAGAACCAGAAACCAAATCTTCTGCTTCTCAATTCCACTTCTCTGCATTCATTCATTCAATCGTATTTATTGAGCGCTTACTGTGTGCAGAGCACTGCACTAAGCGCTTGGGAAGTACAAGATGGCAACATAAAGAGACGGTCCCTACCCAACAGTGGGCTTTTCTCTTACCACCAGGCCACACTCCCTCTAGCACAATATGCCCTGGTGGCAAGGGAAATGTGCCAGTCGGGGGGAGTGGGTCACAAGTGGAACAGATTTCATTTTTGAAGAATCCGTGTGGAAATGGCCCAGTTAAATCTGTTTCATTTGCCTATTTGAATCCTAGAAGCTATTGATCCCGCAGTAAAATAAGCAAGCTTAGATGAGCTCCAGTCCAAGACCACCAGAGAACAGACCCCTTTACCAGAGGGATTTCGTCTAAGCGTATGAGATCAATCCAGGTTCTGTAAAGAGGGTTTGGGAGCCTTAAAGGCCCGCTTGTTTTCCTGCTTCATGCCTTGCAATACTGATGAGTTTAGTATTTCATGAGCAGACACTAGGGGAAGTGGCAACCCTCCAGCGTAGTAATGGACACCGGCGTGTCGTCACAGTTTACAATGGTCGTCTTTGTAGGCCACATTCTCTACCCAGCAGGCTGTGCTGCCCTGACCTCTGAGGTGTTTTTAATTTCCAAAGACTGCTGATCCAGAGAGGTGCTTAAATGAACTGCTGAAAATAGAGCGAGCAGAACAGGAGGGAGGAGGTGGGGAACACCGATCCAATGTGTGAAAAGTGTCATTTAAAATAAAACCTGATGATTTCACGTCAACGAAGAGGCTGGTCAGCTTTGAAGATAAGAGAACCGAGACGGGCTGTATCAAAATATTTTAGTGTTTCCTGAAAGTAGTTTTAAATGGTGAAATGAGTTGTAAATCCTTCCTTTTTTCTCTGGAAAAAACCCCCACGAACATTGGCAATATGATGTGGTGATGAAAAAGAAAACCACAGCATAATTAGTCATTGACAAAAAATGGAATAAATATTGAATTCAGCATCTGCAATAATTAGTCTCTCAGAAGCAGCTAGTTAGACCCCAGAAAGGAATAGAAGTTAATCACAGCTACTAAAATTACCTGAAGCCCCATTAATTATCCAGGTAAGTACATGTCTTTAACCTGAATGTACGTGCTTCCTGTTTGTGTTCGATTTTCCTTTTGACCCTTCTGGATTTCAGACTAGAGTTTTACCAGTGTCAGCAAGGATGGGATTTAAGCCCTAAAATGAGGGATCTGATTTTAAGAGTGAAAAGTGAAGTTTTACAGCCTTGACCTTTTTATTTTTATGGTATTTGTTAAGCGCTTATTGTGTCAAACACTGGGTTAGACACAAATTCAGGTTGGACACAGTCCCAAACCAGCATGGCTCAGTGGAAAGAGCACGGGCTTGGGAGTCAGAGGCCATGGGTTCAAATCCCAGCTCCGCCAATTGTCAGCTGTGTGACTTTGGGCAAGTCACTTAACTTCTCTGTGCCTCAGTTGCCTCATCTGTAAAATGGGAATTAAGACTGTGAGCCTCACTTGGGACAACCTGATCACCTTGTATCCTCCCCAGCGCTTAGAACAGTGCTCTGCATATAGTAAGTGCTTAACAAATGCCATCATTATATTTCTAGACTGTGAGCCCGTTGTTGGGTAGGGACTTTATATGTTGCCAACTTGTACTTCCCAAGTGTTTAGTACAGTGCTCTCTGCACACAGTAAGCACTCAATAAATATGACAATGAAAGTAGGAAGGAGACCCCAAAAAGCAACTCCGTGAGATCCCTCACCGCTGTAAAGCCTAGCTCTCCAGGAGGTAGAGTCTATATGGGAAATCAGTCTTATTTATTGAGTGCTTATTATGTGCAGAGCACTCTACTAAGCACTTGGGACACTTCAGTGTAACAGAGTTGGTAGGCAATTCCCCTGCCCTCAGCGACCTTACACTCTAGAAGGGAGCTTATATTCTAGAGGGCAAAACAGCACACAGTCCTTCTGCTTCATTTCTGTCATCTCAACAGGGCAGCATTCTAGAAGTGAATGCTAAGTAGATCCATTTGAATGTCCCCACTAAGGTTACAAGAAGTCTCATCAGCGGGGCTTAGTGGAAAAAGCACGGGCTTAGGAGTCAGAGGTCATGGGCTCTAATCCTGGCTCCGCCACTTTTCAGCTGTGTGACTTTGGGCAAGTCACTTAACTTCTCTTTGCCTCAGTTACCTCATCTGTAAAATGGGGATTAAGACTGGGAGCCCCTCGTGGGGACAGCCTAATTACCCTTGTATCTACCCCAACACTTAGAACAGTGCTTGGCACATAGCGCTTAACAAATACCACCATTAATTAATTACACATTGTCGACTTCTCCTAAACCTGGGACCAGGATGGAAATATCCAAGTCTCTGCTTCCATCTGACCTGATTATCTTGTTTTTACCCCAGAACTTAGTACAGTGTTTGGCACCCAGGAAGCGCTTAACAAATGGCACAGTTATTATTATTGGCTGTGTGAGTTCTGATGACACAGGCTTCTCAATCAACCACTCCCCTATCTTATTTTGTTAATCTCTGATTACAACTCAGCCCTCACACTTTGCTCCTCTGTCCAGCAGTCAACCCCCTGCCCACGTCATCCCCCTGGCCCGGAATGCCCTCCCTCCCCACATCCGCCAAGCTAGCTCTCTTCCTCCCTTCAAAGCCCTACTGAGAGCTCACCTCCTCCAGGAGGCATTCCCACACTGAGCCCCCTCCTTCCTCTTCCCCCCTCCCCCATCCCCCCGTCTTACCTCCTTCCCCTCCCCACAGCACCTGTATATATGTTTGTACACATTTATTACTCTATTTTACTTGTACGTATTTACTATTCTATTTATTTTATTTTGTTAATATGATTTGCTTTGTTGTCTGTCTCCCCCTTCTAGACTGTGAGCCCGCTGTTGGGTAGGGATCGTCTCTATATGTTGTCAACTTCTACTTCCCAAGCGCTTAGTACAGTGCTCTGCACACTGTAAGCGCTCAATAAATACAATTGAATGAATGATGACACCCTATTCACCATTCATTCATTCAGTTGTATTTGTCGAGCAGTTACTGTGTGCAAAGCACTATATTAAGCGCTTCAGAGAGTACAGTATAACAAACCAACACGTTCTCTCCCCACAGCAAGCTTACACCACACCTTGATCTTGTCCTCCTCACTTCAATCCCTTGCTCACATACTCCCTTGAGCCTCAAAATCCATGCCCTTTCATATCTGAAAGATCACCATCCTCCCCACCTTCAAAGCCCTACTACAAAAAGCCTCCTCCAAGAAGTCCTCCCTGACAAACCTTTCATCAAGCAACGTGGTTCATGGAAAGAGCACGGGCTTTGGAGTCAGAGGTCATGGGTTCAAATCCCTATTCCGCCAATTGTCAGCTGTGTGACTTTGGGCAAGCCACTTCACTGGGCCTCAGTTACCTCCTCTGTAAAATGGGGATTAAGACTGTGAGCCCCACATGGGACAACCTGATCACCTTGTATTCCCCCAACACTTAGAACAGTGCTTTGCATATAGTAAGTGCTTAACAAATACCATTATTATTATTATTACCACCAATGCATTTGGCTCTTCAGTCCCCTAAGCACTTTTACAGTTAGCCCATCAACAACTCCACGATGTTTACATACATATCCTTATCCTGCTTCTCCTTCCCCTAATTTATTTTGCTGTCTGTCACTCCCACTGGACTGTAAACACCTTAAGGGCAGGGGTTGTATACACCAACTCCATTGTGGTGAGCTCTTCTGAGTATTTATTAGAGTACTCTAGACACAGTATGTACTCAATAAATTCCACTGAAATTGATTGAATAGGTCAACCTCAATCACACTGGGCATTGCTAAGAATGACATATTCAATTGAAAATAGAAAGCAATGGCAACTTAAAGAAACACAGCAGAGAGCCTGGGAGAGAGAGGAAAGTAGATTTGTCAGTCTTGATTCAGGCTTTTATTTGCTCGGTCCATGTGATTCTCGCTTTTTCTCAAATCCAATTTTTCTGGCTCAGGGTAAACTGCCAGCCGGCTAAGCCACGACAATTTTGTCTTTGCTTGAAGGTGGGCTTTTCCAACCCCTTAGTGATTTTGGTTCCTCTCTGCTTCCACTTTGATCCAATTCTCCTTCTCCCTTAAATGGATACAATCCTTAACCGCGTCCTTGGTCTAATTCTCGGTTTGCAGAGATAGTTTCCCCCTCTATGGCACATCTAACTCTGGGTAATCTATCCCAATATTATGTTGTCACAAAAACCACTTCCTCATCTAGCTTGCAGTCCACAATAGCCATATTTTTTTTCTTTAATGGCATTTGCTCATTTATTCAGTTGCATATATTGAGCATTTACGTGTGCTGAGCACTGTACTAAGCACATAGCCCTTTGTGTCAGGCACTGTACTAAGTGCTGGGGTAGACACAAAGTAACTAGGTTGGACACAGTCCATGTCCCATACGAGGCTCACATGGGAAGCAGTGTGGCTCAATGGAAAGAGCACAGGTTTTGGAGTCAGAGGTCATAGGTTCAAAACCCAGCTCTGCCAACTATCAGCTGTGTGAGTTTGGGCAAGTCACTTAACTTCTCTGTGCCTCAGTTACCTCATCTGTAAAATGGGGATTAAAGCTGTGAGCCCCCCATGGGACAACCTGATCACCTTGTAACCTCCCCAGCACTTAGAACAGTGCTTCGCACATAGTAAGTGCTTAATAAATACCATTATTATTATTATTTAATTTCCATTTAACAGATGAAGTGAGGCACAGAGAAGATAAGTGACTTACCCAAGGTCACACATGGTGGCGGAGGTAGGATTTGAATTCAGGTCCTTCTGACTCCCATGCTTGTTCTCTATCCACTAGGCCCTGTCGCTTCTCTAATTTTGCCAATCAATCCTCAATTGCTACTAGGTATTCTGTGCTTTCCAGAACTTTTTTCCATTTTAATTTCATTGATCACTACAGCTTCCTGCTGCCCTCTCCCTTTCCCTTGATCAAGTGTTTGCTTTAAAGAAGTTTTCTTGTCTAGCTCTAGGGTGTTTATTAAATTGATTCCAACCTATGTGCATGTTTGCTCCTGGTGACCAAAGAGTAGCCATTTTCCTCAGCTCTGAGGTGAAGCCAGATCCACTGAATTTGAAACGTAGAACTGGGGATACTTTGACATGAAAGCCCATGCAGCCTATATTTATGGCCTGAAATGTTCGGCTAGGAAAGAATACGTTTCTCAGAAGCCAATGTGCTAAACACACGCTGCTAAATCTCTTCAGAAAGCAACTCTCCACAACACAGCATTCAAAGGGCTTTGTGACATAGCATCACATGTGAAGATCGGTTCAGATCTTGGAATCAGAGGCCTGCCCGCAGGCTTGTGAAGAAAGAGCATGAGCCTGGGAGTTTGGGGATTGTTTTAATGGTATTTAAGTGCTATGTGCCAGTCACTGTTGAAAGCACTGAGGTAGACAAGCTAGTCAGGCTGGACATGATCCGCCTCCCACATAGGGCTGTCTTAATCCCCATTTTACCGAAGAGTTAACTGAGGCACAGAAAAGTTAAGTGTCTTGCTCAAGGTCATCCAGAAGATAAATGGAGGAACCAGAAAGTCCCTCTGATTTCCAAGCCTGTGTTCTATCCACTAGGCCATGCTGCTTCTCGAATCCTGACTCTGCCACTTGTCTGCCATGTGAGCCTGGGCAATCCACTTAACTTCTCTGTATCTCAGTTAGCTCATCTACAAAATGGGGATTAAAACTGTGAGCCCAGTGTGGGATATGAACTATATCCAACCTGATTATCTTGCATCTACCCCAGTCCTTAGTACAGTGCCCGGCACATAAGTAAACACTCAACAAATATCAGTTAAAAAACAAAAACTGGGGGTTGAGGGCTCTTCAAACCTTGCTGAACAATAACATTAATAGTGAGGTTTCTTACTGAGTGCCCACTCAGTGTGATCCACTTGTAGTAAGTGCTTGGGAAAGTACAACAGAAAGAAATGACTGGTTTCCTGCTCAAAGGAGGGAACTGTATTGTACTCTCCCAAGCACTTAGGACAGTGCTTTGCACACAATAAGCACTCAATAAATATGACCGAATGAACAGACCTAAATATTGACAAAGTAATCAGAATAAATGTACAATTGAGCAAAAATAAACATATATACAAGTGCTGATAAATAAATGCATGTGTGCTAGAGATGGCCAGTAGGTTGATAGATATTTCAAGGGTTGCTGTTCTAAGACTCTGCAAAGGACTATTCCTCAGCGTGAATTCTCTAACAAATGCTATCTTGTGTTCAACACTGGTAGAATCCTGTTTCTGTAACTGGAACAGAAGATTCCATTTCACTCATAAGAACCAACGTCTGCAATTTCCCACCTTGCCTTCTCTGTCTAGACCCTCTTTATCTAGCAAGTCAAAAAACCTCCCTCCATTCTGTGTTCTTTATTGGCATTTTATCAGGATTGTTAGTTGGTTAGATGATCTTGTTTGCTTTTCTAGTTCTTTCAAAGCAGGCAGGACAACTTTGCTGCTATTAAAAATACTTTTCTTCTGCACTTTAAAAGCATTTAAGTTGACAGAAGCCTGGAATGTTCAATTCTCTAAGGAATAAGGTTTGAAATATTAATTTCCACTGGCAAATCTCTGCTCTGACAGACCTACACAAATGACCACTCTTTCTAGATCTGTGCTTTGGCCCAGAATTGATCATCTACCCACAAAAATTTAACTGTCTCTCTCTCTTTCCTACCTCCTCGGGTTCAACCAAGTGTTGAAGTGATATAGATTTGAGAATCTTAGGTGGCCGACTGATACAAACCATCCTAATCTAACTCTTGCTTTTCAGCCCATATGATTTCTACATCAAAAAAAGTGCTTCCGGAGATTTAGTGGAAAGGGCTGTTCTGAATAGTTAATTCTGAAATTGTTTGGATTTTTTTTTGTCTTCAGGTCAAAAGAATCCAAAGGCAGAGAAAAAGGAATTTTTTGTTTGTTTATGTTTGGGTTCTGGGTTAAAAGCTTTCCTGTGACCAAAGGGATAATCAGAGACAGAGACCCATTTTTTTCTGTTCGCAATATTTACATTCAGCATTCAGTGTTTTTCAAGTTTTGCATCATGAAGTTCACAGCAGCAAGGCCTTAGAATGGTAGGAGGAATTTCTGCTTACACTTTTTTACATCCCCACACTAATGACTTAGAGAATGGATCTTTCTCTATGATGGGTAAGTTTGTAATCTCCGTAGCTGATCCAAAGGTCTTTCTATGGTCATAGCTATTCTTTTCCTGAGGTTCATGAGTGTTTGTGCCAACCCTAGTCAACATCCATCAGACTTTTCTCAGCTTCAACAAGACAGAGGTTTGGCAATCCAAGCCCCCAAGCTCTCACCCTGCTCTTTGGAACCACACAAAGTTTACTAAGTATTCCCGGCCATCAGCCTGTGACTAAGTAATATTAATTTTGGTATTTGCTAAGTGCTTACAATGTGCCAGGTGCTGTACTAAGCACTGGGGTGGATACAAGCAGATCAGGTTGAAAGCAGTTCCTTTCCCACATGGGACTCACAGATCTTCAAGAATAAAGCTCTTTCTAATAATAATAGTAAAAATAACAATGGTATTTGTTAAGCACTTACTATGTGCCAAGTACTGGTCTAAGCTCTGGGGTAGATACAAGGTTATCAGGCTGTCCCACGTAGGATTCACAGTTTTAATCCCAATGAGAAGCAGCATGGCTCAGCGGAAAGAGCCCGGGCTTTGGAGTCAGAGGTCAGGGGTTCAAATCCCAGCTCCACCAACTGTCAGCTGTGTGACTTTGGACAAGTCACTTAACTTCTCTGTGCCTCAGTGACCTCACTTGTAAAATGGGGATTAAGACTGCGAGCCACCCGTGGGACAACCTGATCATCTTGTAACCTCTCCAGTGGTTAGAACAGTGCTTTGCACATAGTAAGTGCTTAATAAATGCCATCATCATCATCATTTTACAGATGAGGTAATGGGAACAGAGAAGTTAAGTGACTTGCCCAAAGTTGCACAGAGGACAAATGGTAGAGCCAGTGCTCTGCATACAGTAAGTGCTCAATAAGTATGATTGAATGAATGAATTTTCCCTCAACTACTGGTGACTGTGCAATGCTTACCCAAATAGCCAGGGTCCAGACCACTTGTATCACTAAATTTTCATGGATAAAATAGGTAAGTATGAAAGAAATTCCCTCCCTGATGTTCAGTCATATATCTAGTCTCACTGGCAAGATCATCATCTTCAAACAAAAGGATGGCCCTAAGTCTATGCTGATTCTGAAGAGATTTATAATCATTTACTTGCATTCTTGCATATGAGCCTCAAAATCCCAGTAATTGGCAATAGGAGCCTCTGGTTGACCATCTCAAAGACTTCCAATGACGCTGATAAGCCTGCTGAGCTAGTAATCACTGAGTATTCTGCCAAACATTAGGCTCTGGGGTAAACACAAGATCAACAGTTCAGGCACAATCTCTGACCCCCACAGGGCTGGCAATCTAAGTGGGAGTAGCAGATACCTAGAAAAATCAGAATCATGAGCAACAATAAATTATAACTTCAGCAGGCCAAAATACACATGTTTAAGTAAGTAGTTATAACAGAATTTGGAGGAAAGCAGTCCTCAAGCCCAAGCCATCTCCCTCTGCAGCCAAACAGTCCTTGGCTACAAAAGCCCCAGATCCTCCAGCAATCTAACAGTTCTAAAAATTGTGGTATTTGTTGAACACTTACTAAGTGCCAGGCACTGTACTAAGTACTGGGGTGAATACAAACAAATCACATTTGACAAAGTCCCTGTCCCAGTTGGGGCTTACAGTCTTAATTCCCATTTTACAGATGAGGTAAAAGACAAAGAAAAGTGACTTGTCTAGGGCCACACAGCAAACAAGCGACAGAGCCAGGATTAGAACTCAGCTTCTCTGGCGCCCAGGCCCATGCTCTTTCCACTAGGCCACACTGCTTCAGGGCTGAAGTAACTGCCATCAATCAGTGGTATTTATTGAGCATTTACAACATGCAGAGCACTATACCAAGCGCTTGAGAGAGTACGATACAACAGAATTAGCACATTCCCTGCCCATAACTTGCTTACACAAACACCTTTGTTGCCCTTTAGGATCCTAAAGAGAACTTATAAAATCCTACTTCATGTCATGCAAGTGTAGACTTCTACACATGACCCAAGAAGTGATATGTTCCTAAAGAGTTAGCCAGGCTATAAATCCGATGAATCAAGCAGTGCACTGGGATGCGTGAGACCTGGGTTTTAGTCCTAGGTTCTTTTTTTGAGGGGTATTTGTTAAGCGCTTACTATATGCAAAGCACTGTTCTAAGCACTGGGGAGGATACAAGGTGATCAGGTTGTCCCATGTGGGGCTCACAGTCTTAATCCCCATTTTACAGATGAGGTAACTAAGGCACAGAGAAGTTAAGTGACTTGCCCACAGTCACACAGCCGACAAGTGGCGGAGTCGGGATTTGAACTCCTGACCTCTGACTCCCAAACCCGTGCTCTTTTCACTGAGCCACACTGCTTCTCAGTTGACAGAACACTCCAGCATCA
Source organism: Tachyglossus aculeatus (assembly GCF_015852505.1). Classification (NCBI taxonomy): domain Eukaryota; kingdom Metazoa; phylum Chordata; class Mammalia; order Monotremata; family Tachyglossidae; genus Tachyglossus; species Tachyglossus aculeatus. The sequence continues at coordinate 29,269,395 of NC_052084.1, read as the reverse complement.
CTGAATCATGAAAATAGTGCCAATCTAATCACAGACAAGCATGAGCCCTCTCACTATTACAGTTTTGCTGAATTATTTAAAGAAAACGAGCTGTCTCATTTAAAGCTATCCATCTCCCTTTTCTGTAGGGAGCACTCAATTGGCCTGAATACCCAGGACGACACTTGGCTAATCAGTTTCGGTAATAAAATACGCTCAAGAGGTTCCTGCAAATGACTGAGAGCTGACCGGTGCCAATCAAACATCATAAATCAAATGCAGGCCGAGGAATTCTGCTTCACAAAAACCCAAATGTTTTACATGGGCTTAAAAAAAAAAAGCCAAAATTTTTCCCAAAAAGTCACAACTTTTCTCTGCCTCGGTTACCTCATCTGTAAAATGGGAATTCAATCTCAGCTCTCCCTCCTACTTAGACCGTGAGCTCTGCGTGGGATAGAGGCTGTGTCTGGATGATTTTATACCTTCCCCAGCACTTAGAAAAGTGCCAGACACGTAGTAGGCACTTAAACACCACAACAATACCTTATTATTATTATTGTGTTGCTGCAAGTAATCTTTTTATCTCCGAGTCACTTCAGGAAACCAGTGTTGGTGGCTTTAGCTATTCATGCCATGACTTGGTGGCTGACTTGTAAACGAGACTTCCCAGAAATGCACTGGTTTCATAGGAGGTTGTGTGGTGTGGTCAGGTTTTCTTGTTCCAAAACAGTATTGTGTTACACCAGACCTCGGTGGGAAAGGAGGGATGGTTTTGCTACATAAATTAATCATTTGTATGTGCTGAATATGTCAGTAAAATTACAGATTTCTTGGAGGGTTGGAGCTTAAAGTACTTGCTAAATTATACCAGAATCTACTAGAGAAGCAGCGTGTCTTAGTGGAAAGAGCACGGACTTGGGAGTCAGAAGTTGTGGGTTTTGACCCCGGCTCTGCTACTTATCAGCTGTGTGACTTTGGGCAAGTCACAACTTCTCTGTGCCTCAGTGACCTCATCTGTAAAATGGGGATTAAGACTGTGAGCCCCAGATGGGACAACCTGATTACCTTGTATCTACCCCAGTGCTTAGAACAGTGTTTGGCACATAGTAAGTGCTTAACAAATACCATCATTATTATTATTACACAATAATTGCTTAACAATTAGCAGTATTAATGTTAGGGGTGCTTCAAAGATAGGGCTGTGATCTAAAAGACAACAAGAATTCTAGGTAGGAAGGGACTGAGCCATAGATCTAAAGTGGGAAAGTCAAAAAGCATAGTAAATATCAACTAAGCTTGCTAAGGGCAGGGGAAGTATCTGCCAACTCCGTTGTTTTGGATTCTCCCAAGTGCATAATACACTGTTATGTATGTAGCAAGCACTCAAACAACACTGATTAGTATTTATTGGGCATCTCCTTATTTGGGTCAATGCAACAGCCACCTTTAGCATTTACGGATTTTATTTTGATCCTCAACACTTAGGTACAAATGTGCATTTCTTTGTAGATTAAAATATTCAACTATTTTTTTCAACTTTCATTCTGATACATTTGCTATGCCCATGTTCCTTCTTCCTTCTCTATAAATCATTTTTGCCTGTACATCTAGCCTTTAGACTGCACTTGACACATAGTAAATACTTAAATACTATTATTAGTATTATTATTATTCAATGATTGCAGACCAGGGGGTGTGTGCCTTGAGTCTACCTTATTCTCCTAACCTCCAAGGACAGTACCACTAATTGCCACTGAATGACTGAGACTGGCTTTTCAATCATATGTTAATAGCCCACAGCCCCCTTCCAAAAACTCCAGACTTTGTTTCCATCTGTGAAAATCCGCTGCAGTCAACTGAGCATTCAAGTCAGAAAGCTAACTACATATTCCACTCCCCAGTGCTCAGATTCCAGAGCCCGAGTTCTGCTTAAGCTGAGATTTTAGTTTACTTCTAAATTCCTTTTCTCTTCTTCTTACTAAGGAAATAAATTGGAAGAAAAAAGGAAAGGAAGAGGAAGTTTTGTGAGTTCTTCATGTCTCAATCAGTAGTGTTTATTAAGTATCTACTATGTTCAGCGCTCTGTTACTGCAACGTGGTTAAGTGGTATAATACCTGCTCTCAAGGAGTTTATAGTCTTAAGGAGAGAAAATAAAATTTCAGGTACAACTGCATACAAAGAAGCATGCTTTAAGTGCTGTGAGTGGGGAGGTGGCATAGCTAAATGCTTGGAGGTGGAATCAAGGGCACTGAAAAGTTAGTAGGGAAGGTGGATGAGATCTTAGTCTGGGAAGGTTTCCCAGAGGAGATATGATTCAGTAGGGCTTGGAAGAGGAAGTTTATTTTCTTCCTCCTCCCTCCATCCTTTCTGCCTCTGCAGAAAGTAATAACCTTCCTTCTTGTTTCAGATACCCTTCCTCTCTACTCTGGACCTGAGAGCATTTCTCTTGGACCAAGGGGGCTCCAAAGTGGACAGTTTGCTCTAGAACTTCTGCATTCTCCTTCCTGGGTCCCAGTCCAAAGTCTTGGATGTTGGTGTCAGGAGTCAAAGGAAATAGAGCAGCATGGTAAAGCCATAGACCTTACAATAGTACCCTCAGTTGGTTTGGGTTTTGGCAATCACCAAGTCTTCCATGAACTTCCAGTTCAATCAGCCACATCAGAGTTCAAGATATCTTGCCTGTCCGACTCAATTTCCATCCTTCAACTTGAATCCTCTGGGATAATGGGTGGGATGTGAGTGTTTCTCCTGTCCCTGGCTGGCAACGAACCTGTGTTCTTTTCCAGCTGGCTAAAAGAACACTATTCTCTTGGCATTTTCTCATTTTCAATGAGGCAGATTTCCCCTGGAAGCAAAGTATCATTGGGTCCAAGGGAAATAAAATGAAGTGGAAAAAGTCTTGCATTCTCCTTAGTATAATTTGTCACAATCAGTGACATTATAATTTTACGTAATTCCACAAAGGGCTCTTGGGTTGATTAGTGATGACTCCCCTCAGAAAACCAACCTTTTGTGGGCTTGATTTGCATTTCTGAATGCTGACCCTGAAGGCATGTGGGATTCTGGGAGGGATTTCCTAAACACTAAGAGCAGAACACAATCTCATTCTCTATTTTACCACTGGGTATCATTCACCCTAAGCTCATTAAGTCATTTCTCTCCTGGTGCATTGCTCTTTCCTTTTAATATGACTCACAGTTAGCACCTCACCCCAAAAAGCAAGATCAAGGATGTGAGGAGGTGGTTAATGAAAGTAGAGTCTTTAATTGGCAAAATGTCTGCATTAAAACCACGCAATCATTATCTCGGGCTGAAAGAGGAAACTGCAGACAATCAGATCTACTGAACGCTTACTTTGTGCAGACACTGTCCTAAGTGCTTGGGAGAACAAAACATATTATAACAGGCACACTCCCTGCCCACAACAAGCTTGCAGTTGGGAGCTGGGTGGAGACAGACGTTAACATAAATTACAGATATGTACATAAGTTTTGTGGGGTTGAGGGAGGTAAATAAAGGGATCAAGTCAGGGTGATGCAGAACAGAGTTGAAGAAAAGGAAAAGAGGACTTAGGGAAGGCCTCCTGGAGGAGATATGCCTTCAGTCTTTAAAGGAGGAGAGAATAATGGTCTGTTGGATATGAGGAGGGAGGGTGTACTAGGCCAGAGGCAGGACATGGGTGAGAGGTCGGCGGAGAGGTAGACAAGTTGCAGTAGAACAGTACCAAGATAAGTTTTGAGGGGACAAGGTGATTGAGTGTTTCAAAGCCGATGGTGAGGAGTATTTGCTTCATGCAGAAGTGGATGGGCAACCACCGGAGGTTCTTGAAGGGTGGGGAATCAAGTCCTGAACAGTTACCAAACCCTGACTAATCAAACAATTACTCAGTCATGCTTATTGAGCACTAACTGTAAGCAGAGAGCTGTTCTAAGCATTTGGGAGAGTACAGTTCATCTTATCAAAGGGGAAGGGAGCTAAGTCAGAGAGAAGCCTGCTGAGATGCCCTCCTCAGATTAACAAGTAGGAGAGGATGGGGGTGGTGGAAACACTATTCATCTAGGACTCCAAATCTTTGAGGGTTAGAATGTAAGTTCCTTGAGGACAAGCTCACTTTTCTCTGTTGAATTTTTTTTAAGTGCACAGAACAGTGCTCTGCACACAGGAAGCATCTGATAAATATACAGGCAGGGGACATGCCTACCAGCTCTTTTAATATTGTGCTCTCCCAAACAGTAGAGTGCTCTGCACACATTAAGCTCTCAATAAATACCATTGATTGATTGATTAGTTGATTGATCACCAGCACTGGATAAGAAGGTGCAAGGCATGTGCATTTGCTAATGAAAGCTCCACTCTATTGTAATGAAGCCAAACATATATTCAACCCACACAAATGCTCTTTCTGCACAGGACGTTTTCCAAGGGCAATCAGTCAAGGACCTGAACATTTATCATGTTTGAAATGTCAGCAGAAGCCATTAATTTATGGTATTTGGATTTAGAGAATCTTGGGTGCGTGCTGGGATTCAGTTTATTCAAATCAGGGTTTTACCCAACTCAGCTCTGAGGTAATCCAAGCACCAAGTGCAAATCTCTTTCTTCTTTATTTGCTCCATAACCTTTTGGGGCTGTTTCATAATTCAGGTTTTTAATCTCTAATGACCTCCTCCTATTTGTTTTGGTCAATGCCAATCACATCTTTGCCTCTTTGTAATTAAATGCCAGAAGCTAAGGTGAAAATACTCATTGTTCAAATCCACAATGCAATGGCTGATCTGCCTGTAGTTAAGTGTCCTATTTTTCCAGGGCTCAGACCTGTCTTCCTTCCTAGAACTCCTCCTGCCCTTCCAAATCTGCCAGACCTCAGCCCTTCCACAAAGCCTTTCTGAAATCCCACCATGTCCAGGAAACGTAGCCCAGTTAACTGTCCATTCCCATAGGTTAAACACACTTCAACTGAAATTTCAGTCCTTTTGCATTCACAGTCTCCCATCATCCCTTTGGGAATATCTTTTTACAAACTGGTATTTCAGGACTTCTTCCTCTTATCTGTGCTAACCTGGAAAATGAAAGATCTTTTTGGACAGGAATTGTGCCTCCTTTGTCAGTCCATTGCATTTATTGAGTGCTTACTGTGTGTAGAGCACTGTACTAAGCACTTGGGAGAGTACAATGTAACAATAGACAGACATTTCTTGCCCACAATGAGCAGGAGGAGTCAGATATTAATATAAATAAATGACAGATAAGTACATAAATGCTGTGGGCCTGGGAGGTGGGATGAATAAAGGGAGCAAATTTATCTACTGTACCCTCTCAACCAATGACATTTATTGAATGCAGTGTTTAGAACAGTTCTCTGGAGACCTTGTGCCCTCAAAATGCCATCATAGTAGAGGATGTCTCTTTCGCTGCTTTCTTGCCCTGATTCCATACTTCTTGCGGATATTCTTCCAGAAACTGCAAATGGAAGGAACAGTCTAAAGCCTGGGCTTTGAGCGATAAATTAACAATAATTATGGTATTTGTTAAGTGCTTGTTATGTGCCAAACACGGTTTTAAGTGCTGGGGTAGAAATAAACAAATCAGATTGGACACAGTCCCGGTCCCATATGGGGCTCACAGTCTAAGTAGGAGGGAGTAGGATTGAATCCCCATTTTACAGATGAGATAACAGACACAGAGAAGTTAAATGACTTGCCCTAGGTCACACAGTAAGGCAAGCAGGGGAGCCAGGATTAGAACTCCAGACCTCCGACTCCCAGTCCTGCGCTCTTTCCACCAGGTCATGCTAGTTGGATATTCAAGTGTGAGATTCTTTACTCATCTACTGAATCACACAAAATTTAAAGCGCACATGAAGACAAATTGATTTGGAACCTCAGACAGTCATTCCCATATTGGCTGCCAATGAACATAGCAGTGATTGACACTAATGTAGGACATGGAAGTTAAAAACAGCACCTTTTCAATAAAGGCCTGGAACTTGAATCCAGACATGGTGTTTCCTTGCGATTTCCTTGGAAAGAAATCTGAGAGATCTGATTATTCTGACTAAAGCAGGGCTCAGAAGGAGTGAAAGCACTCTTCACTCTCAAATCCTTATAACCTACACTTTGATGTTATGAACTGATTTTTAATCTCTATCAATCGATCAATCCATGGTATAATATGTGATGGAGGGGAGTCAAGCGAAAGAGTCTGTGAATGAGCGGCCTGAGGTAGGAGGACAGAAAAGAGGGAGCTAGATCAGTGAAACCAGGAGTTAATAATGTTTCCATGTGGTGGAAGTGGTCTACAATGTTAAGTTTGGCCAAAAGATCCAGGAGGAAAATGATAGAGATGGATACAATTCGAATTCAAAGAGAGGCTATCAGTTTAAATAGGAGATTTAGATTTTGATTGTTATTGCCAATTGATATAAGTCCCTTTCACGGTTTGAAATTCCACGAAGGATGAGTTTTTGCCAGTGCTCTATTACACAGATTTGATTTGTTTTTTTGTTGCCCATTTTGTTTTTCCTAACAGTGAGTACAGATGAGCAAAACAGGTTCATTAGGAAAATATCTCTGTGATCCTTGCTGAGCAAAACTTCTTGCCAAATATTTCTGAAACCATTTTGGGCAGTGGCTGCTTCTTTTCAGGGTCATTGTAGAACAGTGACAGATTTCAGGTCTGTGAGAGAGGACTGTTAGATTCATTGGTGGGATACCATTGGGTACCGCACCCAACTGGATTTGGCAAAAACAGAATCCTGCCTCTTGGCATAAAGGTTGAAAATGTCCAGAGTTGAAGAGGTGAGGATGAAATTGAGGAAGTTGGGGTCATTAGACAGTTGTTTAAGAAGTTGCTTGTAGAATTTTGGGGGTCAGAAACCCGAATAGCGGGACAACCTGAATAGCTTGTATCTACCCCAGTGCTTAGAACAGTGCTTGGCACATAGTAAGTGCTTAAATACCAACATTATTATTATTAATTATATCTACTTTAGCATTTAGCACTTACTAAGGGCATGACAAGTATAATTATTGCTATTTTAAAATGTCTCCACCAATCGCTACTATTTTCAAACAGTAAAGGATGAATTGTGATCTATGATTACTCTAGCGGTTGCTTATAACCCAAACTTAAAATCTTCACTGACTAAAGGAACTTCATGGGGTCTTTCCACAGTCACTGGCCAACACTGAAAAATAATAGTTGTAGAATTTGTTAAGCATTTATTAGGTGCCAAGCAATGGGATGGATAAAATACAATCAGATTAGACAAGTCTCCGACCCACCCAGGAATCATATTCTAAATAGGAGGGAGAAGAATGGGTATTTAGTTTTCATGTTACAGATGAGGAAACTGAGGCACACCAGGAAAGTGGTGGAGCCAGGATTAGAATCCAGGTCTCTTGACTCCCAGTCCAATATCTGTCCCTTTAAGGTATGCTGCTGTTTCTGTCTTTAAGAAAGTCTTTGAGATCTGTTTCTGTGGCTGGTACCTGAAAAAAAGTCCCCGGGTAAGGAATAAACCCTGGGAAGAGATATCGCCTGGGTTAGGAGATAACTGAATTCTTAGGAATTAGTTGAGTCTCTTCCATCATGACATTTTACCATGAAAAACAAATGATAATCTCAAAACAGATTTCAGTAAATGTCAGAGGAGACAGGGAAAGACAGTCCAGCAGCCTGGATTTTGAAAAGGCAACATTACTGTTTTTGCCATAAAACATTTTCGAAGTCAGCTTGAAATGCATTATGATTGAATTTACTGATATCACCACGAACTGGAATGAAGTTTCTCCATGTGGCATGTTCTTTTTTGAGATAAACTGTTTAGAAAAGACGAAAGCTTTTTCATGGGCTGGTCTTTGTTAGTAGAAATAATTATGATCAAACGAAAGCTCAAATGTTCTAAAGATACAGAATATCAGAAGGGTAACTTTGAATATTCTGTTTTTTCCATATCCTTCATTTCTAAACAGAAGGAAATTCAAACTGAACTCCATCCCCATGGAATAGAAGCTCCAGAGATTAGCATTAGGACATTCCCAGAGAGGTGGAAGAGGGGTAGAGGAAGTCTGTGACTCTAGAGAAAGACATTAATGGAAATGAATTACAGATAGGGACATAAGTGCTATGGACTGGGAGGGGAGATGAATAAAGGCATTGAGTCAGGGTGAAGCAGAAGGGAGTTGAAGATAAGGAAAAGAGGGCTGAGATGTGCTTTGGGAAAAGACTACCAACCACTCTCGACACACTATGATTTGGATTCTCCATCCTTTTCATTTCATTAATTCATTCAGCGGTACTTACGAAGTGCCTGCTGAGTGTCAAGTACTGTGCTAGAAGTTGGGGAAAAATCCAATAAGGAAGAGAGAAGAAACTGTCTCTGGACCATGGGTAATCACAATCCATGTCGGCAATGGTTACATGAGGGAGGATTGGAGAAGTAAAGGTAAGGTAAGACTAGAACACAAGGATGGCCACAGATACACTAAGAACTCCAGAACAATGTGGTAGAAGGAACTGGTTGTGGGACAAAGAAGTCAAGAGTGGAGAGTGACACTACTTTCTTCTCAGCAGCCGTAGCTCATGGCTACACTGCAACGAAGAAGAAACACACTTCTGCTTGGGAGGGAAATGGCCCAGAGTACACTGTGTCGGATGCCGGGGGAGGGAAGATGTGAGAAGGGGCGGTGTTTGTAATCTGTGAACTCCGGGCAAGACATCCTGCTAAAATAACAAATGGCAAATGGAGGACGCCTTCTGGCTATGCAAGACCAAAACTCTGGCAAATGTGGAAATTGCACATAAAGCTGTCAGTTTGATAGGACTCCAGCACAAGTATGCTTTTAGGAGCAGTGTATTTTTGTTTGTTTAAAAAAAAAAAAAACAAAAAACCCAGGAAGCTGTTTATTCTAGTGAAAGTCAAGAGGACTGGATTCCAGTCCCAAAACTGACACTGTTAATGGGTGACCTTGATAAGTCATTTAACCTCACTGGTCCCTGGTTTCTTCAACGACAAGATACCTCCCTCTTCTTACCTTTTAGAATTTGGAACTCTCAGTAATAGAAGATTGTGGAACTCTTGTACTCTTGGGATATTTGTACTCTTTCAAGTGCTTAGTACGTTGCTCTGCACACAGTAAGCACTCAATACAATTGACTGATTGATTGGAACCTGGAATTGCATCTGATCTAATTATCTTGAATCTCCTCCGGCTTGTAGCACTAGACTTTTGTACATAGTAAGCGCTTAATAAGTATCATAATTATCATAAACAAAAGATAAATATACATGCCAAGTTATCAAGTTAATTTTTGTACAGGTCCTTGAGCAATAGTGAAAAACAAACTCTAAGCTAACTGCTGGAGATAGGATGATCAGATTGGCCACAGTCCCTTTTCCCACAAGAGGCTCATAATCTTGGAGGCATATGCCAAAAATGTTTATTTACATGCAGAAGCAGCCTGGCGTAGTAGATGGAGCCCAGGCTTGGGAGTTAGAAGGTCATGGGTTCTAATTCCAGCTCCGCCTCCTGTCTGCTGTGTGACCTTGCGAAAGTCACTTTACTTCTCTGTGCCTCAGTTACCTCATCTGTAAAATGGGGATTAAAACTGAAAGTCCCACATAGGATTTGGATTGTGTCCAACCTGATTAGTTTATAGCTACCCCAGCACTTAGTACAGTGCCTGTCACATAGCCAAGTGATTAACAAATACCGTTATTATTTGCACCTCATTAATAATAATAATAATAATGATGGCATTTATTAAGCACTTACTATGTGCAAAGCACTGTTCTAAGCACTAGGGTGGTTACAAGGTGATCAGGTTGTCCCACGGGGGACTCACAGTCTTAATCCCCCTTTTACAGATGAGGTCACTGAGGCACAGAGAAGCTAAGTGACTTGTCCAGTCACACAGCTGACAACTGGCGGGGCCGGGATTTGAACCCATGAACTCTGACTCCAAAGCCTGTGCTCTTTCCACTGAGCCACGCTGCATTTGCATCACAGTCTTTTTGTAGGCACAGTGTCAAAGGGACTGTGGCTCTCCCACTGGTTTTTCAGATGCACACAACACTACAAGAGACATTCATTCATTCATTCAATCATATTTATTGAGCGCTTACTGTGTGCAGAGCACTGTACTGAGCACTTGGGAAGTACAAGCTGGCAACATATAGAGACGGTCCCTACCCAACAGTGGGCTCACACAGTCTAGAAGGGAGACACAGACAACAAAACATATTAACAAAATAAAATAGGTTAAATATGTACAAGTAAAATAGAGTAATAAATACGTACAAACATATATACAGGTGGCATGACCAACAATGGCATCTCTGAATGCCACTGTTCCTCCATCTCATCTATCTCGCCTTCTAGCTCTGGTCTGGAATGCCCTCCCTCTTCCTCTCTGACCCCTGATCACTCTTTCCACATTGAAAGCCTTGAAGGCATATCTCCTCCAAGAGCCTTTCCCTAAACACTCATTTCTTCTTCTTCAACTCCCTTGCATGTCATCCTTGCACTTGGATTTGCAGCCTTTATTCACCCTACCCTCAGCCCAATAGTAACTACGCACATATCCATAATATGTGTATATTAATATGTGTATTATATGTGTATAATGTGTATATTATTATATCCATATATGTGTATGTATACGCACATAGTTATATTAATGTCTGCCTCCCCCTCTAGAATGTAAGCTTGTTGTGGGCAGGGAACATGTCTACCAACTCTGTACTTTCCCAAATACAGTGCTCTGCACACAGTTAGCACTAAATAAATCCAACTGACTGATTGATTACCAAGGAAAAGATATCTAGTTCTGGAACTGATGAGTTTCAGCACAAATCCCACCCTGTGTAACTCTCTATTCTGGCTCCAATTGAGCAGTCCCTCGTCATAGCAGGCCTCTACAGCCTCAGTTTCATCCCTGAATTATTTACCTTTTTAGCAGTAAAATTTTACAAATACTATAGTGTCAAAAAGTCATAAATGAACTCCATGACTATACAGATGAGTGAGGTTGAAAGGACCTTAGTGAAAGTGTTGGTAGTCTATCTCTTGCTTTCCTAGCTGTCACCAAGCTTTCTCAGGAACTCACCTATGGATCATCTTAGGCTGGGAATCCCATACTGGACAAATACTGTGTGTGACCTGTATATATGTATATATGTTTGTACATATTTATTACTCTATTTATTTTACTTGTACATATCTATTTTATTTATTTTATTTTGTTAGTATGTTTGGTTTTTTTTTTCCTGTGTCTCCCCCTTTTAGACTGTGAGCCCAATGTTGGGTAGGGACTGTCTCTATATGTTGCCAATTTGTACTTCCCAAGTGCTTAGTACAGTGCTCTGCACATAGTAAGCGCTCAATAAATATGATTGATTGATTAACTTGCACCCTGGTGCTTAGAACAGTGCTTGCCACATAGTAAGCACTTAAATACCATAATAATAATTTTTTAAAAATAGACAAAGGTATGACTATCAACCAGTGGTATATATCAAGGGCCAGCTGTATGCAGAGCACTTGGGAAAGTACAACAGAGTTGGCAGACATGATTGCTGCCCACAAGGAACAGGGGAAGACAGACATTAAAATAGATTATGGATAGGTGAAATAGTAGGGTAATAATCATAGTAGAATAGTGCACATGAAATGAAATGTAAAAACCTCCAGGAAAATCCTACCTAATCATCAAATTAAAACTCCTTACAGGAGGGCCCCCACAAAGATCTAGTGATGAATCAATTGTATTTATTGAGTACTTAATGCCAGGGAGAGTACAGCGCAGTTGGAAAATACGATTCCTGCCCTCAAGGGAAGAAATATGGCCTAGTGGTTAAAGCACAGGCCTGGGAACCACAGGCCCTTGATTCTAATCCTGGCCCCTCCACTTGGCTGCTCTATGACCTTGGGCAAGTCACTTCACTTCTCTGTGCCACAGTTTCCTCAACTGCAAAATGGAGATTTGACACCTGCTATCTTTCCTGCTTGGACTGTGAGCCCCATATGGTACAAGGACTGTGTTCGACCTAACTTGTATTCATTCATTCATATTTATTGAGTACTTACTGTGTGCGGAGCACTGTACTAAGTGCTTGGGAAGTACAAGTCAGCAACATATAGAGATGGTCCCTACCCAACAATGGACTCACAGTCTAGAAACATGTATCTCCCCCAGCACTTAAAACAGTGCTTGACACATAGTCAGTGCTTAACACATACCTAAAAAAAAAGAAAAAGGAGCTTGCAATCTAATGAGCAGCAATAGCCTCTTCGGATGTAGGATTAATGCTCACCCTGGAATTCGCCACACATTTCATTGGGTCCCTGAGGTCCCACAAGCATTTTAATATTTTCTCCTAAATGTAGTTGCCACTCGCCATTAAATCCCCACTCCCAGAAGATTTACTAGGCTTCCAGGAGCCATGTACAGTCTGGTTCCTGTGTCACTAGAGATGTGATTTATACCATTTGAGTTGGATCCCAAAGTTTTTGCAAAGAAATTATCCAATGCCCATTAATGGGACTTCTCTTTGCAGGAAGATAGACTAATTGGGCTCTTTTAAAGATTTCCTTGTAGTCAATATTGAGATCAGCCAGCCACAGAGATGAGCATGACCAAGCCTGGGGTGTTTTATTAAAATTCTTTATCACACAGAAGACAACGTTCAAAAGAGCAGGGCTTTCCATTTAAGCAACCTCAACTGTTTATTAACTTTGGCTTTGCTTTCAGGACCTGTTCTTCTTGAATTGCCTAAATGATTATGCTTTTTTAAAAAAACAAAGACAGAAAACAGTGCTGGGCTTTAAAAAGCCAGCAACCTTCTTTTCAAATGACCCTACAAGCAAAAAATGCCTAAAAAGTTTACTGTGAACCTACGATGGTGGTAGGACCAGATTTTTCTTTTTTAAAAAATATTTGGCAAGTGTTTATAAGCAATTTCTTTCTAAAGCTCCAGAGTATCTGAAGGGACACTTCAATGAAACTGCCTCCCCTTTCAAAGCCACCATTTACCTCCACTTTCAAAGCTCATTCCCCTGATTTTCATTGTCAGGCCAAAAGTTTTGTCTCCTCCATTTGATGGTAAGGTTCTTGAGGTCAAGAAATCTATATGGGATTCTTCTACTCTCCTAAGCACTTAGTAAAGTCCCTAGTGCATAGGAAGGGCTCCAGAAATACTAACAATTGATTAACTGATTTTCATACAGTGACTTCATTTTCCTTATCTGTAAAAGAGGGCTTAAAGACTTGTTCTACCTCACCTTAGTCTGTGAGCCCCATAAGGGTCAGAGACTATGTCCAACATGATTATGTTATTAATAATAATGATAATAATAGTATTTGTTTAGCACTTAATTTGGGCCACACACTATACTTCATGTCAGGTAGGTACAAGATAATCAGGTGGTATGCAGTCCCTGTCTGACATGGGGTTCACAGTCTAAGAGGGAAGGAGAGAATGGATTGAATCCCCATTATACAGATGAGGAAAATGAAGCATGGAAAAGTTAAGTGACTTGCCCCAGGTCCCACAGCAGACAAGTGGCAGAGTCAGGATTAGAACCCAGGTCCCCTGACTCCCAGTTTGGGGCTCTGTCACAAAGCCACATGCTCCTTTACTCCAGTCCTTAGTACAGGGCTTGGCCCATAGTAAGCACATAAATAACGTAATTATTATTATTGGTTCCACAGTGGATTGGCACATTTTTTGCTATGAATTGTTAGGCAAAATTCTTAAAGATGCCCCATAAAGGAGCAGTACCTTCTGCTCTGTTCTCTGCATAGTTTAAAAACTACAAAGTTACCTGATCTCTGATCACAGGGCAGCACCGGAGAAGAGGGAGGCGAGACTTCCCTCCGGAGAACTCCTATGGCAGGGCAGGAGGACGACAGGCCGGAACCCGATTGTGACATCAGCCAGTTGTATGGCAATCGTAGTGGAGGCGGCACCATGTTGGGCTGTAGTTGAACCCCTTCACCTCGGGATTGGTAGGACTGATAGGATGCCCAGGCAAATTCATCAATCTACTGAACACCTCTCTTGCAAATCACACCCCCATCACAGACTCCGCTGCAGTGACACATCTTGGTCAAGGCGGCTGCAGCCATTTTCAATCTAAATCAGCCTGAAGGATTAGTGTCCTGAGCCAGGCAATCTTCAGCAAGGGGTGAGAAACAATAATTGCTCCATAGTCACAATGCCCTGGCTTCCTCTGCCCACAACCTGAATCACATCGGCATCTCCAGAGTAGATAAGCCAACTGGAGGGTCTGGCCTTGAGATTGGAGCCCCACCCCACCCAGACTGTTATGGCACACTAATTCATGCCAGCTGTAGTTGGAGTGATCTGTAGCTTGTTACATTCTCCTGCAGAGAACGCGTGACTTGAATCAGGAGAAAATTGAAAAGGAAAGCTGCAAAATTTGTGGAACAATAATGGATAGCTTTGTGGAGGTTTTTCCAATGCTTCACACTCTAGCAACTTTTGTTTTTCATATTCAATCCCACAGCCTTGTTTCTTGGGGAAGCATGTAGGCAGAATCTGGAAACCTGCATAGAAAATAGCCTACAGTCTTAACTAAATATATGCAAGAATTTTCTTTCTACATTTGAAATGCAGTGCACACTCACTCATTCACACTTTCCCATTACTTCAAATTCATATCGTCATGATTTTGAGCCCTAGAGTTCTATGGTTATACACAGATGAATTAGTCCTGGTTAATTTTGGAATTTTCTGCGCTTTTTAGAAAAGATCCCTTTGGGATCATAATTTCATTTTGAATTGGGGTGTTTATATGGGAGATAGGTAGGAAGAAGTGGAATTTCCAAATTCCAAACTCAGAATTAATATTTAGATCGACACCACCCAAAATCAAAATTCAGACTGGTACCTCCCAAACCAGAAATTCCAATTGACACCCACATTCTTCATTTTTCAAAAATGCTGGTGAGGAGGAAGGTGAAAAATTGAGGCAAAAACTGAGAGAGAAGAAGAGTGGGGCCTGGGGGTAGGGAAGTAGGGACAGAGAAAATGGGAAATGAGTTGGAGAAATGGAAAAAGGGGACAGGAAAGTGAGGGGGAAAGAGATAAACTGGTATGGGGAATTGACTCCCCCTCAGGAAACATTATTATTATTAATAATAATAGTAATAATAATAATTTTTGTATTTGTTAAGCAAATGAATTTCATTATGGTCTGTTCTAAAACAAGTCTGTAGCCTGTCGACTTTTCTGCTCCACTTAACTGTTTTTTCCCCATTTTCCCCGATTATTTCCCTTTATTCCATCTGAAAATTAATATCAAAAGGCAACTTATATTTCCTCTTCCTTAAAGACCCTTTGCTTCTGGCAAATAACAGAAATAAAACATTTATTTCCTGAAATTCCCCAGCCAGCTTTTGTAGGACTATGACTCTTTGCACCTATCTAGATTGTGATCAGTTTGGTCAGAACAGTAAACGCCATACTAAATGCTGGCATAGATACAAAGCAACTAGATAGGACACAGACTCTGTCTCACATGGGATTCAGTACACAGACTCTGTCTCACATGGGATTCAGTCTAAGTAGGAGGGAGTACAAGTATTGAATCCCCACTTTACAGATGAGGAAACTGAAACCCAGAGTAATTGAGTTTCCCAAGGTCACACAGTCATGTACTCTTTCCTCTTGCTGCTGTCCCCTCAAGTCCTTTGTAAGCATGACTTTCCTCCAATTATTCTAACAATAATTGTGGTACGTGTTAAGCGCTATGTGCCAAGCACTATACTAAGCACTAGGACAGATACAAGATAATCTCATAAGGGGTTTGCATTCTAAGTAAGATGGAGAACACGTATTGGATCCCAGTTGACAGGTGAAGGAACTAAGGAAGAGATGTCAGGGGACTTGCCCAAGGTCAAACAGCCAACAAATGGCTCAGTGGAAAGAGCACGGGCTTTGGAGTCAGTGGTCATGGTTTCAAATCCCGTCTCCGCCACATGTCTGTTTTGTGACCTTGGGCAAGTCACTTAACTTCTTGGAGCCTCAGTTACCTCATCTGTAAAATGGGGATGATGACTGTGAGCCCCACACGGGACAACCTGATCACCTTGTATCTCCCCCCCACCAGCACTTAGAACAGTGCTTTGCACATAGTAAGTGCTTAACAAATGCCATTATTATTATTAAGTGGTGGATTAGAACCCAGGTCCTCTGAATCCCAGGCCATGCTGCTTCTGCCAAAGTGAAGTTCTAGGTGGAAAGAGGGAAAAGACAAAGCATCTAAACTGCTTGTAGGAAGACTGGGTTACTAACTGAGGTTTTCATTGCAAAAACATCTAATCAGTTCATCCAGCTCCCCTGAACACAAACTGGAAACCCTCTGTCCAAAAAGTAAAATAAATAGTCCTATAAAATGGGACATGGGCATCAATGAGCTATCCTAAACAGAAGCTGGTTAAAACCCTATATATTCTCTCCATAGCTTGTTAAAGTCTTTGCCAGCCTTGGTGCCAGGGCATCAAAAGCTGCCAAAACAACCTCAAAATGAGACCACAACTGTGATGGATGAACTGTGAAAGGATCATTTCTCCACGGGGACTATGGGCTGGAAAATCAAATCAGTGTGTCATATTATAAACAAACAGGAGCTGGCAACTTGGCTTGAATACCGTATAAGCTGAGCGGGGAATCTTCTGGAGAGAACTAAAGACAGAAATGCTGACTGAGATTGAATGAGTTGTGTGATTTTACCTTTGGAGGATTATAAGGAACCTATTGAGACCTATCAGGTGTCCTGAGTAAGGCAGTCTGCAGTTGAGCTGAGATCCAACCCCTTAAAGAAATGATCTTTACAGTCAATGACCCCTCGGGAGTAAGGTGCTAAATAGTCGCACTTGAAAAATGGTGTCAGATATTTTTTGCTGATATCTTTCAGTACTCAGGTGGGGTCCCTCAAGTTGGTATCACTATAAAATAAGCCAATAAGTCAATCCTATTTAGCACTTACCTTGTGCAGAGCTCTGTACTAAGCGCTTGGGAGAGTACAATAATAAACAGACACATTGCCCACCCACAGTGAGCTTGCAGTCTAGCTGAGGGCACTTGTACACAATTTTGTGGACATGATTTGAATGTGTATATGTGAATACAATTTCACCCCAGTATAAAGGCATGGGTATACAACTTCATCCCTAATCTCCCGTTTGTTTTTTTCCAAAGCACTGCCATAACTTTGTCTACTTGTTTTAGGCTAGTTTAGGTAAATGGTTGCCTGTTTTCATTTCCTACTCATCATCTCTGTTATCCTCACCCTACCCACAAAGTCTGTAAAATCTGCTAATCTATTAGACAGGCCACCAGCAGTGAAACTGAAGGGAAACTCTACTATCCTAGAAAATCTCCATCCTATTGTTCTGGAATTTAGTGAATAACAAGTTTAAGAGAAGCAGGGTGGCCTAGAGGATAAAGCACAGATCAGAGTAGGAAGGACCTGGGTTCTAATCCCACTCTGTCCCTTACCTGCTGTGTGACCTTGGGCAAGTCACCTCAATTCTCTATGCCTCAGTTACCTCATCTGTAAAGTGGGGATTAAGACTGTGAGCCCTTTATGGAACAGGGACTTTGTTCAACCTCATCAACTTGAACCTACCCCAGAATTTAGTACGGTGTCTGGCACATAGTAAGCACTTAACACCATAAAAAAGTCCAGGTTCTTCTTTTCCACTTCTCATTTTCTTTATAAACTTTAACCCTGTGCACTGCCAAACCTTTGTCTTCCCAGACTGGAGTC